>NC_065450.1:143344151-144545401 GCF_917563875.1 Diabrotica virgifera virgifera
TAAAAATGAAAATACAAAAAATTATTTTTGTCGAAAAGATTAATATGGCTCTGATCAAATTTCAATGATCGTGTTTTACCAACTAAGTGTGACATACTAAAATGCTTTTTCTTTATTCGTAATGAACGTTGACAAATAATAATAGAGATCCATCTATCGCCGACGTCTTTAATGCCGTTGCAACGAAAGTAGAACAAATATGAATAAAAGCTTCTATTCCAACATTATCGCATAAGTGCATTCAAGATATGATTAAAAATATTTATACAGAGTATACTTAGCAAGCATCTGATTCATAAATAGAAAAGATTTGCCAGTTTCGAAAGGAGTGTAAAAAGTTATTGAATATCGCGGCTTGCAAGTGCAACATGACTGGAACTGTGTGTGTACTTGTGATAAAATCAAGAAAGTATCACAAAATGAGCGAATTTTTCTTCAAGATCAACGATCCTGTCGAAAAATGGCAATTGGACCAGTGGATATTGCAGCATCTGCAGCAATAAGGAAGAAAATGGAAAGAACCATGAAGGCAAAGGCAAGTTCTCAAAAATATAATACTGACGAAATTGTTTTTAAAGCATGTACCGTAGATTCCTGTAATCCTTCCATAAGTATCAGCTTGTCTGACTCAAATTCTTCTGATGCAGATGTTCATGAAGAAGAACTCATTGCTCCTTTGTCAACAGTTACAGTCCAACCATCTACGTCACAAATACTACGGCACTTCACTTTAATGGCTAGTATGCTTATTTCATTGCAATGAGCTACCTCTACGTCATTTAATTCAACAATTAGATCGACCAACCAGTGGACCACTTGGTTTTTCAGGGCCAATAGGGAAACTTCTGGAACGCTGTGAAGAGAAGGCTGTGGTCGATTTTGTCGCAATAGAAAGTAACCTAGCAATATTATTAGAAACAACAGACCTTGTAACTACAGTACCGATCAGAAGTAGGTACTTGTACCAAATCAGTCAAGCAGTTGCTGCGGGAAAATGTCCTAATGATTTGAGCCTTAAAAAACCTGGGATAATATCACACGCAAGGTGGCTGACAGTTGATAATCTGTTGGTTCAATTGTATGTTGAAACTTAATGTCCCAGTCCCCAATTAATTATGTTAGTAAGTTTCATCCAAATAGTTTACGCACCAGTTTGGTTTTATATAAAACTGTATCCTAGCTGTTCTGATGGTTCAAAACATTTATGGCGAATGATCCATTATTCACGATTTCTACCAGTTGACCAAAGAAAAATTGTCGATGCCGTTATCCAAAGGAATGCTTATTTTGCCCATCCCGAAAATGTATTACTCGGTATGATGAAAGATGAACGAAAACATATACGGGAGCTAGGACTACGCAGAGTGCCGAAAGCTAGAGAAAGTCAGAAAGAAAAAAAGATCCGGAGATTCAAAATACCAACATTAAATTTTAGTGCTGCAGATTATAATGACTTAATTTCTGTTTCTGGATTCAAAGTTACGGCTCCTCCTTTGCTAAAATATATTTCCAATGAAGATGTAAGGGATATGATTGATTCTGGGAATTACAACAACATAGAGGTCTTAAACTGCCCTTGTCATACAAAATCCATGGATAGAACTGTTAAGTTAGTAACTGAAGCATCAGCGGCTGTTTGTGGACCAGAATCGAGGGACGGCTTTATTAGTTCGAGGTTGCAGTCTAGAAATATGCCGTTTTTTAACACAAAATCAGACTACCAATCTTAAAATGTATATTGTATCATAAAACAATTATTATTTAGATTCAAAGAACTGATAAAAAAATAAATTTTTAAAATTTTATTTTTTTTTTGTTATTCCCAAAAGTTAAAATTTAATATGGAACCTGAAGATAGGGTCCAATACAAAAAAGATTTCTTACAGTTTTATTATACATCAAAACACAACTTTTTCACACTAGCCCCATAAAAAATAATGACTTCGAATTTTTCGTTCCACCCTATTGTTCACGAATAACAAAATATCGGTTGCCGTATGGTAACGTTCTTTTCAAAAACATATTTTCAAGGTTTTTTCTTATTACAGATACTACTGGTAGTCGGAGAGATAGAAGCGGATTTTGTGCGTGATAAGTAATATGGAAAAACTATATGGGGATATGTTAAACTAGTTGTGTACATTACTTTCCCCAACGGCCGGAAACTTGGGGCCGAGGGTAGATAAAAGGGGTCAAAGTCCCGGTTTTATTATTTTTTTTGTGACGCTCTTGATAGAGATAGTGCACCAAAATTTGGGAATAAGTAGGTCATGACTTAACTAATTAAAATTTCCAGGGGCGGAACGCTGCTTGGCCGACAAAGGGGTGGGGGAAGGGGTGAATACAAAAATTATAATTGGGTTTTTTGTGACGTTCCTGATCGAGATAGTACACCAAAATTTGGGAATAAGTAGATCATGATATTACTAAGTAAAATCCCCAGAGCCGGAAACCGGAATGGGGGACGAAGGTAGTTATAAAGGGTCAAAGTCGCGGTGGTTAGTATTTTTTTTCTGACGCTCATAATCGAGATAGTGCACCATAATTTGGGAATAAGTAGGTCATGACGTAACTAATTAAAATCTCCAGGGGCGGAATGCTGCTTGGCCGACAAAGGGGTGGAGACAGAGGTGAATATAAAAATTATAAGGGGTTTTTTGTGACGTTCCTGATCAAGATAGTGCACCAAAATTTGGGAATAAGTAGACCATCATATTACTAAGTAAAATCCCCAGAGCCGGAAACTAGAGAGGTTACCCACCACCCCTTTATACGCAAGCAGCGTTCCGCCTCTGGAGATTTTAGTTAGTTCTGTCATGATCTACTTATTGCAAAATTTTGGTGTACCATTTCGATCACGAACGTCACAAAAAAACCCTTATAATTTTTATATTCACATCTGCCCCCACCCATTTGTCCCCCACACAGCGTTCCGCCCCTGGAGATTTTACTTAGTTATGCCATAATCTACTTATTCCCAAATTTTGGGACACTATCTCAATCAGGAACGTCACAAAAAACCACTTATAATTTATATATTCACCCCTGCCCCCACCCCTTTGTCGGACACGCAGCGTTCGCCCTTGGAGATTTTACTTACTTACGTCATGAACTAGTTATCCCCAAATTTTGGTGCACTATCTCGATCATGAGCGTCAGAAAAAAAATAGTAAAAACCGCGACTTTGACTCCTTATAAATACCCTTGTCCCCCCACTTTGGTTTCCGGCTCTGGGGATTTAACTTAGTTGTGTCATGGTCTACTTATTCCCAAATTTTGGTGCACTCTCGATCAGTAACGTCAAAAAACCCAATTATAATTTTTATATTCATTCCTTCCCCCACCCTTTCGTCGGCCACGCAGCTTTCCACCCCTGGTGATTTTACTAAGTTACGTCATGGCCTACTTATTCCCATATTTTGGTGCACTAACTCAATCATGAGCGTAACAAAAAAAAAATAATAAAAACCGCGACTTTAACCTCTTATAACTACCCTCGTCCCCCAATCTGGTTTCCGGCTCTGGGGATTTTACTAAGTTATGTCATGGTCTACTTATTCCCAAATTTTGGTGCATTATTTCGATCAGGAACGTCACAAAAAACCCAATTATAATTATTATATTCACCCCTTCCTCCACCCCTTTTTCGGCCACGCAGCGTTCCGCCCCTGGAGATTTTAATTAGTTACGTCATGACCTACTTATTCCCAAATTTTGGTGCACTATCTCTATCAAGAGCGTCACAAAAAAAATAATAAAAACCGGGACTTTGACCCCTTATATCTACCCTCTGCCCCAACTCTGGTTTCCGGCCGGTAGGGAAAGTAATGTACACAACTAGTTCAACATATCCCCATATAGTTTTTCCATATTGCTTATCACGCAGAAAATCCGCTCCCAACTCTTAGGCGGCACACATAGTGAAAGCGGTTTCCGCTAGCGGGCAAACCGCGCGGTTCTCGCGCGCGTGTATGGTAACACAGTGAAAACTGAAGAGAAAGAGAGTTGGTCTACATCCTATTAATCGAGAAAGATTAATTTATGGAGAATATCATCATCTATTTCAAAAATTAAAAGATAATGAACGATTCTTCCAGTATATGAGAATGACTCAAGAGAATTTTAAATATATTTTGGAGAAAGTGGAGTATCGTTAAAAACAATATTAAACGCTCAACTTACAGTCAACCAACAGAATATCGAAAGAGTTGAGAATATACATATCTGGGTACGAATTTAAATAGCGAATGGGACTACTCAGAAATTAAACAGCGAATAATAAAAGCGAAAGCAGCATGCTTTAGAATGAGACCCATTTTCAACAGTCGAGACATATCATTAAAAACAAAATACCGTCTGTTGAAATGCTATATATTCACAGTTCTGCTCTACGGAATGGAAGCTTGGACACTAACTGTTACATCTATGAATCGGCTCGAAGCTTTCGAAATGTGATGTTATAGGAGCATCTTACGTATATCCTGCGTTGACCGAATTACTAACGTGGAATTCCTGCGTAGAATGGGGAAAGAGTGTGAATTTCTCATAACCGTCAAAACAAAAAAATTAGAATATCTAGGACATGTAATGAGAAATCAAGAACGTTACGGCCTTCTCCAACTGATTCTCCAAGGGAAGGTATGGAAATGGTAAAAGAGGACCGGGAAGAAGACGCATTTCCTGGCTTCAAAATTTACAAAAGTGGTATAATACCACTGCCACTGAACTGTTCCGCGCTGCGGTAGACAAAGTCAAGATAGCCATGATGATCGCCAACATCCGGAACGGATAGGCACTTTAAGAAGAAGAAGGAGTATCGTTTAATTAAAAACTGGTGTAATTTACATAAGCAGGCTATCCTTCCGGAAGAAAGGCTTGTTATAACATTGAGGTAAGTAGTTTTGTTGTAAATTTATTTTTCAAGTACTGATTTAGTTAATAGTTAATACTGGAATGGTTTTAGAAATACCTAAGTCACACAAAATTACGGTTTCAATAAGATTGACTTTATTACTTTTGTTTATTATAATGTACAATTATTTATAAAATTAATCCATGGAGAACTATTAATTCTTATTATAAAAGAGCGAATAAACTAAATTATCATTGCAGTAAACATTAAAACCGCGCGGAAAAAACTAAATTCTCATTCTAGCAAAAGCGGTCAGGCGGGTTGAGGCGGTTTTCCCGCGCGGACCTGCTTTGACTATGTTCGTGTACATTTAAAGACGTGCATTCTTTTTGAAAATGTTTAAAAGCGGGTCCCGCTAGCGTTGCCCGCTAGCGGAAACCGCCTCCACTGTGTGCGCCGACTTAGACTATGGTCAGGGCTTAACTGAATTTTTGTTAGAATATTTATCTCCATCGAAATTGACATACCAGATATGCGTAGTCAAGGTTACGATAATGGGTTAAATATGAAGGAGAAGAATATAGGGTTACAATAACGAATTTTAGACTAACACCCGCGTGCATTTTATGTACCTATTATTTTTTTAGATAATCACAAACTTGTTATTTTTTATTCATCTAAAAATCTAACCTATATTTCCTCATTTATGAGTTTTTATTCCTAAAAGTACTATTTACTAGTGTACTTAAACCTGTCAAATTTCCTCGATAAATTTTCAACCATGCCTCATAGATAAAAAAGTTCATTTCTAATTAAATATTTTTAACAGATGGGTAGGTTGTTCTGACGCCGTGAATACCTGGTGGCTCCCGACATCATTTAATTTAATATTTGCATCTGGAATTTTGTTTATATTAAAAGTGTACCTAATACCCTCTAATACCAGATGTACTAGTACTAGGTAGGTACCTATTCGACTATTCCATTTTGACAGCTCGTCTACCAAAGGGCGCCAGGGTATCAACTGCACACGGGCGCTACTTGGGCTAGAGACGCCTCTGTCGTTAGTCCCTGTCCACTGTTTTCGAAACCAGGGCATTTTCTTGCGTAATATTTCTCTCTTGTCTTCAATTTTACGGTCAAGGAACTGGTTGTTAGTAAGTTGAAGGAACTGGTATTTTCCGTTTCGCCTAATGTGACCTAGATACGCCGTTTTCCTGTTCTTAATGGTTTCAAAAAGTTGGCGTTCTTGGTTGAATATTTTAAGGACATCTACATTTGAGACTTTCGCCGTCCATGGTATTTTTAGGATAAGGCGATAAAGCCATATTTCGAAGGCTTCTAATCTGTTTATATCCCTCGTTTTGAGTGTCCAGCCCGCTACTCCATATAGCAGCACCGACCATACGTAGCACTTAGTAAACCTTAATCTCAGTTGAAGATCGAACTCTGAACAGGTCAGTACCTTCCTGAATTTTACAAAAGCTTGTCGTACTTGCTCATTGCGACATTTCACTTCCCTGTCCGATGCCCAATCTTCAAAAAGTCATTTTCCCACGTATTTAAATATGCACTGTGCACTATGCCGTCAATTTTCAGTGGCACATGGGTCGACGGTGAAAAATCAAAGTTTCCACTTATGAATTGGATAAATAAATTAAAGGGTATCCCCCGTTAAGATAGGCAAAATGCCACTTAATATTTTTAATTCTATGTGATTAAAAAATAAGACAATTTTAACCAACCAGAACTTCCTCCTCCCATCAACAAAAAAATATATGAATTTTGCTCAAGAGTAAAGTAGCTTTATTTTTCATAATATTGAAAATTGTTATTATGAAAAGTTGTTTGGAATTAATTTTTTTTTAATTATGGATAACCAACATTATTTTCAGTTATTACAATTATGATAAATATTTTATTATTAATTTTACGAAAAAAAGTTATTCCTTATAAAATGTTCTGCGTGGTCTAAAATCTAATATACATATCAAATTTTATCAATTTTATACGAGGTATGTCAAAAAATATGAATTTCAAAAGGAAAGTACTTTTACAGTTCACAAAATTTCAATTAGAAGGATTTAATTATATATTGGAACATAGTTTTTAATCCTAGACAACTTTTCATAATCAAAATTTTCGATATTGTGAAAAATAAAGGTATTTTATTTATTCTTGAGTGAAATTCATACTTTTTGACATACCTCGTATAAAATTGAATAAATTTGATATAGGATGGTTGTATATTAAGTGCTAGACCATACAGAACGCTTTATAAGGAATAAGAGTTATTATAATTGAAATGACTAAAAATAATGTTTGTTATCCATAATTTAAGAATAATTTCAATATTGTGAAAAATAAAACTATTTTACTCTTGAGCGCAATTCATATTTTTTTACATACCTCGTATAATATTCATACAATTTGATATCTGATGGTTGAATCCTAGATTTTAGACCACGCAGAGCTTTTTATGAAGAATAACTTTTTTCGTAAAATTAATTTTAAAATTTTTTCCATATGGTTCCCACTGAGAGGGACATACTGTATATTTTTATGGATCCGTAGGATGTGTTACATCGCTCAAAAATTATTTATTTTCTTTTTGAGAATAACGTACCTACAAGATTTTTTGGAGGTGACGGCAAGTCTGATTTTTTTTAACTTCGTTTAAAAATTTAAAATTTGACTAATAATGATAATTTTTTTTATTTTGTATATTTTATCAAACACTGTATTTCCAATTTTTTCTCAGATTTTTGCGTAAGGTTCGTTACCTTAAACTAGGGAGCGGATTTTATGCTCAATGCATATTGCATGCATATTTCGCATATTTGAGAACTTTACTAAATTTTGCATATTTTTAAAGAAACGTGCATACTTTGTGCGTATTTAAAAACATTTAAATCCAAAAAAAATTTTAATTTTTTAATTCGACACAAAATATTTCCCCACACAGGCCTATCCATTAATTCGAGAACTATCTGAAGAGAGACGGCTCATTCATTGCGTTTTCATTTTTTCTTAGAAAATACCCGATCTTTAGACAAAGTATTTATAGCGTCTTATAGTGCTTATAGTACGCCGTTATAAAACGATTGTAGGATGTTAAAATTATGAAGGATGGTTTACCGGGAAATCCGAAATTTATTTACTGTTATTATATTTAGCAGTTACAATTTGTATCCCAATTTAGTAGGTACCTATAATTCTGGTGATTCTTTTTAATCCCATATTGTTAAGAGAATTCACACCTTTAACCATAGTTTTACCACAGTATAAAGAGGGACAGTAGAACCACTCTCCGAAAAATTGGAAGTAAAATCTGTAGTCGAGCATGGCGACCGCGTAATGTTCTTAGTCGCTTTTGCCCCACTCTCGCATTGCTAGTCGCATAGAAACGTACGGATTTTAACATGGAAAACCCACATCCACCACTGGTGAATTACCGATTGCGTACTACCGGTATTACTTCTTGAGATCAAAGCGCCGACAGAGGAGTGGTTTTACTGTGGAACCCCTATATACTGTGGTTTTACGATTTTCTAACGGAAATTGAAATATTTATGCCTTAGATCAGATCCTGTCTATAAAGGGCTTTAAAACTTTGGAGGACATATGCGAAATTTTTAATGGAAATTTTGAAATTGATTTTGGTGCAGAATTTTCGGCTTTAACAAGTTATTTTAAATACACCCCAATTACTTATGTTAATGTTGAAAAGAGTTGTTCAAGTTATAAAAATATTTTATCAGATCAAAGAAAATGTTTCCTCGTAAAAAAATTTGGTAAAAACACATTGTAGTGAATTATAATCGAAGATATATATAGTGATATTGTTGTTTTATTTTAAATAGGTAAATATTGGTATCAGTTTTTGTAAAAAATGTGAATAAATTGCATATATAAAAAATAATGATTTTATTTGAAAGATAATAAATAAGATTGCCGCCCCCACCTATAAAAGAATCCCCTAGAATAGAATAGAACAGAAAATTTGTGGTTTCTCGAAATGCGCATTTTTTGAATTTTCGTGCATATCTTGCGCATATTTCGTAATTTTTTACTGCATATATATGCGCATATTTCATCAAAATTGATCGCATATAAATCCGCTCCCTATTTCTATAGAAGAAAAAAAACTATTTTTTCGGTTTTGGCGAATTTTTCTATTTTGTAGACTTTAAAATAGATCAAATTAAGGTTTTTTATATATGAATTGAAGTAAATGATTCCATTAGAACATTCAAAAATTGGAGAAACACGTTCAAACCTTAAAAAACCCTAAAAACAGTTTTTCGGATTTTTGAAAGCAGCGAACCTTACGGAAAGATCTGAAAAAAATAACAATTACATTATATTGTTTGGTAAAAGACACAAAATAAAAAAATAGACTTGCAACCATCTCCAAAAAAAGTTATCTGCTTTAAAAAAAATATTAAAATTGTTTTTAAAATTATGTACATGTACACTCAACCTACGGGTCTATAAAATTATAATTTTTTGAAATTTTAAAATTTAATGCATTCCACCTAAAAAAATAAAAATGAAAAATGCCATTTTTGATGATGAGGCGAAGTGAAGAGGGTTGGTGGGTTAAAATTGCACAGCGTCTTATAATGTAAGAAAAATTATTCTGGGAGGGGGGGCATTTTGCTTATCTTAACGAGTGTTCCCTTAAATTTATTTATTCGGTCCATAAGTGGAAAATTAGCCCTATAATACTCATACGTTTTATTTTAGGTTCTACTTATTTAATTTATAGACCACCATTACAGTGCCTAAAATCATTAGCAATTTTTTCCTATACGGCTCTTAGCCTATTAGTTTTATCTCTTTTACTGTTTAGATACCATAACCGGTTTGTAGTTTGTAACTACTTCCACAATAATAAGATAATAATCAAAGTCAACTTGATTTCATAATTATGTATTTGTATCGAGATGGAAAAATCAAATTACAGGTGATTTTAAACTATAAAATTATACGACGAAGTTGTATGTTATCTTTAAAATTTTAAAATTTATTTATTTATTAATGGCAGGGGGGTCCAAGCAGGGATTTTTGAAGTTACTGGAGCGCGTCAGAAAATCACCGTAAATGTACTAAAGGTCCGAAAAAAAATCTATCCTTAGAAAAACTTGAAATCGTGAGATTAAGATAAGGTAAAATAAGTACATGAGGTCAAAGTACGCCACTGTATCGTTAAACATTGCTCCGCTATTTTCTCCGTATTTCGGATGGTAACGAGCTTTTTAATTTACAAAAGTGTTTTATAGGGAAAAAGTTAATATTAAAACTTATCAGTGAGAGTGTTATTGAACAAATGAACCATCGAATAAGGACGAAAAGTTAGCAAACTGAGTGAATATAAGGTGTTGTGACGTCGATTGGTAGAGATTACTCATCCGCAAAGTTGAATTATTGTGGGTAATTTTTGGCGCCGGTCGATAGGCAACACATTTTACACTAGACCTACACTAGGAATTCTGGCGCTCGCGCTGGGTAAGTGATAATCCACAAAAACAACAAAAACAACTAATCGATACCCAACAAAATAAAAAGTAAACAATTAGATTTTTAACTACATAATTATTGATAAATAAATTCACAAATTAATATAAGCCTTAAAAATGGCCAGTGGTGGAGGTGGAGCAATTAAGAAGACGGGACCGGCAAGAGTGGAGTATGAAAGCAGCAGCGAAGAGAACGGGAATAAGAGAAGTATGGATGGGTACGATGCGGATGATTTATTCAGAAAAAGCAAGGTAACGAGGAGAACACCGACTAAGAGTGATAACCAAAATGAACAGATGATACAAATGATGCAGACAATTATGTCAAGAAATGAAGATATGATGATTGAAATAAAAAACTTGCGCAGAGAGCAACAAGAAACCTTGGATTGTGTCAGACAGCTGGAGGAAAAGAATAAGGAGTTAGAAAAACGACTCAATGAAGCAAGTGACAGAATAGAACGAATTGAGAAGGATAAAAGAAAAAAGAACATAATAATTAAAGGATTAACTTTCGATAGCAATGATAACAGGTCTACTAAACAAAAACTAGAACAGTTTATTGAAGCAAATCTGCAACTAAAGGTTAAACTGAGGGAAGGAAATAAAATTGGTGATAAATCATTTCTGGCAGAAATGGAAAATATGACGGATAAAATCTCGGTATTAAGGAACAAAAGTAAACTTAGAAACATAACAGGACAAGGAGTATATATAGAGTCTGACATGACAAAAATGGAAAGAGAAATACAGGCTATAATTAGGAAAATAGCGAAGGAGGAAAAAGATAAGGGTAATACAGCAAAAATAGGGTATATGAAGCTAAATATTAATGGAAAAGATATGAAATGGGATAAGGATAATGGTAAACTGACAGAAAGCACACAGAACAGCCAGAGAGGACTCCTAAAAAACTAAAAAGAATGCAGAAACGACTCCAATAATTATAACGACTAAAGCAACGGACAAGTACATGAGATTGGAAAATGATAATACGAAGTATAAACAAGGTAACGAGGCAAAACAAAACCATAAGACAGAAAAGCCAAGAGGTCAAAAGTCTGACTCCGTAGAGAATGATGAAAAAGGTAAAGAAATGGGTAAAGAAAAAAGAAGAGTGGAAAAAAGGAAAAAAGAGAAAATAAGAATGGCAACATGGAATGTACGCGGCACCTATGAGGAAGGAGCCATGAAGGAATTAGTAAAAGAAGTAGGAAGATATAAATTGGATATTGTAGCGGTACAAGAAACAAAACAATTGAGGTCAGAAATATCGGAATTAGAAAATGTGGTTTTTTTCAAAAATGGAGGAGCAGATAGGATGTTGGGAACAGGTTTTATTATAAGAAAAGGTCTAAAAGAAAAGATTATGAGTTTTAATCCCATATCGGAGAGGACGTGTTATATACGACTAAAAGGGAAAAAAAGAAATATAAGCATTTTAAACGTACACGCTCCTACCGAAGAAAAAGATGAAGAGATAAAAGACATATACTATGAAAAAATGGAGATGGAATATGAAAGGATACCGAAACATGACGTCAAAATTATAATGGGAGACGTAAATGCAAAAGTGGGGAAAGAGGCACTCTACAGAAATACAGTAGGAAAGCATAGCAAACACGACGAGTCAAATGACAACGGACAGAGACTGATAAGTTTCGCAATGGAAAAAAATATGGTGGTAAGAAGTACACAGCTACAGCGGAAAGAGATACATAAGGGTACGTGGACATCTCCGGACGGAAAAACCGTTAACCAAATTGATCATGTAATGATAGAAAAACGACACGCGGAATTTATTACAAATGTCAGAAGTATGAGAGGAGCAGACTGCAGTTCAGACCATTTTTTAGTAAAAATTGAATGTAAAAGTGACGTAGAAGAAAAAATAGTTGTAAAAAAGGATGCAAAAAGAACAAAATCATACGAAGTAGCTGAACTGAAAAAAGAAACAACCAGGCAAAAGTATCACGAAGAAATAGAAAAATTGTTTTTGGAAACAAAGAATGAAGCCACAGATGTAGAAGAAAGATGGGAACAAATAAAACACATTACAAAAGATGTAAGCAGAAAATTGATACCCAGAATTATAAAACAGACAAGAACTAAGGAGTGGTTTGATAGAGAGTGTGTAGAGCTGTCAGAAGAGAAGAAAAAGTTAAGAATACGTATGTTGACCAACCCTAATGACAAAAACAGGGAAGAGTATAACCACATACGAAAACAGTTAAAGAAAAGTTGCAGGAGGAAAAAGAGAGAATTCAATGAAAAAAAGTTGCAGGAGATAGAAGAAAAATTTAAAAATAATGAAATAAGATCATTTTATCAAGAGGTAAAAAAAGTAGAAAAAGGTTACCAAAGCAAAACAAGCTACGTAAAGACCATAGAAGGAGAGCTAGTAAGTGAGCCGGGAAAAGTTATGAAAGAATGGAAAATGTATTTCGAAACGTTACTAAACAGTGATGATGAAGATCAGGGAGAGGACGAAGACAGAACAGGCGGTGCAGATATAAGAATAGCCGAACCAACCAAAGACGAAGTGCAAAGAGTTGTAAGAAAATTGAAAAACGATAAAAGTCCAGGTCCAAATGAAATAAGTGCAGAAATGCTGAAAGCAGGGGAAAGAAAACTACTAGAAAAGGTGTATGAACTGATAAGACTTACATGGAAAGAAGAAAAGATGCCTGAAGAGTGGGCCAGAGCCTGGATAATCCCATTACATAAAAAAGGGGATGCAACGATGGTGCAAAATTACAGAGGTATTGCTTTGCTGGACGTGTGCTATAAAATATTTGCTAGGATTGTAAGAGAAAGATTAGAGGTATACGCAGAGAAACTAATAGGAGAATACCAAGCAGGATTTAGAAACAATAGATCGACGACAGAGCAAATATTTAACATAAAAGAATTCCAAACAAGCTGCTACGAACATAAAATGGTTATATATGCACTATTCATAGATTTTAAGCAGGCCTATGACAAAATTAATAGAAAAAAAATGTATGAAGCCCTACGGCAAATGGAAATACCAGAAAAACTAATCAAGTTAATAAGAATTACCTTAAATATGACATCTAACGAAATCGTGTGGAACAGTCACAAATCGGAAGAGTTTATAGTCAAAAAAGGACTTAGACAAGGTGACCCTCTATCAACTGTGTTATTTAACCTAGTTTTGGAAACAATTTTAAGGAACAGCAGAATAGAAACACAAGAAACGATCTACCGTAACGAACATCAATGCATGGCCTACGCCGACGACCTTGCACTGCTAGCAAAAACTAATACCGAATTAAAGAAAATCATGAGAAGATTAGTCAGAGAGGCAAAAAAGTTCGGCCTAGAAATAAATGAAGAAAAGACGAAGTATATGGTGCTAGGCAACACAGAAAAAGAACCTGTAGATATGCTAAAGTTAACAGCGTTCGATGGAAAAGAATATAAATTTAAACGAGTAAATCACTTTACATATCTAGGTGCCATTATAAATGAAAAAGGACACGAGCAAAACGAACTAAAGCACAGGATAGCTAAAAATAACCGAAAGGTCGGCAGTTTAAAAAAATTATTAAAGTCAAATTACGTATCAAGAAAGACGAAAATTAGAATATACCAAACTGTAATAAGAGCAACAGTCACCTACGGATGTGAAACATGGTACTAAACAAAACAGAAGAAGAAATGATAGAGAGATGGGAACGCAAGGTACTGAGGACTATTTTCGGGGGAAAAATACGGCAGATGGTTGGCAAAGAAGAACTAATCAAGAATTGATGATGCTTTACAAGGAACCAACTATAACAAGATACACAAAGGCACAAAGAATCAGGTGGGCAGGTCATGTCGAGAGGATGGGTAGGTCAATAATGCCAAAGAAGATACTACTAAGAAGACCAGTTGGGACAAGGAGAAGAGGTAGACCAAGAAAAAGATGGCACGAAAAGTTTCAAGAAGATATAGGATCGATGGAAATTACAGACTGGAAAGAGAAAGCGAAAAACAGGATACAGTGGAGAAACATAGTGCAACAATTTTTACATAGACATTAAATCAAATTATATAACAAATATAAGACATTAGTACATATTGTCATTTGTATTATGTAAAATTGTTATTGTTAAGTTGTACAGCCCTAGGCCTCCAAGGCCTGTAGAGCAGGTTAAATAAATAAATAAATAAATAAATAAGTACATGCAGAACAGTGTATGTTTCAAAAATCTGATGATTTGAACGGGGCGTAAGGAAATTGGCGAGTCACAAAATTTCACAAAAAAGCGAATATGACACGAAATGAACTTCAGATTGAAAAACTAAAAAATACTTGTTCAATATTTTTCAAAAATCTATCGAATGATACCAAACACGACCCCCCCCCCCCCCACGGGATGGGTTGGAGGTAAATTTAAAATTTTAAATAGGAACCCCCGGATATTTCGCGAAATGAACATCAGATGGATAAACTGAAAAGTACTTATGTATGTATTCAATATTTTTGAAAAATCTCTCGAATAACAGCAAGCACGACCTCCCACGGATTAGGCAAAAGAAACAAGATGATTATCTATGGCCATTTTGGACATCATATTTATTTATTTATTTTTTTTATTTAGCCTCCAATTTATTTCCAATCCTAAAACAAGTTACAATGAGTAAATGTTGTGACCACTAGTGTAGGTGTCTTGGAGAAAATGATTCACTAATCATTTTCTTTACAAATATTTTACATAGATATAAAATTGTTTGTCTCTGGGAATTACGACATTATAAAAATGGCCATGGTAGATCACTAGGTGTATTTCGTCTAAGTCTTCGTCTGACTGGTTGTCTCATCAGGTTTCTGGCTAGTACATTTGGATGTTGTGTGAGTCTGTCTTCGTATTTCTGTGCGAAGTTAGTAGTTTCTTCTTTTACTGTTGAAATTTATAGATCGCGTTTAATAATATTATTTGCAACATACCATGGAGCATTTGTGATTATTCGAAAAACCTTCGACTGGAACCTCTCCAAGACTTCGATATTGGAGTTTGATGTAGTACCCCAAAGTTGGATCCCGTAACTTTATATTGGCTTCAAAATTGCTTTGTAGACAAGTACTTTCATTTTTATAGAAAGTGATGATTTGTGACCAATCAGCCAGTATAGATTGTGTAATTTGAGACCAAGTTGTTTACGCTTCATAAAAATGTGTGTTCTCCAGTTTAATCTTTGGTCTAGGTGCATTCCAAGGTATTTGACTGTTGCTTGCTGTTTTATTTGGTGGTTGTTGATATATACAGGCGGGCAGTGACCTTTACGGTTTGTGAAGGTAATATGAACCGACTTTGTTTCATTTGTTTGAAAACGCCACCGTTTTAGCCAAGTTTGCATTTTGTTGAGGCTGGTTTGCAGAAGTTGAGAAGCAATCCGTACGTCCTGATGTACTGACATTACTGCTGTGTCATCTGCATATGTAGCTGTCGTAGTTTGAAAGTTTGTTGGTAAGTTGGCTGCGTGCAATAGGTATAACACTGGTCCCAGGACACTGCCCTGTGGAACTCCGGATGGATATCATATTAACATTGATTAGATCCGTAGTTACACATGGTTGTGAAACCTGGATAATGGCGGAAAAAGATGAAACCCAACTCAGGACATTCGAGAGAAAGATACTGAGAAAAGTGTATGGCCCGGTGCAAGGGAAAGACAGATCATGGAGAATCAGAAAAAATGACGAGGTTAATAAATTAAATGAAGGGTACGATATTGTAAGATTTGTGAAAAGTTAAAGACTGCCATAACTGGGACATGTCCAGAGAAAAGAAGATGCGAAAACAGCAAAGGAAATATTACAATGGAAGCCGATAGGAACGCGAAAAAAGAAAGACCCAGAATAAGGTGTTTGGATGACGGGGAAGACGACCTAAAAACGATGAATATAAGACAATGGAGGAGCAGGGTACAAGACTGAAGTCTCTCGCATAGGGACAAGCATGTAACACCCACAAAAAGAAGATTCAAGCGGTCCACAACAGCAGCTTGAGAGAAGCCGCCAGAGTCCCAAGATACGTAGCAGAAAGATTCCTGTTCAGAGAACTCCAACAGGTGAGAGTCACCGAAATCATGACAGACAAGGCAAGGGTCAAATTCGCGGAACTGGAGCACCACCCAAGTCATATACTGCGAGACATGCTAAGGTATGATGAGTTCCACCGATGGAAGCACAGAAGACCGAAACAGCAAATAGTGGAATAAAGTGAACAAAAGTGGAAAGTGATAGTAGTCAGTTCGTAGCTCAAAAACAAGTGCCGAAGATAGCGTTACATACGGAGATCCAACACCACGATCACCTTCAAGGTAAGACAATTGTAGAAAATTATAGAAGGGCGCAGGCCCCCAAAAAATTATATATAAAAAATAAAAAAGGCGTAAGCCCCCAAAAAAATATAAAAAACCATAAAAAAACACATAAAAACTCGACCAACAAGTCATTGGGCGGAGCCCAATAGGGCTCAGCACGATGACTTGGGGCCCAAGCAAGCAATTTTTAGTACCGCGGTTAAGTAAGTAAGACGATAAAAGCATAGAGCGCATCACGCTGAGCCTAAGATTTTGCATTCGATTAGGGTACCACATGGAATCTTATTACCCAGGATTCCATTGTGAAGAGCATTTGGCTACGATAGTTGTGCCCTCATCGCGCATCAGTGTGCTGTGGGGGGAAAGGGATGGCCTGGGGCATTGGAGCGAGGTGGGGTGATCCCTGTTTACACTCGGGTCAAAACACCTCGCCCCAATGAATTGTTACACCCGAATGTACTCTTTCGAGAGGGTGGACCCCACAGGTCGGGTTAAATCAAATTGCTTGCTTGCTTGGTACAAGATTGAATAAAAGGATACAGCCTGACAGCCGAAGACTCATTCAGTGTTACGATGCCAAAAGAAGAAGAACATAATATATACACAATTTTTTAATTTAATATACAGTATGTCCCTGTAAGTTGTATCCATACGGAAAACTTTTTTATTATTAATTTTACGAAAAAAAGTTATTCTTCATAAAAAGCTCTGCATGGTCCAAAACCTAAGATTTAACAATAAGATATTAAATTTTTTGAATAATATACGAGGTATGTCAAAAAGTTTGCATTTCACTCAAGAGTCAACTAGCTTTATTTCTCAAAATATTGAAAATTGTTATTATGAAAAGTTGTTTGGAATTAAAAACTATATTCTTGTGTGCACTTACATCCTTTTTATTAATTTTTTTTAATTATGAATAACCAAAATTATTTTCAGTTATTTCAATTCAGATAGCTGTTTTATTATTAATTTTACGAAAAAAGTGATTCTTAATAAAAAGTTCTGCATAGTCTAAAACCTAAAATACAACAATCTTATGTCAAATTTTATCAATTTTATATGAGGCATGTCAAAAAATATGAATTTCGCGTAAAATACGTTTATTTTTCACAATATCGAAAATTGTTATTATGAAAAGTTATTTAGAATTAAAAACAATGTTTCAGTATGTAATTACATCCTTCTAATTGAAATATTCTAAACTATAAAGGTACTTTACTTTTGATCTAAATTTATCTTTTTTGACATACCTCGTATAAAATTTATAAAGTTTGATATAAGATGGTTTTATTTTAGGTTTTAGACCATCCAGAACTTTTAATTAAGAATCACTTTTTTTCCTAAAATTAATAATAAAAGAGTTATCAGAATTAAAATACCTAACTGAAAATAATGTTAGTTATCCATAATTTTTCAAAAAAAAAATTTTTAAGTAGAAAGATGTAATTGCATATTAAAATATAGTTTTTTATTTCCAAACAACTTTTCATAATATCAATTTTCAATATTGTGAAAAATAAAGCTACTTTACTCTTGAGTGAAATTCAAACTTTTTGACATACCTCGTATAACATTTATAACATTTCATATCTTATGGTTGAATCTTGAGTTTTGGATCATGCAGAACTTTTTATAAAGAATAACTTTTTTTCGTAAAATTATTAATAAAAAAGTTTTCCTTATGGATACAACTTACAGGGACAAAATAAGAACATAAGTTATACCTACACAACATAAGAACATATTTTCATGAGATACAAATCGGCTTTAGTTGGGTCTATAGACTTCGCAAATACATATTTTTTTTCGTCTTTTTTATATGCTACATTTTCACTAAGAACAGCTTTTTCGATAAAATACTTAGGTACTGTTTGAGCTATTTGCGAAAAACCGCCTGAAAACGTGGTTTTTTCGTCAAAAAATAAACATTTTCAATCGAAATAACTCAAAAAGTATTGTCTTAGTGAAAAAACTCTATAGAAGAAAAGTTGCTTAGAATTAGCCAATTTGTCAATTACCGGACTTAATTTAAACGCAAGTTTTTTCACCCCCCGGAAGGTAAAAGCAACCAACGTCACATAGTATAATATCCAACTTTGAAGTGGAGAGTATGTAGAACCTAAATCCAGTGCCGGTCTATCCACTGGGCGCATGGGGCGGGCCCCGTAGGCGCCCGAATGGGCCCGTTCCTTTTAATTATAAAAAAATAAACTCGCTTAATAATCTACATATTTTCCGAAAATAATATTATACTCAGATACGCCAATACACTGCGAACGCCTATGTTCTATTGTTACATCTCTTCACGCTTATACACAGTGGCGTAGCCTAGCCCCACAGGGGCCCCGTGTCAATGTTTGTGGCCTTTTCCAAAAACTACAGAAAGTTGTCAGAAAGATCTCTCGAATTGTAGTGCATTTTGCATGTGAATCCAGCTTGGAAGCAACTAGTTATTTCAGAACTGTTCAAAGTATCTACACGTTTTTTCGGCTTCTCCTCAAAGGTAGAATTTACTGAAAGAAAACAGCAAATGTGTAAAAAGATGAATTTAAACTAGATGGTCCGCCCGATTTGACGCTGTAAATGCATTATTTAAAAACTATGGATCCATCAAATATATATTTTTCAGTTAAGCAATAATAGAGATGAAAAATCAGCAGATAGAAGTGAAGCCAAGGCACTGTACGATGAAATGGATACCTTTGAGACAGCTCTATTGACACTGATTTGGGCAAGATTTTTGGAACGAGCGAATGCAACTAGCAAAACGTTACAAACTGTGGACTTGAATGTAGAACGTGTCAATTGGGGTAGAATTAATGGCATCTCTTTTGAGCTTTGTTGGAGACGTAAGAAATAAGTTTAGCGAAATTGAACAAGAAGCGAAAACTTTCTTTTGCGAAGGCTAGGATATCTTAAACATCTACTATACAACTGACCTTCAAATAATAAAGAAAATAAAAACATTTTTAGAAGAAGCAGGTGAAAGTCAAATCATTTTAAAGGGACAAGAGATATTCAGAATTGAAGTATTTAATGTTATATGCGACAATATTACTCAAGATCTTTTAAAGAGAATTGAATGCTACAAGGATGTAACATCAGCTTTTAGATGTTCTTTTACGCTGGATAAAGAAGAAGTCAAGACCTTAATTTTAATACTTTATACGAGAAATATAAAAAAGATGTTGATGAAACCAAATGTGAATAAAACCAAATCTTAATAAAACAAGAACGATAATTAAATCATTGAACGGAGTTTTGTGGAGTACGGAGATAGGGAAACAAAGAAAAATGAGAATATACAACACCATAATTAAGAGCACATTGGTATACGGATCCGAAACATGGAGAATAAAGGAACACCAAAAAAGAAAAATAGAAGCTACTGAGATGGACGCCCTAAGAAGAGCAAGTAGAACATCGAGATTTGACCGGGTTAGAAATGAGGAAGTAAAGCGAAGAATTAATATACAGGAAACGGTTGTAGAATGCATTGAGAAGAAACAATTAACGTGGTACGGACATGTTAAGAGAATGGGGGAGGAGAGACTGCCAAAGAAAATTATGAAATGGATACCTACAGAAAACAGGAAAAGAAGAAGGCCAAGAACGGCATGGATACAAGAAGTAAGACTATCAATGAGTGTACGAGGATTAGAAGATGAAAACTGCAATGATAGAAGCTATTGGCAACAAGGCATCGGACTACATCGGAGGACGTTTTGAACCCGAATTTATAATATATGATGAAACCAAAGAGAACTTGCATAATGATATTACCCATTTTGTAACGTTATGCCAAAATTTAAATAAACATACATTTTATGAAATATGTGATGTCATCCAGGACGTAAAGGCAACTTTTCTCAATATTTTAACTGCCAATTTATTTGACGATTATTGCTTCAGGCGAGCGGTCTTTTTCGGCTTTAAAATGAATAAAAACATATTTAAGGTCAAATTAGGGTCAAGAAAGCCTAGACGCATTATCACTATTGTATATAGAGAATGAAGAACTGGAGAAACTGAATTGTGATAATGTTACATGGCAGTTTGCGAATGCCAAATCAAAAAAAGTGATCTAATTTTTGTCTTTATGAATTTTTTAGAATATGTTTTTTGTTTGTCATGTGTTGTTATGTGAAACTTTCTGTTTTTGATTTATGTTTTAAAATGTATTTTTTGGATTATTTTTTATAATAATAGTCTCCCGTTTTATACCGCTGACGCGGCTTTGGGATTATAGCAGGGTAGTCTGCTATATCTAGGGCCTACGGTATACAAGGGTACCAGGGCCAGTGCTACGCTTCAACCGCCTATTATTACCCCGGGTTTTACCCAAGGTACTCATTTTATTCAGTCTGAGTCGACCTGGGGCCTATAGATATTTTAAAAATGTCTAGTTGTTCTTGTCCACACTGGGATTTGAACCCAGGCCTACCAGCACGAGAAGCATACTACCGCTTGAGCTACGCCGCGCCGGCCCAGGATTATTTTTTACGTTTGCTATTCTTCTTGCTTGTTTAAAAAAATTATTTTATGGATTTTACAATAAATTTTTATAGTTAATGCATGTGTTTTCTTGTTAAAAAACTGACAACGAATAGCAATGAATGGGGCCCCTAAACCTCCAGCGCCCAGGGTCCGATGTTAGGTTAAGCCGGCACTGCTTAAATCCAAATTTTTGCATAATTCGGACTTGACCATGAAACTCACCGTATTTCCCGTTCATTTAATGGGCTAGTTGCTCACTAATCGAATTCACGTCTAACATTATAGCTAGTAGAATGCAGTAGAATTATTCTAAATGTACTTCCGTCATTTTTTATCAGCTACATGTCGTAGAAATATAGATAAGTAGTTGGACCAATTGATATCAACATATTTATTTTTAGATCGTTAGTTGCAAATATGTGCTAAAACGTTGTAGTGATATATAACATCTTCTGCAGAAAACTTAAGGTATTTATATTATATAAAGCTATTACTAACAGTCTTTTGTTTACAACCCATCATACCACATACAGTTAATAGTATGTAATAGTAAACATCAACAAACTAATAAAGTAGATGGTCCCTCCAGACGAAAATGTAGCCGTTTAACTTCGATAAACATTGTGATCTCACAAATTTAAGTAAAAAAATAATAATATATATTATTTTTGTCATATCCCTGAACCCTGGACACTGAACATACATATTAATAATGAATATATATATGTTCAGGGATATCGCAAACATATGGGCAACTTTTAGTCTAAGAGCTAGTGAACCCTCCGACTAACGGTCGTCCTGTAAGGCTAGAAATTTTTCTAGTGATAATTCATAGCACACCAAGGCTAAAAACCATCACCAGGCATCAGCGGTGCACGTGTATCTACCAGGTGAATCGAAAAGTGCAACTTTGGGGAGTAAAATAAACTTTCTCCTGTAAGGTTTAAATTTAAGTATGTGTTTGAGTAAGTCATTTAGAAGAAATGTGTACAATGACAGGCGATTCTGAAGAGCATAAGACCTTGCCAGGCGAGGGGAAAGATTAGGGGTTTTTCCTAAAATTATTTTTTTTGCATCGAACAATTTTTTTTAAGTTTTTTGAATCATTCCAAACAGAAAAGGTCTTTAGTGATTTTTCTCTTAAGTTAATAGTTTTTGTTATATAAGCGATTGAAAATTTTGAAAATTGCGAAATCGGCCATTTTTAACCCTAAATCGGACATTTATCTAAAAATTTCAAAGTTGCCAAGGTAGGTAGATATTCTTTAAACATTGATTGATGAAATCCCAAAGAGTTTTTGGCAATACAATATCGGAAACCGCTTTGTTTTCTAATTACTAATCAAGCAGGCGCGACACTGTAGTATAAGTGAGGACGTTTGAGTTGGCATAAATTCATTATCTCGAGAATGGACAAATTTCAAGAGAAATCCTCAGACAGGTCGATTTTTATTTTTAAATTAGGACTTTTGGCATATATATAATACTATTGACGTCATCCATCTGAGCGTGATGACGTAATCGATGATTTTTTTAAATGAGAGTAGGGGTTGTGTGACAGCTCATTTAAAAGGTTGTATAATTCTCTATTTACTATTATAAACATTAACATAATTATTTATACAGGGTGTACAAAAATTTTTTTTATTAAATTAACTTTGATTAAATTTGACAAATAGAAGAAAAAATTTTTTTGTACACCTTGTATAAATAATTATGTTAACGTTTATGTTACTGAATAGAGAATTAAAAAACCTTTCAAATGAGCTATCACACAACCCCTACTCTTATTTAAAAAATCATCGATTACGTCATCACGCCCAGATGGATGACGTCACTAGTATTATATATATGCCAAAAAGTCCTAATTCAAAAATAAAAATCGATTTATGCAAACTCAAACGTCCTCACTTATACTACAGTGTCGCGCCCGCTTGATTAGCAATTAAAAAACAAAGGGGTTTTCGATATTTCATTGCAAAAAACTTTTCGGGATTTCATCAATCAATGTTTTAAGAATATCTACGTACCTTGGCAATATTGAAGCTTTTAGATAAATGTCCGATTGTTAAAAATGGCCGATTTCTTAATTTTTAAAATTTTCAATCGCTTATATAACAAAAACTATTAACTTAAGAGAAAAATCACCAAAGATATTTTTTGTTTGGAATGATTCAAAAAACCTTAAAAAAATTTGTTCGATGCAAAAAGAATAATTTTAGGAAAAACCCCTAATCTTTCCCCTCGCCTGGCAAGGTTTTATGCTCTTCAGAATCGCCTATCATTGTACACATTTCTTCTAAATGACTTACTCAAGCACATACTTAAATTTAAACCTTGCAGGAGAAAGTTTATTTTACCCCCTAAATTTGCACTTTTCGATTCACCTGCCAGATATACGTGCAGGGCTGATGCCTGCCAGGTCATGGTTTTTAGCCTTGGTGTGCTATGAATTATCACTAGACAAATTTCTAGCCTTACAGGACGACCGTTAGTCGGAGGGTTCACTAGCTCTTAGACTCTTTTATATTTTAAGTTGTGCGAAAACAGTTTTTAATTAAATCTACAACAAATTATCAAGTTTAATCGTAAAGGAAAAATGGGTTAAGTGTGGTTTTTACCTTGCAGGAGAAAGTTTATTTTACCCCCTAAATTTGCACTTTTCGATTCACCTGCCAGATATACGTGCAGGGCTGATGCCTGCCAGGTCATGGTTTTTAGCCTTGGTGTGCTATGAATTATCACTAGACAAATTTCTAGCCTTACAGGACGACCGTTAGTCGGAGGGTTCACTAGCTCTTAGACTCTTTTATATTTTAAGTTGTGCGAAAACAGTTTTTAATTAAATCTACAACAAATTATCAAGTTTAATCGTAAAGGAAAAATGGGTTAAGTGTGGTTTTTAAAGACTTCGGTATACAGGGTGTTTGGTAAAGAATGGGCCATAGCCTAACCTTAGATTCCTGAGGTTAAAATAGATCGATTTAAGCTAACTTATCTTAGTACAGGGTGATCAGTTAAGGGTAGCGAGCGGCCATATATCATAAGATATTGGTCGTATAGATTTGAGAAAAAAAATCATGATTCGCCAAGAGAAGTCGCCAAGAGAAATTGCTGGAAATTATTTTCGAGTTTGTCAAACGTCCGCTAGTGGGCCTAACAACCAACACAAAGTAGGAAAATGGGATGTTTATAGAATTTTGTCTAATGAAAGTTTATCGATGATATCATTTTCATAGTTACAGACCATTTCCCTACATTTTTTGTTTAAAACGTCTTGTTCTATCTATCAAAATAAAGCGGTGGGGGAAGTTCAATTGTTTTTTTAAACAAACCAAGATTTTTTCCGTTTCTTTTGACCGATTTTAGCAAACTTAGGCTCATATGAAAGAGCATAATTTGCACTACAAAACGCTTATTTGGTTTTGAATTTTTGACGTTTGCTGTCGCCGCTAGATGGCGTTAACTGAAATGGTAGCAAATTTTTGAGTTTTTTCAAAAAAAAAATGTAATTGTATATTAATTTTTATATATTTTAAAAGAGGATACATTTTTCTATAATTTAATGAAAAGAATTTATTATCTACCTTTTTTGAACCGTCGATATCGACCAAAATATAATTTTATTACATTAAAAAATGGCACGCCACTGTTTTTTATCAAAATAAAAATCTGTTTGTAATCTCTTATTAGTTGCTAACGAAAAGAACCTCTTGACTTTTTTTCGTTATACAAACGGTTTTAGATTGAAAAAAAAGTAAATTAGTATGTTTCGAGATATGGGCGCCCATGTAAACATATCTTATAACGTTGGATATTACACTATGTGACGTTGGTTGTTTTTACCTTCCGGGGGTGAAAAAACGTGCGATTAAAATAAGTCCGAAAATGGACAAATTGGCTAATTCTAAGCAACTTTTCTTCTATAGAGTTTTTTCACTAAGTCAATACTTTTCGATTTATTTGCGATTGTAAATGTTTATTTTTTGACGAAAAAACCACGTTTTCAGGAAGTTTTTCGCAAATAGCTCAAACAGTACCTAAGTATTTTATCGAAAAAAACTATTCTTAGTGAAAATGTAGCATATAAAAAAGACGAAAAAAATTATGTATTCGCGAAGTCTACAGACCCAACTAAAGCCAATTTGTAGCTCGTCAAAAGTATGTTCTTATTTTGTAAAAATTGTGTATATGTGTGACTGCACCGATCTGTTAACTAATCAAAATAAGTATATGTATATAAAGAAATTATTATGGAATCCTTAATAATATTAAATAATTAAATATTAGTAACAAACGCGACAATAATATAGTGTTGAATATATCTACCTTCGACTCGCTTTGAGGCAGGTTCGCGCCAGCGCGCTTGAGCGTAAGAGAAACGTTGAACAGCTGTACCCATTCTCTTTTGTAAATTACTCTGCGATTCAAAAACATATTTCAGAGTGCATCACTTTACGGTTTGACAGATGAAATTAAAAATAAAAGTTGACAAAACCTTAAACGCGTTTTCTCAAAATTACTTTTTTCAAAGCTAGACACTGAAACTCAAAAACTTTTGGATAGATCCAGCTCAAACTTTGCAAATATGTTTTTAAGACATTTTTTGAGGTAACGCTATCGGGATATTTTTTATGGTTATTTTTTGTTTAACAATAACAAATATGTTGATTTTCACCTTTTTTGCAAAAAAAAGTCGTTATTTTGACAAGATGGTCTACTGTAGAAATCAGGCCGTAATTTGTGCCATTATGAAAACAAGTCCATTTAGAAAAATAATTACTGTCAGCTGTCACTAATTTTGATGTGATTGAAGGACTTCCGGTTTTAAGAATTTTATTGTCATGTGGAAAACCTTTATTATGTACTTTTATATAAAACAAGAGAACAAAAATAGTTAGACCTCCTCATTATTTTATTTAAGAGTCCCCCACACCAAAATATTTTTGTCAGTCACCACATGGTTGTCCTTCTATTATATCTGTAAATAGTCCATTTGATATTTTGGCAATGTTGACGCATCTAATGTAATGGTCGGAGGATAACAATAATATTTACCGTAGGCTTCCTGGTGTCTACAATATTTATAGAAAGGAGGAATCCAGAAGCGGTTATCAAGAAAATTTCCAAATGGAGACCTGTATCAGGCAGACCACGAGGAAGACCCAAAACTAGATGGGAGAACCAGATAGTGGAGGACCTTAAGAAGATGAGAGTCAGAGAATGGGTAACCAGAAGTAAAAACAGGAACGAATGGAGGAAAATTGTAGAAAATGCCAAGTCACACAACCAAAATATTAATGCGGATTGATTCACCGCGACAAACGAATCGGAAGAGAAAAAAAAAAGAGATCATCATCATCATCATGATGATGATGATATAAAACAAGAGAATAAAAATAGACCTCCTCATTATTTTATTTAAGGATCCCCCACACCAAAATATTTGTCAGTCACCACATGGTTGCCCTTCTATCATATCTGTAAATAGTCCATTTTGGCAATGTTGACGCATCTAATGTAATGGTCGAAGGATAACAATAATCTTTACCGTAGGCTTCCTGGTGTCTGTAATATTTATGAATAGTTTTTTATAGTGTGTCCAAGTCAAAAGAATAAATTCATTATTTCGTGAATGAGCGTCTTTCGAAATAAGTCGATTTTTATTTCTAAATTACGATTTTTTTGGCACATATTTCATACTAGTGACGTCATCCGTCTGGGCGTGTTGACGTAATGGATTATTTTTTCAATGGAGAGTAGGGATCGTATGTAGCTCGTTTGAAAGGTACAGTACAAACTGCCATATCCGGACCTGTCATATCCGGACCTCCTCATATCCGGACGGTTCTGCGCCGTCCGGATCTACCGAAATCTACCGAGAAAGGCAGTCCTGCTATTGGACAACGCACTAAAAGAAGAACTAAAAGATGGCGAAATAATGTATTATAGAATCTATAAAACGTGTCTATCGACGAAAGTTGTTGACGGCGTTGATTACTGGAATGTATGAAGGAGAAAACGTTTCAGAGACTGTAAAAGAAGTAGTGGTCTTGATATCCGGATTTTTCATATCCGGATCGGTCTGTCGCCACATTGATCCGGATATGGCAGGTGTAATTCAATTCTCTATTTATTAATATAAACATTGACGTAATTATTTATACAGGGTGTTTAAAAAAAATGTTAATTAAATTTATTTAATTTATTGTTTATTTATATATTTCAAAATACATATTAATGCTATCGGAAAACAGAAATATAGCTATTTGTATAACAAGGGAGGAAAGTGCTACTTTTCCTCCCGAGAATGAAGTTTACTGCCCGACGCGTAGCGGAGGGCAGTAATCATTCAAGGGAGGAAAAGGCACTTTACTCCCATGTTATACATATGGTTTTTCCACCTTCCTCAAATAACAAGACATTTTTTTATTTTTACTTAATTTATTTATGTAACTAACCAACAAAATTTATTAGAACTAAAACTAACAAGTACGTACAATATAACTGTCAACTGTCAAATATAAGTCAAATTATTAATGTAAACATTGTTAAATCAGAATAACAATTTACTGTTTTTTACCATTCTGCAAAATACAGAGTGTTTTTAAATAAACGTTAAAATGTATAGATACTTACGTAATAGAAAATAGATATTGTACAGGGCGTCAATAAGTTATATTTCATAAATGAAATACCATGACGTCACTTTTACTTTTCCTCCCTAGGGAGGAAAAATATTTTCCTCCCTAGGGAGGAAAAGTACAACTTTGCTCCCTACAATCAGGTCCGGAAAAGTGTACTTTCGGTAGAGGTAGGTGGAAAACATGTTTATTTTACAAACATTGCTTTTCGGTGAGTGGCAGCTGGAACATTGAATTGAAGCGAAAAGTAACATGTATTTGTCAAATAAACAGTTTTTTCTGGTTTCTGGCAGCAGTATAATGTATTTTGAATTAAATCAATTACGCACTTTCTTCTTTTGGCGTAAAAAAAGTTTTTGGACGCCCTGTATGAATAATTATGTTAATATTTATATTAATGAATAGAGAATTGAATTACCCTTAAAAAGGGTAAAATGAGCTAGCATACGACCCCTATCAATGCTTATTAAAAAAAACCATCGATTACGTTATCAGGGCCCAGACGGATGACGTCACTTGTACGATATAGGTATGTATAGATATGCCAAAAAATCATAATTTAAAAATATAAATCGACTTGTTTCGGGATTTGTTTAGAAAAACGTTTATTGACGAAATAATGAATTTATTCCACTTGGTTTGACACACTGAAAAACTATTCATAAATATTAGAGAAACCAGGAAGTATACGGTAAAGATGCTCATGCTCCGACCATTAGCTACATTAGTTGCGGCAACATTGCCGAAATATCAAAGGGACTATTTACTGACCTAATAGTAGGACAACCGTGTGGTGAGCAGACACATATTTTGGTGTGGAGGATCCCTTAAATAAAATAATGAAGTGGCCTAGGCTTAACTATTTTTAATCTGGAGACAGAGAAAATTCTCTATAGGTCGGAAAATTTGGCTTTGATACACTGTATAATAGTTTTAGTATCTTTATTAATTGTTTTTAGATTGTTGTACCCTAATAATAACAAAATGTCGGGACCTACCCAAGTACATGAAAACTTTGTTAGCGAGCCTATGGGTTTGAAACCTGTAACAAAATTAGCAGGAATTGGAGAAACACTTGGTAAACGCTTGGTAGCCGCTGGATTTGAGAAAGTAAGATGATTTATATTATAATATTCTATTATTTTGATACAATAATTTACACATAAAAGGAAATTATTTGTGTTGAAACCTTCATATTTTTTCTATGACACAGGTTGCTTCATTAGGTTTCCTCTGCACATGTATCTAATCTTATAAAAGCTTAACGGGACAAGTCATGCAGCCTGTCCGGGACCTTTGTCGATATATAAACATTAAATGAAGTTTAATAAACGTCATTTTCTATAACAACTTCAGAATAACTGAACCGATTTAGCTAATTTCCATTTTGAAACATTTGTAGAAATCCAAGGAATATTTAAAACGTGAAAAAATGTGATGAAATTATAAAAAAAAAATACTAAAAAACAGTGTTATTTTCATATATCCACAGAGAAAATAAATTTCTTTAGATTGACGTCACTAAAAGCTATCTTCGCGTCTATTTATTTTTTACATTGACCGCGAATGAGTTTGAATCACTATCAGTGAGAACTTTCTTTATTTTTTAAATCCCTAACTTTTTATCTTTTATTATTTTTAATCTTATTAATGATTAAAAAATCAATCAAATTAAAATAAAATAAGTAAGTAGTGTACCATCGTCCTCATTTACTCACTTCATATTTTTAACATAGCCTGTATGGGGGAGTGCAATTAGAACGAAAATATTTCGTGTTTCGGAAAAAATCAAACAAGCTTATATTTTTCTAAAACTTTTTTTGTTAGTTTATATACACCTTAAAGTAAAAGGTGGTACTCGCAGATTTGGTCGCTAATTGTTTATTAATTGTTTAAACAATAGCAATTGGTTTGTATAAATAATTTTTTCTACAAACCTGTTAAAAATGCAACTTTTAGCACTCCATAGGAGCGTTAAAAATGTTACTTTAAAGCACTAGGCTTTAAAAATTTTAAGGCACCGCAGTTAAAATTGAAATGTCGAATTTTGAAAACAAACGTCAAAATAGATTTTATATTTCATTTATTAACATTAATATTAACAGTAGGTAC
Source organism: Diabrotica virgifera virgifera (assembly GCF_917563875.1). Taxonomy (NCBI): domain Eukaryota; kingdom Metazoa; phylum Arthropoda; class Insecta; order Coleoptera; family Chrysomelidae; genus Diabrotica; species Diabrotica virgifera. The sequence goes on from NC_065450.1 coordinate 143,374,121, forward strand.
AACTTGCTCAATTTGAAAAATGTTTTTACATTTTTTTTTTAATTTTAATTTAAATTGTATTATTGCAGTTTTAACACCTTTGTAAAAAAAACTATTAAAATTTGTTAAAATATACAATAATGAAAGTAGATGTTATTCTATAGTTTTTATGATTTACGTATTGACAGTATAGGCAGTTTAGATGTAATGTCAAGAAAAATATAAAAATGGAATATCAGTCAAGTTCAAGTAAAAGTTTTTGTAGGTATTGTCCTGTAATTGAGAATGAATAAATTATAATTGTTGATATATAAGACGTTTGTAGAAAAAATATTGTATGATATACCTGTTAAAATTACATTTTTAAGGCACTCATGTAAATTGCAGAATTAGCTTCGCTTATTCTGCAAACCTTCACATGCGTCCCTTAAAATTGTATTTTTTAACACTTATATCATAAATAACTATTAAAAGAATCGTTGAATTTATCATTTTCATGTTTTATTTTCATATCTTTGATCAAATATGTTTCTATTTTGTTTTTTATTATGCTGAATCCGAATATGGCATTACAATGTGAAAATTCTTATACAGATGCTCTTATACAGTATGTCTGCGTTGTACAGGATTTCTTTCGCAAACATTATTGTTTATAGTAGAATAATTAGGTGACATTGTTATCACAATGTGGAGCACTCGTTTCTAAGAAAGAACTAGTCAGCTATTTTGATATTATTAATATTTCACGGTCGATTCGGCGTCAGCAATCATAATAAAAACAATCGCGAGTTTATTTATAGATACGGAGAAATTATTGGGGATCATTCTTCTTTATTCATTGTTCAGACATCAAGTAGTTAGAATATAGACTTTGTCCACCAACTCGTTACTGTTATATTTAGTGTTGATAAATAAATATATATCTGGTAATAGTGTTCGAGTTAACCAACCCTACCCCTACCACCATATGGCGATCTGAACAAGGGAGAACACTGGAACTGATGGAAATGGACGAGTATGGAAGCAAAAACATCGAAGGACGAGGTTTTCTGTACCTCGACCATCCAAGAAAACGGTAAATAGCAACTGAATGTAGGCATTAGGCCCGACACGAAGCTTAAGATGGTATAATACGGTATGGAACATGGTATGGAAATGGAACATTGTATGGAAATGAAACATGGTATTGAAAAGGGACGTGCATCGAGGGCTTTGGTGATATAAACTTAGACGTGTAAAATGGTAAGTCCATATTATCTAGATAAAAGGCATTATATTTAATTTCGATTCAGAGATCATTACCATCTTTCTATGGACCATTTCGAACTCTTTTGTTCTCATCAGGAAAGCAACTGTAATGGTACTTTTCATGATGCTGATGAGAGCATCATTACAGTGCTTTCCTGATGAGAGCAAAAGAGTTCGAAATGGTCCATAGAAAGATGGTAATGATCTCTGAATCGAAATTAAATATAATGCCTTTTATCTACCTACCGTTTTTACTCACGTATCGAGTACTAGGAAGCAGATTTGTTGATCTTTACCTCGGTGAATTGATATGTTGTGGAGTGCAACTATGTAGACTCCCCATGTCTATACATTCATCACACTTTATTCCTTGCAATTTTTAGAAGGATGGGAATAGGTAAAAGAGAGAATCTGTTTCCGCATTAAGAAATCCAAAGATTTTATTATTTTTAAACATTTATTAATTTGTTTGAAAATGGAGTCTTTTGGGTTTCGACATTTTGTCCATATTATCTATTCTTATGGTATTTCCACGATATAGTCATAAAATCACCTCTATATTTAACATAATTTAAGATATACCTAATCTAATTTTTATCTGTATTTTATCTATTTAAACTATTAATAGTATTACTACCTACTTCTATTGCTATTATCGATAATTTTTTTTAACAAGTACTATGGTTATCTCTAGGACGTATTGATACATTTTCACTAGCATATAATTTTTATTTTTATCTTTATCGATTTTTTTATTCAATTATTATCTTTATCGATTTTTAATATGATATCTTTATGATATTTAATATGATATTTTTATGATTTTTACTCCTTTTTACTATTTGTGACATACTATTTTATTTGACAATTTTACTATACCCCATAAGACTATCGAATTTATGTGTTCATTACTATAAAGAGAGAATTACTATGAATAAATGAGTAGCAACAAGGTTTATTGGGAAGATTTTGTCAAAATAATTGAGATTACACAAGAAGTTACAATACAAAGCAAAAGGGTTTTGAAGAAGAAAGTACCTAAATCTAAGGAAGTACAAGGAGAGGTAACGACACAGTTAATTAAATTATATAACAAATTTACACACCTAACAAAGAAAAATTGGGAAGCACTAATGGACAAACAAAGAGAGACGTGCAACAAATATTTTTGGAAAATTAGAGATAAAGTTTTACGCTCATTTCAAGCAGTAAATTTAAGAACAGTAGTTCCAAGTTCGATACATCAGTCAATCGACAAAAAATAGAAGAAGAGCAAAGTGACGAGGAAATAGAAGAAGAACAAAGTAACAAGGAAAAGAAGAGGAACAATACGACATAAATCAAGATACAAACATGGCTCTGACGGTCAACGAGTTTTTGAATATTGCAAGCAAGCTACTGCACAACGACTTCGATGGAAGCTCAGGTAAACTACAACCATTTTTAGAAGCATTAGAACTCCTTGAGAAAATAGCGGAAGGACATGAAGAAACAGCAATAACATTAATAAAGACCAGATTAACCAATAAGGCTAGAAACCTGATAACCACACAAGATACAATCCCACGTATAGCCGCGTCACTGAAAAAAGAATTAAGAGGCGACAATCCGAAAACTGTGATCGCCAAGTTAGCAAAGAAAAGGCAAGGGCATAAAGATGCAGCAGTGTACGCATCTGAAGTAGAAGAACTAGCAGAACAGTTAAAAGTGGCATACATAGCGGAAGGAATGCCATTGGAATTAGCGAAAAAATACACGGCGGAAACAGTTCTGGCAACAATGAAACGAAACGTTAATACAGATAAAGCTAAGCTAATACTGGAGGCAGGTAACTTCACAACACCGCAGGAAGTAATATCCAAATTTTTATCGATTGATACGACAGAAGAGAACACAGAGGAATAGTGTTAAATTATAGGACGAATTACGAAAATAGGAGAGGACACCATCAATACAGAAGGGGATACCACAACAAATATGATAGAGGGAGAAGAAATACCTTCCTACAACAGAACGGAGCAGAAGCAACGGAAAACCAACGGAACTATTCGCACAGAGGATATAGACAATTTAACAATCAAACATAGAAAGGAAACCAGAGAGGAGGACGTAACTGGAACGTAAGGCTACTAGAATTCGAGGATAGCCTAGAAGAACCAGAAAACCCGCAGTTGGGGTTTTGAATGAACGAAGACAATGGAAACACACAGTCAGAAGCAGAATATAATATTTACAACTTCGACTTAAATTTAACGAATTTTGTACGAATGAAGACAGAAATCCTAGAACAGACAAATACATTTATCATAGACACAGGAGCCGATATTTCAATACTGAAATGTTCACAAGATTTTATGAAGAAACACGTGAAACCAAACACGAAGGCGAAAATAAAAAAAGGGTAACTAAAGGAGAACTACATACAGATAATGGTAGAAGATGAAGCAACACTAGAAGTAAAAGGAAGTCGGTTCGAGCATATCTTTCAATTAGTTGAACCTAACTTTCCCATTATAACAGACTGAATCATTGGGAGAGCCTTTATTTCAAATTTTCAATGCATATTGGACTACGCTAATCTTAAAATGCACATTAAAGGTGACGATTATTGTTATGTTTGTACGAACATTGTGGATAATATAGATTATTTCATTCATAGGAGATTTTGACCAATAGAAATCTACAGAAATCTAAATTAAATTGATAATTTTTGATAATTTCCCGTCGTCAAGTATATTACGTCAGATGCCCTTTGTTGCTATGAAAAAAAAACATTCAGTGACATTAATGACAACTAATGTTTTAAAAATGATTAAAATGATGACTTTCAACCGTAAAATATTTATAACAACTGTGTGTTTAATTGTACTAATTTGTACTTACATAAATAAATTACAATAAAATTTTGGTTTTGAACAGTTTTATTCATGAAATAATCGCAACAAATTGCACTCGATCTCTAAAATTAATATAGAGTTTTTGCTCTCGTGACACTTTGGCATAATTAAAACTGTCAAAGTGTCACTCGGGGAAAATTCAATAATTTTAGAGCTCTTGTGCAATTACTGCTGATAATGACACGATAATAATACCGCCTAGATGTGAAATTTACAGAGTAGTAAAAAATTTTCAAACACTGAAAAATGACAGGATAGTGGAACAACAGGAGATACAGTCAGGAATATACATAGTGGGAGCAATTATTTTAAAATCCGTACATCAAAATTTTGAACACAATCTACGAAACAGTAAAAGTAGAGACAAATACAATCAAAACATCAGACATTAAATTTTTCAACATATATAGACTAATCAATGACAGTAAGGATAGGAAAAAGGAATTAGGGGAATCACTGAAGTTAGACATTCCAGAATACATACGCGATAAGCTAGTATCTTTATGTGAAGAATATTCAGATATATTCGCCCTAAGGCATGACATGCTGACATGTAACAACTTCTACGAACAAAAACTGAGAGTTAAAGACCGAACTCAGGTATATATTAAGAACTATAGGACACCGCATGCACAAACAGAAGAATTAAACCTACAAGTACAAAAATTAAGAGGCCAAGGGATCATAGAACCGTCTACATCAGAGTATAACAGCCCGGTAGTGCTGGTACCGAAAAAGCTATAGATGGAAATAAAGCATGGAGGCTATGCATAGATTTAAGGCAACTGAACAAAAAAATAGTTACAGATAAATTCCCATTACCAAGAATAGATTCGATATTAGATCAACTAGGAAGAGCAAAATGGTTTTCAGTTATAGACTTAATGTCAGGTTTTAACCAAATACCATTAGAAAAATCATCGAGAAAATACACATCGTTTAGCACGGAGAATGGAGCATTTCAATTTACCAGATTACCTTTTGGATTAAACGTAAGCCCGAATAGCTTTTCAAGGATGATGTCAATAGCATTGTCAGGTTTAACACCAGACAAAGCATTTCTTTAGATGGACGATATAGTAGTAATAGGCATATCAGAAAAACATCACTTAGATAACCTGAAAAAGACATTCGAGACATGTCGAAAGTCCAATTTGAAACTTTGAAACCCAGGAAAATGTCAATTTTTTAGAAGAGAAGTCACATATTTAGGACATGATCTGTCACAGGAAGGAGTATCACCAGATAAAGCAAAATATGCAACGATCGAACAATACCCGACGCCTAAGACAGCAGAAGAAACAAAAAGATTCGTAGCATTTTGTAACTACTGTAGACGTTTTATTCAAAATTTTGCTGAAAGAGGCAGAACACTAAACAGATTATCGAGGAAAGGAGTAGAATTTTATTGGTCAGAGGAATGTGAAGAGGCATTCAATAAGCTCAAATCAGCTTTGATGAAACCACCAATATTAAAATATCCGGATTTCAATAAACAATTCCTCCTAACGGCAGACGCATCCAACGAGAGTTGTTCAGCAATTTTAAGTCAAGATTATAACGGAATAGATCTACCGATAGCATACGCATCAAGAAGTTTTAGTAAGGGAGAATGTAATAAACCTATAATCCTTAAGGAATTACTAGCGATTCATTGGGGAATTAATCATTTAAAATGTTATTTATTTGGAGCACCAACATTTTTGGTAAAAGCGGATCATAAACCACTAACAAATTTATTCTCAATTAAGGAACCAACCTCAAAACTTACAAGGATCAGATTAGATTTAGATACCATTTCGAAATAGAGTATATAACAGGAAAAAATAACTACGCAGACAGTCTTTCAAGAATAACATTGCATCACTAAAGAACTTATACATAGACAACACTCATATACTAGCTATAACACGAGCTCAATCAAGAGAAAAGGAAAAGGTATCAAAGCAAACGGAAGCAGAGACTAAACTTACACTACAGCCAGAAGCCCCCAAACAAACAGTAAGAAAGGTACTAAATAATTTAGAGGCGCATAGACTACCAATTTTGTCTTTTGGAGCAGAACTGATCTCACCAAGACTGAGCATTAGGGCCAAAAACAAAATAAAATGCAGCAAGAGCATAGCCACAGGATTCAATCACTTCGATCTAAATCAAATGTTGGCACAGCTTGATAGGCTGGCGGTAGAGAATGCAGTACGTAAAGTAAAAATACACGTAAACGATATTATTTTTTAATTGTGCAAAATTGATGAATTTATTAAAAAAGGAAACAAAATATTGAAAAATGTAGAAATATTCGTATGTGAAGTACCAGAAACAATAGAAAATGATAAAGAAAATAGACTAATAAAAAACCTAAAAGCAAGATTCAGATGGAAAAATTTGGAAAAAGACGTAAGAAAATACGTTAAACAATGTCATGAATGTCAAATTAACAAACCGAAAAGAACACATGTCAAAGAAGTCGTGATATCGGACACTTCTTCGAAACCATGGGACATAGTGTACATAGATACGATAGGTCAATTCACTGGAAGTAATGAAAGCAATGAAGATAATAAAGAGCGTTAAGAAGAGAATAGGTCCAAAGCGACGCCACAGCACTTCGAAATAGGAGACCTAGTCCTGGTAAAAAGAGAAGAGAAAGGTAAGTGTGATAGTCTTTATGTAGGCCCCTTCACAATAACAGAGGTAAATAACGTTAATTGTAAAGTTAAAATGGAAGATACTAAGATCGAGGAAATACATAAGAATAGACTATATGCTTACAGTCCAAGGACACAAGGAATGACAAGTAAAACGGGAACAATGTTGACATTGAACATTTTTTTTACTTTATGTTTACTTATTAGTAATAGGAAAAAAATATTTAATTTTGTATTGGTTAAAACACAGTAGACGTTGTCTAGAAAAATTTTCTTCTTTGTCGGAAGGGCAGAGAAAATAATGTGCATCTCAGAAAATTTTTCTTGTAAGGATAGGGATATACATGATTTATATTAGCATCCAAAAATATTAAGAACAATTCATACCGATTTAATTTTCAAAAGTCTTATTCAAACATTATTGTTTATAGTAGAATAATTAGGTGACATTGATGTCACAATGTGGAGCACTAGTTTCGAAGAAAGACCTAGTCGGCTATTTTGATATTATTAATATTTCACGGTCGATTCGATGTCAGCAATCGTAATAAAAACAATCACGAGTTTAGTTATAGATACGGAGAAAGTATTGGGGATCATTCTTCTTTATTCATTGTTCAGACATCAAGTATTTAGAATATAGACTTTGTCCGCCAACTCGTTACTGGTTTATTTAGTGTTGATAAATAAATATATATCTGGTAATAGTGTTCGAGTTAATCAACCCTATCATAGGGGGTAAGTACCCCTACCACCATAGCGTAGCTAGGAACCACATGGAAAATTTTTTTATTATCAATTTTACGAAGAAAAGTTATTCTTCATAAAAGGCTCTGGATACTCAAAAATCTAAAACTCAACCATCAGATATAAAATTTTATCAATTTTATACGAGTTAGATATATCAAAAATATGAATTTCGTTAAAGAGTAAAGCACCTTTATATTCCAGAATATCAAAAAATGCTATAATGAAAAGATGTTTGAAATTAAAAACGATGTTTAAATATACAATTACGTCACTCTAATCGAAAAAAAAAATTGAATTTTTTCTCAAATTACGAATACACCCATCATCATTTTATTACAATTATGATAACTATTTTATTATCAATTTTACGAAAAAAGTTATTCTCCATAAAATGGAGACTCAACCTGGTCTAAAATCTAAGATAAAATCATCAGATATCAAACTTTTTCAACTTCATACGAGGTATGTAAAAAATATAAATTTTTCTTAAAGTTGCCTTTATTTTTCCCAATATTTTAACTAGAAGGATGTAATTGAATACTGAAACATATTTTTTAATTCCAAACAACTTTTCTTAATAACAATTTTCGATATTGTGAAATATAAATGTACTTTACTCTTGAGTGAAATTCATATTTTTGACATAGCTCGTATAAAATCAATAAAATTTTATATTTGATGGCCGCATCTTAGATGACGTAATAATATGATGCAGAGTATTTTATAAAGAATAACTTTTTTTCGTAAAACTCATAATAAAAAAGTTATCAATAGGTTCCAAGTTACGCAGACATACTGTATAAGAGCTAAAAAAATTTTTTTGTTGAACATTTATTATTGTTGAAGCTTATTATTAAATGTATTTTAGGTAAGTTTTACAGAAAAAAGTTTTGATCACTTTGTATAGACATTTTTTTAGCTGATAATTTTCGGTTTTTGTATTTCATTTGTACTATCTTTCTTAATTTTCTCAAACATAAATAGTTTATTTCACTTCTAAAGTAAAATAATTCAGTGCATTTTAAAGACTACATTCTAATCTTTAAAAAGCACCTATAAACTTGTAACAAATTGGTTCAAACTTGAGTAATACCGTCTAAAAGTGGTAGTAATTCTGCAAATCTACGAAGTTTTCAAAAATTACATTTTTTGAGACGTCGTATCATTTGAATTAAATTTTTGAGATTTTTTTTGAATCAAGCATCGTTTATAGAGATACTTAAAAGGTAAGTTGTGCAAAATTGAGAGTTTTATAAGAAAAATTGTATTAGTTACACATGTTTAAATCATTTTTAAACAAAATTCATGTAAGTCTCATTTTCCGCCTACACCGTACGTATGTCCAGATATTTTATTTCTTTTTATTATAATAGTAAGATAGCTTAATTATCCTTATTTCGTGTCCAATTTGTAAAATTTCATTTCATGCATTAGTTAAAAAATTACATTAAAATAACTCAACCGTGCACTTCGCCGAACATTAGTTTACAGTGCGCCAATGTTTGTGAGAAGGGTGACTTTAGCGTTATAAATAAAAAATTATAGAAGCTACAGATTTATTTTTAGAAAAATCTTTATACAAGGTTTTTTTGTAAAATTTTCTGAATTTTTCAATAGTCAAGTCAGTTTTTTTCTAAAAATTTATATTTTCGGAGTTATTTAAAAAAAATCATCGAATTTCGCAGTTCATTTGTTTAATAAAAAATGAAGCACCCACATCTCGAGTAGAACTTTTTGATAAGTTGTTTATTAAACATTTCTTAATGAAATTTCAAAAAGTTCTATCTTGTTTGATTTTTTCCGAACTAAAAATCTATATGCACTCCCCTAGTAGTTTTTAAAGCGAATACTTCCTATCGCCACCAAAAATAATAATGATACTGAAAAATCATAAAAATATGATGAATAAAATAGACTAAAATAAAATGGGTAATCTTTTTTATTCGTCACAAACTAGTAGTTTAATTTTTACAATGTAGTAATAATCAAAATTAAGTAATTAAACATAAACATGAGATAATAATAAACATGTGAATAATGAATATATTCTATAATATATTCTATTATTATAAGATCATAAAACTGACAAAATCGACAGTTGAATATCTCTATATACCAGCCATTTACCATAAATGTGATTTAATGCTTGAGAAATGTCATATATTATGTAGTCCCATAAAAGGGATTCCTCAAACAAATATCTGCAGACAAAATCAGCCAAACTGATTAGCGACATCTATTGAAAGGTCGTACGAAGCTGGTTTTGTTGAAGAATGTATCATGATTGCAGAACGACATTTTACTGAGAAGCATAGATAAATCTTCAATAGTATATAACGCGCTATAAGAAGTAGTCATTTCCGTCGCCAGTGCCACGTGCCGTTATTTATTGTGTTTCGTTGTTGAAACCTATATATACATAATATATAAATATGTATATGTATATATATATATATATATTATATATATAATATAAAGATACATATTCTTCTTCTTCTTTTACTTCTTGTAGATCTTTCGATCTGTCTAATTCTGAAGCTGCCTCTGGTTAATTTTCTGGGAGGTAGATTGCCAACTATCCCTCAATCTTTTAGGTGATTTTCCGGGGGTCTTGAACCGGGCAGGTTGTTCTCTAGGGCAATTTTTGGGAGTCTATTCTCATCCATTCGTCTTACATGGTTGTACCACATCCTCTTGCGCTGCCTTCCCCATCTTATAATAGCTTGAATTTTGCATTGCTCTCTAATGTTTCTATTTTTCACCCTGTCCCTTCTTGTTTTCCCCACTATTGTTCTTAGGGTTTTCATTTCGGCAACTCTTAGCATCTTTTCGTTTTGTTGGTGTCTTACAGATATATGCTATGTATAACAAAAATAAATTAGAGGGTGTCAGAAAAAATTTGAGGGAGTCAGAAAAAATTTGAGATAGCTAGAAAAAAATTTAGGGTGTTGATGAAGTGATTGAATTGTGCCAGAAAAATAGAAAGGAGTCATAAAAAATAGGGGAATTCAGAAAAATGGAGGGGAGGGAGATACCCTAAAATAGGAAAAAAGTAAAAAAATTGAGTGACTGTACGGAGCAATTGCTTGTAAACCCCATCGCATGGCTACGGGTAAAATCACTAGTCTAATATAACCAACAATAATTATTGTTCTCTTCAAGAATTACTCTTAGCAATCCTGTTGGCTTTTCTCCCGTTTGCGGATCTTAATACAGTATCTGCTCTTTTTTCGCTATGTTGAGTTAAATCTAGTTTACTGTTTTTGGTTGTCTGATATAAGTAGCAAAATAAACGCACCACCTTAAAAATGGGACGTTTTGATTTCTCGAATTTGCTAAACCTGTTTTCCGATTTAAGTGATTTTACTTTATCGTACTATATACGTAGTATAGTATAATGGATAAAGTTATAGGATCGTGCAAAAAAATTTTTTTCAGATTTCACTTTTTTTCGACGTTTTGAGTCCCCCTGAGTCTAAAAGGCAAATAAAAAAAACATGTCGGAAGTATGTACGTACGTACGTACGTACGTACGTATGTCGCCACCGTCTAGCAAAAACTACCAGACCGATTTTGATGAAATTCGGTATGAGTAAGTTTAAGAGAATTTTGTTGAGAAACTAAGCTTTTAAAAAAAACCTCTCAAAGGGGGGCCGAAATAGGGGGGTTATTTAGGGCCCATTTTTGCAAATTTTGACCGAAATGAATGAAATTTAACTCAAAGTAAGCTCATGGATAGGTAAATAAAAACACGGAATTTGACATTTCCAAATTCAAAATGGCGGCCAACATGGCCGACCGCCCACCCGACACATTTCCCTACCTATCTAAAAACTTGTTTAAGATAAGTTTAATTTGAAAAAGTTGTTATATAGCCTAAGGATGGGGCTATAAGAAGGATATTATCGTTTTTCAGAAAAAGTTACGAGTTGCCTATATTTAAGGGGTCAAAATTTGACATAAATTTGAACTAGATTTTCTCAAAAATGGATCAAAGAAATTTTTTTGTTTTTTGACAGTTTTTTGATATCCTATCGATAAATTGAATGACATTAGTCATATTTCTTAACTCCCCACAGGGGGGAGTTATGAATTTTTAATAAAAAAATATTCGAGTGCCCGTAACTTCCTTCTTAATAGAAACTAAAATTTTAAATTTTGCAGACATATACGGTACTTTATTATCTATTATCGCAATAAATTTTACCAAAAATACGGCTTCCGGTTGAACCGGAAATGAATAAAAAATCTTAATTTTTTAGATGCGCTCTATATATTTTTACACATTTTGAAAGAATACAAAATTACCTTTCCAATGACATAAAACTCATTGCTGTAGCTCAAAAACTCGAAAAGTTACGGTAAATATAAATATTGCTATAATCTTATGTGCGTCCTCTCTCACGCGATCATAGCAGAGCATTATTGTAGGGCAGTCAATGAGGGTATTTGGCTCCGAATTCCATCCTACTACATTGATGTACTTGATATTTTTACAGTAAGTAGGGAATAACTCAAGAAACAAAATCTACCCTATATACTATGGCGCTTTTATCTTGGGGCGGTTCCCACTTCTTCAAGGGGGTGGAAAATTCGTTGGTCAAAATAATCACGGAAGTGGCTAAAAACCTATTTCTAAGCAAAAACTGGTCTATATTTTTTTTGAGAACTCAATACTTTTTGAGTTATGCGTAGTTGAAAATTGGCCATTTTCATTGAAAAATGACACCTTTTCGGACGGATTTTTTGTGAATACCTTAAAAACTATGCATCGAACTAAAAACACTATATAAAGCATTTTTTAAATTATAAATAATAAAGAGATTCGTTCCTTCGTAAATGTTCTATTTATAATACAAAAAGAGATATGGTAGGTGAAAATAGTTTGTTTTTTGGTGCATGCTCAAATTGGTGTATTCAACTTGAAATAACAGAGGAACGGTAGGTTTTAGGTGTATAATGCTACGAACACCTTTTGTAGTGTTTGAAAAGGCCTTTAAAACGAGCACCGTTAAATGTCGGTTACATACAAATTAAGCGAGATATGGTGCAAAAAAAATATATGACTAATGTACTTTAAGGAAAAATGAAAAGTATATACATTTAACTCCCCATCCATCATAATTTAAATGCATTGATTTTCTTTTGCAATACCTTTTAATATAGTGTATTTCTACTTTCAAAAAGTTGAACGGGTTTAAAATGAATGGTTTTTGTAAAAAATGTGATCAAATTATAAAATGAACTTTAAATTTTTCTTAAAAATCTTCCTTTTTCTCCATGTAATTCGAAAATAAAAATATTTCACCCCTGAGAAGTGGTGGGAACCGCCCCCATGATAAAAGTGCCATAGTATATAGGATAGACTTTGAATTAGGAGATTGGCTACTCCCAAAATTTCATTAAAATCCATGCAGTAGGATAGAATTTGGAGATAATATCTTGTTTTTAATATCGCGCATTGACTGGCGTAATCGAAATAGAATGAAATGCAAATATTGTAAACTATTAATTTCTCAGAAAAATGAACTAATTTGAAATGAAAGTATGACTATAATATTCTATTGATTTATGCAATAATCTATACATCTATAGTGTATCCCCGAAATATGGCATCGAACATTTTCTCAAATGTAGGAATCAATGATGCGTAGAACCATAAAATACTTTCAAGTACAGAAAGTGTTTTTAAAATATCAAAATAACGAGTAACTTTGTTATTTTTATAGAATGCCAGTATCTAGTACCATAACGATAATAGATCGTTACGATAAAGTTCTCGGGCGGCCCTTCCGTCCAGCATTTTTTAATATTATGTTAGCCTTATTCTTTAAGAATGTAGATGTAATAATCTCGTTTTTAGACAGGTAAATTTGCATTGTATATCGGGTGGACCAAGCCAACTGTGTTTTTTTTCTTCTTAAAGTTCAAACACCCTATGGAATAGTCTAGTATTTATAAAACACTTTTCGTTTATGAGTATTTCAGAATTTTTGCTTCTTTGAAAGACAAAAATTCCCTAAGATATGTCTGTTCAAAATTTGTGTACACTTGTGAAGAGTGACTCTTTCAAGCCCTTTCAACTACAACCCTTTCAAAAATAAGCACTTTGAACTGATGAAACTTACAGATCATATTATACAAACAATACATAAATAAATTACCTTGTGAAGTGGTAAGGATAATTTCATTTGGGATGCTAATTATTACCGGGTGATTTTCACGATTTTTTTGTCAAAAAAAGAAGCCAACTTTATTTAAGCGTAACTTGCTTACTATTAATGCAATAAACGTAAAAAACCAAAATTAAGCTTTGTAAACACTTTCAAAAAGTTGTAATGAGTTTTCCGCGAAAAGTGTTTCATTTTTGACGTTGAATTATTCGATTTGGAATTTGACGAATATGAATTTAATTTTCATTAGCTACATCTCTTCTTCTAGTGGGTCTACAGGTATACACACCATCTTCCATATTTTTTTATAAGCTATATTTTTATTATTCTAATTTGGAAATAAGCCACAATTTAATTTGAAAAATGAGTTTATTAATGTTTCGATTTCCACTTCGCACGTCGTTGTCAAAACACAACATATTAATAAATTAAACAAAATTGTTGTAGCGTAGTAAAAACCTTCTTTCAGTAATTTAATTTAATCTCACTATTCATACCGATAATTCAGACATATATTATACATTTTAAAATAGAAGACTTTAAACTGATATTGCCAATATTTATGAGTTGAGTTCCTGAGACGACTTTATTGAAAGATAGTTCATTTGATTACATGAAATCAACTTTAATTCAAGAATATCCGTCACAAAAAAATCATAGCATGTGATCTGTCTTTAAAAAGACAACCACATGCAACGGTGACCGTAAAATTCTTGTGTTAAGGACAGATCACATGCTATGATTTTTTTCTGACGGATATTGTTGAGTTAAAGTTGATGTCATGTAATCGAATGAACTATCTTTCAAAAAAGTCGTCCCAGGAAGGCAACTCATAAATATTGGCAATATCATTTTACAGTCTTCTACTTAAAAATTCAGATTAAATTAAAGATTAAATTAAATTATTAGAAGATACTGAACTGAACAGACAGCGCTACAGATAACAGAACAAACACTACTTCCCTATGGATCAACACTGACGAAATCCAATATCTTAGGAAATAATACACTACTGCACTGAACAGATATAGATAACAGAACAGATAAGAAAATCGTGCTATTACAATTATAGCCAGGGAGGTAGTGTCAAATTTGACCGGAGTATTTTAGCATGGCTGGTATCTTTTTATTTAGGTAGGTGTTCCAAAGCTTATTAACAAATGATGTGTCAGCTGGCCCAAAACCGGGGATTTTAGTCAAGAAAAGGTAAAATGTGAAACTTGATGGACAAACGCTAGCTTAAATGTCAAATATTTATATACGTTACTCAGAACATTTAATAGCTTTGCTTACTTGGCTCCTACGTTTCACTCAGGAGATCGGGGTTCAAATCCTGGCGCGGAAATTTATTTTTGTTTTTTAAATTGACATTTTATTTTGAAAAATATTTATTTTTATAATACCACGTTTTTATTATTTATACGAGACAATATAAAAAATCTGTATGTCTTTTATAGAATTATGCATAGAACTTATGAAATAGCATATAAACATTTGATCATAAATATTATGATTGACCTTAATAAGCAAAATTGTTGTACATGAACCCCTGAAGCTTCCTGAGTTAGTACGACCAATCTAAGTGAAAAAGGGGGTTGGCCTCCCCACCCCACTCCCGACATTATTTTATCTTTTTAGACAAACTGTTTTTTGCATAATTTTATGTGATGTAAAGCCAAAACATACATACAACCCTAATTTTTCACTTTTCTATCACCAACCCCCATTTTTTAATAGCAATATAATTATTTCCCTGTTCTCTATAATATATAAAATGAATTTTTGTCTGTAGGTCCCTTATAGAATCGTAAATTATGCATTTAATCATATGTCATATGATGACCTCAAGCAAAGTTTTTGTACTTACATGAACCCAGGAAGGAGTTAATACGACCAACCTAAGTAATCATTATTTACGCAGACACCACAAAAACAATATGTATTTTTTATTAGAAAAAAGTAGACGCAATATTTTTGAGTATTTTTTGGCTTTCTGGTAATTTTTAGGTATTTAACTTTTAAACATTATTTAGTTGTAAGGCGGTCCGAAGTTTGCCTGGTCAGCTAGTTAATACTAAAAAAATATTCATGGACTAGTTTGGCAAAGACTAAAAAGTATAAATCATTAATTTATGAATTTTAGATTGTAAGAAAAAAGCGTCCACATGGAACAAGTGGAAGAAGGTCTGAAAAAACTTGAGATTAACAATTGGAGGAACAAAGCAAGGAAAAGAACAGAATGGCAGATAATCTTAGAACAAGCCAGGAGCCAAAAAGGGTTGTCGAGCTACTGATGATGATGAAGAAAAAATCGTCAGCTGCATTATGTAGGTACATGGCAAAAAATGTTAGCTGGCCAAGTGAACGTGACAGAAAAATACGGAAGTCCCGTATCATTTTGGCAAAGCTAAACATTGTACAATTTACAATTTAATAATCTACAATTCAATAATTATTTTAATTTATATCAGCTGGTATTTTAATTTTTTAAAACATGTTAGCTGGTCTTTCAAAGGGCAGAGTAGCGCTTAAATTCACGTAATAAGCACTAAGCAGTAACATTTATGATTTAGCTAATAGGTATCTTTTTTTTTCATTTTTTGTGAGCCAGGGAGTTAGTGTCAAATTGGGTTGTATCTTTTGGTTCTACAACATATAAAATTAAAAAAAAACAGTTTGTCCAAAAAAAATAACAAATAATATCTCCCTTTTCACTTAGCAATCATAATATTATCACCAAAAATGCATAGTTTGCGATTCTATAAAAGACATACAGATGTTTTTATATTGTCTCGTGTAAATAAAAAACGTGTTATTATAAAAATAATTATTTTTTAAAATAAAATGTCAATTTAAAAAACAAAAAGAATTTTCTGCGACAGGATTTGAACCCCGATCTCCTGAGTGAATGGTAGGTGCCAAGTAAGCAAGGCTATTAACTAATCTGAGTAACGTATATAAATATTTGACATTTAAGTTGTAGCGTTTGTCCATTAAGTTTCACATTTTACCTTTTCTTGCCTAAAATCCCCGGTTTTGGGCCAGCTGACACATCATTTGTTAATAAGCTTTGGAACACCTACTAAATAAAAAGAAACCAGCCATGCTAAAATGCTCCGGTCAAATTTGACACTACCTCCCTGGCTATTAGAAAACCCACGCAGGTTTGTCAGAATGACAGTGACTTTTTTTCTCTATGTTGCTTAATCAGTTATTAGTTATAATATGTTCGATTTCTTTTTATAGATAATTGATTCTGTTCTTCTTAATATTGGTCAGGCTCGTTTTGTATTCTTTTATTTAATTATAGATACACAGTCATATCCACATAGGTACTAACCTATTTTTCAAACTGGGCTCTGTACCTCCATTCTTTACTACATATATTACGAATATGTGTGCCAAATATCTCAACAGAATTTTCAAAATTAAAGCTGCAATCGTGGAACGCGTTTTCCGTTTTGATGACGCGCTGATGTAGCTTCTTAAAGAGATCCTAGAGTCCGGATTTCTAAGCATAATGCTTATCGTAAATAATACAAGCTGGACTATTTTCTTTTTAAATATGAACGAAATATGCAAAAATAAGTCATTTTGACAGCCCTTTTTTATGTTTTTTTTTTTGTTTTTTTTTAATTATTATGCCTTTTTTGAATGTTTGTGCATATTTGGTGCTTTTTTATATACTATTATCATTTTTTGCATTTGCGAACAGCAGAAATTTAATTTTGATCTATGTAGTGCAATTTTGGACTCTGATCTCCCTTTAAATAAATTGCAAAATGAAAGTTTTAAATAGTTTTTGGAAAAGTACTTACTATCGAAGAGATGTGCCGGATGAAAACACTCTGCGAAAAAATATGTTAATTGCATTTAAAATAAAACCAGAAAAAAAGTAAAAACACTAGTGGGAAACAATTACATCTGATTTTCTGTGGACGAGGCTACGTATATTTGTGAAAGATACGTCGCTAATTACTTCATATGCGTACTTCACGAAGAAATCTTGACGAAGGGTTGTTTAGTGTTCTCAAAAGAACTAGAAGCAATAAATAACAATACAGTTTCAAGATTCGTAAATGAGGCTTTAACAAATTTTTATCTTGCCAAGGCTGTGCCCACCAACAAAATAGTATTAATGCTTTTCGACGCTGCACCATATATTATGATCAAAACGGCATCAAATCTTAAAGTGTTTTATCCAAATCTAATTCACTGTACGTGTCTAGCACACGGCCTGAATCGCGTTGCTGAGACCATACGGCTGCAATTTCCACTTGTTAATGAGTTGATAAAAAATGGAAAAAAATTTCAATAAAGCTCCTTTAAGGGTGCAACTTTTTAGAGACAGATTACCTAACATTCCATTACCACCGGAACAAGTGTTAACTCGGTGGGGTAGATGGTTAGATGCAGCTTTATACTACGCCGAATATTTCAAAAATTTTAAAAACTTCGTATTGGAACTTGAAGAGACTGCTAGCAAATCGATAAAATAGCAACTTCTGTTCTGTGAGTGAAACAATAAAATATTTGGAGAAACAGGGAATGTCATTAGTTAAGTCGATCCAAAAAATAAACAGTTTTGAAAAAAAGATGGAAGGTATCCCTGGAAAAATTGTTCAGATAGTATTAACAAAATTCAAAGATGTATTAAGAACAAACGAAGGATTTCAAAAGATAAAGAAAGTATTTTCAGTTTTGAGTTGAGAGCACGTTGAAGATATAAATATGGATCCGGCAGTAGTGGCAAAGTATAAATATGCACCGATAACCTTAGTGGACGTTGAAAGAAGCTTTTAGATATACAAAAATGTTTTGAGTGATAGGTGCCGAAACTTTACGATGGAACATTTAAATGAGTAATTAGTTATTTCATGCTTTAAACAAAAATAATATAAAAGATAATAGGTCTGGATCCCGGGTATGAAAAAAAGTTGGTTAATAGCAATCTGAAAATTTGTTAATAGCTTAAGGGTGTCTAGTCCGACAAACTTTGATATATGGGAACACTGGAACAGGGTAAGTTTTAATTGTGGAACAGGTTAAAAATTTGGAACGGTCAGACCACGAAAACGGCACATGTATTTTGTCCGACAAAACAGACTTAAACTCTTCGAACAGAGATTAAATCCTCATGCAAAAATCAGACTGCTATTTGTCAACAAATGGGCCTTTTAAGGAGTGGAACATGTAGAATCTGTCAAATGACAGGAATTGTGACAGGTGATAAATAGCAGTCTGATTTTTGCATGAGAGTTTAATCTCTATTCGGAGAGTTTTAGTCTATTCTGTCTTACAAAATAAATGTGCCGTTTTCGTGGTGTGACCGTTCCAAATTTTTAACCTGTTCCGCAATTAAAACTGCCCCTGTTTCAGTGTTCCCATATATCAAAGTTTGTCCGACTAGACACCCTTAAGCTATTAAAAATTTTCAGCTTGCTATTAATCAACTTTTTTTCATACGCGGGATCCAGACCTATAAGATAAAAATGATATATTTTCCTTCATCTAAAGCGTGTCGATAAAAATTAGGTTAAAGCATTTTTGTTTCAGTTATCTATTTTTTTTTTGTTTATTCTATTTTATTATTAAATTTATAATAGGTCTTTACTAGTTCTTAAGCTAAGCCGAGAGATAATTATATATATTTTCTTAAAAAAAATGGTTTGTCAAAATGTATATGCTTATTTTCATGCTTTTTTTGTATAATAAAATGCTTTTTTTCGTAAAATAAATATTCTTTATGCTTTTAAATCCGAACTCTAGAGATCACCATAGATTACATACCTGCCTACGTTTTAACTCTAGTGGAAGAAGAAATGTAGCAGTATAATTGTTTATTTTGTAAATAAATTTATTTAAAAAATGAAAAAAAAAATATTACTAAGGTCTCGTAACTCACTGTTTCGATTTTATTAAGGGTTCACTACAATTTCTATCCAGTTCTCACATTTTTTATCCTTCCTTTAAAACATGACCAACAGGGTTTAATTATTTTTTCGCTGTTACAATGCTAATAACGTCATGAAATTCATGAAATAATTCCGCAATATTTTTTTAACTCACCAACTTTAATTAGCAACAATGCATTTACTTGACATATAAACTACACAAAATGATTATCCTGCATGCGACTTTGTGTAATGTGTAAAAACTAAATAATTAGAATTATATTATTTCTTTGTTGAGTATTACTTTGAAAACTTTATTTCAGGCTTACGCTGTATTAGGACAGTTCCTATTTCTGAAAAAGGATGAAGAACATTTTAGGGACTGGCTGAAAAGCACTTGTTTAGCTAATTCCAAAGATTCATCGGCTTGTTGGGAATGCCTCAATGAGTGGTGTTCCAAATTTTTGTAAGTATATGTAGGTAGTAGACCTTGGTGTATTGTTAATTATACCGGGTGTCCACTTATATTTTCCCCCATTTTAACTGCCTATAACTTCTAAACGGATTAAGATAGGAATATGCGGTTCTCGATGAAATGTTTTATTTTAGTAAAAGTTTTCTCTGAACGGATTGAATTTTTTATATCGCTTTCAAATACGAAAATAAAAATGGCGGATTTTAAAAAAAAAACGTTGTTGTTTTTTTTTTAAATGGAACACCCAGTATATTTTTTTGTAAATTGAAATAAAAGTCATTCACCTATCCAGCGATATAAAGTTTTTCAAAATCGGTTGTCGAATTACTGAGTAATTAATTTTTAAAATGGGCGGTGCAACGTGGATATCACATACCTAAATAACATAACTAAGCAAAATGATATTATGTTATGTGATTTCCACATTGCATCTTTCATTTTAAAAATTACTTGCTCAGTCATTTGACAACCGATTTTAAAAAATTTAATATCGCTGGATAGGTAAATGACCGTTTTTTTAAGCTACAAAAAAATATACTGGGTGTTTCAATAAAAAAAATCAACGTTTTTTTTTTTCAAAAATTTGCCATTTATTATTTAAAAGCGAGATAAAAAATGGTCATTTACCTAAAAACTTGAATAAACGGTCATTTTCCTATCCAACGATGTAATTTTTTTAAAATCGGTGGTCAAATGACTGAGCAATTAATTTTTAAAATGAGAGATGCAATGTGGAAATCACATAACATAATATCAATTTGCTTAGTTATGTTATTTAGGTATGTGATATCCACGTTGCACCTCTCATTTTAAAAATTAATTACTCATTGGTTTGACAACCGCTTTTGAAAAACTTTATATCGCTAAATAGGTGAATGAACTTTATTTCAATTTACAAAAAAATATACTGGGTGTTCCATTAAACAAAAGTCAACAACGTTTTTTTCAAAAATCCGCCATTTTTCTTTTCGTATTTGAAAGCGATATAAAAAATTCAGTCCATTCAGACAAAACTTTTACTAAAATAAAACATTTCAGCGAAAACCGCATATTTCTATCTTGAGCCGTTTAGAAGTTTTATGCAGTTAAAATGGGGGAAAATATAAGAGGACACCCGGTATAATATAGCTTATATTATATTAACTTAACAAAATATGAATTTTTAGTATAATATTAACTCAACAAAATATGACAATGCTAACTAAAGTAAACTAAAAAGAATAGAAAAATAGGAGACATCCGGCCTTGAACCGGGGTCCTTTCGATCTGCAATAAAAGCTCTACCACTGAGCTATTTTCGCTATGTTTATAATGGATTTCAAGATTTCACCAGACATAGTGACAAAGCCCAAGTGAACATTATACTTACTTACTCACTTAATCATAAGCCTTTCTACCTTTAGGTGTAAGGCTGGTGGAGCTGAGCTGAGTAAGGAATCCCTCCTTCTCGACTTCTTTCATGATTTCATCTACCCAGATAACTCTTGGTCTTCCTCTTTTGTTTTCCCCTGCACTCTCGTTTCGAACACTCGTTTTGTAAGCCTCTCGTTCGACATTCTACACACGTGCCCGAACCATCTAAGTTATCCCTCCACTATTTTTTCATTGACTGGTTCTAGTTTTAGGTTTTGTCTAATTGTTTCGTTTCGTATTTTTTCTGTCCTCTTTCTGTTTGCTATTTTTCTCAGGAACCTCCAGAATTTCCATAGCATTGACTCTGGATTTTTGTCTCCCCGTCAATGTCCATGTCTAGCTGCTATACATGATTGTTGGTCTAACAAGTGATTTAACGAATGCCGTTTTTACTTTCTCCGGTATCTATTTTTTCCCCAAAAATGTTGTTTTCATTGCGTTAAATAAGCTTCCTGTTCGTCCCATTTTCTCGTTTATTTCCATGTCTTGTTTACCATTTGATTCGATTATTACTCCTAGGTATTTAAAATGTTCCACTTGCTCTAGTTGTTTCCCGTCTAATTCTATTGCGTGTGTCTTCTTCGTATTTGAAATTATCATTGTTTTTGTTTTCTCTGTATTAATTTTCATATTTATGTTTGATAGTTCTTCTTCTAGGATTTCAAGATTGTTCTGTAAGTCTTGTCTGTTTTTTGCTATCAATACCATGTCGTCTGCAAAAAGTAGCTCCGATAGTTGAGTCCGTTTAATTTGCCAGTATCCTAATGTTAGTTTTCTCATTCTTCTCTTGGCTTTCTTTATCGCTTCATCCAGTACCACTGAGAATAGCGGTGAACTCAGCACGCATCCCTGTTTGACGCCTCGACTTGTAGTAAATTCTCTAAAACTGTATTTGTACTATTTTTGTACATATCCTTTATTACTTCTATTATGTGTCTGTCGACTCCCCTTTCTTTTAGTGTCTTCCATACATCCTTTTTTCGGATTCTGTCAAACGCCTTTTCCAGGTCAATGAAGCACATATGTATCTCTCTATTCTTCTTGATTACCTTCTCACTTTTTTGTCTTAACATGAATATTAGGTCTTGCGTGCTTCTGTCCTTCCTGAATCCACACTTTGTGTCTTCCATAGTTGCTTCTATTTGGGTTTTTATTCTTGGCTCTATTGTTCTTGCGAATACCTTCCCAGGGATACTTGATATGGTGATACCTCGGTAATTATTACAGTTTCTCTTGTCTCTCTTTTTGTGCATTGGTAATATAGTGTCTTTCTTCCAGTCCTTTGGTAATTCTGCTCTATTTATGATATCATTCATTAGTCCTTTCATGTTATGTTGTCCGTGTTTGCATGAGTTAGCTCTTTGAAATGTTCTCTCCATCTTTCCATTATTTGTTTTTCTTCTGTTAGTACGTTTCCATTCTTTTCTTTTATATTCGGCATCGTGTGCTCTTTCTTTTTTCTTAATGCGCCGTAGAAGAGTTTTTGGTTTTCCCTATAACTTTTTGTCATTTTTTGTCCAAATCTCTCCCATGACCTTTCCTTTCCTGCTTTCACCGCTATTTTAACCTCTTTCCTTTTTTCTTTATATGCCTCGTAATCTTCCAGGTGTTTTGTGCTTAGGTATCTCTTCCATTTGTCTTTTTTGTTCTTTATTTTCCCTCGTATTCCTTCCGTCCACCATTCCGTTCCCCTCATGTTATTATTTGCTATTTTTGCTTTCCCGCAAGTTTCCTCAGCTGCTTTGATTATGCTGGTTTTTAGATATTCCCATTTTTCTTCTATATTTGTATTTTTGCCCTACCTTTCAGAGTATTATCTAATATTTTTTGGAATTTGTTCTTATATCTTTCCTCTTTTAATCTGTAACTTTTTATTTTTTCGTTTACTACCTCTCTTCTTTTTTCTTCTTTTTCCTCTGTTGTTCTCATTCTCATCATTATTACTAGATGGTGGTCACTGCCAATCGCTGAGCCTCTTTTCACTTTCGTATCCTGTACTCTTTTCCATTTGTTGCTGCTTACCAAAAAGTAATCTATGATTGATTTTTCGTTTCTGCTGTCTTGTACTCTCGTGTATTTGTGTACTTCTTTATCTTTAAATTCTGTATTTGTTATAACTAGTTTGTTCTACATACATATTTCTATTATCCTTTCACCATTTCTGTTTAGTAGTTCTTCTCCTACTTTTCCCATGCACTCCTCTATTCCGCTGTTGTTGTTTCCGACTCTACCGTTTAGATCTCCCATTACAATTATGTTTTCTTCCCCATTATCAATTTGCATTTGGAGCTCCTCGCAAAATTTACCTTTCTCTTCCTTTCTTGCATCATCATTTACTCCGTAGGCTGTTATTATTGTCCATATTTTTTCGTCCATCAGTTTCATTTTCACCGATAATATTCTCTGTTTAACATATATTTCTTCTATAATGTGTTGTAGTCTATTCGGTGCAATTATTATCGTGACTCCTTCTTTTGCTTTCTCTTTTTTATCTGCTCCTACCCAAAGTAACCAATATCCTTTGTGTATTTTCTTAAGACCTTTTCCTTTCCTCTTCTTTTTTGTTATTTCTAGTATTTCTATTTTTTGTTTTATCATTTCTTCTACCAGTTCTTCCTCTTTTCCATTGATGCTTCTCTCATTCTATGTTCCCATTTTTATCTCTTATTTTTTCTGCAATCTAGCTTTCCCCTTCTTATTTTCATCCTTGTTTACCTGTGCATCATCTTTTCCCTATCGCGTTTCCCATTCATTGCCTTGGTCGTCATTGTTGTGGATCCGGTCTCATTATTTTCCTTTAGTTTTTTCGAGTCCTTTCCCCGATATTTCTGTGAATTTGTAGAATTTTCTCATCATTATGGTCCCATTTCCACTCCTTCCCATTAATCTCCAGTTTCATATATCCTATCTTCTTATTACTACCTTTGTCTTTTCTTCTTTTGCCATTTTCCTAATTTTTGCTTGTATTTCCCTTTCTTTTCTTGTCAAATCTGATTCTATGTACACCTTTTGTCCCTGTAGATTCTTCAGTTTTCCTTTGTTTTTTAGTACACTTAGCTTATCCGTTAGGTTTTCCATTTCTGCTACAAAGATTTGGTCTGCAACCTTCACGGCACCTCTCAGTTTGTCCGGTAATTTCAGATTTCTTCCTATGAAGTGTTCTACTGACTCCTTTACGGGTTTTCTGTCGTATCTTTTTCCAATTGTTCTATTCTTTGGTTTGCCATTTTTTAACCTTCTTCCAATTTTTCGTTTTCTTCTTTTAGCTCCTTAATATACTCCATCGTTTCCTTTTGGTCTTTCCGTATGGTTCTTATTTCTGCCGTCATTTTATCATTTTTCCACATAACTTCCCGCATCATTTTTATCATCTCTTCATTTGTGTCGTTGCTTTTATTAGGTGTTCGTCTCGTCATGTTACTCTTTTCAAAATACAATTCATCTTCTTTATATTTTTTATCCTTAAATTCTTCGTCGCTACTGTATTCGTTCCTTCTATTGGTTTCCTTTCGGATTGTTCCGCCACTGGCTATTTAAAATTAAATGTTAGATGTTATCCTCAGCACTAATATAAATATTACTATATACACTTTAAAGTTTATTTTTTATTTCGCACAAAGTACAATTTTTAACTTTAATGATTATCGATAACGATAGGTCTTTTAAAAACCGGTGTTTTTATTGTGATAGGTCTCGATTCCGAAATTACTTTATCGCCAACACACCGACCGCACAACCTCTCGCTTTGCCTACGCGACGCTTACTGTATAATAGTTTTAGTCTTTTAGTATCTCTATAAATTATTTTTAGATTCGATACTAATAATACAAAAATTCCGAGGACTTCTGACAAACCCACCGACAAACATGAAAACTTTGTTATAGAGCCTTTGGGTGAAAAACTTGTAACAGAATTACCAGGGATTGGGAAAGTCCATGGTAAACGCTTGGTAGATGCCGGATTTGACAAAGTAAGATGATTTAAATTATATATTCTATTATTTTGATACAATAATGTACACGCAAAAGGAAATTATTTATGTTGAAACGTTCATATTTTTTCTATGACGCAGGTTGCTTTATTGGGTTTCATCAGTACATATATTATGTAATACACGAGCGGGACACCCTCAAAAAAGCGCTTAGTTTTCGAGATATGGAGGGGTGAATGGCTAATTTTTCTCATACTCTACATTTTCGAGGTTGTTGAAACCGAAAATGAAGTTTATTTTGAATTTTATGTGGGGGAACATTGTTAAAATCGCAATTTTAACCTAAAAATAAAGAAAAATCAAATCACGTTTTTTTGCCTTTACCTCGCTATAACTCTGTTCCATTTTAATATTTTTTTTCTAAAATTTTTACAGTACATAGCTCTAACATTTCTGAAGACAAAGGTACCTATTTCAAGCTTTTATTGTTATCCTGATAAAGGTTATGAATTTTTCAAAGGAAAAGGTACGGATTGGTGCATTGCAAAGTTTAATCGCAAAAGTTGTGTAACGAAGTTTAAAATTTAGCTTCCTAATCACGTTTATATTAACCTTCCGATGACCAACCTTTTTTTGTTACACGAATGACCAACGGGGGTCAAAAATGACCCCAAGTCAAAAATGACAATTGACAAAAAATTAAGTTGTTTTAAGAAATAAAATAATGTATTCGTAATTTTAATGTTAGTATGGTTTCAATAAATGATAAATAAACATTAGTAAAACATATTTTCATTACAACTAAACAAAAACAGGAATCATTATTCTGAACATAAAACTAAACAAATTTTAAAATATACACTAATTTACGTCGCCACAAGTTTAACAAACATTTTTTTTTCAATATTGGAATGTTTCTTACAAACAGTTCCACATAATAGACGAAATATACTTAATATGAAATTGAAATATGGAAGGCCAAGAAACTTCGTCTTTGACCCGAAATTCTGAAAATATTTTTTTTTCGTAAAATATAGGGAATATTTTTTTATTACAAAATATTAGGGTATCTAGAATGATATTAAAGTCAAATAAAAAATGAGTTTAAAATTGAAAATATTTCGGAAGTTATTAAATAAAAACATACATTGGGGTCAAAATTTACCCCCTTTGTCATCCGAAGGTTAAAGTAGAGATTACAAAAAAGTTTTCTGATAATTAGATCAAAATGTTTTATAGAAAAAAAAAATAGTGCAACTTTTAATGTCGACATTAGAAATCCCCCATATAACGCTTATTTTTCGAGATACTGACCATGGGTGGTGAATGGCTAATTTTGTCTTAGATTATGTTTTTGACCGTGACAAAAACGAAAATGAAATTTATTTTAAATTTTATGTGGGGGAATATTGTCAAAATTGCAATTGTACCCTAAAAATAAAAAAAAAAAAAATTAAATCACGTTTTTTTTGCGTTTAGCTTTCTACAACTCTGGTCCGTTTTAATATTTTTTTCTAAAGTTTGTACTATGTCGCTCACATTTTTGAAGACAATGGTTTCTGCTTTAAGCTTTTAGTCTTATTCTAGTAAAGTTATGAATCTTTTAAAGTACAAGGTGCAGATTGGTGAATTACAAAATTTATTCGCAACATTTGACTGACAAAATTTGAAATATAGATTTTAAATTAAATTTAAAAATAAAACATGAGAACAAAGAAGTTTTCTGGAAAGTTTTGGATCAAAATGTTTTATAGAAAACAAAACGTGCAACGTTTAACATCTACGTTATAAATTCTCAAAATAACGCTAATTTTTCGAGATATTGATCATTGGTGGTGAATGGCTAATGTTGGTCTTACTTTATGTTTTTGATGGTGCTGAAAACGAAAATCAAGTTTATTTTGAATTTTAGGTGGGAGAACATTGTCAAAATCGCAATTTTGCCCTAAAAATAAAAAAAGTGAAACCATGTTTTTCTTAAAATTAAAAGTTACACCATATTTTTTCTATAACACATCTAGACCTAAAACTCCCCATAAAACTTCTTTTAACTCTTGGTTTAACATAAACGAAATCAAATAGATACATTTTAAATTTTGTCACTTAATTTTTGCGATTTAACTCTGCAATTCACGAATCTGCACCTTTTATTTTTTAAAATTTATAACTTTTATAAAAAAAAAAGACTAAAAGACTACAGTTACTTTCATAGTCTTCACAAACGTGAGAAATATATGCTGTAGAAATTTTAGAAAAAAATATTAAAATGGAACAGAGTTGTAGTGAGTTAAACGTAAAAATTCGTGACTTCACTTTTTCTTCATTTTTAGGTTAAAATTGCGATTTTGATAATATTCACTCACATAAAATTCAGAATAAACCACTTTTTCATTGTCAGCACCATCGAAAATATAAAATAAGACCAAAATTAGCCATTCACCTCCCATGGTCAGTATCTCGAAAAATTGGTGTTATTTCGGGGATGTATAACGTCTATATTAAAGTTGCGCCTTTTTTTTTTCTATTAAACATTTGTAACTAAAACTTTCCGGAAAACTTCCTTGTAATCTATGTTTTAACATAAACGTGATTAATAAGATAAATTTTAAATTTTGCCTCTCAACTTTTGCGATTAAACTTTGCAATTCACGAATCTGCACCTTGTACTTTAAAAAATTCATAACTTTTACTAGAATAAGATTAAAATCTTAAAACAGATACCGTTGTCTTCAAAAAAGTGAGCAACATATTATATTGTGCAAACCTTAGAAAAAAATATTAAAATAGACCAGAGTTGTAGCGAGTTAAACGCAAAAAAACGTGATTTCACTTTTTTTTGTTTTTATGGTAAAATTGCGATTTTGATAATATTCCCCCAAATAAAATTTAAAATAAATTTCATTTTCGTTTTCAGTACCGTCAGAAATATAATCTAAGACCAAAATTAGCCATTCACCACCCATAGTCAGTATCTCGAAAAATAACCGTTATATTGGGGATTTCTAATGTATATAATAAAAGTTGCACCATTTTTTTTTTCTATAAAACATTTGATCTAAATCTTTTCAAAAAACTTCTTTGTACTCTATACTTTAACATACACGTGATTAAAAAGCCAAATTTCAAACTTCGTCGCTCAATTTTTGCGATTGAATTTTGCAATTCAGAAATCTGCACCTTTCACTTTAAAAAATTCATAACTTTTATTAGAATAAGACTGAAAGCTTGAAGTAAGTACCGTTCTCTTAAGACAAGTGAGAAATATATACTTTAAAAATTTCAGCAAAAAATATTAGAAGGGAACAGAGTTGTAGCGAGGTAAACGCAGAAAAACGTGATTTCTTTTTTTTTGTTTTTAGGTTAAAATTGCGATTTTGACAATGTTCCCCCACATAAAATTCAAAATAAACCTCATTCTCGTTTTCAGCACCTTCAAAAATATAAAGTATAAATAAAATTAGCCATTCAGCTCTCCGTGGTCAGTACCTGGTCATTTTAGGGATATCTCCCGCTCGCCTATAATTAAACCAACAATTCTTATTATAGTCGAGGAAATGAAGCATTTTGGCTCGCAATTTTTTCGTCCAGCATGGATTTACTTAAAATTTTCACAGAAAGTAGGGAATAGTCCAAGGATCATTTTCTATGCCGCTGTACGCTAAAACCTTGGGGGTGGTTGCCATCCCATCTCGGGGGTGGGAATTTTTTATTAAATTTTAACCATGTAAATCGATGTAAAACGTAATTCTAAGAAAAAATTGTGTTTTAAATTTTTCGAGTTTTCGCGGTTGAAAATAACAGTTTTTCGACGAAAAAATCCAATTGTTTACAGAAATTTTTTATTTGAGAATAACTCGAAAAATATGCATTTAATCAAAAAACTGTATAGAAATTGTGTCTTCTAGTAACACAAACCAAATTATTTTTCTATAATATTTTTCCGACCAATACTAACTGAGATACGGCATGTTAAAAGTTAGCTTTTTTCGTCAACTGTATAGTTTGAAATATTCAAAGCCAAATAACGGGAAAACTTTGCATGTTTCGAGAAAAACTTAAATAATCTTTTTCAGGGATACAATTAGGCCTTTCAAAATAGAAAAACAAAAAGTTTCTAGCATAAAAATTGAGAGACTTATGATCAAAAAAGTCGGTCCCTGCTTTTATTTATAAAAAAATCAGTGAAAACAACCCCCTAACTACCCTCCTAATTAAAAATTGGTCTTCACCTTTCTGTAATTCCTTTTTTATATTTGTATTATCAATTCACCCAAGAAGTTTGACCCATTTAAAGTGGACAATTTTAGAAAAATTGGAGTTTAAAAAAAATAGATTTTTTGCAATTTCGTATTTCTTCGAAATATCTTCGAAAGTACTAGAGATACGAAAAAAATGATGTATTACAAAATTGTAACTTTTTTCATAACTACATTTCCTTGTGCATAGATTTTCATTATAGTGAATAGTTAGCTAAATATAGCTGTTTAAAACCTCTATTTAAGAGCAAACACCCCCTTATCGAGCCCTTTAAGCCCACCCCAATTAAAAGCTAAGGGATCTTAGGGAATTCAATTAACATACGCAGGAAAAATGAAAGAATACCCATGAATGAAATATAAAACACGCTGTATTTTCCTGTCACCGTGTCACACAAAAAATTGGCCAGCGCAAAGCGCAAGTACATGTAAAAATTATTGTTGCATGTACTTGCACTGGACAATTTTCTTTGTGACACGGTGACAGGAAAATACAGCAGGTTTTATATGAGGCGTGTAAATGCAAAACTGAACATGTCACAGTTAAGTAGTTTAGAGAAAAACGCAAAAGCTGTAGAATAAAACTTGATGGGTATTTTTAATTATTGTAATAATTATTGTTACATGTACTTGCACTGGACAATTTTCTTTGTGACATGGTGACAGGAAAATACAGCGTGTTTTATATGTTCGTTCATGGGTATTCTTTCATTGTTCCGACTGTAGTCTTATAGCTCTTCAAAAATCCTACAAAATCATTTTTGAAAAAAATTTTATCGCCAAAAATAAAGATTTTTTTTTTCGAAAAATTCGAATATTTCGCTTATAGAGCATTTTCAATGTATATAATACCACAGAACTAGTTCGTATACTGGAAAATGACTCTTAGTGTCTGTATTCAGACGTTGGCCGTCATCATGTTTACAATTTCCTGAAATCTCTCTCTATCGGCTGCTGCGCGAAATAATTCTTCTACTGTGCAGCCACACCATTGTCTAATATTACGCAGCCATGAAAGTTTCTTTTGACCAATCCAACTCTTTCCCTCTACTTTTCCTTGTATTATAAGGCGAAGCAAATGGTATTTAGGTCCTCTAATTATATGGCCGAAGTATTTTGTTTTTCTCCTCTTTATGATGCTTATGAGCAGACGTTCCGAATTCATCATTTGAAGAACATCTTCATTGGAAGTGTGCGAAACCCACGATATCTTTAGGATTCGTCGATAGCACCACAATTCGAATGCTTCTATTTTGTATAGCATTGTGGTTTTTAACGTCCATGTCTCACAACCATACAATAGGATATACCACACATAACATTTCAGCACCTTCTTTCGAATATTCATCGACAGGTTTCTATTACATTAAACTGGTTTCCAGGTCATAAAAGCCTTCCGTGATATTTCGATCCTAGTTATTATCTCTTCAACAGAGTCACAAGTTACATTTAACCAGCTGCCAAGGTACTTGAAATGATTTACCCGTTCTAACACCTCTCTATCAAGAGAAAGCTGACCTTGATCTATATTAATCTTTCCAACTGCCATCCACTTTGTTTTTGAAATGTTGATTTTAAGGCCTCTCCAATAGCTTGCTTCACTGACTATATTTAGTAGTGTCTGAAGACCTTGTAAATTTTCAGCAAGAATGGCTGTATCGTCAGCGTATCTAATATTGTTGATTACTTCTCCGCCTAGCCTTACTCCCTCTTGTCTGTCATCCAAAGCCTCCCTAAAGATTTCTTCAGAGTACAGATTAAAAAGGGTGGGTGATAAAACACAACCTTGCGTACTCCACGTTTTATCGGCAGTTTTTCAGTACAACTGTCTCCAATTTGGATAGAGGTTACTTGATTGTAATATAAGTATTTCAGCAGTGTTATATCGTAGTGGTCAAGTCCTGCTGCCTGCAGGCAATCGAAAAGTGTATCATGTTGTACTCAGTCGAATGCCTTCTCGAAGTCGATGAAACAAACATAAACGTTCTTTCGGAATTCACAACTTTTTCGTAATAGAACGCGCATACAAAATAGTGCTTCTCTAGTTCCTAGACCATTTCTAAATCCAAATTGCTTATTATCCATTCTAGTTTCGCACAGAAGGAATACTCGGTTTTGTATAATACGTAAAACTCTCTTAAGTGTGTGACTCATCAAACTGATTAGTCTAAAATCGCTGCATTTGGTGGGCCTGCTTTTCTTTGGTAATGTTATAAACAGTGACTCCAACCAATCATCTGGTATTTTTCCTTCGTTGTAAATTTTGTTAAAGAAAGTAGTCAAGTAGGTAATGTTTTCCTCATCCAAAAGTTTAAGTAGCTCAACAGGGATTTGATCTGATCCAGATACTTTATTGTTTTTGGCTTGTTGTATTGCTTTTATAACTTCTGACTTCAGTATACTGGGACCTCTGTCTATGACTATAAGTCAGACCTCTGGAAAATGACTAAAAAACTATTTTTATTTGTATTTGTACATATTTGTAAATTCGTATTTTTGTGTAAATAAATGTTTTTGTAATTGTTTAATTCTACTTTTTTTCTGTATAGGTCTATTAATTTATCTACTTATGAAAATTGCAATGTTATTAAGGGTGGTTTTTAAGGATTGAGATATGATATTAAATCCTTTAGCAAAAAACAATAACTAGAATATATTTAACTAATAAAAACCAAATTTTACCCATATTAAAGTTTACAATGTTTGTATATAATTTTTGACAATAAGGGGTAGTTTACACCCCTAAAAATAATCAACACTCTTGAACATGATATAGATAGAATATGAAGTACAGGGTGAGAGATCCTAATCTCAACCTTTATGTCAATCGATGCAAGCCGAAATTATTCTTTTAGGATAAGTAAATTTTTTATATATAGCTCCAACAAGGGTGCTTGTAAGGGTTAAAATATTATGATATTATATCATAAAGCATAAAACAATCATTATGTAACTAATAAAAATGAAATGCTGACAGAATTAAAGTTTAAAATGTTATTTTATAATTTTTTACAATTAGGGGTAGTTTTTACCCTTAAAAAAACCAAAAGCGTACAACGGCTCAGTATAGAAAATTAACTAGAGGGTGAAATGAGCCTAAATCAAAATTATTGTACAAATCAATGCTGGACGAAAGAATTGCGAGGTTTTGCCATTTTGTCAGTTTTATTTCCTCGACTTAATCATGGTTGCCTTTTCACTATTAACTATAAAGGCTTCGGCCACACGGGCGATTTTTTACGGCGCGATAATTTACGGCGCCCATTGGTTTGAGGAGGTAGTCAAACCAATGAGCGCTGTAAATTATCGCGCCGTAAAAAATCGCCCGTTTGGCCAAAGCGTAACTCGTTTATAGCTTTAAATAATTTAATGTCTGCTCTTTTTTCGCCATGTTGAGTCATTTCTAGTTTACTGGTTTTGGTTTTTTGAAGGGTACAGGGGAAAAGCAAGGAATGGCAATTTTTCATGAATTGTGCCTTTTCTCGCCAGGTCGTAGCAAATATTGAGGACTATCGACTAGCCTATCGATTCAGGACAATAACTAGAAAGGTCAGTCTATATAAATTTTCTAAGAATTTGTATCCATGCGAAGAACGAGGATTGTCCACACGCTACATTTACGCTACATTTATGTCCACACGATTAATATTATATTAAAATTATAGAATAATAATTGCTAGAATTCTGCTTATAATCTTCAAAGTAGTTTTTAGATACCTTCTTCTTCTTCCTGCTTCCTTAATAGGCTCGCGCCTGTTCCATCTTCTGATCTCTTCCATGCCCAGATAGCAATATAAACTTGTTTCAAACTTGTAACAAGTTTGATACATCAAACATGAAAGCTTGCTGCAGGTTTTCCATGACAACTATGCAAGCTTGCAGCAAGTTTAAATCAAACTTCCTAGTTGGAGTGTGACAAACTTGCATGAAGTTTGTTTTTTCAAACTTGATACAAACTTGATATAATAAACTTGCTGAAGGCTTGTTTTTGTTTTGTTGCCTAAGGTTTGTTTTTTCAAACTTCATACAAACTTGCTTAAGGTTTTTTTGACATACTTGCCACAATTTGAATAAAACTATGTGAATAAGAAATACAATACCATTTTATATAACTGTCTATTCCGTAATCACTCAAATAAAATACAATCTATTGTCTAAAATATTTATTGGAACTTACATTAAACCCCCTAGTTTCAGATTCCGATGCTCAGTTTTGTCTCAGCTCTGAAACAAATAAAAGAAATTGTTATAAAGTCTTGCTGTGTGAACAGAATTAATATTTGCTATTTAAAGAGATAAAAACAGTTAAAGTAAGAATTTTACAATAAACCTATAACTTATTTATAAATAATATATTATAATATGTTTATTTTAGATAGTATGTATGTAACTAGAGTTAGAAGCTACGAAAAACATAAAAAAACTTACCTCAATTTCACCAAAGCAAAAAGAATACCAATCTGTACCTAATCACCACAAGCAGGTGGGTCTATGAAAAACTGAAGAAAACAAGCTTCAGCTTAGTATTTAAAGTAATAGTCTCGGAAAATTGTACGGTAAATGTTGTAAAAAAATCAAAGAAAAATATCAACATCAATATAGGATAGGACATACCTAACCATAAATTATCACCGCTTGGCAGGATGGCAGGTTACTTTTCCCGTGTTGCCAGCTGTCGATTAAGCTTTTTCCCTCAACGTACCTTAAAAATTCCCACTTTTATGATAAAACTCCCTCCTATGCTCCTACTGAAAAAATCTGTGAAAATATGTCGAATTGTTTTCAAATATTTTGATTTTTATAAATATTTTACAATTTGGACTGGAGCAAAAATTCCCTTATAAGTTAACTTTTTCCCTTTTATGTTGAAAATTCTCGCAGAAAGGGAAATTTACAACCGGTGGCAACACTCTCGTTTTCGTGGGCGTGACATCAGTGAAGGTAACGAACGAAATTGAACCGAACCGACCGTAACGTGTATGTCAACGAAATAGATGGCACGCGTGACGTGGCTTTGCAACTGTACGCTTGCAGCAAAGTTGCTACAAACTTGAATCATCATCTTTGTCATAACAATATTGCAGCAAGCTTGACACAAACTTGCCTCGTCATATTTGACGCAGCAATTTAAAATCAAAGAAGAATCACACTTGCAAACTTGCCACAAGTTTACATGTTATCTGGGTGGCCTTTCTATACTCCTTCGGCCGTTTGGTGATCTATCTCGTGCTATCTTTACTAGTTTTTCTTCTCCCATTCTACTTATATGGCTATACCATTATTTTTTTCTTTTCAGTGTCCAGTCATTTATATTCTCTATATTACAGCTTTGCCTGAGGTCTGTGCTACGTTGTCTATCCCATAATGATTTTCCTGTGATATCTCGGACTATTTTCATTTCACACGTTTTCATGTCTCTTTGTCCTTGTGGTATCAGGTCTTATTTCCGCAGTGTAAGTCATAATTGGCCTAACTACTGTCTTATAGATATTGGTCTTTGTTTCTGTCCGTAGATGTATTTTGCGCCAGATAGTGTGTTTAAGACATCCTGCTATTGTGTTGGCTTTGTTTACATGCTGGGTAACTTCCGCTTCTGTGTCTCCACAACTGTGTATTAGCACTCCCAGGTAGCTGATACTTCTTTCTTTTTGTATTATTTTGCTGTCCACTTCCAGCTTGTACCTTATTGGATCTTAAGAGATTACCATACTTTTTGTTTTATTTGGTGATATTAACATGTTGAAGTTTCTTGCTGTTATAATAAATTGATATAAAAGTCTCTGAAGGTCATCTTCACTACTTCACTCTCTGCAATAAGTATGGCATCATCTGCATAGCATACAATAGAGATAATTTCTTCACCCATTCTGTACCCTATACTCAGGTTTTTGACTTTATAAATAATTTCATCCATGTTGAGGTTAAACAAAAACGGACTCAATGAGTCTCCTTGACGTATGCCTCTTTCCACCTGTATCGGCTGCGTTAGTTTATTATTATAGATGTGTTAGATTTCACAAGAATTAAACCTTTGTTGGTGTTTATCTCAATATGTATAAAATGCTACACTTCTTGTTTCCCCTGTACTCTTCTTCTTGTATATTATATTGTATATCATTATTTTTGCATGGTTTTGCATAACGTGTGTGGACTGAAGTTATGGTTCTATTATTCTATTTGCTTATGCGATTATTGTTATAGTTGAGATTTGTATATTTACTTCAGACACTCTGTTTTTGGGTAAATGCAGTACCTATGTAATTACTTCTCTATAAAAATACCTATGTGCTTCCTTTGTTATTTTTTTACCTTCTTGTCATTTAGCCTTCTTGTACAGCTCTTCAATATATGTACTTACAAAAATGTTTTGAGTGACAGGCGCCGAAACTTTATGATGGAACATTGAAATGAGTATTTAGTTATTTCATGCTTTAAACAAAAATAATATATTTTCCTTCGTCTAGAGCGTGTCGATAAAAATTAGGGGTAAGCAATTTTGTTTCAGTTATCTATTTTATTTTTAAATTTACCATAGGTCCTACTTACTACTTCTTAAGCTAAGGTTAGAAATAATTGTAATATTGGCTCATTTTCATAAAAAAATAGTTTGTCAAAAATTATATGCTTATTTTCATGCTTTTCTTGTATAATAAAATGCTTTTTTTCATAAAATCGTTATGCTTTTTAAGCGCTTTTTGCGTTTCTCTATGCTTTTAAATCCGAACTCTAAACCATTAGCCTTTTCAACTAGGTATATTAGATATAACCTATCAAGATCATGCAGTCCAGGATTTATAATGCCAAGATCTTTGAATAATAACTTGCACATAAAGTAACAAATGAAAAATGTAAAAGTGTAAACATATATTTATATACCTATGGAAGAGAATCTGGAATATCACAATAATTGAAACATGTAGCAAGCCATTACAATTATTACAATTGTTTGAAAACAGGTCAATTTTTATTTTTAAATTATGATTTTTTGGCATATACATATTATATCAAACTAGTGATGCCATCCATCTGGGCGTGATGACGTAACAGATAGTTTGTTTTAAAATGAAAATAGGTGTGGTGTGCTAGCTCATTTTTAAGTTTATTCAATTTTATATAAATATTTATACAAGGTTTCCGTATGAATCCCGGTGTCGCTTTTCCGAACTTGCACGGTCCCAAAATTGTTTATTTTGTACATGCATTAATTTCAAAAATGCAAAATAACGTATTGTACAACAAGTGAGAAAAAAGACATATTTCTCACGAGCGCAGAGCACGAGGCGAGTGCCGCAAATGAAGAGAGAGAGAATGATGTCATTTTCTCATGTGTTGTACACTGTACTTTTTCTATGGATGCAGTTTTGTCAAGAATTCAAACTTCAAAATTAAATAATTTAGGTGCTTTTAGGTGTATGTATTATATGCATAAATTGAAATAAGTTATATATACATGTAGGTATTTTATATTTTTAAAATTTATGTAGGTACTTACGTTATTTATTTAAAATTCTAATTAAAAGTTATTTTCGAACAGTTTAGAAAATATTTGCTGGTAAGTTTTGCTTCAACACATTTTATTTGACAACATTAATTGTGTTTGTATTGTGCATGTTACCATGCAAACGGCGATCGTATATGGAAAACCGTAGGAGAACCCGTGAGAAAAAATATTTCTCACTGCAATGGCCGACTTTTCTCACTGCATGAGAAATTATTCGTTTTGAATGTATGTAAGTAGTGAGACAAGTTGCACTTTGTATAGCATCCATAGCAAAAAAATATAATACTGATTCCTGTGATTTTTGAAGTTAGTTGAAGGTACATACTAGTACACTCGATAGTCTACGTTCTCATAATTCTGTGTATTGACTATTATAGTGGAGTCAATGAAGGTGGATATGAGTTATTACCTCAGATTTCGTTGAACCTCCATCGATTTTCATAAAAATTGGTGAGTGGTTAAAGGATACCTCAAGGAACAGAGGTGACATAGTGCCAACTTGCGCTTTTTGCATTTTAGGGGTGAAATACACCCCTTTTTTAAAAATTATTTTTTAGTTTCTGAAAGTGCAGTCACTGTAAATTTTCACTTCCTATTTTGTTGAACCTTCATCGATTTTCATGAAAATCGGTAAGTAGTTAGAGGATACCTCAAGCAATAAAATTTATATAGCATCAACTTGCGCTTTTGCATTTTAGGGTTGCAATATACCCCTACTTTTTAAATTGTAAAAAATGCAGATTTCCGCATTATGGCACAAGTAATCGCGTTTAATTAAGAAAAATAAATATTTTTTTATATTTATGTGCATGAATTACATTTTTTTTTAATTTTTCATTCCTTATAGCAACCAAAAATCCGAAAATTAACGAAATTGGGAACGAAAATCTTATTCTTCTATATTTCTGAAAGTGTAGTCACTGAATGTTTTCACCCACGATTTCTTTGAACCTTCATCGATTTTAATGAAAATTGTTGATTAGTTAGAGGATACCTCAAAAAATAAAAGTGATATGGCACCAAGTTGCGCTTTCTGCATTTTAGGGGTGAAATCCACCTTTTCTTTTTAATGATAAAAATGCAGATTTCAGCATTCTGGCTCAAGCAATCTCGTTTAATTAAGTAAAATAAATATTTTTTTACATTTATTTTATGTGCATGATTTATAATTTTTATTAATTTTTCAAACTTTATAGCAACCAAAAATTAGAAAATTAGCAAATCGACAATCACGAAAAAAATTATTCTTTTATATTTCCAAAAAGGCAGTCACTGAAGGTTTTCACCCCTGATTTCTTTGAACCTCCATCAATTTTCATGAAAATTGGTAAATAGTTAGAGGATACCTCAAGAAACAAAAATGATGTAGTACCAACTTGCGCTTTTATCCTGGGGGTGGATTTTACCCCTTCTCATGGGTGAACACTATTTTATTAAAAATAACCCCATAATTAGATAGAGGAGTAAATTCTAAGCAAACTTTCTTTTATCAAGTTTATAAATTTTTTATTTAAATAATATTTCATAATTTAATAAAACATTATTGGTACAGTAAAACCTGACAATAACGGCCACTAAAAATAGAAAACAATTGGCCG
Source organism: Diabrotica virgifera virgifera (assembly GCF_917563875.1). Taxonomy (NCBI): domain Eukaryota; kingdom Metazoa; phylum Arthropoda; class Insecta; order Coleoptera; family Chrysomelidae; genus Diabrotica; species Diabrotica virgifera. The sequence goes on from NC_065450.1 coordinate 143,412,884, forward strand.
TTATAGAAATGTGGCCGCTAATGCTAGGTTTCCTTTTCCACAAATATATAAAATATAATTGAAAATTTATTTATTTTAGTAATTAAAGCAAATCTAATTAAATATAGTTCTACAAACAAACAGAACATACTAAAACTAAATTCAATTTACTGCAATATAAAACAATATCTATACGAAAAAAACAACTACAAGAAAAACAGAATTTTTGTTTGTTTTACATTTTTTAGATAAACGAAATGTACTAAAACTAATTTAATATAGGTAATACATAATATAAAACAACATACTATAGCTACTACGAAAAATACGCTTATCACTAAAGTATCGTCGTGCTTTCATGCTATATTCAACAAAACCAACTTGGTACGGCCTTTAATTAGATATCGCAAATCACTTTGGCTGATTTTGTCTGCATATATATTATGTTTGAGAAATCCCTTTTTTTTGTGAGACTGGATATAGGACATTTCTCAAGTATGAATTCACATTCATGGTATATCGTTGCTATACAGGGATAACAATCTGTGCAATGTTATGGTACAGACTACGTTAAATATAAAGTAAATGTGGAAGATATACACTGGTTATTCATTTCAATTTAATTTGATTGTTTTTTAATCGTTTACAATATTTAAAATAATTAAAGACATAAAGTTAATGATTTTAAAAATATATTCAGTTCTCGCTGGCAGGGTGGGAAATAATAAAGTGCCATACAATAGCATTTCATTACAATGCTCATTACAGGCATTACAGGCTGCTCCGTTTGAGAAAACTCATACTCTCAAACTTTGAGAAAACACTCATTCAGTTTCGACCAACCCTGTACTAGCTAAAATTAAACGTTTTGCTAGATTAATAATTTTTAACAATAATAGACTATATTAAAAATCACTTGAACATAAATTGATTTTCTGATGTCAAATCACTACAATTATAGAGGGGGTAAATATTGCTAAGAAATTTGAAAAAAAAACGTAATTATCTTTTAAACTACTTCGTATAACATCACAAAACCTGATATTTTAAGAAATAAAACATAGAGGAGAATCCAAAAATGTAAAAATATACAGGGTGTTCCATTAAACAAAAGAAAATTTTGTTTCACCCTGTCAATATGGGTGACCCTGTATATTTGGAAATATATTTAAATTCTGATATTATCTATGCCCCAATCTCACCTAAATAAACTTTTTTCGTATCTCCTACAACAAACGACTAATTGGACTTCCCACAACCTGTATACATACAAAATCTCCGCTATAAAATTCTTTCAAAGAAAATGTTATTAGTTTTTTTTTAAATAGCTCCGTTAACTTTTAAAAAACGAGATTTATCAAAAAACCATTACAAAGCTAAGTAAAAGGTCTATAACACTGTATTAAACATAATCACTAAATAACATAACACTAAATTAAAGAAAAAGCTTAAATAAAGTTAAAACTAAAATTTTGTTCTCTACCATTTTTTAAGTATATCGAGTATTTTTGGAGTTATTATCAAATGAAAATGAAACTCACGAAAATTTGAAAAATTCTAATTTTTTTAATCGTATTTTTTTTTCAAAAATATGCATTCTAAACCGGTCAAAATTGTTGAAGTTATTACTCATGTTAAAATAAATAAAGTTTTAAATGGGTTACTATAAATTTTAATTTTTGTGGAAATGACGTATGTTTCATTTTTCATTCTTCCCTAAAAAATCTGAAAGGGTCCTCTTATTTCCATCATAACTTGCTTAATTTTGATGCTATCGACTTCTTATATAGCTTTTTGATAGTTACCTTTAAGTACTTTATTAAAATGTTTAGTATCTATATTTAACAAAGTGCATCGTTTTCCTGTTATTTAAGCTTGAATAGCCATTGGACGTTTGATTTCAACGTACATTGGACATCCATTTGTGGTCCATGGATATTTTACACAAAACGCGACTATTATATTAAGTCCCAATACAAACTAAATGATAATCTTCTTGACAACGTTGTCGCTCTTCGCGCTATCGGTCGTGAAAGGTGTAGTATTAGGCAGGTACTTTTAGGGCATTATCGCTGTTAATTGTTGTGGAATACTGAAGGATGGTTTATTTATGATAATTCACAGAATGGCAAACGCGCTTGTAATATACAACAACGGTACTGACTCTAAAAATAGTTTGGAACAGAAACAGAACAGAGATTAAACCTCTTTTAATGTGCATGCTTCCTAGGGCGTCATTATCTGAATCTCGTCTTTATGAAAATACATCCTGTGATATATTTGTTTTTTTCTGTTTATCGTGCAAGTGCAGTCGTGCATTAATGATTTTCCTAGTTCCTATCATAAAGAATATATTATTATAATGAAGTTATAGTAAAGAGAAATAAAAAAGGTCTTTTGTGTAATATTTTTAAGTATCTATAAGTTTAGTATTATAAGGAACTATTTCCTATAAAAGCTTTTTGCTATGTATTCACAAAATTATGGATACTAGATTGCTTTCTGAAAAGTGCCCTACAAATGTCCATAAGACGTACATTGAATGTACATAAGGTGTACACTGAAAGCTCCAATACAACGTACAATGTACGTTTGTAGCGGACGTTCTATGGACGTCCAATTTTGTGAACTCTGGACATTCGTTGGACGTCCATCGGATGTCCATTGTACCTTAGCGGGACGTCCATTGGACGTTCCAATGTACACATATGTACGTCCATTGGATGTCCATAAAACGTACTTGTGCTATCTGGGATGTAATAAAGGATTCCTCGAATAAGGAGCTTATTTATTTTTATATTACCTTCGATTTTGGTAATAACAACTTTTTTGAAGAAACTTATGGTTTTTGAATTATTTATGAAAAACTGCATTAAAACATGGATTTTTTTCAGGAAAAATCAAAACTTTTGATCTGTAATAACTCAAAAACTATTGATTTATTGGAATTACTTTATATAACAAATTTTACTTATAATTTGTTCCTCTATCGATTAGTGGTATTATTTTTAATAAAATAATTTCCACCCCCGAGAAGGGGTGGCATCCCCCCCCCCCAAGAGTAAAAGCGCAAGTTGGCACCATGTCACCTTTGTTTCTTGAGGTATCCTCTACATACTTACCAATTTTCATGAAAATCGATGGAGGTTCAACGAAATCGGAGGTGAAAACCTTCATTGACTCCACTATTAAAGGTTCTCATACAATTTTTATCCAGTTCTCACATTTCGTATCCTTCCTGTAGAATATGCTCAGCAGATTTTATTTTTAATTTTTGGCTGTTACAGTGCCAGTAGCTTCATGAAGTAATTTTGTAATATTATTTTCAACGAAAACTTTTCGTTTATAAATTCGCAAGGTGTGTTCGTTCGTTCGTTCATTAGTTCGTTCGTTCGTGCGTTGTCACTTCTGCAATACTTAGAGCCGATCTAGCAATGGAGCCCCATGTAGTTTTGCCTTCTGAATCCAAATCTGAAAACGACATTTCGATATCTCTAACCATCTTCGAGATATCCGACCTCAAACTCGACATTGTGACGTCACAATCCTACTTCAAATATATTTATTTGTTTTCGTTTGACGCAACTAAACGTCAACACAAAATTAAAACGTCAAATAAATAAATTTTATTTATTAATGTTAATGTAATATTAAATGACAGCTAACTATTTTTTTATTTGAGCTGTCTACCCAATGATATGTATTATGTACATGATATTTATTTATGACACATAAATATATTATGGGAAACTTTTTTATTTTCAATTTTACGAAAAAAGTTTTTCTTCATAAAAGTTTCTGCATTGTCTGAAACAAATTATTTAACCATCAGATGTCAAATTTTATCCATATTATATGAGGCATGCCAAAAAATATGAATTTCGCTGAGAAATAATATACATTTATTTTTCACAGTACTTATTGAAAATTGTTAATATGAAAAGTTGTTTGGAATTAAAAATTATGTTCTAATATATGCAATTATATCCGTCTAATAAAAAAATATTTGAAAATTTTTCCCAAATTACGGATAATTACCCAATATCATTTTTATTTACAACTCTTTTACTTTTTTATAACTTATTCTTCATAACAAGATTTGCATGGTCTATAGTCTTGAATGCAACCATGAAATTATATCAACTTTTATCAATTTTATTCGAGGTATGTCAAAAATATGAATTTCGCTCAAGAGTAAAGTACCTTTATAGTTCACAATATGTAAATAAAAAGGATATAATTGCACACTAAAATATAATTTTTAATTCTAAACAACTCTTTATAAAACCAATTTTCCATATTGGGAATTTAAATACGTAAATAAACAAAGATTTCGTTATGATAATTCTCGCATTTTCAGCTTGTTCCTTGCTAACTCCTATTTAGTCTGTACGTATATTTATAAGATTAAACTCACCAACTTTACCTAGTAACAATGCATTTACTCTACATACAAAATACGCAAAATAATTATAGTGCATACGATTTTTGTTAATGTTCGTGTAATACAATAAAAATAAAAGATTGGAATCGTATTACTTCTTTCTTGACTACTAATTAAAAAATCTTATTTCCAGGCTTATGTTGTATTAGGCAAATTCCTACTTTTGAAAAAGGATCGAGGCCTTTTTAGGAAATGGTTGGAAGAAACTTGCTCAGTCAGTTCCAAAGGATCATTGGATTGTTGGAATTACCTCTATAATTATTGTACAAATTTTGTGTAATTGTACATGACAGACCGAAGTGTATTGTTTGTATTCCCAATTAGTTTAATTGTATTCCCAATTTTGTATTCCCAATATCTTTTGTATAGACTTTTATTTTTGTAATATTAATATTTGTAAGTTCAAATTTTATAACTGTATATTGTATATTATAAAGGGTGTCCCAAAAGTAGAGGAACGGTCGAATATTTCGCGAACTGTACATGAAATCGAAAAACTGAAAAATACGTGTTCAATAATTTTCAAAAATCTATCGAATGACACCAAACACGATCCCCCACTCCAACCCCTGGATGTGGGGAGGGATAACATTAAAACCTTAAATGGAAACCCTCAGTTTTTATTACAGATTTGGATTCCTTACGTAAAAGTAAGCAACTTTTATTCAAGACATTTTTTTGAATTGTAGATAGATGGCGCTATAATCGGAAAAAACCATTTATCGTGATATATATATATAATGGATTTCTACGGCTGTCGCCGCCTCTCCATACCCAGCTTCCAATTTTTTCTATCGTAACACGTATCTTCATCTAATTGCCTCGAATCCATTGCGTCCTGAATATTGTCCCTCCAGCTTCTCCGTGGTCGTCCCTTTCTTCTTCTCTCCGGTGGGACCCACTCTAATATTTTTCTCGGCCAGCGAGTCTCATTCATTCTTTTAACGTGCCCGAACCATGTCAGCTGTCTCTTTTCAATATCGTCCATTATAGTTTTTTCCACCTTCATACGTTCTCTAATTGTTTCATTTCTTACATGTTCTAATCTGGAAACCTGACAACTTCTCCTCAAGAAGTCCATTTCTGTACTAAGTAGCTTCTTTTTATTTCTTGTACTTATGTCCCAAACTTCTGCACCGTAGACTGTAGCGCTCGTCATTATACTTTCATATATTCTTTTCTTTGTTTCCTTCCTGATATCTTTGTCCCATAAAATTGAATTGAGGGATCTAGTGATGCTTCTACCTTTATTGATCCTGTGTTGTATTTCATCTTCACTATTTCCTCGTTTGTTAACCATACCATAGGTAAATTATAGAAACGGTCTAAGATCTCGAGAAATACACTTCGAAATGAAACCCAAAAGAACAAGTGTAGAAGATTTTTCAAAAACTTATCGAATGATACCAAACACGACCCCAGTCCACACCTTGGAAGTTGGATGGGGGGTAACTCTAAAATCTTAAACAGGAACCCCAGTTTTTTGTTGCTCTTTTGGATTCCTCATGAAAAACTAATGCCTGAATGCTAAGCTTTACTTATAGATAGGGCCTCCTTGAGTATCATTTACGTTGCACCATAATTTTAGATTCTTACCTTATTATCAATTATATCTACTATTATATTATGGTATTCTTTTTCTAATATATTATAATTATATTATATTAATTCTTATGATATTCTGGAATTAAGCTTAAGATCTGTTGGTGCAACCGGGCATAAGTAACATTTATTCGAAACATTTTTTAGAATGATTGATAGATGGCGCTAATAAATCGTATTTTTCTAACAATTCTAAAATATATCTAAAATAAATGTAACTTGATGAGGAATCCAAATCTCGAATAAAAAAATCAGGGTTACTATTTAAGATTTTAAAGTTACCCTCCAACCCACGTCCAGGGGCTGTATTATACATTTTTGTAATCAGCATTTCAAAAGCTTTTAAATGAGGTATCACATGATGTACTTTCCCATTTAAAAAAATCAAAGTTATGCCTGTCACCTGAAGAGGGATCACGTAAAGTTCGAAACATTGATGCTATAATATACTATGATCATTTTAAAAATCGACCTATCCGAGCGTTTTGCTTATGTGCTAAAAATAAATAAGTTAATAAGGGGGGTAACACTTATTCCAGCTCAATTAATGTAATAAAAGCTAGACATTTTGCAGCGTTTTGAAAACTTTTTTTCTACATATTTTTTTCCAAGATGGCTATTTTTAGAGAAAATTAAGTGCTTTTGTGTTTGTTCTTACGTTTGTTGCGAATCGAAATTTTTTGTTGTAGTATTTTTTACATTAAGACATTTTTTAAATATGTGCCTACATTATTTTGTTTAATACATGTATTGAAAATACCTAGTTTTGGCTTTTTTGCGTTTTTGTCGTTGGAGTACAGATTACACCGCGCCCGTAAGATGATTTTATGACTCATGGCCGGGTGCCCTTATTTAAAGGTTAAATTATTATAAACTAGTAAAAACATACTTTGCTATTGCAAAAATAGGAAAATAGAAATATATGTGCTCACCAGAGGAAAATATAGTCTGCATGAAGTAAACCACGAAACTATTCACTTCCTAACAGATTTCACAAACGAAAGAAATATGATCATTATGACCATATACTTCTAACGCAAAAGAATATACGAAGGAACTTGAAGATCTCTAGATGAAAAACCGTAAACCAAATCGAACATGTGTACTAAAAATGTATAAAGGACATAATAACATACAGAGGACCAGATGCAGACTCAGATCACTTTTTAGCAGTTATACCTCCCAATTCTTAGAAATTAACAGAAAAATAATAATAAAACAATAATTAAACCTGTTACACTGCTGTCAGACGAAGAGAAAAGTGAATATGAAAGAAAAGTTACCAGACAACTAGGTAATATTGCAGAAAATGGAAATATTGAACAAACACGAGACAAAACAATCAATAGGAATATAAAAGATGGATACAAAGAAAGGTTCGACGAGTAGTGTAAAAGTTAAAACTAGGTGAATAAAAAACATTAAGAAATGAGTGACGATGTCGAACCAAAACGCACCGACTGGTCGGTAATAGTTATTTATGTACCAAGTCAGTAAAGTGACTCTTTATCGAACGAGTCTAATATTATGAGCCGAGCGAGCCTAGCGAGCCAAACAGACGAGTTCGACAAAGAATCTTTACTGACGTGATGCATAGAAAATTTTATAGCCAATCATAAAAAACATTAACACTTACTTAATTACATCCTAATGAAAAAAGAGTGTACTTGGTACTTGGTACGCACGTAAGACGTTATACTTCTATTATTATGATTTTATTTTATTTATTTAATCAGTTAAGCCCATTCGTACCTTTCGGTGTTGGGCTGTTTACAACTAGTTCAATATCTACATTTTAATAAATTTTAATAATTATACAAAACTTTTATTTTAACAATACAATTTTAATAAATATAAATTACTTATTTGACCCATTTTTCTGTCCATATGTTTTAATCTTGTGGTGCTTCTTTGATACTTCTTTTCCATGCTGTTCTTTTTTGAGCCAATTGTTTTACCATACTCCATTGCAGTCCTCTCTTCTCTGCTTCTTGTCTAACTTGTTCTTCCCATCTCATTCTTGGGCGACCTACTTTATTTTTCCCTTGTACTCTGACTTCATATACTTTTTTCGTTATTCTTGTGTCGTTTAGTCTGTGGATGTGGCCCAACCATCCTAACTGTCGTTCCCCTATAATTGTCTCTATGGGTTTTATCTTTAGAGCTTGAGTTATTGTGTCGTTTCTTATTTTGTCTCTTCGTGTGACCCCTTCTATTTTTCTCAAGAATCTCATCTCTGTAGCTTTGATTTTTCTTTTGTTGTTCTTTGTTAGCGTCCACGACTCACTCCCATAGACGATTGATGGTCGAACCACTTTTTGGTACACTTGTGTTTTGACTTCTTTGGGTACCTCTTTCTTTCCAAAGAACGTATTTCTTAAAGTATTATAAATTGTCCCTGCTTTTCCTATTTTATTGTTTATTTCTTTGTCTATTTTACCATCTTCTTCAACAATTGTACCTAAGTAGTTGTAGCTGTTTACTTGTTTCCAAACTTGTCCTTCTACCTTAATTTTTATCATTTTTTTGTAGTTGCCATAACCATTGTTTTACTTTTATCTGTGCTTATTTCCATGTTCATTTTTCTTAGTTCTTTTATATAAGTGTTTATTATTTGTTGCAGTTTCTCTTCCGTGTTAGCTAACAATACCATATCATCTGCAAATAGTAATTCTTGTATTTGTACATTGTTCATTTTCCATTTTCCCAATATCATGTCTTTAGATTTCTCCTTGCATTGCTTTATTGCGTCATCTAGTACCATTGAGAAAAGTAATGGACTTAGTACACAGCCTTGTTTTAGTCCTATCTTTGCCTGGAATTCATCAGATTCTTGATTGTGAGTCCTTATTTTTATTTTATTATTTTTATATAAGGCTTTAATTATTTCTATCATATCCTTTTCTATTTCATTTTTCTTTAAACATTTCCATATATCTTCCCTTCTTATTCTATCAAAAGCTTTTTTCAGATCAATAAAGCATATGTGTATCTTTTTGCCTTTCATCAATAGTTTTTCTCCTATTTGTCTCAATATGAATATCAGATCTTGGGTACTCCTTCCTTTTCTGAAGCCATGCTGGGATTCTTCTAGTTTTATTTCTAGTTTTTCCCTTAGCCTTTTTTCAATTATTCTATTGAATATTTTGGCAGGAACGCTTGTCAATGTAATACCCCTATAATTTTCGCAATTTCTTGCGTCTCCTTTCTTAAACAGTGGTACTATTATATCTGTTTTCCAATCAGATGGTATTTCCTTTGCTGTGATTATTTCATTTAGTAGTTCTCGGAATTTTTCTTTTGAATTTTCACTCATGTACTTTAACATTTCAGCTGTGATTTCATCTTGGCCTGGAGATTTTCACAATTTTAATTTGTCAATGGCTTCTGCAATTTCCTCTTTTGTTATTTGCTGCATTTCCTCTGTATTTTCGATCATGTCTTCCTCTCTTTCATGTTGATATTGTTTCCATTCTGTTAGTTCTTCAAAGTACTGCTTCCATCTTTGCATTATTTCTCTTTCTGTAGTTAATATATTTCCTTCTTTATCTCTTATGTTTCTTAATCTATGTGTTTTCTTTTGTCTTAGCTGTTTCAATGTACCATAGAACAATTTTTGGTTATTAAAATAGTTTTCATTCATTTTGTGTCCAAAATCTTCCCAAGACTTCTTTTTTGCCGTTTTAATTTCTTGTTTAATGTCGTTTCTGGCCATTTTATATTTTTCGAAATCGTCCTCCGATTTGGTTTTTAGATACATTTTCCATACTTTTTTCTTTTCTTTCACTTTACGTTGTAATTCCGCTGTCCACCATTTACTTTTCTTCGAATATATGTTTGTGATTTTAGTTGTTCCGCATACTTCTTTTGCTGTTTTCAATATGATTTCCTTAAATTGCTTCCATTTATTTTCTATTCCTGTGTTAATTGCCTTTATAGTCTCGAACTGTTTGGTTAACTTCTTCTGGTATTCCTCTTTACTATCTATTTCTCTTAATTTGTAGCTTTTTATTTTTTCTTTAGTTATCTTCTTTCTTTTTTCTGTTGTGTTATGTGTGTACACCCTTAGTTCCATTATAAGCAAGTAATGGTCACTGCTTATTTCAGCCTCTCTTTTACCTTTACGTCTTTTATCATCTTTAGGTCTTTTCTTTTTATTAGGAAATAGTCTATTATGGATTTTTCTTTTCTCGATGAGATTTCTCTAGTATATTTGTGTATGTCTTTGTGCATAAATTTTGAATTCGTTATAACCATATCATTTGCTATACATAGATCTATGATTCTGTTTCCGTTATCATTTCTCATTTCTTCTCCATGTTGCCCTAAGTATCGTTCAATCCCTTTATTGTCTCTTCCCACCCTACCATTTAGGTCTCCCATTAATATAATATTTTCTCCTTCGTTGTCCATCTCTGCTTGTAATATTTCAAAGAATTCATCTTTTTCCTCTTTTTTGGCATTATCATTTGGCCCATATGCTACGATTATGCTGGTTATATTTGTATTATCTAGTTTTACTTCCACTACCAATAATCTTTCGTTTATATATCTTTCACCTATTATGTTATTTGTCTTTTCTGTTTTTACTATTAGGCCTACACCTCCCGCGCCCCATTCTTTTAAGTCAACTCCTGACCAATATAAGCGGTAATCATCATTTAGATCTACTATTCCTCTACCTTTCTTTTTTATTTCAGTTACTCCCAAGTAGTCTATATTTTGTAGTTTCATCTCTTCAATTATTTCCTCTTCTTTACCGTTAATACCTCGCACGTTCCATGTAGCCATTTTTATGATTTCCTTTTCATTTTCCTTATGTTCCGTATTTTTATATATCTCACCATTTTTGTTCCTCGCTATATTTGTAGCTTCATATATATTTTTATTCGTGTCCATTTTATTTGCCAGGTTCGTTTTGTTTGTTTTCATGTCGCTTTCAATTTCTGCTATTCGTTTTTTGGATTTATTACTTCTAGTTTTTTCATAGTCTTATTCCATTTCCATATCTCGCCATTTATAGTTATTTTATTGTATCCAATTTTCACCTTATTTCCTTTTAATTCTTCTTCTTTTGCCATTTTTCTTATTTGCTTGTTCTTCTCACGCTCCTTTGTTGTCATGTCATGATTTATGTATACCTTTTCCTGCTGCAGTTCTTTTAATTTGTATTTGTTTTTCATGATTTGTTCTTTTTCGTCTTCATTATTTATTTGAATTAAGCATAGTTTTCTTCCTATTTTATGAGCTGTTTTTACATTAATATTTATCTGTAGAGTGTTTTTTATTATGTTCTCCACGAATTGTTTAAGTTCTGTTTTATTTTCTGTCTCAATTTCAATTCCTGACATCACTATATTATTTTTCCTTTTCTCTCTCTCTAGCCATTCAATTCTATCATTTGTTTCCTCTAGCTTCTCTTTTATATCTTTATTTTCTTCTTTTAGTTTTTGATTTTCTTGTCTCAATATCTTATTTTCTTCTCTTATCATTTTTATATCTTCACTGGTTTTGTCACTCTGCTTTTTGAGCTCCGACACCATCTCTATTAATAGATCTAATTTTTGTTCTTTACTATTTGTTTTAGATGGTATTTGTGAGAGTTTTCTATTTTTTGATCTTTGAGTCGCATCATCCGGATCTCTTTTCCTTTTGCTGTCGTCCGAACAGTCGTCGCTGTCCTCCATGTTCTTGTTTGTTTCGCTTTGTATTATTTTATTATCACCTTCCGCCATGTTCTTGTTTATTTCACGGTATCTTAGTTGGTATCTCAACGATAGGAACTTCGCCCAGATCGACTCTTCAAAAGCTAGGTTCCTCTTTGAGTCCTCAAACTAAGTAGTTTATTTTATTTTTCTTCGCTAAGTATTTTAATTTTTAGAGTTTTCCCTTTTTCCGCGACTTTTACTACAGTCTGGCAACGTCGACGTGACGTGGAGCGTGACCCGTCTACCAGCTGGCTGTTGAAACTCGTTCACTTTCCTATGTCCGTTTTTTGTGTTTGTTTGTTTATACACTCTTAATTCACACTTAATTAGTAATTTTTGTTTATTTTTTCACTTGTATCGTCAGTGTGCACTTTTATATTCACTTTATATTGGAAACTGTTATTTAATTTCCACTACTACATCCAAAATTCGGTAAAATAGTAGGTGGTATTTCAATAACCTTCTCTTGGCTCTACACCGTTGCCGGTTCTCTATTATGACTTTAACGAATTAAATATATTTTAAACAGTTAATCGTATTTTTATTTAAATATTAAACCAATTTTAACACTTAAAATAAAAAACCAAAAATTAAAAATACCGTTAATAGTTACGTTATGTTTATGAAGTGTAGCTTCCCACAGCGAAGTTGCTTTTCCCTTGATGAATAGTAGAAAATCTAAATAAATATTTTTCCAAACAAATTATCAATATCTGTCACCGTCCTATATACATATAATCGAATTAACAAAAACACCATTTCATAATATGCAATTTGCATTAATACAAAACTTAAAAGATTTAAAAATTTTATTAACACATCACTGTTAATTTTAGAAGAAATAAAAATTTCTTCTTCTCTTCTTCTTCCTTTTTTTTTGGGTTTCGATTTTTTTTTAATCATTTACCCAGTACATGTTATTGGTTATGCGCGTCTTGCTCAAGGCAATGCACAACCAGGTGTCCTGTCAACTTCAGATCTATTTTTTTTTCTTTGGTCCTGTGTGGTCCTTGTCCTTCTTCTTGTTTTTCTGTAGATAGAGGGGGAAAAGTGTTACAACATTTAAGGTTAACTTAAGACTTTTCTCGTTTGGGGGTAGCTTCCAAACATTTTCACATAGGTTTAGGACTGGCTACCTTCGGTTAGGATTAAGGATTTTAAGAATACAAATATAATTTTTGACATTTTAGGAGATTCCCTGTACTTTCTGAAGTATTTATTTATTGTTATTGTTATTATTATTATTTTTTGAAAATTCTATAGATCTACTTGAAAAAATTTGATAAATTTATTGATTATCTTAATAACTTTATTCGAGGGTTTATATAAAATGCTCTGTAAAGATATTGGACTGTCTATTCCAGCTTTTATTAGTTCTAGATACAAATCCATATCTTTATGTTTATTTATGGGGCACTCAAAGATGATGTGTACCAATGTTCCCATAGTACCGCATTCGCATATCGGTGTTTCCGTTTTGCCTATTTTGTGGAGATAACAAGGAGTTTTGCAATGTCCACTTCGTAAACGATTAAGGTTAGTAATATTGTTCCTACCCAAATATCCACATTTGTTATACCAAGGTTTTATAGGGAAACTATTCTGCAGTCCATAATAGTCCGGATATTTACCTTTAATTTGGGAATACCAGTTATTGTAAAATTGAGTCAAGATGTTCTTTTTTGTAACACAAAAGATATCTGTGCTGATGTTTTTTACATCATATGGTACTCTTAATTCTCTCCCAATATTGGCCAATCTATCTGCCACCTCGTTGCCTTTAATCCCCTGATGTCCCGGTACCCATTCTAAACCTATTGAAAATCCCATATTATTTGCATCTACCAGTAGTTTTTTGGTCATTATAGTTACATAATCCATTTGGTCCCATTTGTGACTAGATATTTTGGATAAGGCACTTTTTGAATCTACAAAGATCACTGCTTTCATGATTTCCTTTTCAATACATACCGACATGGCTTTGTATACCGCTATTATTTCAGTTGTGCAGATTTGTGTGTGCAAATTGATGCTTGGGATGTAAATTCCAAATCCCGATTGATTTGTTTGTGGGTCTATTGATCCATCTGTATATACGTGGGTATGATTATTATATATTCCACCATATTTAGCTATGAACCTTTCGTTCGATTCAATTTCATATTTTTCAAATTCTAGACTTTTAATTGTAATGGGATATAGAAGAGCTTTCTTTCTACCTCATATATAGGATTGATTTTATATCTAATTATGTTTTTTGTTTTTTTGAGTAGGTATATTTGTATATGCTAGTGAGTAATCTGGTATGACCTTGTTCCTCCAGAATCTATTGTTTGCATTAATTATTGCTTCGTTTAGCTTATTTAGACTCTTTACTATGATATTGTTTTTTTCAGGCATTTGTTTGAGTATATATTTATGTGCTAGTATCTCCCTTCTAACTTGTAACGTTGTTACTGAACATTCTGCTTGCAATATTAAGATGGGTGTAAAACGTAGACAACCCGTTACGATTCTCAAGGCAACATTCTGTACTTGTTCCAACCTCATCATTAAACTTTTACTGCAGGGGTTTAAAAGATTGGCTGCGTAATCTAAATGAGATCTAACTATTCCTTTGTATAAACTCAAAAGAATGTTCGGGTCAGCTCCCCATTTTGTACCACAAATTGCTCTCATGACATTTATTCCTTTGTTTGCTTTAGTTATCATGTCGTTAATTTGAATTGTCATATTCAAATTGCACTGTAAATGAAATCCCAGATACTTTATTTCATTTTTCCATGGAATTTCCATATTTTGATATATCAAATGTGGGAAGTTATAAGCCTGACTTCTTTTTCTAAATATTATTGCTTTTGATTTGTGTGCTGAAATTTTAAAGTTGTGTTTCTCAAACCACTCCTGTAAATTTATTATATGAGTATTTAAGGAATTAATTAGCTTGTATATATCAGATCCTTGCACCAGAATTACAAAATCATCTGCATATTGAAAACACTCCATCTCATGGTTTATTAAATCATGTAGGGATCTAGTATAGAGATTGAATAATATTTGCTGAGTGGAGACCCTTGAGGCAATCCAGTGGATGCTTGCATTGGGCCTAATATATTATTTGATTTGTCTTTAACGTAGATATTTCTGTTGAGCAAAAATTGCAAGATCAAGTTTGCATAAGTTATTGGGATGTCATACTTTAATAAGCATTTATATAGCAAATATACAGGGTGTCCCGAAAAGATTGGTCATAAATTATACCACAGATTCTGGGGTCAAAAATAGGTTGATTGAACCTCACTTACCTATATACAATAGTGCACACAAAAAAAGTTAGAGCCCTTTGAAGTTACAAAATGAAAATCGATTTTTTTTTCATATATCGAAAACTCTCAGAGATTTTTTATTGAAAATTGACATGTGGTATTTTTACGACAGCAATATCTTAAAAAAAAATTAAGTAAAATTTGTGCACCCCATACAAATTTTATGGGGGTTTTGTTCCCTTAAACCCCCCCAAACTTTTGTGTACGTTCCAATTAAATTATTATTGTGGCACTATTAGTTAAACACATTATTTTTAAAACTTTTTTGCCTCTTAGTACTTTTTCGATAAGCCAGTGTTTATCGAGATATTTTGAATATTTGTCGAATCCACCACATATTTGTATATGGTTAAGTACGGTTATAGAGACCTGTTAATAATCTGAAAATTTATTTATAATTTACATTTTTAGGTATATTTTGAAAAAGAAGCTACATCTCGATAAAAGGTGACTTATGAACAAAAGACTAAGAGACAAAAGTTTTAAAAACACTGTGTTTAACTAATGGTACCACAATAATAGTTTAATTGGAACATACACAAACATTAGGGGGGTTTAAAGGAACAAAACCCCCATAAAATTTTTACATAAATATATTGAAAAAGAAGCTGCATCTCAATAAAAACTGGCTTATCGAAAAAATACTAAGAGCCAAAAAAGTTTTAAAAACGTTGTGTTTAACTAATGGTACCACAATAATGAATTAATTGGAACGTACAGAAAAGTTTGGGGGGGTTTAAGGGAACAAAATCCCCATAAATTTTTTATGGGGTGGACAAATTTCACTATAATTTTGTTTTAAGATGTTCCTGACATAAGAATTATACATGTTCATTTTCAATAAAAAATCTCTAATAGTTTTCGATATATTGAAAAAAATCGATTTTCATTTTGTAACTTCAAAGGGCTGTAACTTTTTTTGTGAGCACATTTGTACTAAGGTAAGTTAGGTTCAGTCGAACTATTTTTGATCCCAGAATGTGTGGTATTATTTATGACCATTCTTTTCGGGACACCCTGTATATTGACTGTATCATATGCCCTACTGATATCCAAAAAAATTCCAATTGTATTTAAATTTTTACTAAATCCAGTTCTAATATAATTAATTGTTAAAGCTAAATTATCGTAGCACCCTTTGTTTCTTCTGAAACCTAACTGCTTATGGCTTAGTATCGATTTTTTTCCGTTATTTTTTCTATTCTTAATTTAATTATATTTTGCAAAATTTTGCCTACACATGACTCTAGAGCTATGTTTCTATAATTATCCTCACATAAAGGGTCTCTATTGGGTTTTAAAAAGGGAATGACAAGGGTGTTTTTCCATTCTTGTGGAAAACCTGTGTTTCTTTTAACTATTTGATTAAATATTTTTGACAACGCATCTAGCGCCACCAGGGGAAGTCTGTTTATCATGCTATATGTTACAAGATCTAAGCCAGTAGCCTTATCCTTTTTATTTATGACACTTATTATTTCTTGCCTTGAAATGTCCTCCACATCCTCGTTAGTTAGGGTAACCGTGAACTCAGGATCTGTTATGTCAAATGCCAAATTATTTAATATGTTTTGGGCTATGTTTTTGTTGGGAAGTTTAGCAGGGATTACAGCATTTTGATATGTGGAGAATAGCTTAACTGTTCGCCATATTTTAGATAGAGGAGTGTCCCTTGTCAATCCATTGCAAAAGCTTTTGAAGCTATTTCTTTTTTTTGTTTTAAATATTTTTTTACTGTATGCAAATATTTTTTTGATTTCAATATAATTTTCATTGCTTGCTTCTTCCTTATATTTTTTAATTTTTTCTTTTCTTGTTTTTATTAAATTAGAGCATTCCTTATCCCACCAGGGAGGGCTTTTCTTTTTTCTTATAAATTTTTCTGTTTTCAAGAGAGGTATTTCCTCATCACTCACCATTTCCATAATTTGTGTAAATGAATTATAGTCTTCACACCCATTCTTCATCAAGTCTTCTATTTTTGAAGCATAATTCTCCCAATTGACATTCTTTGTATTTCTTTTATGACTTTTTTGTGTTACTATATTTTCATTTACAATTGCGATTTTGCAAGAAGTTGGAAAATGATCACTGCCTCCAGAATCCTCTAACACATCCCATTGGCATATATTTGCAATTTCCGAGGAAATTAGTGTTAGGTCTACCGCTGAGGCATTCTGTCCAGGTAGGGTAATCCGCGTGGGTCTCCCATCATTGAAGCAAACTAGATCCAAATCCTCTAAGGATTCAACAATTATTCTTCCATTAACATTAGCAGACACTTGACTTCCCCAAAGTGCATTATGTGCATTCATATCCCCCATTAAAATTTTATTTCCCCTGATTTTATTTATGCGTCCAACCCAACTATTTAAATTTATTTTTGCCCTAGGATGGATATAAATGTTAATAACTGTAATGTCCCAATCTATTATTTTTGTTGCTAAAATTTGAATTTTACTAACATTATTATTATACCTATATACTATTTTGTGATCCAGACTATTATAAACCACAGTAGCTAGGCCACCATAACCATCCCCTCGATCCAACCTATGTATTTCATATCCTCTTAGATAGAAGTGATGATCATTTTTTAGCGAAGTTTCATTTAATAGAATTAATTTGGGTCTATGTTCGCTTATGAAATATTTCAGACTGTTATAGTTAAACTTTTTATGTTCCATTGGATAATAAGTGGATCCTTGATATCCATCTAAATCTAGCAACTTTTGGTTCGATGAGCTTTCATGTATAAATAGCTAGTTCAAGTAATTGATTATATGTTCCTTATGTTT
Source organism: Diabrotica virgifera virgifera (assembly GCF_917563875.1). NCBI lineage: Eukaryota > Metazoa > Arthropoda > Insecta > Coleoptera > Chrysomelidae > Diabrotica > Diabrotica virgifera. The sequence goes on from NC_065450.1 coordinate 143,430,741, forward strand.
CCAATCTAGTTTTTTTAATATCGCATTCAGTGTTTTTTCTGTGTCCCTCTCTAGTTGCTCTGTACGGGAACATCCAGGAGTCTCATTGTTTACTGCACGAGCTCTCTCTTCGCTTCTCCCATTTGGAGATAATAAATGTTGATTGTGTACTTCTTTATTGTATGTCTTATTTGTTTCATTAGCCTTTCTTTTATTTTTGTTTGAGTTATTCTCAATTTTTCTACTAAACGGGTGTTCAGGGTTACTCTTTACATTTTCTATCCATCGCATATTGATGGGAATTGTCTCTAAATTATTTGTTTGAGTTTTATGTAATGTTGGGAATTCCTCCTGGCTCATTCTGAATATATTATTCTCTTGCGATTTTCTAGTAGAAACATAAGGAAATCTCTCGCATGCCTCGTAGTATGAAAGATTGTCCAGAGACATGACAGCCTTAATATTCCGCTGTCTCACATACTCTGGACACTCCTCATAGGTACTTATATGAAAGCTGCTATTACAATGTAAACATTTCATCGAACAATCCCCTTCATGTATTTTGTCCGCGCAGTTTTTACATTTTTCTCCCCCTCTACAAAGATTTTTTGTGTGTCCAAAAAAAAAAACACCGATAACATTGAACCACTGGTATCATGTATGGTTTTACCCTAAAAGGGATCCCATATATATTCACTTCCTTCGGGATTACTTTTCCCGAAAAGGTAAATGCGACTGTTTCTGTATCAATATATTTCTCCGTGTCATATTTAGACTTCCGTTTAAATCGTCTTATTTCTAGTACTTTAATGTTGACCGAAGCCAATCCCGAAAATTTGATTAGATCTGCATCCGATATACTAGTGTCTACATTATTAACGACTCCCCTACATGTTACGTTATTTGCCGGAATAAACAATTCATATCCATCATTTCTGACCACGTCATTTAAAACAAATTTATTAGCATCCTCCCATTTCTTGAAAGCAACGCTAATTCGGTTTTTTCCTTTTTTGCTAAGTTTAAGTACATTCTCGATTTTTTTGTCATTTATGTATTTTGCTAATTTCAAAAAACTATAATTACCAACGTTATCGCCTTTTGACTCCATATATACCTCAAAGGGACCGGTATCAGTGTACTGATAATAGAAATGTTTTTTTCCTTTTTTTTATTTCATTGTTATTAATAGTGATTGAATTAGCATTGCTATCAAGTAATGGTGTATTATTTAAACTACTATTATTTTCAGTGTTTTCTATATTATCTAACATCTCCTCATCACCGGGGGGGTTAGACCCCCCCGTAGTATCCCCCATAATTAACCGTGTAATGCAAAGCTGTCTCTATTTTACCTAACTAGATAATGTATAATTTATTTTATTCAAAGAAAGTACAGGAAATTTAGGAATTCAACAGATAGGAAATTTGTTAGTTACCTCTATTATGTAGTTCCTATTTTGTTTTTGCCGCCTGCGTTTTTTTTGAATTATCACTTCCACACTGAACTGTCAGACAACTGAACGTTACGAAAGCTCATACAGAAACAAATAAAAATTTCGTATAACAGTAATTACGATGACAGAAAGCTTTTGCTTGATGGCCGATTTCGATGTTTAATCGATAGTTGTTATCAATATTGAATAAGTACCTAATTACTAAATCTGTAAAGTTTTGATTTATGTTTTATGAAAATTGCAAAATACTACAGAAGTTCACTTTCTGACATAAATTTAATTAATAATAACGTAAATTTTGTACAATATTTTTAATAATTAAAGTAAATAAATTTTAAGTTCATTCAAATAAATAATCGATTACTGACATCGACCACTTACATTCAATCCCAGTTTATTTTGATTAATCGAGACAGGTAAAGTAGAATTCTTCTTTCAGTACAATAAAGTGTTACTTTACTGCCGCAAATGGCGTCAAATGAGTACAATAATGAACGACTTTTGTGACGGTTGGCGATAAATAATTAAACTTTCCCTTAATCGATATTTATATGTCTTTGATGTATGGAAAATAGTCAAGATAGTTAAGAAATAAAGATGGTTAGTGGATTATAATACCTAATTATGGAAAACTTGATATTTATCCATGCAATATTTACGGAAACCTAGGACTTCAATCTCCATTCTACACTGAAAATTTGTCGATAAATTTCCATTAATACTGGATTAACTATTGAGTATATACTATCCTTAGAGGTCAGCTAGGATTATGTGAATTAGAATTACTTGTATAATTTATTGTAAGAATTTAAATAATAGGTACCTAATAAATTTGGCCACACTACAGCCTGTACCTGGCATTCTAAAATATCATCAACATTATTATTATGATAATACTTAATGAACTTTTAACGTTTTCAACCTTATAAATATATAATCTTATTTAAACTCCCACGATAGGTACGATGTACAACTTTCATGAATAATTCAAAATAAGTTTTCACGGGAAACAACACCAAAATTACAAACACAAATATATAAAGTAAACTAGGATATACCGGGTGGTGAATTGGAAATCGGGCCATAGGAAACTCAATGTAAAATTCTAAACTGTTGAATTCCTGCTTCCCTAATTACTTTACATCAAAAGACGTAAGAAACTATTTGTAGAGGATTGAAATCTGTGTGGAAAACAACTGTTAAAATTGTGCTACGAATTAAACATATTCCAAAATTTTGTAAAAATGCGTAAAAATACGTTTTTCAGCCCAAAATTAGGCCACACACAGTGCAATAATGTGTCCCAATGAAGTTATTATTTTCACATTTTTGAACTGTCAATATTTTTATTTTATCATTAAAAGCAATACAGTTGATAAGATACCCTCAGCTGCGGAGAAGGTATTAAATATTAAAGTATTAATAATAAAGATTTTTTATTCAGTCCATGGTGTGAGCACTGTCAGTTAAATAGTAACGTGTGGCCTAACTTTTACACACATACCTACTGTGGCAAATATATTATATTTTTCAAAATTTTGGAATGCGTTTAAATCGTAGAACCATTTTAACTTTTGATTTTAATACAGATTTCCATTCTCTCCAAATATTCTCTCATGACTTTTGATGTAAAATAATTAGGGAAGCAGGAATACAACAGTTCAGAATTTTACATTGAGCTTTCTATGGCCCGTTTTACGATTCACCACCCGGTATAAGATAAAATGTATATTATTTGTCTTATTATTTAATAATAATACAAATACTACACATATATATACAGTGCTAGTCAAAAGTCCGTACCCCCCCTCGTATCTTTTGAACGGTTATACCTATAATAGTGAAATTTGGAGTGAGGAAATAAACGGACGTAAGCTTCTTAACTAGTTATGACAGGTGACGTAATAGTGACAGATGACGTTACAGAGCCACTGTGACCGATAATTTTAAATGGGACCTTATAGCAAGTGATACCTCGTTTGAAAGGTATTTAAAATACCTATTCAGTCATACTAATTTTTTTGGGTTTAAGTTGATTTTGATTTTGGTGAATAAATTAAATAAATATGATATTGTAGTTTCGAATTTAATTAATAAAAATTCAAATGTCCGCCTATGGATTTTTTGTCAAAAAAGTTGACGTTTTTTAATTCTCTAGTAGTTTTTACGTCAACGTCAACCTGTTTGACAAGTAATCATAGGCGGAATTTTAAATTTTTATTAATTAAATGCGGAACTACAATTTTATATTTATTTCATTTATTCATCAAAATTTGCTTAAACTCAAACAAAATTAGTATGACTGAATAGGTATTTTAAATATCTTTCATACGAGGTATCACTTGCCATAACGTCCCATTTAAAATTATCGGTCACAGTGGCTCTGTAACGTCATCTGTCACTATGACGTCACCTGTCATAACTAGTTAAGAAGCTTACGTCCGTTTATTTTCTCCCTCCAAATTTCACTATTATAGGTATAACCGTTCAAAAGATACGAGGGGGGGTACGGACTTTTGACTAGCACTGTATACACAATAACACGCATTCAATGACCGAAAATCGGGATTCTGTATTCTTGTGACGTAAAGTCAAAAATTGAAGTCTCCCCACCACCGTCGATCTGGGCAACCGTAGTATGTCTAAGAACCGTGAGGTCGTCCTATCTCGATTCCTCTCCTCTCCTCTGTGTAGGTCTCCATAGTAACCACTTTATTAAATTTATTAAACTCCATTTCTTGTCGACTGGTAATCTAATATATTTATTTATGATATAAGTGTCAAAAGTACACGTTTAAGGCACGCACGTGAAAGTTTGCAGAATGAGCGATAGCGAGTTCTGCAATTCACATAAGTGCCTTAAAAATGTACTTTTTAACACGCATATCATACAATATTTTTTCTACAAACGTAATTACAAGACAATATCTACAAAAACTTTTACTTGAACTTGACTGACATTCCATTTTTGTATTTTTTTTGACATTACATCAAAATTGCCTATACGGTCAATACGAATTGCAGTGCCATAAAAATTTTAAAGCACTAGTGCCTTAAAGTAGCATTTTTAACGCTCGTATGGAGTGCTAAAAATTGCATTTTTAACACGGTTGTAGAAAAAATATTTTATTTGGGGTTTCAATGGTTTTAATTTAGCATAATGGTATTAAACAACCCTTTCGTAACAGTATTTATTTTTATATGCCATAGTAGAAACACACACAATTCAATACTAGCGCTTCAAAAACTGTGTTAGACTTCAAGGTAAACAAAACTGTATGTAATTTGAGACGTTAAAAATGTCATACAAAATATAATATGACGTCACAAGGGTTAGCGTAATACATAGAAGATTCTAAATTTGCAATTCTAAATTATTATGAGGTTTTGAGGAGTGAAATTTTGGAAATCTTATTTTTAAACGAAACTGAAAATTATTATGTAATAAAACAAAAATGTGCAAGTTCCCTATTAGTTCTCAAATGAAATTAATCGTTACCGCTTCACAAGTTACTTTACTGAGGAATTGTTTATATGATCTGTAAATTTCATCGTAAATTTAGTTTTACAGTAATTTTTTTTATTTTGCTATAAAATGGCTTTTTTTCAAAATAACTTCATAATTATTAGTGATACCAAATATCCCAAAGTATAAAGGTTTTGCTTTTCTGAATATTTTGCTTTTCTGTAATACAAAAATTGGTTAAGATACGGCTGTTCCAAATTTACATACACTCGCAATTAGTGACTCATTGAAGCCCTTTCAACTACAGCCTTTCAAAAATAAGCACCATGAAACCGATGAAACTTGCAGATCATATATAAACAATAAATAAGTAGAGTAACTTATGAAGCTCTATGATTAATTTCATTTGAGATGCTAATTAGGAGGTTATTTTTAAGATTATTTTTACAAAAATAAGGGATCAACTTTATTTTGAGCGCAATTTGTTTACCTCTGATACTAGAAACTTTTTTAAAAAATATAGCTCTTTTTAGCCACATAACAGTGATGTTCGCATCAGGTTCAAAGCATATACTACCCACATTCGACAGAGTATATTCTTTTTAGTACATGAGTAGTACAAGCATAGCATGTACCACAAAAAACATTCTAAATTTCATATTCTTTGCATATACTTTAAAGAATATTCTCGTACCGAATATACTGAGCACATTCATGTACGTAGTATCTCAGAATATTCGTAAAAGTACTTTCTTGGAATATACCTTCATGGAATATACTTTAAAAGTATGTGCTTAACACATACTTGTACGTGTGTACTTTTAAAATATCTTAAAAAAATATGTACCTACATATGTATAAATAGGAAAGGTAATGTTAGTCTTATAGATTATCAACTTTTTATTTTTATAATAATTAATAAAATTTATATACGTACATAGGTAATATCCCAGATGAATTCATTTCTCAAAATTGGTTTAATTGTAGGTATTGTGAAAAAGTTTAAAAATTAATTTGTATCGATGCATTTTTGCATCGTTGGAATTTAAAATTTGGAAAGAATACACCATCACCAGATCGTAAAAGATCGGAATATTGCAAACGGAAATGACCCTTCTCATTCTTCCTGAATAGGAATTTATAAAGGTTTTATGAAAATGAAAACACAAACAAACACTAAACAGGCACAGGACATAGTGCATAGGCATTATTTTTATTTGTATCCAATCTATGCTTAATGCTGTGTTAGAAGGAAGACGAACGACACAGTATACTAGAAACTAGGACTAGGAACATACATAATACCACTATTTTGTTTGTGGTGCTTGAAAATATTAAATTCATTTTGGTAACTCAATATTACTTAAATAGTAGGTAAGTACAAAATATATAAATTTTAGTTATAGTTTAGTTTCACTAAATATTTTACAAGGTGTCCCAAAAGTAGTGGAACGGTCGAATATTTGGCGAACTAAACATCGGATCGAAAAACTGAAAAATACGTTTTCAATGATTTTCAAAAATCTATCCAATGACACCAAACACCAACCCCCACTACACTCCCTGGAGGTGGGGTGGGGGTAACTTTAAAATCTTAAATGGAAACCCCCAGTTTTTCTTGCAGATTTTAATTCGTTACGTAAAAGTAAGCAACTTTTATTCAAGGCATTTTTTCGAACTGTGGATAGATGGCGCTATAATTGGGAAAAACCATTTATCCTGATACAATAGGTAAATAATTATAGAAACGATCTAATATTTCACGAAATACACTTCCAAATGAGAAACTAAAAAACAGATTTTTAATCTTTTTCGAAAATCTTTTGAATAACACCAAACGTGACCCGCCAACCCACCCCCTGGGGGGGGGGGGGGTGGTGGATAACTTTAAAATCTTAAACAGCAACCCCCACTTTTTATTACAGATTCGGATCCGTCACGAAAAATTAAGCAACATTTATTCGAAACATTTTTTTATTTGTTAATAGATGGCGCTTTAATTGGAAAAATACGATTTATTAGCGCCATCTATCAGAAATTTTAAAAGATGTTTAGAATAAGTGTTGCTTAATTTTTTATGGCGAAACCGAATCTGCAATAAAATGTGGGGATGGCTATTTAAGATTTTAAAGCTATCCCCCACCCCACCTCCAGTGGGTGGGTTGGAGGGTCATGTTTGGTGTTATTCGATAGGTTTTCGAAAAAGATTAAAAATCTGTCTTTTGGTTTCGCATTTGGAAGTGTATTTCGTGAGATATTAGACCGTTTCTATAATTTATCTATGGTATCAGGATAAATCGTTTTTCCCAATTATAGCGCCATCTATCCACAGTTCGAAAAAATTTCTTGAATAAAAGTTGCCTACTTTTACGTAACAAATCCAAATTTGCAAGAAAAACTGGGGATTTCCATTTGAGATTTTAAAGTTACCCCCCATCCCAGCTCCAGGGGGTGTAGTGGGGATTGGTGTTTGGTGTCATTGGATAGATTTTTAAAAATGATTGAACAAACATTTTTCAGTTTTTTGATCCGATGTTTAGTTCGCGAAATATTCGACCGTTCCGCTACTTTTGGGACACCCTATATAATATTTATATTTAGGTACATATTATATTTATAAATTCAGCATATTTATTTTGATATGCACATAATACCTAAATATAATTTAAGTAAGTATATTATACTTACCTATACAGGGTGTTTCAAAAAGGTATGCCATAAATTAAATCACGCATTCCGGGGACAAAAATAAATTGATTGAATCTAACTTACCTTAGTACAAAAGTGTACACAAAAAAAGTTACAGCCCTTTGAAGTTACAAAATGAAAATAGATTTTTTTTTCATATATCGAAATCTCTTAGAGATTTTTCCTTGAAAATGGACGTGTGGCAATCTTATGGAAACAACATCTTAAAAAAAATTAAAGTGAAATTATGCACCCCACAAAAATTTTATGGGGGTTTTGCTCCCTTAAACCCCCCGAACTTTTGTGTACGTTCCAATTAATTCATTATTGTGGTACCGTTAGTTAAAGACAACGTTTTTAAAACTTTTTTGCGCCTTAGTATTTTTTCGATAAGCCAGTGTTTATCGAGATATTTTGAATATTTTTCGAATCCACCACATATTTGTATATGGTTAAGTACCTATCATGGTAATGGTATGATGGTATGAAGGTAAGTTGGATTTAATCAATTTATTTTTGTCCCCGAAATGCATGATTTAATTTATGACATATCTTTTTGAAACACCCTGTATAATATTTAAATAAATAACTAAAATTGTTATGTACCTAATTACTTTAAGTAATATTGTAAAATATACTAATTACATTCTCGTATGCAATTTGAATATCTAAATAAGATAGTTGGTAGCACCTAGGATGAGATTAGGCGATGCTGAAAACATACTTCTGATCAATATGACATTTGCTTGAAATAATCTTAAAAGTATATTCTTCCCACGTACTAAAAATATGTGCAGTAGTATATTATAAGTATATAAATAGAAGGTTTATAGCACTTCCTTGGAACATTCTAAAAAGTATATACTTGGTATATACTGAAAAGAAGTGCGGTAGTACATTCTAAGTATATAAATAGAACGTTTAAGTACTGTAATGTAGTATATACTCAGCATTTGCTCTGCACATTCGTAATGGTAATTACGCATATTCTCAGCATATAATTTTTCTGAAAAGTATATTCTATGAATCTACTGAGAACATGAAATTGTTATGTGGGTAAACACTTTAAAAAAGTTATGAGTATTCCCCGAAAAGTGCTTAATTTTTTGGTTATTTCACGTTGATAAATTCGATTTGGAATTTGACGAATAAGAACCTACTTTTCATTAGATACAACCTACAACTCTGCTTTTACTGGGTCTACGACTTCATATAATAAATATGTCATATATAGAATATGTTTTTTCACTTTTTTACAAGCTGTATTTTATATTTTTTTTGGTTAAATACTTCCTTTTTGAGTTATTTGTGCAAATCCGTCTAAAAACTTACTTTTATTTTTAAAATAAATATATTCACTCGGAAATAATCGAAAAGTATTTACTTGTGATTTCAAGACTATTCAAAAAATTCTATAGTCAATTTATATTTTCAAAATTTTTGCAGAAAAACAAAACAAAAAAAATTAATACAGACATTCAGATTAATACGATAGCGACTGCTGCGTTAAAATTTTGAATATGAACCACCTAAACTAAGCGCTTGTTCTTGGCTAGTTCCAACAAATTTACGCTAGGCGCGCCTCAATACGGTAAAGGGAAGAACATAATGCATGCATAGGTTTTCGCATCTTCACCTATATTCATCAGTCAACGCTATAAGCACAAGCATTTTTGCATACCTAGAAGCACTGGAGCGGTCAAAATAATGAGTATTAGAATTTTCTGTCGCCAGCCGTTTTTGTGTTCTTTTTTATATGAAAAAAAAACTACATTGAGTTAATACCTACTACCTAATAAAAGACATTTAGATAATTTAAGCAAATTATTTAGCAAACAGTTATTTAAGCACAATTTATGGAGAAGAAAAATTTTAAAATTGCTTGTATAAGACTCACAAACAAATGTTTTACATAAAATCAGTAGTATGAATAAAAACGGAGTATAAATTCACGAGTATGTTCTCATGCGGTAGCATCCAAAATCCCGACAGCCAAAATCCCGACACGACAGAATCTCGACAAGCCAAAATCCCGACATGCGACAATCCTCGCTTAAGTAAAAATCCCGACCACAACAGTTTGAATATTTATTGTTTACTTTTCAAATACAGTACCATATGATATATAGAGTATTGAAATTTAAAATTTAATTACTTACTTACTAATAAGTACCTACGGGTACTAACTAATTATTATGTATTTTAAAAGAGAAAATTATTAAACACTTCCTTTTATAATGTAATATACTTACTGAAATGGACGGTTGTAAGTGATTTGATAAATCTTTTATATGAAAATAAACTTGAATTGAGGATTTGATTATAATATTGAACTATATATTGGCAAAAAAAAAAGAATAATAATTTAATTCATGTAGGCAGTGGCGGCCCGTGAGGTAGTGCCATAGAGCCATGGCACTACCTTGCTAACTATGCAGAAACATATTTTTTATCTTCAAAACTTTTTAATTCCTGTTAATTTTTTGTGTGTATTTCTTTTGATCTTCATAAATTATATAAAATATGGCAACTAGGGGCGTAATACAATCCCTGCCACAGCGGAGATTATTCGACAGGAGAATCTCTCCATCGTGCCAAAGTCAGTACTGACACGACTAAACACAGAAAGATTTTACGAACATTCTATTTAAGTGACAGAGAAAGAGCTATATTGGACTATTAGTATACCTTTAAATGTGAATCTCTGTGCCCGGCACGAGGTTGAGTTTCTTTACGTGCTGGTTTGTCGCTTTTATTATGTATATTTTCTGTTAAAAAGTTTTGTATTTATAATTAAACTTTTAGGGCATCATGATCGTGGGTGTAGTGTGTAGTATAAATAATATTTTGATTATTCTCTTAAGTTTAATTTATTTACAAATAAATAATATATATTTACTAATAAATTTTTACAATTTATTAATTGACAATGAAGATTAGTATCTTAAAAATTTTTTTAAGAAATTTAAATTTTTAAGAATATTTTTTTTTTATATTTAAAAAAACTACAAATGTTATAAGGTTTTGTGTAGCTTTCGAGTTAGCTTTAAGAGGTCACGACAAAAAAAAAATTCAGAAAATAGAGGTATATTTAAGGAGCTGGTCAATTTTAGCACCGAATTAGACAACGACTTAAAGGTTCATATTATTCAAAGTACCAGATCTTTCAAAGGTCTACCTTCTCCGGACATTTGTTGCTTCTAATTTATTTATGTCGGAGAAGTTTTCTGCTTATAAGCATCAGTTCTCCGAATCATTTCTTAATGAAACGTGGAGACAATTTTAATTTTTAAACAAAACTCGATTTAAAACTTAATTAGAAGTAGGTACTGTATTGGCGAGACGAATTAAGTACTACCTCTGGGGCTGTTTCGCTATCGGTTTTATTGTAGAGGGAAGGCTTAAAAAGCACATTTGAAGAAACTATTAAACTTTTAAGTATTTTAGTTACCATTCCTATATCAACATCTGAAGCAGAACGCTGTTTTTCGATGTTAAAACATAGTGCTTTAGGTATGCTATCTGCAGAAAAGCATTTTGTAAATTGTATTGATAATTTTAATAATAAAGGCATTGAAAACTTTGCAACCAAAAAATAGAAGAATGAACTTCATATAACGTAAACTTTAAAAGTGACATTACAAAAATTTGTGCACGTGTGTAAATAATGAAATAGTATTATTTTTATAAATTGGTAAATAAAGACTAAATCTTAATAACAAACATCAAGCACTATCAGCAGTAAATGCTGGTGGTAAGTTAAGAGGTTTTTATTATTAATTAATTTACGGAACTGTTTTGATCAATGTTGGACAATTGCTTGGCACCTCAGATCAATAAACATAAGATACATAAGATAAAAGTATCCGCGCATATATTTTTTCAGTTTTTGTTGTAAGTATACTCTTTTTGACAATACCGTGAATCCGTCACTAAAAACTTTGGCGGCTGCCCGAGTTCTGGCACTACCCTCTTAAAGTGGTACGAGCCGCCACTGCATGTAGGTACCTATGTTAGAAATGAAATTTTATTTAGTAAATCAGTTCATATTGCATAATGGATAAATACTTATGTCTAGTAACAAAAAAATAAAAAACAGATGTCCATAAACAAAAAATCAGAAATAAATATAATTATAATATTAATAATGAAACTAATGAAAACGGACAGTTCCTCATAGATTTTGCAAGAGAAAAAAATATGATCATAATGAGCACATATTTCGAAAGAAAAGAAATACACAAGGAAACATGGATATCGCCAGATAGAAAGACCAAAAACCAAATAGATCACGTGCTGATCGAAAAAGAAGAGCAGCAATGTATAAAGAAGATTAGAACATACAGAGGACCAGATGCCGACTCCGACCATTACATGGTGGGTATCAAAATGAAGCAACTGATACCTGAAAACAAAAACAAAATAAAAGAAAAGAAATGTATAAATAAACCAATTCGGTTTGCAACAAAAAAAGAGCAAGAAACATACAGAGAAACAATGGAAAGGGAACTAAAAAAGATACAAATAGAAGAACAAACGGAGAACAACTGGGAAATCATAAAGCAAGTAATGAACAAAGCAGCAAAAGAATGTAATAAACAAGAGATTAAAAAGAGGAAGGAGTGGTTCGACATAGAGTGCCAAAAAGAAATAGAACTAAGACAATCATTAAGGATGGAAATGATCAAGAAAGAAACAACAGAGACGCATAATAGATATATAGAACAAAGACAAAAAGTAATGAGGTTGTTGAGAGAAAAGAAGAGAAAACACTTAGGTAATAAGCTAAAAGAAATAGAAGAGAACTACAGAAATAAAGAAATAAAAAACCTGTATCAAGGTGCCAGAAACGAGAAAAGAGGATACCAGCAAAAACCCATATTCGTTAAAAACAAAGCTGGAGATAATATAAGCGGCGAAGCAGAAATAGTAGAGAGATGGAAAGAGTATTTTGACGAATTACTAAATGGCAAGAATAAGCCAAACCAAAATGAATCCATAGAAGCAGTGACAGAAAATGAACAGTTAGAAGACATAGAAGATAATCCACCGAGCAAAGAACAAATCGAGGAAATAATTAGAAATCTTAAAAACAACAAATGCCCTGGAAGCGATAACATAACAGCAGAGATGATGAAATATGGTGGAAAATTGCTGAATGATTGGATACACAAAATCATAAAAGATATATGGTTAAAAGAACGAATACCAGAGGACTGGAAGGAAGCAACTATCTGCCCATTACATAAAAAAGGCGACAAAACAGAATGCAGTAATTACAGAGGAATAGCTTTACTAAATACCGTATACAAAATCCTAGGAAAATCAATAAAAGACAAACTTGAAAAAGAAGCTGAAAATATAATAGGCGAATATCAGTGCGGATTTAGAAGAGGGAGAAGCACAACGGACCAAGTATTCGTAATCAGAGAATTACAAGCAGAAAGCTATGAACACAACCTACCAACGATAGCACTATTCATCGACTTTCAACAAGCATACGATAGAATAAAGAGGAAGAAATTAAAAGAGGCGCTTGAGGAATTGGGAGTTAGCAGAAAGCTACGTAACATGATACATCTCACTCTGGAGAATACAGAAAACAGAGTCAAAATAAACAATCAATCATCAGAAAAATTTATAGTAAACGAAGGATTAAGACAGGGCGATCCTCTGTCATCTTTACTCTTCAACTTATGCCTAGAAAAAATAACGCGAGAAGCAAAAATCAATAGAGACGGACTCATATATCAAAGAAGACACCAAGTTTTGGCGTTTGCGGATGATGTGGTGTTACTGGCAAGAGGAAAAAAAGAGCTACAGGAGATGGTACAGAGAATAGTAAAAGCAGCGAAGAAAATGGGACTATATATAAATTCAACTAAAACAAAATGTATGGAGTGGACAGATGGTCAGTTTAGGAATGGTCAAAAGTTTAAAGTAGAAGTAGAAGAAGGAACATCATACGAATTCGAAATGGTAGAAAGATTTACATACCTAGGGGCAATAATATCACGTAAACCTATCATTAAAGAAGAAATACAAGCTAGAATAATGGCAGGCAATAGAAGTGTACATGCGCTTAATGTAATGTTGAAAAGCAAGTTTCTATCAAGAAGGGCAAAAGTACAGCTATACAAAACAACCATACAGCCAATAGTAACATACTGCAGTGAGACATGGACAATGACAAAAAATGAACAACATTTACTGGAGATCTGGGAAAGGAAAATACTAAGGAAGATATATGGAGGAAAAATAAGGGACGGTTTATGGATAAGAAGATCAAATGATGAGTTAAAACAATTATACAGCCAACCTAATATAATAGGAGTGATAAAGGCTCAGAGACTTAGATGGCCAGGTCACATTGAAAGGATGCCAAACACGAGGACTCCAAAGAAGGTACTAAACTACACTATAACTTCAAGAAAGAGAAGAGGAAGGCCGAAAAATAGATGGAAGCAAGACGTCGAAAAAGATTTGGAAAGAATGGGGCTAGAGGGCCAAAAAAGAAAAATGAGTGACAGGAAGGAATGGAGGAAAATCACATATCAAGCCAGAGAAGAGCTCAGCACATAAAGAAACGTGAAAATGAAGAAAGAAAAAAAAAACAAACTTGTCAAGCCATGGGCCTCTAAGGCCTTTAGTGCTATTGTATATATATATATATATATATATATACAGGGTGGGGCATTAGTGTGACAAAGTCCAATTACTCGTTTGTCGTAAGAGATACGAAAAAAAGTTATTTAGGTAAAAGTTGGGCCACACATAGTACCATAATTTAAAAATATTTTCAAATATACAGGGTCGTCCGTATTGACAGGGTGACACAAACTTATGTTTTTTTTAATGGAACACCCTGTATATTTTTACATTTTTGGATTCTCCTCGATGTTTCCTTTCTTAAAATATATGGTTTTGTAATATTATACGAGGTAATTTAAAAGTTAATTACATTGTTTTGTTAATTTCGTAGCAAAATCTACACCCTGTAGAATTTTAGTGATTTGACATCAAATTTTTATTTTATGTTCAAACGATTTTTAATATAGTCTACTATTGTTAAACATTAACAGTATAGCGAAATGTTTAATTGTAGTATACAGGGTGGGTCGAAACTCGGAATAAGTATTTTCTGAGTTTTCTTAAATGGAACACCCTGTATTTAAGTATTGTAATGAAATGATATTTTATGGTACTTTTTTATTTCTTAAGCATTCCCTATACCTAAGTGCTTTAATTTGTAAGTTATTCGTGATTCTTTAAGCCAAACATTAATTGTAAGAAAAATTACGTGAAATTTTATTAGGTGGCTGTGAAAATATTTAATCAGAAATAATTTTTGGAAAAGAAAATACATCATAATCTAGTCTGATCCTTAATTTATTACTATTGAATGAAATATCCAAATAAATTCGTGGTTAAGTGTGTTGGTGCGCAAAATATTAATAAAAACATACAATATCCTACCTCGTCGGCGATGACACAATCAATTTCCTTAAAAATTTGACATTATACTATTTTTATAGATCCAGTTGCTTTGTTACCATTACTAATATGTATTTTTCTTATGAGAAACTGACTAATAAGATTTTGGTGCTAGTGGAATATAACAAAAATGTGCTACTAGCAATAAGAATTTTTCATTAGAAATTCCCTGATAGACGACAACTAAGAAGAGAAACGTTTAAAAATATACTAGAACGGTTTCAACGGACTGATCACTTAGATTATGATAAATCTGCTCGAATAAAAACTATTGTAAGTGAAGAAAACAGCAATTATATGTAATCCTTAGTGTCACTGAGGATCTGCATATTAGTACAATCGTTCTTACAATCTAAGTATCTAGTCTGTTGAAACCGTTTTAGTATACTTTCAAAAGTTTCTCTTTTTGGTTGTCGTCTATCAGGGAACTGCTGATGATAAATTTTTATTGCTAGTAGCTCATTTTTGTTATACTCTCCTAGCACAAAGCCATTTTAATCCGTTCCTCATTAGAAAAATTAATATTAGTAATGGTATCAAATCAACTGAAACTATATAAATAGTATAATGTCAAATGCTTAAGCAAATTTTGTGTCATAGCCAACTAGGCAGAATTTTGTATGTTTGATTCATATTTTAAGCACCAACAACCTTAACTACGAATGTATTTGGATATCTCATCCAATCTTAATAAATTAAGAATCAGGCTAGATTATTATGTATTTTTTTTTCGAAAAATTACTTTTGTTTGGATATTTTCACGGCTACCTAATGAAATTTTACGTAATTTTTGTTGCAATTAATGTTTGCTTACAGAATGACGAATTACTTACAAATTAAAGCTCTTAGGTATAGGGAATGCTTAAGAAATAAAAAAGTATCATAAAATATAATTTCATTACAATACTAAAATACCGGGTGTTCCATTTAAGAATACTCAGAAAATACTCATTCCGAGTTTCGACCCACCCTGTATACTAAAATTAAACATTTCGCTATACTATTAATGATTAACAGTAGTAGACTATATTAAAAATCGTTTGAACATAAAATAAAAATTTGATGTCAAATCACTAAAATTCTACAGGGTGTAGATTTTGCTACGAAATTAACAAAAAAACGTAATTAACTTTTAAACTACCTCGTATAATATTACAAAACCATATATTTTAAGAAAGGAAACATCGAGGAGAATCCAAAAATGTAAAAATATGCAGGGTGTTCCATTAAAAAAAACATAAGTTTGTGTCACCCTGTCAATACGGACGACCCTGTATATTTGAAAATATTTTTAAATTATGGTACTATGTGTGGCCCAACTTTTACCTAAATAACTTTTTTTCGTATCTCTTACGACAAACGAGTAATTGGACTTTGTCACACTAATGCCCCACCCTGTATATATATATATATATATATATATATATATATATATATATTAATAATGAAATTATTAAACCAAAACACAGTATTTTTTATTGGATTAAAACTTTTGCCGGGATTCTGGAATGTCGGGATTTTAGCGTGTCGGGATTCTGGCGTTTCGGGATTTTGGCCGTCCGGATTTTGGCTTTCGAGATTTTGGCTGTCGGTATTTTGGGGTAGACCCGTTCTCATGAGTATGAGCATAAATTATAAGTTTATAATCATTATTTGAATTTCATTATCTTAATTTAATCTTCCCATTTTAAATCTTTTTTACATTTGCGTCATTCTTCATCTAAAAATTTTTAAATATCTAAAATAATGATTAACTAAAGAGTAACCGCTTGTAGCACTGGTATGGCGTTTATTCTTAAAATGGGGGCTTATAGTTTCATCTCTATTGGTTCGGATTTCATAATCTTAATTTAATCCCCTTATTTTCAACCTTATCTACAGTTGCGTCATTCTTGATATGAAAACTTTTCTGTACAAAAAAGTATTTTCAAATATTTAGTATGCCGTTTATTCTTTCAGTGATGGCTTTTATTTTCATCCCTATTGGTCCGAATTTGTTTATCTTAATTTAGTCCCCCCATTTTTAACCCTATTTGCAGTTGCGTCATTATTCATCTGAAACAAGGTCTAAAATGGTGCATATTTCTATAAGGACGCAACTACCTTGTAGTGGCTCAGCACATAGTTACAGTTCTGTTGCTTTTGTACAATCTGTATACAGTATTTTAAAAGTTAATTACGCAATAAACAGGAATTGTCAAAATTTTCAGTTTCCTACGTCATTCTTATTCCGGTCCAGCGAAATGATCTTGTCGCAATTATTCTGCTAACTGAAGTAGCAAATTTTGCCTAAAGATTTGACTGCCAGTAACTTCATTATATAGATTCCAAGCAATTGCCAAATTTCATCTTTAAGTTGTCTTCTACTTTCAGCAACTGTATATTATTTTGCAACCATTATTGCAATTCGCCTTGGAAAAGAGGTATTGAGATTTGAGGTACTTAAAGATGATCCCAAACCCTTTTTTTTGTGCATCATAGTTTGTTGAATTCACCCTAACGCATTAAAGTTGAAAGTGACAGAAAAAATCATACCTCCGTGTTTATTATACCTACATAGGTTGTAGGATATTTCCAAATTAAAGTGACTTATACTTATAGATGTATAATTGGTTGGCCATTAAAATACTCTAAATATATAACCAATCCATGATGCGAATAAAGATAATTTGAAACAAAAGTAATATACCGTGACAGTACTTTAAACACGTTTGTGTTTGCCAACGACGTAAATATGCATATTTTATGTCATTGGTATATTCGGACATTGTATAGTGAAATTGTATTGTATATTTATTTATTGTTTCCTTAAAACATTTAAAATATTATTATTCGGGAAAAGATTTATATAAATATTGATATTTATATAAACATAACTATAAATATTCTTGCAACTGTCAGATTTAAATAAAATATCATGCAGTTATTCGCGACACTCTTAAAATCGTGTATGACGTCAAAATGACGCACTAAAAAAAGGGTTTGGGATAAACTGTAGTTTAATAACTAAATGTGAAATTTTATTTGCCTGACTATTATTATTAGAAGATCAACATAAATTGAAGGCCTTATTGCCCCGTAGTATAATAATATTCTTTGGTTGCAAATGTTGTTTATTTATATAACGAAAAATTCATAACCTATTTTCGTATACAAGAATTACGCTACGGATTTAGTATTTTAGTAATTTTAATATTTCTCGGCTGCTAAAATCACACATTTGAAATTTTCAACAGCACTCTCTTCTGGTGACGTACCGGGAACGCGATCTTTACAATCGTTCATAATTAAGTTTACTATCTTTGGATCACCTAGACCCCTCAAAAGATCTTTTTCCATTTCTTCTTCATCAATATCTCCGTTTGGTTTTATGCTCCCCTCCTTTGTTAACCGACATAAAATATGGCTTCCATATTGATCTGCAGTTGCAAGATCTTCAGTTTTTAACCATTCTTCAGAAGCACGGGTAGCGTTGTTAGCTTGACATTCTTTAATTTTCTCGTCTATTTCTTTCAGGTAAGAGTCGCTGAACTCGATCTAAAAATATAATTTAATTTATTTATCATAGACAAAATTAATAGTAATATAAATTTTAAAGTATCTTTTAAAGCATCCTTGGCATCATAAGGTAACTCCGGGCTTATACACAAACTACTTCTTCTTTTTTAGGTGCCGTGTCTGTATTCAGCCATTGGCCGTCATCATGTTTACACTGGACCGTGATAGTGTGATAGGATCAGAACCAACTTCAAATTGAAAGAACTCTACAATGACAGCGATATTGTCCAAGAAATTAAATCACAGCGACTAAGATGTGCAGGCCACGTGCACAGACTTCATAACGAGATACTTGTAAGACTGGTATGCTGCCGTGCTAAGCCCAAAGGCGGGAACTGATTTTTTATCGTAAATGGGATTTTTGTATTTTTATGTAAAATAGGGTATTTAGTATATATTTATAAAGTTTTTGGAGTTGTAGAAGCATTATATTTTAAATAAAATTGCAATTTTGTTAGCGGTATCTACATTTTTCAGTTAAAATACTAAGCCATTTGGCGGCAAATGTTAAATACTCTGGCGTTTTGACGGTATCTGCTACAGTTGCCGTCCATATACCTTAGCATATTGCACTTACCGCTAATCTACTTTCAAGAATGCTACGCCTACATTTAGAAACCGCCAAATCGCCTTAGTATTACAAAGTAAATTCGGCGTTTAATAATTTACTGTAAACTTTACAATAAATTATTGTGTTAGTTAAAAGAGTTGTGTGTGTGTGTTCACAAAGAGGGGATGGCATTAGATAGTTAGTAAAAGAAATAGTTAGCGAGGATGGTAAGAAATTTTCGAGTTTATTATATCTATTGAAATGTATTTTCATTTTTGTTTATAATATTTCAAGAATTAACCAAATTATGTTGTCCTAAACAATATGAATCTGCCCCAAGTGGACGATTTTTTATATCTTGAATTAGGCAGTAAGAGATTTTCATATTTAAAAAATATGTCTTTTTTTAATTAGGTTTTAAAAACTTAATAATATATCCACACGCTGTCCACAAACATTTTTAGAAAAAGAGACTTAAAATAGGTCATAAAATCAAGTAGAGTCGAGTAAGAGTTGTGAACCACGAGGTGATACCACTGAAGACAATATTGTAGAAAGAGAAAAATTTATTGTAAAGCAATTACAAGAGGTGAAAAAAAAGGTGAAGTCGAGTTCGCTCCGCTTCGTTCAGGTATATTTTAGAAGGGTACGAATTGGCTCCCGCATGAATACGGGTAGGCTCTCATATAATCGCGGAAACATTAGATATTTTTGCCAAATCGTGTAATATTTATACTGCTTAGGAAACTTACATAGTGATATAGATTTTTTATAGGAAAATTATACTTTTAGACAAATACTTTTAGAGTTTGTTTTAGTTTAAGATTGGCATATGCGGCAATTTTAACACAAATTATCGGTGTCGGCCGGTATGCGCTCAACCGTTTTGCGCTCTTACCTGAAATCAGCCGGTTTGCGCTCTACACTCTAATTCCCGAAAGTTAAGTTAGGACCGAAGGGTTAGGTCTTCCTCCTTTCCCATAGATATTTCTAGGAAGGTACCTGTTTCTAACAAAAAGAGGAAATTTGAAAGAAGTGACAACGCTGGGTGATATTTTCGACATGTTTAGGTAAAATAAATTTTGTCTATGGGAGCCAATTCGGACTCTACCTTTTTTAGTTCAGGTAAAATTCTTACCATTGGGAGCGAACTCGACCCCGTCCAAAAAAAACTATGTTCAGCCTATACAGGCGCAAGGACCCGTGTTGAGCTGGCCCCCCCCACTTGCAAAAATTAAAAAACAAATAGCCCTGATTTATGAGCTATTTATGAGCTCTCATATTCCGCAAACTAAAAATTTTGAGCTCGTTCCACTGAGCAGGAATTTAATACCCTAGGGGGGGGGGCTGAGTCAGCCCCCCCCCCACTACTTAAAAATAGGAATATTGAATCGGTTTATGCGGCAGAATTACGAGCTATTTATGATCTCTTGAAATTATATAGTTTCGATTTTTGAGCTCATCCCCTTCACCCCCAAACAACCCTTTAATTGATTTAACTTAAGAGAAATATGCTGAGAAAACTTAAAATATATCGTATTGCGGATATAATTCCTATAGCTTATATACTCTAAAAATAAACTATTAAATCAAGGGCATTTCGATTATTGAGCTACAACCCCTTCGCAAGAAAACCACCCTATCTTCCCGGCTTAAGAGAAAGTTGTACTTAAAATGCGTTAAACTAATTATTTGGCGACTACATATCATTTAATAATTTATAAGCTTCCAAATTACGCGCACTTAGATCAGTAAATTGAAATTTATTTTGTATAGTGCAGTCACTGAAGGTAAAAATCAACGATTACCTTCAATTTCGGTGAACCTTCATCGATTTTCACGAAAATTGGTAAGTGGTTAGAGAATACGTCAAGAAACAAAGGTGACATGGTACCATCTTGCGCCTTTACCCTGAGGGTGGATACCGCCCCTTCTCGGGGGTGAAAATTATTTTATAAAAAATAATTGCACAAATCAATAAAAGAACAAATTAAAAGCAAAATTTATTATATAAAGTTAATAAAATAAGTCAATACTTTTTGAGTTATTAAAGATCAAAGATTTTAATTATTTGTGAAAAAAAATGCATGTTTTGAAGAGGTTTTTTGTAAATCACTGAAAAACTGTAAGTTTTTACAAAAAGGTTAATAGTAGTTTAATTCGTATAGCTTATATTCTAAGAATAAACTCTAAAATCACGCGCCCTTCGATTATTGAACTACAACCCCTTCGCAAGAAAACCATCCCATATTCCCGGCTTAAGAGAGGGTTGTACTTAAAATAATTTAAATTAATTATTTGTCGACTATATATTGTTTAATAATTTATGAGCTCGCAAAATATACGCATCTCAATTATTGAATTGCCATTTTCTTTCTATAGTGCAGTCACTGAAGATAAAAATCAACTATAACCTTCGATTTCGGTAAATCTCCATTCATTTTCACGAAAATTCGTGAGCGGATTTTGATACTATCAACTTTTTCTGGATCTTATTTTTGATGGGTATAGTATTATTGATGGGTATAGATATCTTATATGATGGGTAGTACTTTGACAAGTATTTAGTACCTAAGTGTTATAAAATGCATCTTTTTCCCGTTATTTAAGCTTGAACCCTTAGATTTGAACAGTCGCGGAAAAAAATATACATTTAATTACCAATAACTTACTTTAAATTAACATTAAAGGTTTTTCAAGTAAGCAATTTATTATATTTTTTATTAGCTTCATTTTAGTGATGAAAACTTTTTTGTAAAAACTTACAGTTTTTGAGTCATTTATGAAAAATCGCTCTAAAGCATGCATTTTCTTTCCAAAAATTAAAATAGTTGATCTTTAATAACTCAAAAAGTATTGATTTATTTTAATCACATTATATAACAAATTTTGCTTAAAATTTGTCCCTCTCTCGATTTGTGGGGTTATTTTTAATAAAGTAATTTTCACTCCCGAGAAGGGGTGACATATACCCCAGGCTAAAACCCCAAGTTGTTATTGTCAATTCGTGAAAATAAATGGAGATTTACCGAAATCGAAGGTAATAGTTGATTTTTACCTTCAGTGACTGCACTATAGAAAGAAAATGGCAATTCATTAATTGAGATGCGTATATTTTGCAAGCTAATAAATTATTAAACGATATGTAGTCGCCAAATAATCAATTTAAATTATTTTAAGAACAACTCTCTCTTAAGCCGGGAAAATGGGGTCGTTTTCTTGCGAAGGGGTTGTAGCTATATAATCGAAAGGTGCGTGATTTAAGAGTTTATTCTTAGAATATAAGCTATACGAATTAAACTACTATTAACTTTTTTGTAAAAACTTACAGTTTTTCAGTGATTTACAAAAAAACCTCTTCAAAACATGCATTTTTTTCACAAATAATTAAAATCTTTGATCTTTAATAACTTAAAAAGTATTGACTTATTTTATTAACTTTATATAATAAATTTTGCTTTTAATTTGTTCTTTTATTGATTTGTGCAGTTATTTTTTATAAAATAATTTTCACCCCCGAGAAGGGGCGGTATCCACCCTCAGGGTAAAGGCGCAAGGTGGTACCATGTCACCTTTGTTTCTTGACGTATCCTCTAACCACTGACCAATTTTCGTGAAAATCGATGAAGGTTCACCGAACTTGAAGGTAATCGTTGATTTTTACCTTCAGTGACTGCACTATATAAAATAAATTGCAATTTACTGATCTAAATGCGCGTAATTTGGAAGCTTATAAATTATTAAATGATATGTAGTCGCCAAATAATTAGTTTAACGCATTTTAAGTACAACTTTCTCTTAAGCCGGGAAGATAGGGTGGTTTTCTTGCGAAGGGTTTGTAGCTCAATAATCGAAATGCCCTTGATTTAATAGTTTATTCTTAGAGTATATAAGCTATAGGAATTATATCCGCAATACGATATATTTTAAGTTTTCTCAGCATCTTTCTCTTAAGTTAAATCAATTAAAGGGTTGTTTGGGGGTGAAGGGGATGAGCTCAAAAATCGAAACTATATAATTTCAAGAGCTCATAAATAGCTCGTAATTCTGCCGCAAAAACCGATTCAATATTCCTATTTTTAAGTAGTGGGGGGGGGCTGACTCAGCCCCCCCCCCCACTAGGGTATTAAATTCCTGCTCAGTGGAACGAGCTCAAAATTTTTAGTTTGCGGAATATGAGAGCTCATAAATAGCTCATAAATCAGGGCTATTTGTTTTTTAATTTTTGCAAGTGGGGGGGGGGCAGCTCAACACGGGTGGCGCAAGGTTTGTTTCATACTTTGTTTCAAGGTTTGTTTCAGTTTTCTGTATGTTTAAACCCTTTGTTGGTCGTACATGGGATTAGAATTAGCAGTCCCATTGATTGCTTTTTTTTTGTTTAAATACAAGCTAATATCATTGTTTAACTAGATAATGTCTAGTAGTCTAGTTATACAATGCTATTATAGATACGGGATTGTAGATTTGGGATATCTTTATTTAATCTTTTGAGAATTCTTTACGTAAGTTTTATACAAAAATGCTGGTTTTATTCCTTTATAAATTTTCTAAGAATGCGTCAGGTACCTGAATAATAATCCAAAAATTTGTTTGCATATTTTAAAAATCTTATATATCCCATAATTAGGTATTTTTCGGTCTAAAAGACAATGGTCATCATATTTTAATCATAACATATAACTAGTTTGTACAATACAACTAATAAAATGTTAAAATTTGCCCTAATTACTGTAAATTATGGTATTTTCCCAAATATAATATTGTGAAATACCCAATAATATAACAATACATAATAATATTAGGGCAGGTGTCGGCGATCATAAAAATCTTGAAGCTCTATAATAACTCAGGCCTGTCGTAAAATAGCAAACCTTTGTCGCTAAGAAACAAAATAAAAATAGCCGAGAAAGTCAAAAGTATGGTTTACAATCACATTCACAGTTGAAGAATTCTTTAAAACGCTTCAGCAGATGTTTAACCCGGCACCTGCCACGTAGGGTGCTACCAGCACCCCATAACACATTTTTATCAAATATTTGGTATTTCAAGTTTGGTAACGGAGCTGTGCGTCATAGTAGCTTTCTATAATATTATATAGCATAGATGTGTTAGTGTTTGAAGTGGTTATTTAGTGTCATTCTGAACTTATAGCACTAAAATCGAATTGGGGTGTCGTCATCTGGCACTTTAAGTTTTAATTTTTTTTTGTATTTTTGATAAACAGGTCAAATTTACATTTTTTATTGAAATAACTTATTTAAATTATTAATAATAGACCCTATACTCACTAAATCTTAATTTTTTTAGATATTTTACCTGACTTCATTTATTATGGCTTGGTACTTGCTAATTTGCTTATAACACCTTTTTCATTTTATTTTTTAAATTTTATAACATATTAGTGGCTAATAAGTTAATAAAACATGTTTTTTTTATATTCTTGTGTTACTTAACACATTATTTTGTTTTTTAAACAAGTAGATCAGAGAAAATTTTTAAGGGGTGCTGTGAGCAACCCACGTGGCAGTTGGCGCCTTGCAAAGCCACGTGGCAGGTGCCGGGTTAAACATCTATAACAATCTGAACGAATTCTGTTTAGTATAAGTACAGTTCTGCCCAAATTATTAGACGCACTATAAAAGATTTTACAAAAATGTTAATTATGAGGTAATACCATTGTATTGTAATACTAAATAGGTTTTGTATATGTACCAGACACAAATTATATTGTTTGGTGGTCTATTAAATTGTCTATATTGAATCACAAATAGAACATTAATATTAATGAACCAATATGTATTTATTGACTCTTGAAAGAAACAGATATAACTACAACTAAATATTGTCAATTTGTTGTTGTCATATTGAAGCTCAACAAAATAATAACATTTAATAGTACTTTAATTCGTTCAGTTTAATAAACTGTAATACACAGAAAAGCTTTTTATTTCATATCAATCACAACTGTAAACCACATACCGCTAATAGGCTTAGTTTTATAGTAAGTTTCGATAAAACGTTTTAGCGGTATCTACCTCTTTTTATATAAAACTTTGTTTTAAAATATAATTAATGGTTCCCTTAATAAACTGGGGCATATATCCATGCATAAAAACTATTAGCTAGTCCATAAATCCCTTACGGGCCAAAATTTTAGCACTCAATTTTGAAATCGATTTTGCCACCATTTTGTGAAATGTTAGTTACCGCCTTTGGGCCTAGCACGGCAGTATGGGAGGAGATTCCTACAGGCAAAAGACCACTCGGACGTCCCAGAATACGATGGAGAGATAACATCCAAGCAGATCTCCCAAAAATGAACATCCCATTTGACCCTAGGTTGATGGAAGACCGAACAAATTGGAAGAAAGTTGTACAGTCAGCCAGGACCCACATAGGGTTGTAGCGCTACGTGATGATGTGATAGTGTGACTTCAAAACGTAAAAAAAATTCCAATCAAAACAAAGATGAGTCAATTGATTATACACGTGGTTTGTGTAATCATTTGTAATTTTATTTTGTTTTGAAAATCCTGTGGGTTTGATTAATTGGAATAATGGCAAAAAATAATCAATTCAAATTAATGAAATTTTGAACTGTTTTAAAGATATTTTATATAATATTTTAGTACTTACAATATGGGGTGTAAAGTTGTGTTATAGAGGTAGCACCATTTATCGGAACGACCACATCGAGCGTCATAGACGGGAGATGGTTCTTGATAACTGGTCCACATAAGACAACTAACTCTCACTTATGGCTCCACGTGCCACACCCCGGGCAACTGCATTGGTCTGCAGGCTAAACTAAGTCAGGGTAGCCAGATATGGCGAAAACTCCACCGAGCGATTGACGGTATAAGCAATCCCACACTTACTGACCAACGGCTTCGGGGGGAGATGAGTTGGTAAGTGGAAGGGCACTCTTTTGTCCTGGCGCTAAGAAATTGGCACCAAAGGCGAATGAATCAAGTGAATGATCAAAGGCATAAGGATACAGAAGGCAAGGAGAAACCACTGTATTAAAGATCCAATTGGATATCTCTAGTACAATTACCATGGCAATGAGTACTAAAAGAAAAAAAGAAACCGATCATGGGAATCGGAGCCCAAGATCCGGCAGGGGAGGAACAGACAAGGACTCCCAGGTCGTTAACCGGCGAAACCCTTGTCAATCACCGAAACAAGACAAATTAAAATTAACGAAATCAAAGATAGGTACGTGGAATGTCAAAAGCATATATCAGCCGGGTAAAATGCATAACATCCTTCAAGAAATGAGAAGACTTAATATAAATATACTAGGAATAAGCGAAACATGGTGGCCTAACTCAGGATGCTTTTCGACCAAAACCGGTACCTTATATTACTCGGGAAACACTGATAACCAACATAGACGTGGAGTAGCAATTATTGTCAATACAGAGGTCAAAAAGTCAATAGAGGGTTTTGTCACAATCTCAGAAAGAGTGATACTACAAATAAGGACATCACACACGAAACTAAATTTGATCCAAGTATATGCACCAATGACGGATGCAACAGAAGATGAAGTAGAAACATTCTTCCAACTAGGGACTAGGGGAACGTAACGATAGAGGTGATCGTCTAATACAATACTGCCAAGAACAAAATGTAATAATAACAAACACGTTCTTTAAATTACCTTTGAGACGGTTATATACATGGCGCTCACCAGCAGATAAACCGGAAAAAGTGGTAAGAAACGAAATCGATTATATTTATACTGATTAAATAGAGATATCGTAACACCATCAAATCCGTTAAAACATATCCAGGAGCAGATGTCACATGAGAGCATAACCTAATAAGAGCTAATGTCACGCTTAAGCTTAAACGTATTAGAAATCCCCAAAGAACTCCAAATATAGATGTTAGAAAACTGAAAGAAGTTGATATAAAAAACAAACTTCAACAGAAAATATACGAAAACTTTGATAAATTAGATAGTAACACCTACGAGATAAACCATCAATGGGAAACACTAAAAAATTGCCTACTTGTTCCATGCGAAGAGATATTAAAAGAACCGATACGAAAGAGAGACAACTGGATGACCGACGAGATACACGGCATGATGGACCAACGAAGACAATCACAATTACAAAATAATTAACAATGAAATCAGAAAAAAGATAAGAGAGACAAAACAAACTTACTATGAGGAAAAATGTAAAGAGATAGAAGATCTTCAGAACAAATACGATCTATTCAACCTGCATAAAAAGGTCAAAGAAATGGCAGGGCTGCAAAAAAGAAACCACAACACAAGTCTTTTAGACAAAAATGGAAACACTATTATAACGACTGACGAAAAGCTTAAACGATGGAAATAATATATGGAAGAGCTTTTCGACGACGAAAGAGGAACCTAGAAGACATATCTTTCGAAAACAGAGAAACAAGTGTAGAAATTACAAAGAAAGAAATATTGTATGCACTAAAAAACACCAGTAACGGAAAAAGCCCGGGGCCAGATCAACTGCATATTGATATACTTAAAATAATAGAAAATGAGTACATACATGTCCTCTTAAAGCTCTTTAATGAAATTTATCAGTCGGGTGACATACCCAATGAATGGTTGACCTCAACATTTATTTGTCTCGCAAAAAAGAAAAATGCTAGAGAATGCACCGACCACCGCACCATAAGCCTGATGTCTCACACACTTAAAATGTTTTTAAAGATCATTCATAAACGCATTTACCAAACACTTAATATGGATATTGAAGAAACCCAATTTGGATTCCGTAGAGGCGTAGGTACCCGTGAAGCTCTCTTTACATTCAACATACTAATCCAGAGATGCTTGGACGTGAACCAGGATATGTACGTCTGTTTCATAGATTACAACAAGGCTTTCGATAAAGTCCGCCACAAACAGCTAATGGACGTCCTTAAAGCAAAACAATTACAATACAATGACCTTCGAATTATAACAAATCTATATTATAAACAGCAAGCACACATACGCATTAACGAACACATATCAGAAGAGTTCGAAATTAAAAGAGGAGTACGACAGGGGTGTGTACTATCACCACTACTATTCAATGCATACTCTGAAGAAATTATGAAAAGAGCTCTTGAGGGAGAAACAGTAGGAATAAAGGTAAGTGGAACGCCAATTAACAACATTAGATATGCGGACGATACTATCATAATAGCAGACAACCTTAAAAACCTCCAAAAGCTAATGAACCAGATAGTTGAGTATGGAGAAAAATATGGATTATCAATAAACATCAAGAAAACTAAATTTATGAGGATATCAAAAATCCAAAATAATGATGAAAACCTGACAATTAAAAGTAAAACTTTAGAAGAAGTAGAAAACTACAACTATCTTGGCACAATAATTACTCACACAAACGATTATTCCAAAGAAATCAAAGTTCGAATAGAGAAAGCAAGAACAATCTTCAATAAAATGAGAAAGGTAGTTTGTGCAAGAGAACTGAAATTATACTTGAGAGTTAGGCTGGCAAGGTGTTATATTTTCTCAACTCTGCTTTACGGGATAGAAGCATGAACACTTAACGCATCGACTACTAAAAAGTTGGAAGCATTTGAACTGTGGGTGTATAGAAGAATCCTGAAGATATAGGGCAAGAGAAGTGTAGGAAGGAGACGAATCTTGTGGTTGCGTAACTGGAGGGAATGGTACGGATGCACATCAACCGAACTATTCAGAGGAGCACCATCTAAGATCAGAATAGCCATGATGATTGCCAACCTCCGTCGCTTAGATGGCACGTGAAGAAGAGGAACTTACAATATATCAAATGATAATCATTGTTTTTAAACATCAGTCTCTTTCGGAAACTTAAAAAACTAGCAAGTTCTCCTCTATGAGCAGTGGTTACCCAACATATGAGCAGTGGTTAATCTGGTACCCAACACATTACCATTTTGTAAAAATTAAATAACTACAAGCAATATATTCCATTTATAAAAACGAAAATAAAACTTTGCCACAAAAACCACGTGTGCCAGACAGCTGTTTATTTTGTTTGGAAAACTTTTTCAAGGTAGCCAACATTGATTGGACGTCACGACTATCATGGTCCATTTTCTGAATAGTCCAGGGCGCATCTGTTTTGAGATGGACGTTGAAAGGTGACTCAAATTTTTTTGCAGAAATTGTTTGAAAATAAATCAAATATTAATATTTGAGTTATCCTCCCTCTCAAAAAGGTCCGGAACATTGTTTAAATAATCAAAATATCAAAAAATTAAGGAAAAATTCGATTTTTTTCTTCGTTTTTTGATTATAACTTTAAAAGTGTTCATTTCCGAGAAAAGTTATACTGACATAAAAGTTGCATAATTCAATTTCCTACAATATAGAATTGGTTAAAAATTTAAAAAATAGTCACCCTAGTTGCAAAATAGCAATAATTGCGAAAAAATCATACAAAAACAAATATTGGCATTTTACGTTTTTCAACCATTTATGCTACACTTAGGACCTTTATATTTCATCCAAAAAAACTTTATGATACAGTAAAACAAAACTGTAAATTTCATTAAGATCGGTTCAACAGATTTTGCAAAATAAATTTTGCAATCCAGCTTTCGCAAAAAAAAAATTCATTTTTTCAAAATGTTACAGGACTGAAAATAAAGCAGATAGCAAGTTGAATTTTTTTTTTGCTTATAGAGGTATACTGTACCTTTCATTTGCAATTTGCAAAATGAAAATCGATTAATTCCCACGAGGTCAGAAAATTTTTTAAATAAACAATAATTTTTGGTGCGATAATATATTATTTTCTTACTCTATATTTTGTTGTATTTTAATATTTTAATTCCACAAAAATCAAACAAATTTTATTATTGCTTGTGAAATATTGTTTAAACAATTGCATATGTTTAAAAATAATAAACTTTTATTCTCCAAGATAAAAGATATGAACAAAGAAAGTTTTCGCTAAAAAAGTGTTATTTCAAAGGATATAGTATGTGTTTTTATTTTGCAATAAACAAATTTATTTATTTATATCGAAATTTAATAAAAATTAAAATGTATCAATCATTATCAAAGGTCATTGGAATGCCCAATCAGATCAAACTATCCGCTGTCCTGCGCGTAGCACCAATAATTAATGTTTATTTAAAAAAATTCCTGACGCCGTGGTGTTAATCGATTTTAATTTTGCAGAATTGCAAATGAAAGGTACAGTACACTTCTATCCGCAAAAAAAATTTCAACTTGCTATCTGCTTTATTTTCAGTCCTGTAAGATTTTGAAAAAATGAATTTTTTTTTACGAAAGCTGGATGCAAAATAAATTTTGCAAAATCTATTAAACCGATCTTAATGATCGGTTGAAATGAAATTTACAGTATTGTTTTAATGTATCACAAAGTTTTTCTGGGTGCAATATAAAGGTCCTAAGTGTAGCATAAATGGTTGAAAAACGTAAAATGCGAATACTTGTTTTTGTATGGTTTTTTCGCAATTATTGCTATTTTTCAACAAGGGTGACTATTTTTTAAATTTTTAACCAACTCAATATTGTAGGAAATTTAATCATGCAACTTTTATGTTTGTACAACTTTTCTCGAAAATGAATACTTTTAAAGTTATAATCAAAAAACGATGAAAAAAATCGAATTTTTCCTTAATTTTTTGACATTTTGATTATTTAAACAATGTTCCGGACCTTTTTGAGAGGGAGGATAATTCAAATATTATTATTTGATTTATTTTTAAGCAATTTGTGCAAAAAAATTTGACTCACCTTTCAACGTCCAAATGTACTAATATTTTTACAGATGCGCCCTGGTCTAGAAGCCTTTCTCTATCGGTCTAATATTACGCATCCATGAAAGTTTCTTTCGACCAATCCATCTCTTTACCTCCACTTTTCCTTGTATTATAAGGTGAAGCAGATAGTATTTAGGTCCTCGAATTATATGGCCGAAGTATTCTGATATTCTCCTCTTTATGATGCTTATGAGCAGACGTTCTGAATTCATCATTTGAAGAACATCTTCATTGGAAGTGTGCGAAACCCACGATATCTTTAGGATTCGTCGATAGCACTACAATTCGAGTGCTTCTTCGAATGAATATGATTGTATATATTAATAGGAATGCAACGTCCGCAGATAGTGTGCTACTTTTTTTATAAAAAAAAATGGCGCCCGAAAATCATGTTTTTTTTTAATTTTTGCTCTATGACTCCAACGATTTTAACTTTACACCTAAAACACCCAAATAAAAATTCACCGTAATTAAATTCTGCATAGAGACGTGTTTTCCCGATTTACTTTGATGAAAATTTTCCCAGGAAAATGCGATTTTTCCAACAAAAGCTTTAATTTTCAACTCAAACAAGCCTAAATAACTTGGTAATATAAAATCTCTTTTCATATAGATTATAATTCCATAAGCCGATGGAAATTGAATGAACAGTTTAGTAACAATTGAACTGTTAATTAAAAATTTACGGTCGCTATAATAACCAAATAATTATGATACATAAGAATAACTATGATTTTTTTCTAAAAATACCTATCCAATGCACCTTACAGACTTGAAATTGGACTATTTAAGCGGCCTCAGGAATTTTTTAAAATAATAAACAATTCTTTGGCTTATAAACAAATAGAATATCTCGGGAAATATTAAATTAAATTAAATCATGAAAACGGTATTGGAAAAAAAGCGGCAGGGCGCTTCTTGAAAAAGAAAAAACGTCTAATTATGATGAGTGGTTCCTGAGATACGACCGGTCAAAGTTGACCGGCATTTACGGCAAAGATATAACCAATAGGATCATAATTTTTAAAACATCACCTTTTTATTTTTATCCTGTTGCTCCACTCCAATTTTCAAATCTTTAAAATACTCATAACATATATTATTATAATAAAAATTATCGATATTACGAGTGAAAATTGCCAAAAATAGCAAAATTCCAATCAAAAATGAGGTTGGAGAAAATGTAATCTCAAAGTTCAAAATCGGTACATGTTAAATAAATGCATTTTCTCGGCTTCCCATGGAGTAATTTTCTTCATTCTTTTTTTGTTCCCAAGTGACTCGAGTAGAGCCATCTAACTAACGCATTATTGAATGTCAAAGTTGCTTTTGTTCTGTTATAATAAATTAATTTATATATTATAACAAAATTTTTTAATTTGTTTAAATAAAGATTGTTTAAATAATTATACAGCTTTCAAATTAGAATATTTTTGTTTTTAACGTTATAAGGTACACTTGTAGTAAGTTTAAAAAAAAAAGTCTACAACTTCAAAAAATATGTAGTTTTCTTTCCTTATAAAAAAATTAATGTATTATAACAAAACAAAAGCGAGTTTGACATTTAATAATAAGTTAACTAGATGGCTCTACTCGAGTTACGTAGGAGCAAAAAAAGAATGAGCTCCATGGGAAGCCGAGAAAATGCATTTTTTTAACGTGTACCGATTTTGAACATTGAGATTACATTTTCTCCAACTTAATTTTTGATTAGAATTTTGTTATTTTTGGCAATTTTCACTCGTAATATCGATAGTTTTTATTATAATAATATATGTTATATATGAGTATTTTAAAGATATGAAAATTAATGTGGAGAAAGAGGACAAAAATAAAAAGGTGATGGTTCGAAAATTATGATCCTGCTGTTTATATCTTTGCCGTAAATGCCGGTCAATTTTAACCGGTTGTATCTCAGGAACCACTTATCACAATTAAACGTTTTTTTTTAAGAAGCGTCCTGCAATTTTTTTCCCATACCATTTTCATGATTTAATTTAATTTAATATTTCCCGAGAAATTCTATTTGTTTATAAGACAAAAATTGTTTATAATTTTAAAATAATACGGAGACCGAATAAATAGTCTAATTTCAACTCTGTAAAGTGCATTAGATAAGTACAGTGTCTTTTTATACAAAAATGATAGTTATTCTTAAGTATCATAATTATTGTGGTTATTATAGCGACCGTAATTCTTTCATTAACAATTCAATTGTTGCTAAACTGTTTATTTAATTTCCATCGGCTTCTGGAATTATAATCTATACGAAGAGAGATTTTATATTGCCAAGTGGTTTAATTAGTGATAAACAATTATTTATATAAAATTTTAGCAGAAAATAAAAGATTTTGTTGGAAAAACCCGCATTTTTCGGGAAAAATTTTCGTCAAAGTAAATCGGGAAAAACACGTCTCTATGCAGAATTTAATTATGGTGAATTTTTTTGAGTGTTTTTGTGTAAAGTTCAAATCTTGAAAGTTATAGAGCAAAAATTAAAAAAAAACACGATATTCGGGCGCCATTTTGTTTTTTAAAAAAAGTAGCAAACTATATGCGGACTTTGCATACCTATATTATTAATATCTATATAGGGTCATAAGATTCGATTCCAGCATTAAAATTGCTGGTAAATAACTTTTTCTACGAGCGTGCAAAAATGTCTGCTTTCGCGCACGAAATTTAGTTTAGAAAGTTTCACTTTTCCGCACGCGTGTTACTTTTCCGCACGCGTGTTACTTTTTCGCACGCGGTTTTTACTTTTCCGCACGCGTGTTAATTTAGATATGTTAATATGGCCTTAAAGTAATTATAATACATGCAATAAACTAATATTTAGATATTATTTACTAATTTATTTCAAATATATCTTATTGTGTTCCTGTTTTAATGAAATTAACGCGACAATTCGATGAAATAAAATTATTTTGACATAATATTCGAAAGTCAAATCGGTAGACAATAACAGTCGTTTTGAATCATCGTCATGGAAACCAAGATCGTCATCATGCTATAACTAATTATATTGAAAGTTTGGTTTTGACAATATTGTCAAATAATTAATTTGTGTATGTATTTTCATACTAATTAAATTAATTGATTAAGATTTGGTAATTTTTTAAAGACTCTTAGAAAAATTATTGTTCCTAACTCTTGCAGAAGGTCTCTTTTCCGCACTCGACTGCTTGCCGAACTCCCGCTTCGCGTCGTTCGGCAAACTGCAGTCGCGTCCGGAAAAGAATGACTTTCTGCACTTGTTAGGAAAATAACTATTGCCTTGTATTTTGCTAATTAGCCCAGAGTAACATTAAAGTTTCTTGTTTTTTATGTCTATAAAAACAAAAATAAAATACCGTTAAAAGGGGTAAACATGAGTGGCGCGCACAATATTCCAGCTACAAATCAGCAGATATGAATATTACGTGGCGAAAAAATGTATTTTCATTTTGATAGAAAATAAAGTTATAGTTTTATTTTGAAATATAGTAGTACTTATAGTATGGTATAATTAGATCCAGACATCCAAATTGAAAGTTATCCTTCAACACCAAATTGTTCTATATAGTCCACATATTGTTCAGTAAAAAGTCACACCATTTGAAGCGTCGGGTTTGGGGGGGGGAGGCGGGGGAGAAGTTGGTAAATTAAGAGATTTTTACGTTTTTCGTCAATATTTCCAAAACTATGCGGTTTAGCGTGAACAATGTTTTACAAAAAAATCTTCTACACTGAATTTTAAACAAAAAAGGTTCTATGCATAATCCTTCTCAAATGAACGGTTCCAAAGTTACGGAGGTAGTATGGTATAAATGGTCCAAAAAAGGCCTAACCCGTCATCCAAAATAAAAGTTTTCCTCCAACACCAAATTGTTTTATATCGTCCACATATTGTTCAGTAAAAAGTTACACCATTTTGATTGTTGGGTTTGAGGGATGGTGTGGAGGGGAGAAGTCGGCAAATTAGTGGTTTTTTAGGTTTTTCGTCAATATTTCTAAACCTAAGCGGTTTATCGTGAACAATATTCTATACAAAAATGTTCTACATTTAGGGCCGGTTGTTCGAAAGCTAATCAACAATGATCATTATCAAATATTTAGTTACTGTCACCAACTGGCAATGTCAACTTTGTTTGGGTTGCTGAAAACATAATATGAAATTACTTAATCAATTATGTTAATAATTGTTATGTTAATTGATTAACTAATCTCATAATTTTAATCAATTATGTTTTCAGCAACACAATAAAAGTTGACAATGACAGTTTTGGTGACAGTAATTAAATATTTGATAGTGATCATTGTTGATTAGCGTTCGAACAACCGGCCCTAAATTTGAAACGAAAATTTTACTGATGGAAAGATATTCATGCGATATTGTCCATAGAAAGTTCAGATTAGGTTTCTCCATACCAGAGATTTATATGGCATAGGCCTGTAGACGCCTCTTGGTGAGGTTGGAGTTCCTTTAAGGGCTTATCAGTAACATACCACCGACCAATGAAATAGCAAATTGTATTTATTTACAAAATAAAATCCTGTTAAAAAAATTAGTTTCTTCCGTAATAATGTTATAATTTGTTCAAACAGTGTAAAAAATATGGAAAACCTCTACTTTACATTCTCCGTAACTCCGGAACCGTTGATTTTAGAACAATTATGCATAGGATCTTTTTCGTTTCAAATTTGATGTAGAACATTTTTGTATAGAATATTGTTCACGTTACACCGCTTACGTTTAGAAATATTGACGAAAAATCTAAAAAACTTCTAATTTACCGACTTTTGCCCTCCCCACCGTCCAAACTCGACGCTCAAAATAGTGTAACTTTTTACTGGACAATATGTGGACCATACAGAACAATTTGGTGTTGGAGGAAAACTTTAATTTGAGATAACCGGGTTAGGCCTTTTTTGGACCAATTATAATATAATACCTCCTTAACTTTGGAACCGTTCATTTTAGGATAATTATGCGTAGGACCTTTTTTTGTTTAAAATTGAATGTAGAACATTTTTGTATAGAACATTGTTTACGCTAAACAGCATACTTTTAGAAATATTGACGAAAAACGTAAAAAACTCCAAATTTACCGAATTCTCCCCCACCTACCCCCCAAACCCGACGCTCAAAATGGTGTGACTTTTTACTGAACAATATGTGGACCATATACAACAATTTGGTGTTTAAGGATAACTTTCCCTTTGGATGTCTGCATGGGTTGTGCCCGTTTTTTGGATCAACTGTGTCATACTATTATGTAAATATTTAAAAAGTTTATTTTTACTATTAGTATGATAAGATTGATCCAAAAGATGGCATAACCCAGACATCCAAAGTGAAAGTTCTCCTCCAACACCAAATTATTGTTCTATGTGGTCCACATAATGTTCAGAAAAAAGTCACACCATTTTGGGCGTCGGGTTTTGGGGGGTGCGGGGGACAATTCGGTAAATTCGTAGTGTTTTGCGTTTTTCGTCAATATTTCTAAAACTATGCGGTTTAGTATGAACAACCTTCTGCACAAAAATGTTCTACATTAAATTTGAAATAAAATGCATAATCTTTCTAAAATGAACGGTTCCAAAGTTACAGAGGCAGTATAATATAATTGGTCCAAAAAAAGGCCTAACCCAGACATCAAAAATAAAAGTTTTCCCCCAACACCAAATTGTTCTATATGGTTCAGTTAAAAGTTACACCATTTTGACCGTCCGGTTTGGGGGGGGAGATGGGCAGAAATCGGTAAATTAATAGTTTTATTTTAGGTTTTTCGTCAATATTTCTAAAACTATGCTTTTAGCGTATACAATATTCTAAACAAAAATGTTCTACATAAAATTTAAAACAAAAAAGGTCCTGTACATAATTGTCATAAAATTACCGGTTCCAGACTTACGGAGGGTGAAAAGTGTAGGTTTTAAAAAGTTTTTATATTTTTTGGGCAATTGATGATGATTTTGGGTGGTGAGGTTGACGTTTCTTCAAGGGCTTATCACTAACATACCATCGGCCACTGAAATAGCAAATTTGATATATTATTACTTATTACAATTATTTTTCAAAGTAAGTTAGCAATCAAAGTAGCACAGAAAACGACAATAAATATCGTTCCCATACCACCTGATTGACAATAGTTGGGTTATAAAACCCAATCCTGTTAAAGAAAATCAGTAGGAAATTGCCCAAAAAATATAAAAATTATCGAAAACCCCCACTTTTCACCCTCCGTAACTCTGGAACCGTTGATTTTATAACAATTAAAACCTTAGGAATAGGACCATTTTTGTTTTAAATTTTATGTAGAACATTTTTGTATAAAAAATTGTTTACGCTAAAGCATAGTTTTAGAAATATGGACGAAAAACTTAAAAAACTACTAATTTACCGACTTCTCCCCATCTCCCCCCAAACCGGACGCTCAAAATGGTTGTAACTTTTTACTGAACAATATGTGGACCATATAGAACAATTTGGTGTTGGAGAAAAACTTTTACTTTGGATGTTTAGGTTAGGCCTTTTTTGGGGCCAATTATAGGATACTACCTCCGTAACTTTGAAACCGTTCATTTGAAAAAGATTATGCATACGGCCTTTTTTATTTCAAATTTAATATAGACATTTTTGTATAGAATATTGTTTATGCTAAATCGTATAGTTTTAGAAATATTTACGAAAAACCTAAAAAACTACGAATTTACCGATTTCTCCCCCCTCTCCCCCCTCCCCCCAAACCCGACACTCAAAATGGTGTGACTTTTTTCTGAACATTATGTGGACCATAATATAGAACAATTTGGTGTAGGACAGTGTTTCTCAACCTGTGGGGCGCGCCCCCCTATGGGGGCGCGCTTTTAGCAATGGGGGGGCGTGAAAATATAAAAAAAAACACCTAAAACATTGACTAATTTACTAAAATCAAAGCAAAACATAATTCTGACAAACAAAAAAATAAAATACCCATGAACAAGGAGCTATACATAGTTATGAGCACTGAATACTAAATCAACAAGTTTAATGTAAATTAGTGACTTCCTTGGGCCTGTTTTGCAGAGCAAAGCTTATCGAAACAGGGTGTAATATTAGAAATAGACGCTCTCAGTTCTTTCTCTATATTTAGCTGCGATCTATATTTGGTCTTTAAAGCAGCCATCGCGGAAAATCCTGTTTCGCATAGGTAGGATGGTGAAAACGGTAAGAGTATACGGAACGCTCTGGTTTTCAGTGTAGAAAACTCATCATTTACCCCTGCCCAAAATTCAAAGAGGGATCTAATATTAAACTGTTTCTTGATTTCGGCATTTGCTGTGAAGTCTATAAAGGTTTCTTCTTCTACAGTAGTACTCCTTTTCGGGTGTAATTTGAAACGGATTCCCGACCCACTCATAACTATTACGTACATATTAATTGGTCGTCGACAAAAAAGTATCTTTTAAAAATTTTTGTCAGCATTGCTAAATGATTTTCAATGGTTACAAAAACAACTTTCACGTGTTGTTCTTCAACCTGGTAAGTTTTAAAACATTCACTCACATTTTCAAATATTTCTAGGTTTTTTGCTTTAAATTTCTGCTCCACAATTTCAATTTTCTACTATTTATCATTCGTATCAAATATATGTGTATTGGCCCCTTGAAGTTGTAAGTTCAAAATATTTAGTTTCTCGAATATATCAACCAAGTAACTCAATTTCATCAAAAATAAACCATCGTGAAACATCTTGGCTTGCGGCCTCTTTTCTTCTTTTAGAAAATTGGCGATTTCATGTCATATTTCAAAACACGTTGTAAAAATTTCCCACGTAATAACCATCTTGCCTCACAATAAAATAATAATGCTGAATGTACCGCATCCATGTCTTTGCAAAGTACAGAATAGATTCTAGTTTTCAAAGGTCTCATTTTTATGTAGATAGTTAACTATTGTTACAACCGTAGTTAGCACAATATTCAAGCCAGAGCTTCTCTGTTGATCATACAGTGTCTCTATTTTTGCTTCATTTATATAATCATTTAACATAGCAAATAATGCAAGAGACTTTGCTATCAATTCTATTGGCTTGCAGAAAAGTAGTTCTAATACTGTTCTACCATCACAAAATCGAACGTAGGCAATAAAATGAGCATATTTATTGCTACTGTTGCCTCATCAAGCTGAATCGAAAACAGCTTTTCACGCAACTTCCTGATTACCTGATCCTGTACATATTCAGCTATATCACCAATTCGGCGGGCAACAGTATCATTTGATAGAGGTATAAACTCCAATTTTTTAGCAACAGTGGATCCAAACACAGTTTCTACAATTTTGATTGTAGTTGGTAATATAAGATCTTCACCAATAGTGTTAGGCTTTTTAGATCTGGCTATTTAATATCAGACTTTATAAGAGGCAAGTAAAACTATTTCATTCACAGTAAAAGTTTTTATTAAAAGTAATTTTTGCTTTTCACGCCATTTTAATTTTAACTCGAAGAATTCTCGGGGTTTGTTAATGTATTCACTATGAATCATGAAGCGTTTCCCAATGTCTTTTTAGTTTATTAGGTTTCATGCTGCTCAAAGTATATTATTATTGCATAGATATATTGTTATTGAACGAGGGGGGGCGGCGGTGAAAATAATTATGGAAAATTGGGGCGCAAATGGTAAAACGTTGAGAAACGCTGGTGTAGGAGGATAACTTTCACTTTGGATGTCTGGGTTTGGGTCTAGTTATACCATACTACATTAGTTATATAATTGATTTAATTTCACTTTATTTTAGTGTTTAGCTTGAAATGTAATTCATATGATTCATATGAGAAAGAACACATCGATTGAGAAGTCTATATGATTCTGTTCAGGACTGTATTTTAGACCAGTTAGGTGACGATTTAGCTGATTATAGTGATGCTGATGAAGCAGAAATAATAAATCAAACAGAAATCTATAGCGATTGACACTATATAGATTATTGCAGAAGATATTTCGCAGGTAGGTATGCTTCTTTTCATGAGCATTTTTAAGTGCGTCACAAATGATAGAAAAAAAGGTAAGTCCGTGATAATACACATTTATGACATTCATTCTAACATGACATTTTAGTTAAATCTGACAGTTGTCACATTTTATTTGCAATTTGGCATAAAAGCAAATCAATTTTATTTATTGCATTTATAAAATGGTATTTTCGTTGATTTGTATAGTCTTATAAATTGTACAGATTATATTCGTAGATATATTATAAAATTAGTAAATAATTATTTTGCGATTATAGCGCCATCTATGAACAACTAGAATAAATATTATAAATGTCACCGACGAAATGTAATCACCGACGTGCGTTTTTTTCTGTCACATACAATTTAATGCGTTAAAAAGAAATCGAAAAACTGTGACGCACTGAAAGATCCTCATGAGAAAAAGATACAGAATATCACCAATAAGAATGTCAATTATCATGTGCAGCCACCAATTGAACTTTCCCTTGATGTTTCATTGCAACTAATTACAGTGAACTCTCTCTATAACGAACACGTTGTTTCGCTTATAACGAGGTACGCTAGATGTCCCACGAAATTCCTATTAAACTATAAGACCTCTATAACGAGGCATAATTGGTTATAACAAGGAAAAATGAAATCTAAGAATATGTTTTTTTACCTGCTTTTAGCGAAGTAATGGCTACAAATAAATACCCCAACTGCTTGTATATAGAAATTCCCAACATATGTGTTATTATCGAGGCCAGTGGTGTAATAAACACTACCTGCAATAAACTTCTTTCTGTTTATCAATCGACCGATATTGAATACATATTGCAGGAAAGTTACAATTTACGATGGTACGAATTTTCATTGTTCAGGTCGACCATCGACACCTAATAAACTATGTAAGAGGCATCAAAACATTTCAATATTATTGTTGTCTGATATAGCGAGATCCGCTTATAATGAGGTAATTAGTCCGCCATTTCAATTCCCTTTAGAGAGGGAGGCTATGTATTAATTAACAAAAATCTAATTTTTACAAGGAAATGTCATAGGAAATTTGTGGATATTTCCACAAATTGTAAGTACCTCGTCTACCCTTCCACTATTTCAAAAGACAGGATAAAATAGGTATAATATCCCCCAGTCTATTAAGGATGCCAAGTAAAAAAATATATAATCAACTCACCAGTTGTACGGGTTTGAAATTGACAGCAGTCAATGTAATAATAGTAATATACAAAAATAACGAATTCATTTTTGACAAGAAGAGACTAGAAGCTTCGTTATAATGTGCAGTAATAAGTAATATGCAGCCTTTATAGTTTTAAAATATAATTAGAAGTTAAATAATTATATTTTTCAAAATAAAGACGTTCTTCGTTAGTAAACAATTTATGATGTTTCATATCATAATTGGTCTTTTTAAAAATAAAATATTAGTTATTAGCACTTTAATTATTGAAGCTTAATGACTTTAAAACAAACAAAGATTCCAGTGGAATAAATAGTATGTTATAATAGTAAATAATTACTTTAAAGACTAACGCTAAGGACACATTATTTATACGTGTCAACACGGCACGTCAGAATACGACATATCAGATAGGCCGGACACATATCTGTGTTGCAAAACGTGTGTTATGCTGACATTTTGATTTTCAAACTAGTGAAGTAGTACTTACAATATAATGGAGCACCTAAAATAAGAGATGGATTGGTTAGATGAAGAAAAGGAAATGGTAGATAGCTGTTTCTGCGGCATTGCTTATGCTACGAAATGAATGCAGGGAGTACTGGGTTCATCCAATAAACGAACGTAGACACGAATTTGGTGAATATCATGTTCTGCTAATTATTCCTCCATATTTAACGTATAAAATGTACTTATAAAATATGTAAACAAACTCCCGGCGCTGTCTTGATGTTTTATGTAACTCTCTGACGAAAATTTAACCACGTTAGATATTGAAAACACGCGTTAACACGTGTAGTGTTAACACGCATTAATACGTGTCACAGAAATATCTTTTACGTTATTTTGAATAGATGTACACATATTATTGTGATTTGTCGTCAGAAACCGACAACACGCTTTAAAACATCTTAACGCGTGTTTTCAATATCTAACGCGGTTAGATT
Organism: Diabrotica virgifera virgifera; assembly: GCF_917563875.1. NCBI lineage: Eukaryota > Metazoa > Arthropoda > Insecta > Coleoptera > Chrysomelidae > Diabrotica > Diabrotica virgifera. Next base: position 143,472,840 of record NC_065450.1, read on the forward strand.
TTCGTCAGAGTGTGACAGTGTGTTAAAACATAAAGACAGCGCCGGGAGTTTGTTTGCATATTTTATAAGTACATTTTATACGTTTAAATATGGAGGAACAATTAGCACAAGATGATATTCACCAAATTCGTGTCTACGTTCGTTTATTTTATGAACCCAGTACTCTGTGCATTCATATCGTAGCATAAACAATGCCGCAGAAACAGCTACCATTTCCTCTTCTTCATCTAGCCAATCCATCTCTTCTTGTAGGTGCTCCATTTTATTGTAAGTACTATTTCACTAGTTTAAGAACATCAAAATGTCAGCATAACACACGTTTTGCAACACAGATAATGTGTCCGGCCTATCTGATATGTCGCATTCTGACGTGCCGTGTTGACACGTGTTAACACGGCACGTATTAATAATGTGTGCTTATAGTCTGGGCTGATTATCGGAGAATAGGCCATTTTTGGGAAAAGTTATTTACAGCAATTTTATTGCTGGAATCGAATCTTATGATTTTATATATTAATAATATAGATATGCAAAGTCCGCAGATAGTGTGCTACTTTTTTATAAACAAAATGGCGCCCGAAAATCGTGTTTTTTTCAATTTTTGCTCTATAACTCCAAAGATTTTAACTTTAGACCAAAAACACTCAAATAAAAATTCACCGCAATTAAATTCTGCATAGAGACGTGTTTTTTCCGATTTACTTCGACTAAAACTTTCCCCGGAAAAAGCGGGTTTTTCCAACAAAATCTTTAATTTTCAACTAGACGTTTTGATAAGTAGTTGTTAATCAATAATTAAATAACTTGGTAACGTAAAAGCCCTTTCCGTATGTATTATAATTACAGAAGCCGATGGAAATTGAATGAACAGTTTAGCAACAATTGAAATGTTAATTAAAAATTTACGGTCGCTATAATAACGACAATAATTATGAAACATAAGAATAACTATGATTTTTTCATAAAAATACACTATACCTATCTAATGTACTTTACAGAATTGAAATTGGAGTATCTAAGCGGCCTCAGGAATATTTTAAAATTATAAACAATTTTTTGGCTTATAAACAAATCGAATATCTCGGGAAATATTAAACCAAATTAAATCGTGAAAACGGTATTCGAAAGACAGTGGCAGGACGCTTCTTTTAAAAGAAAAAATGTTTAAATATGATGAGTGGTTCCTAAGATACAACCGGTCAAAGTTGACCAAAATTTACGGCAAAGATATAAAGAATAGGATCATAATTTTCAAACCATCACCTTTTTATTTTTGTCCTCTTTCTCCTCACCAATTCTCGTATGTTTAAAATGCTCATAACATATATTATTATAATAAAAACTATCGATAATACGTGTGAAAATTGCCAAAAATAGCAAAATTCCAGTCAAAAATTAGGTTGGAGAAAATGTAACCCTCAAAGTTCAAAATCGGTATACGTTAAAAAAATGCATTTTCTCGGCTTCCCATGGAGCACTTTCCTTCATTCTTTTTTTGTTCCCAAGTAACTCGAGTAGAGCCATCATACTAATGCATTATTAAATGTCAAACTTGCTTTTGTTTTGTTATAATAAATTAATTTATTTATTATAACACAATATTTTAATTTGTTTACATAAAAATTGTTTAAATAATTATACAGCTTTCAAATGAGAATATCTATGTTTTTAACTTTAAAAGGTACACTTTTAGTGAGTTTATCTAAAAAAAAGCCTACAACTGGAAAAAATATGTAATTTTCTGTTCTTATAAATAAATTAATCTATTATAACAAAACAAAAGCAAGTTTGACATTTAATAATGCGTTAGTTCGATGGCTCTACTCGAGTTATTAGGGAACAAAAAAAGAATGAAGGAAATTGCTCCATGGGAAGCCGAGAAAATGCATTTTGTTAACGTATACCGATTTTGAACTTTGAGGGTTACATTTTCTCCAACCTAATTTTTGATTGGAGTTTTGCTATTTTTGGCAATTTTCACACGTATTATCGATAGTTTTTATTATAATAATATATGTTATTTTAAAGATATGAAAATTGGTGTGAAGAAAGAGAACAAAAATAAAAAGGTGATGGTTTGAAAATTATGATCCTATTCTTTATATCTTTGCCGTAAATTCCGGTCAACTTTGACCGGTTGTATCTCAAGAACCACTCGTCATAATTAAACATTTTTTCTTTTAAAAGAAGCATCCTGCCGCTGTCTTTCGAATACCGTTTTCACAATTTAATTTAGTTTAATATTTCCCGAGATATTCTATTTGTTTATGAGCCAAAAAATTGTTTATAATTTTAAAATATTCCTGAGGCTGCTTAAATAGTCCAATTTCAATTCTGTAAAGTACATTAGATTGGTATAGTGTCTTTTTATAAAAAATCATAGTTATTCTTATGCATCAAAATTGTTGTCGTTATTATAGCGACCGTAAATTTTTAATTAACATTTTAATTGCTGCTAAACTGTTCATTCAATTTCCATAGACTTCTGGAATTATAGTATATACGGAAAGGGCTTTTACGTTACCAAGTTATTTTATTATTGATTAACAACTACTTATCTAAAAGTTTAGTTGAAAATTAAAGATTTTGTTGGAAAAACCCGCTTTTTCCGGGGAAAGTTTTCGTCGCAGTAAATCGGAAAGAACACGTCTCTATGCAGAATTTAATTGCGGCGAATTTTTATTTGGGTGTTTCTTGTCTAAAGTTAAAAACTTTTATAGTTATAGAGCAAAAATTGAAAAAAAAACACGATTTTCGGGCGCCATTTTGTTTATAAAAAAAGTAGCACACTATCTGCGGACTTTGCATATCTATATTATTAATACATACAATAATAAGATTCGATTCCAGCAATAAAATTGCTGGTAAATAACTTTTCCTTGTATTTTGCTAATTAGCCCAGAGTATTAGCTTAGACATCGAACAAGTATACGCTGTGAGCTCGTACGTAGAGGGGATATTTACAAATTCGCGAGCGCCAGTAGTGGCAAGTCTGTAAACGTTTACCGGAAATTTGACATAAATGTCAAAGTGATTAATTTAAAATTAAAATTAAAAACATTAATTATAAAAAATATTAGTTGGTCAAAGCTGTGGTATATATTTTTACCTTAAATATGCTTACGTTTTAAATACTGAATTTAAGTTTTTTTTAATGTTCCGTAATATGTAATTGTAATTTAATCTAAAAATCTTAGCGCCATCTACACGATAATTGTGTAAGTATCCGAAGTAAGAAATTCATATTTTATCAATAGAACGTCAAAATGATTAGCAAAATCTTAAAAAAATCGATTACAATTTAATTACTTTTTTGCGTTATAAATGTTAAGCGATAACAATTAAATAATAAATTTAAAAATTACCGGTGAAAGTTGAATTAGTAATCCGCTAGGAGCGCCACCAGCGAAGCTCAGAGCGTATATGCCAAATATGTAACAAAACAATCAATAATGAGAAACTAATATTTTTTCAAAGGTTATTTTTTAATGATTTTAACTTCCAATTGTATAGTAAGATTTTTCATCGCGTGTTTAATTCGGTCCAATCAGATTGTTATTACATCGGGATTATTCTACCTAGATTAGTATACTGGGAATATTTTTAGGTAGATTTCTTCTGTTTAATTACAACGAATTTCCTAGTTTTGGCAACTGTCACATTTTAAGAAAATGAACCATAATAAACTTTTAGTTCTGCATTTAATGTCAAATTGTCACGATGACAACACAAATCGACAAATTTTAAGCACTCGATTGTACTTCGGTAAGATTATTTCGTGAATATAACTGTATTTATAAATAATATTATCTAATATTTTATTTATACCCTTCTCTGAATATTGTTTATATTGATATATTTCTCTGATAGATGAGAAAGAAGGTCTATTCAGGAGAAGAATAGTAGAAAAAATATGTTGGAATATGAAAGCAAGCCCTAGTACAATTTAGAGAAAAATGGCCAGCAGTATTAGAGATACTGCTATTGAAATACTTGGGAAAACGTCAAAAAAATAGTTTGAGGAGAAAGAAACTTGGTGGTGGTCAAACGAAGTACAAGGAAGAATAAAAGAGAAGAGAAAATTATATAAAAGTGGCAAGAAACCAGATCCGACACAGATCTTCAAAACCATAATATGGTGGCGAAAAAGGAAGCGAAAGTAGCAGTAGCAAAAGCCAAAGCAGAAGCGTATTCAAACCTATACGATCAACTTGATACAGCAAAGAAAGCAAAAGATTTGAATCAGATTAGATGTATCCGAGATGAAAATAATAAAATACTAGTTCACGAAAGGGATGTCAAAAAGAGATGGAGAAAGTACTTTGGCAGCTTATTAAATGAAGAATTTGACAGACAGCCTGTAGAGTCAACGGATACAGTAGCAGCAATGGTCATCAAAATAACAAACGAGGAAGTGGCTCAAGCGCTTCAAAAAATAAAGAAAGGAAAAGCGGTAGGACCAGAAAATATTCCTGGGAAAGTATGGAGAGCATTGGGAGAGACAGGAACAAGGTGGCTAGCAGGTCTATTTAATAGAATTATGGAAGTTGGACAAATGCCAGACGAATGGAGAAGCAGTATACTGGTACCTGTTTACAAAAACATGCTACTGAACAAAACAGTCCAACTTTTTTGCAACCACATTTAGCGCTACATCCCTTTTTACAGTTGCAAAGAATTGTGTTCAGGAGTTTTTCCGGCACAGGTGGGAGTAAAGTTTGAATTGGTTCTAATGAGCTGTCGTCTAAGTTCCATCTCCAGTCTTTTGGATCTCGCTGATAACCAACCCACACTTGAACTTGGTAATATGCACGAAAAATATGTTGATGAGCAGCCACTGAGGTTGGAGGAAGACAAGGTAATTGCACTTGTTTTTATTTCGAGTATTTTTAAAGAAAGATGCATATCGAAACTTATCTTAGCACGTAGTTTTTTAGGCACTCCATACATAGAGAGAAGAAAGCTAATTCCGTTGGAAATAACTTCTTGTGGAGTTGAATTAGTTTTTTAAGACCTTTAGCACATTTAATTAAAATTAGGTTTAACACGTATATTCACTCCGGAGTAACACTTAAGAGTAATTAATACCTCGAGGCTGTCATCTACCTGAAGAATTTTCAGGAAATAACGGTGTAATTTGCATAATGTAATTTTTAGATTTCATTTATGATGATGGTATTTTAAACAATCCTGCCGATTTTCAGCTTGATGGTAATTATTGTAACCTCACTCCTATTTTTGAGTCTAACTAGACCGATCTATTGTGTGTTGTCAAAGTTTGTTGTATGGCTAGGCCTTCGTTATAATTTTCTTCTGCCCATTTCAATATGTGCATGGTTCCCTCCAGTTTTCCTTTTCCAGAATTTTGATATCTCTCATGAGCTGGTCCTCCTATCTCTTTCCGGGTCTTCCCCTCGGTCTTGCAGTCTCTGGTTTCGATCTGGTAATCTTCTTATTCAGTAAGTCGTTTTTCCTTCTCTCTACGTGTCCCAGCCATCTCAGTCGCTGTGTTTTAATAAATCTAACTAGGTCTTCTCCCTTCATTATGTCTATTAGTTCATGGTTTATTCATCTTCTCATTTCTCCGTTGTCCATTTTTATCGGGCCCATAGTCCGTCTGAGGATTTTCCTTTCGAATATTCTCAATTTTTCTTCGTCTTTTTCCGTGAGACACATTGTCAAGGTGCGTACGTAACTACTGGTCTGATTGCAACTCTTTATATTTTCAGCTTTGTATTTCTGGATAAGTCCTTGTCCTTCATTAGCATATGATATTTACGTTTTGTTGCCTGCTAGTATTCGCTCCGTTACTTCTTCACTTCTCTTATTTTAGCCATTCACTATTACTCAAAATATGACCAAACATTTAAATTGTTGAACTCGTTCAAAAATTTAGTTTTCTATTTTTATTTCTCTCGTTCTGTTATCTTCTCTTCTAGAGCAGAGTAGATATTTTGTTTTTCCTTCGTTAATTTGTAGACCTCTTTTCCGTGCTTCCTTTGTTACTGCTTCTTTTAATCTTTCCTAGTCTCTTCCCATAAGTAAGAATAAATAAGATAAGTTAGTAAGAATAAAGAAGAAAATAATGCCCCAATTTTTTTCTTAAACTTGTTTCCATTCGGCAATAGTCACTCGAACCCTCCGAGCGCTCGTGTCTATTGCCAGGCAACAAATTTTCGAAAAAATGCCGCATTATTCTCAATTCATTTTCACTCTCTTGTGATATTAATGTGGGAAATATAAAATAAACGCTTTATTATTAACGACTTCAATTTTAGATGAAAAACTGCAAAAATAGAATTTTAATCCCCAGACAACGATAGTTTTCGCCAGTGACGCACAACCCCTACATACTGTTACGTCAGTTTTGTAGATTGATCCTACATAGAAAAAGACCCTTGACGTGAAAAAAGAAGTAGTCACGTACGAGAATGTTTTAGACGTCATGGACTGAAATATCTGGTGACGTGTGGAATGTCATAAAATATATACAGAGTGGGCAAAAGAAAACAGTCCACCTCGATATTTGGCAGTATTTATTAGATTTTAAGGAAATGAAGAAGCAGGTCGATTTTTGATCTAAGGGGGACGCATTTTTACTGTTAATACATCTGTCACTTGTCAAACTCCTCCCTTCCATTTCTCCCACCACTTATTTTTAAATACGGAATAGGGACCGTGTGCTACTTCTTTTGAAAGGTTATTCAATTCTCTATTCAGTAATATTAACATTGACATAATTATTTATACAGGGTGTCTAAGAAAAATTATTTTGGATTAAATTAATTGACACAAAAAGAAGCATGTATGCAACTTTTTTAACTCAAAACACATTCTACTACTGACAGAAAACAGAGAAAAGTGTTTATTTGACAAATATTGTTTTTCGCTTAAATTTAATATTCAACCTGCCAACAGGCAGATGGGTGGCAGCTTGAACATTAAAATTAAGCGAAAAGCAATGTTTAGTTATCAAAAAACATTTTTTTATGTTTTGTGATAGCAGTAGAATGTATTTTGAATTAAATAAATTACATACATTTTTCTTTTTGTGTCAATTAATTCAATCAAAATATTTTTTTCTTGGACACCCTGTATAAATAATTATGTTAATGTTTATATTACTGAATAGAGAATTAAATAACCTTTTAAATGAGCTAGCACACGACTGCTATTCCGTATTTAAAAATAAGGGGTGGGGAAAGTGGAAAGTTGACAAATGACAAATGTCATTGTCATTCTCTTTGCCTTATCCCTATGCGGGGTCAGCTTCCCTAATTTCATTTCTCCACACAATTCTATCTTGGGTCATATCAATGTTAATCCCCTTTACCAACATGTCCTGCCTTATCTCCTCCCCCAGGTTTTCTTTGGTCTTCCTCTCCTACTCCTTCCAGGAATCTGCACTTCAGCTATTCTTCGTATTGAGTGATTAACGTCTCGACGTTGAACATGACCAAACCATCTTAACCTATGCTCTCTCATTTTGGCATCAATTGGTGCCACACCTAGACTTCCCCTAATATACTCATTTCTAATTTTATCTTTCTTTTTCACTCCACTCATACATCTAAGCATTCTCATTTCCGCCACATGCATTCGTTGTTCCTCTTTCTTTTTCACTGTCCAACATTCAGTTCCGTACATCATAGCCGGTCTTATGGCTGTTTTATAGAATTTTCCCTTCAGCTTCATTGGAAATTTTCTGTCAAACAACACACCACTCGCTTCTTTCCACTTCATCCATCCAGCCCTAATTCTACTGCATGCATCTACATCTATTTCTCCATTACTCTGTAATACCGATTCTAGGTACTTAAAACTATTGCTTTTCACAATCATTTCACCATCCAAAGATACCATTTTATTTGTAGTAGCTCCATCTTTAAATGAACATTCCAAATACTCTGTTTTTGTCCTACTAAGTTTTAAACCTTTTTCCTCCAGAGCTTGTCTCCACTGTTCCAGTTTTTTCTAAGTCTCTTTCACTATTTCCTACTAACACGACATCATCAGCATACATTAAACACCATGGAATGTTACCCTGTAGTTTCGCTGTTATCTGGTCCAAAACAAATGAGAATAAATACGGACTAAGCACAGAGCCTTGGTGCAATCCTACTTTCACATGTAATTTATCAGTCGCTCCCACACCTGTCCTAACACTAGTCGTTACTCCCTCATACATATCCCTCACAATCTTTACATATTCACCAGGGACTCCTTTCTTATTGAGTGCCCACCACAGAATCTCTCGAGGAACTCTATCATATGCTTTCTCAAGATCAATGAATACCATATGAGCGTTTGTTTCTTTACTCCTGTATTTTTCCATCAACTGCCTTATAATGAAAATTGCATCTGTTTTTGATCTACCCTGCATAAATCCAAATTGATTCTCAGATATTTCGGTCTCTTCACGTATCCGTCTATCAATTACTATTTCCCGTATTTTCATGGTGTGGCTAAGCAGTTTTATAGCCCTGTAGTTTGTACATTGTTGTATATCTCCCTTGTTTTTGTAAACAGGTACCAGTATACTGCTTCTCCATTCGTCTGGCATTTGTCCGACTTCCATAATTCTATTAAATAGACCTGCTAGTCACCTTGTTCCTGTCTCTCCCAATGCTCTCCATACTTCCCCAGGAATATCATCTGGTCCTACCGCTTTTCCTTTCTTTATTTTTTGAAGCGCTTGAGCCACCTCCTCGTTGGTTATTTTGGTGACCATTGCTGCTACTGTCTCCGTTGACTCTACAGGCTGTCTGTCAAATTCTTTATTTAATAAGCTCTCAAAGTACTTTCTCCATCTCTTTTTGACATCCCCTTCGTGCACTAGTATTTTATTATTTTCATCTCGGGTACATCTAATCTGATTAAAATGTTTTGCTTTCTTTGCTCTCTGTTTGGCTATTTTATATATCTTCGTTGCGCCTTCCCTATTATCAAGTTGATCGTATAGGTTTGAATACGCTTCTGCTTTGGCTTTTGCTACTGCTACTTTCGCTTCCTTTTTCGTCACCATATAATTTTGAAGATCTTTGTCAGATCTGGTTTCTTGCCACTTTTTATATAATTTTCTCTTCTCTTTTATTTTTCCTTGTACTTCGTTTGACCACCACCAAGTCTCTTTATCCTCAAACTTTTTTCCTGACGTTTTTCCAAGTATTTCAATAGCAGTCTCTCTAATACTACTGGCCATTTTTCTCCAGATTGTATGAGGGCTTCCTTTCATGTTCCAACATATTTTTTCTACCATTTTTCTCCTGAATAGACCTTTCTCATCTTTCAGCAGCCACCACTTGATTTTTTGTGGTCCTCTCCGATATTTTTGTTTAGTTTCGCTTTTTACTTCGATGTCCAGAACAAGCAGCTTATGTTGTTGGCTTACTGTCTCACTAACGATTACCTTGCAGTCCTTTCATTCACGTATGTCATCTTTCCTTGTCATGAAGTAGTCTATTTGGGATTGATGTTGTCCACTTTTGTAGGTAATAAGTTGAGTTTCTCTCTTTTTAAAGAATGTGTTAACAATCGCCATATCCAATGCTGTTGCTAATTCAAGCATGTCATCTCCAGCTTCATTTCTAGTTCCAAAGCCTAATCCCCCATATATTGTTTCATATCCTATCTTGGTTTGGTCCACATATGCATTGAAATCACCTCCTAAACCGGGGCATTCACGTTCCGATTTTTGGTCCAACTAGTGGTCCGACTAGAGAGAGAGAGAGAGAGTGATACGTTGGATCTAAAATCAGACCGTGAGTGGGTGGTGGTACCACTAGTAAGACCACTAGTGGGACCACTAGTGGTCCAACTAAGAAAGTTGGAGCGTGAATGCCGATGTTGGATGTTGGATTAAAAATTTCCACTACACTGCTCATTTTCATAGTAGATTTTTTCGTGAACGGATTAACAGATTTCGCTATTTTTTTTATTATCTTAGATATTTGCTTTTTTGTACTTATACCGGGTGGAGGAAAAGAAATGTTTTTCTTATGTTAAGTGTGAAACACCCTGTAGGGAGGACGAGGTACAATAATGAGTATGCATCGGAATCGTATTATAGTCTTATATTTTGTGAATATTTTGTTTTTTGAATCTCCCTGATATCTTTAGCTTTCTAAAGATAAAGAAACTAACAAAGAAAATAGGTTTTTACGCCTTAACATGTATTTTAACTGAAACAAAACTAAATTAACACTAAAAAATAACAGTTAACAAAACTTTAAAAACAGAAAGGCACATAACGTAAACGATTGTCGATCAGGTAAGCGGTATGCACAGCACAACATAAGAGAGACGAGATTGTTTAATGGAGGCTCTATGATGTTTTGGGGTGGAATTTCCCTGAAAGTAATACGGATTCGGTGTCTACCTGGAGGCTCTTTAAATATCAAGAGTTACATTACACATATTCTTTTTCTTTGAACACTATTTTTCTTTCGCACTATATATAGGAAATAATGTCGTCTTAGTGGTATGATAAGACATGACCTCCTCACGTATCGCAGTCGTCAGTTAAAACATATATTAAAAAGTAAAACCGTCTAGTTTCTTTGTTATTAAAGGTATCAGAAAAATTAAAAAAATAAATGGTTCACAAAAGATGAGACTACAACATAGTATTGATGCATAACCACCATTTTACCTCTTCCTCCCTAAAGGAAGTCTCAAACTTTTGTTTCGGTTAAAACACAAGTTAACATACAAAACCTTATATTTTCTTTGTTTCTAAAGATATCAGGCAGATTCAAAAAAAGTTTTCACCAAACATAAGACTATAATACGATCCCGATGCATACTCGTTATTGTACCTCGTCCTTCCTAAGGGTGTTTCAAACTTAACATAAGAAAAACATTTTCCTCTACCCAGTATAAGTACAAAAAAGAAGTTTGAGTAAATCTTTCCATAACTGTGTTAATATTATTCGTCCGCTATAACTTTTCCCATGCGTCACGATTCATTTACAAACAAATTAAGTTAGAACATAAAGTGAAACGAACGTCGATGTGTATATACATTTTGTATACTGTATACTATGTATAGGTACTATACTGCACACATTGGCGTACGTTTGACTTTATGTTTTGACTTAATTTGTTTTAATATGAATCGTGACGCATGGGAAAAGTTATAGCGAAACAATACTAAAGAAATATCTAAAATAGTAAAAAAAGCTAGCAGGATCCGTTAATCCGTTCACGAAAAAGTAAGCTGTGTAAATTAGCATAAATTTTCTATATCCCTAACTTATGCCTCGCATTATATTACGTATGGGATGTCTACAAGTTTCTTTACGCAAACATTCCTAGTTTGCAAATATTTAATACAAAATAAACTTTCACAAAAATTACCCTAATTAAAATACACAATTCTTCATTATCTACTTTTTGTTGGGACCAATCATTTTCCTTTCTGTAGACCAGTTTCTTACTAATCGGAAGTTATTTTCTTTTGACATCGTATGCAAATTTACTATTTGAATTGGGAATAAGCCGCGATATTAGTTATACTTTAAATTTATTTGATGTTTCGACTTCCACTTCGGAATATTTTGATAACGATTTGAGAAGTAGAAGTCGAAACGTCAAACAAATTTAATTTCTAACTAATATTGTGATTTATTCCCAATTAAGATAGTAAATTTGCTACGAGACCGCACTGTAACTAGTATTTCGTCCGTGTATACAGTTTGCTTACAACATCAGCTACAAACAAAATCTCAATTGGTACATCACTGAGCAAATATCCCTAGGTTCGCAAATAAATAATAGAAAATAACTTTTAATGGCACGAAAAATTGCTACTATTAACCCTTAAACGCCCAAGGGTGGGTAAAAAATGTCCACCTAATGCGTATTCCTTTGTAACATATTTATTACCTGTTTAAAAATTTTAAAAATATTATTTATTGTTAAAAAGACAGCCCTTTATCGAATGTTAATTTGGTTCTACCGATATTTTTGAAAATAAAAGTAGCATCTCGAGTTAAATATGGGTGGGCATAAAAAGTACACCCTTGGTAAAACTTGTTACTAAAGGTTTCTATATAATTTCTCGTTGGTAAGAAGATAATCGATATAATTATCGACGTATAATTACATAATCTACATAATTATCCGCCAATGAGGAGGTTGAAAGGAAGAATGTGGAGAAAATCGACAAATCTAAATTACTGGCTTTTACTGGTGTGTTAATTTTGATGTAAATTGTAATTTTGTTGTAAGGGTTGTAAATTGTTTATATTAATATTTTAGAAGATGCAGTGTTTATTAAGCATAAGATTCTTAAGTTTAATCCATTTTCAACAACTCTCAATAAATATATTAGCTATGTTCGAGGTGGACATTTTTTACCCACCCTTGGGCGTACATGGAACCTAAAAAAGTTTGGGCGTTTAAGGGTTAAAAATACACGATACACCCACACACAGCAAAGTAAATCCCAGCTCCAGTTTAGAACAAATTTTTATTTCTTTCTAAAATAGAATATAACTGCCCTACATCTTAAAAAGTAAAAATTACAAGAGTCGTAAAAATTAATTAGTTGTTAATTATGAAACCTCAACTCATGTACCCAATTTTTAAAAACACAAATCCTCCGAATTATATTTTGCATAGACTTTACTCGATACATTTTTGGCTGAGCAGTGTACACCACCGTGAAAACAGGTGACTTAAAGGGAAGCCTGAAGTTGGAGGCTAGTTGGCCCGCTTTAAGGTGGTATGACACAATGTTAAAATTTATATAGTTTTTAGGTACAGTTACCGTCCCTATTTCAAAACCAATCTTCAACTTAGGGTTATGTACGTGAACTGTAGACTTTCTATTTTAATAGTATCTAGTTAAAATTTCCAAAGAACGTAGTATATTTTTTATAACTGTACTTAAAGGAGTCCATGTCATAACTTACTTAGTAACTTGTTGTAAAAATTCGTTTTGCATAATAATTTTTGAACTTCGGTAGAAAATAACTATCAGAAACCATTAACTACGCAAAAAGCTTTATTTTAAACAAAATTACATTGTCCGTACTGCCATAATTTTTAAATTAACTGTACCTAAAGGTAAAAATTATTGTTAAAAGCTGCAATCTGGGGATTTTGTTCATATTACAGCATTAAGTTGGCATTTTTCTTGTGATAAAATAGTTCCGCTGTCACTTGGAGAAGATGAGTTCACGTGTCATTTAGTAGATGGCAGCAGTGATGTATTAAATGGCGACAGATGCGCGTTTGCCGGATTTTAAGAAAATCTGCAAACAATTGAAAACGAGTTTTGTAACCACGGAAATACGATGAATCACGCGGTTTTGTTTAGAAAAGTGGCCCCACCCCCTCTCAGTACACATTTTGGGCCTTGTTTGACTTTCAATCATGATTGTATAACGTCTCAGTGCCTTAGCAATACAAATATACATATTTTATGCTTGAAACCGTGACGTTATACAAATGGTTGAAAGTTAAACGAGGCTCAAAATGTCTTAAAGTGTTTACTGGGGGATTATACTAGTTTTGACATAATACATAGATAACCTAAGGTCTAGTATGTTATGTGGGGCGTATCTAAAAACAATTTCAGTTTTGTTCACTTTCTAGCAAATTTAATTTTTATAATACCGCAAATAATGCATTGTTCGGATACAATTAGCTTTTTGTAAAGACGATGACATCGACATTTTTACACACATTACACATGCCAATGGCCATTTAACCTTCAACATAAATAAAACAAAAATAGACACTGGTGAGCAAAACTCAAAAACCTGCCAGACAATTGAAAATAAAAAACCAATTCAACACGTAGAATAATATATATACCTTGGAACAGTCGTCAACTCGAAATGGGATCAAAAAACCGAAATATATTCAGAGTATAACCAGAACCAGAGCTACATTTAACATGAGAAATATATTCAATCATTGCGACATATCTGTCCCACTAAAAATATGGCTGCTAAATTGCTATGTATTTCCAGTCTTGTTGTATGGAGCAGAGCTGGACAATAACGGAAACATTATCGAAAAGGCTAGATGTATTCGAAATGTGGGTGTACCGACGTATCCTCAAAATATTCTGGACGACTCACACCACCAACGAATAGGTATTGCGCCGAATGGGAAAAAAAAAAGAAATATCTTTCACAATTAATAATTGAAAACGTGAACACCTTGGTCATATATTATGAGACATGATAAATACCGTATACTGCAGCTGATAATATAGGGTAAAATAGAGAGTAAACGTGGACCCGGAAGAAGAAGACACTCATGGCTTCAAAACTTACGCCAATGGTTTGGACTAACATCGATCGAGTTATAGACACGCTGTAAACAAAATTAAAATTGCTATGATGATAGCCAACTTCCACAACGGACAAGGCACATGAAGAACAAGAATTAGAAATGAGATGAAAATGTAAAATTTTCCGAGGAAAAAAACTTCCCGTGTTGACATTCCAACATACAAATCAATGGTATCACCCTTCAGAGCTCCCAAAGCTTCATATACCTGGGCACAGAGCTAAACAGTCAGCTAGATCACTCAAAAAATTAGAAGACGCATTGAAATAGCAAGATCTGGCTTCATGAACATGCTTAAAATGCTCTGTAACCCCAAGCTATCAGTCACAATAAGATTGAAACACTAAAGTGTTATGTGTGGTCTCTATTACTATATGGCTGTGAGACCTGGACATTAAAACAGTATGATGTCAACAAACTGAATTCATTCGAAATGTCGATGTACCGCCGAATGCTAAGAATAAGCTGGACCACCAAAACTACAAATGAAGAAGTACTGGAAATAATGAACACACGTCCTCATCTGGTCAATACAATCAAAATTTGAAAGACGTCATATCTAGGACACATAATGCGCCATAGGGAATTTGAGTAGCTTCAGGTAATATTAGAAGGAAAAATCGAAGGTAAAAGGGGTATAGGAAGAAAGAAAAAATCTTGGCTCAGAAACATCAGAGATTGAACCCACACAGCAGGGAATGACTTAATTCATCAAGCCCAGAACAGAGAGAAATTTGCCATATTGATCGCCAACCTCAATAGAGAAGGCACTTAGGAGGAGGAGGACAACGCAAGAGACCCTAAGAGGTAGTTTCCTGTCACGATTAAACCCCGATTAGCTAACCAGGACATAAAATACTGGTCCTAAGGCTCAAAGATAGATAGAAAGTAACTTGTGAAGTGGTTACGATTGATTTGATTTAAGATGATAATTGGGGGTGATTTTCCCGAGGTTTTTGACCAAAAAAAAGGGACCAACTATATTTTGAGCATTTGCTTAGTTTATTGATGCTACAAACTAAAAAAAAAAAAAAAACAAAAATAAATATTTTTTAAACACTTTAAAAAAGTTTTGAGTTTTCCCCAAAAAAGTGCATCATTTTTTGGTTATTTCACGTTGAAATATTCACTTTGAAATTTGGCGGATATGAAACTATTTTTTATTAGCTACAACTTTATTTCAACTGGGTCCATAGAGTTCATAATATATAGACCTGGATCCCGCGTACCTAAAAAAAGTTGATTAATAGCAAGCTGAAAATTTGTTAATAGCTTAACGGTGTCTAGTCGGACAAACTTTGATGTATGGTAACACTGAAATAGGGAAAGTTTTATTTGTGGAACAGCTTAAAAATTTGGAACGTAAAACTACGTGGGACTACGAAAACGTGCCATGTATTTTGTCGAACAGAACTTGATTGTTAGCATTGATTTGTTAGAATTTCATTAAACTTTCATGTAAAAATCAGACTGATGTTTATCACCAACTGTGCATTTTAATGAGTGGAACACGAAGAACATGTCAAATGACAGTAATCAAGTCGGTTGTTTAGCAGTCTGATGTTTGCATGAGAGTTTAATGAAAGGGTAACAAATCAATTGGACGTTCTGTCCAACAAAATACCTGGGACGTTTTCGTAACCCCCTGTTACGAAGTTCCCCTGTTCCAATATTCCCTCCCGTACATCAAAGTTTGTCCGACTAGACACCGTTAAACTATTAACAAATTTTCAGCTTGCTATTAATCAAGTTTTTTTGGTACGCGCGATTCAGGTCTAATACACCATTTTTTTATAATTTTTTAGAAGCTACATATTTTTGCTAAGAATGTTTTTTTCGGATAAAATACTTATTTTTTGAGTTATTTGTAAAAGCCGCCTAAAAGCGTGTTTTTTACTCGCAAATAACTCGAATATTAATTTAGTGAAAAAATCCTATAGAACAAAAGTTTCTTAGAATTAATCAGTTTATCCATTTTCAGACTTATTTTGAACATATATTTTTTCACCCCCCAGATGGAACAAAACTCACCCTCAGGGCAAAATCTTACATCGGCACACTATCACTTTTCTTGGTTGACATGTTACCTATCTGTATGCCAAATTTCATGTTAATCCAAGCGATTATTTAAAATTCAGAGCAAAAAGTGTGATTTAATGTATATATTTACTACATACTTGTATTTCAAACAATTGCAAATTTCTTTATCAGTTTAAAATAAAAATTTTTGACCAGGTAAAGAATTAATAATTGTCACAAAATTACAAATCACATTATTACAAATATAATCTAAATACAATAAGTGATAAAATTTTTCCAAATGAAACGTTTTGTATCTATTAGCATTGTTTAAAAAAAGATAAAAATTTGTCTAGTTATACAATGCTATCTATTAATAGTAAGAATTTACCATTTCCAGGTAAAGAATAATTAAACACCCTCATCACTGTGAATACAATACAAGTACGATTGAAAGCGAACAGTACCGATCGATCGGTAACGATCATAAGTTCTATTTAATACGTGGCAACAACGCCGTCGTTAATAGAATTAAAATTCGTCGTTATTAAAATGTTCGAATATATATACGTGCTGCCATCTACTGAAAGAATTGTTAAACGTTTAGTTCCTATGATCACCAACCATTTTGACTGTGGCGTTTACATACCCCCTTAAGCGGGCCATTCATGATCCGATTTGTGGTCCTTCTAGTGGGACCACTAGTGGTCTTACTAGTTGGATGTTCCGCACCATTCACGATCCAACTTTTTATCCAACTAGCCTTTAACTTCAGGCTTCCCCTTTCAGTCACCTGTTTTCACGGTGGTGTACACTGCTCAGCCAAAAATATATCGAGTAAAGTCTATGCAAAATATAATTCGGAGGATTTGTGTTTTTAAAAATTGGGTACATGAGTTGGTTGAGGTTTCATAATTAAGCATGCCATAAGTTTCGTTTGTCTAGCATTTATCTAGGGCTGATATGAACTAATTAATTTTTACGAATCTTTTAATTTTTACGACTTTTTAAGATGTAGGGTAGTTATATTCTAGTTAGAAAGAAATAAAAACTTCTTCTAAACTGGAGCTGGGATTTACTTTGCTGTGTGTTGGTGTATCGTGTATTTTTAATAGTAGCAATTTTTAGAAGATGAAACATCAAATAAATTTAAAGTATAACTAATATCGCGGCTTATTTTCAATTCAAATAGTAAATTTGCATGGGATGCCAAAAGAAAATAGTTTCAGATTAATAAGAAACTGGTCTTTATTTACTGAAAAGAAAATGATTGATCCCAACAAAAAGTAGATAATGAAGAATACTGTATTTTAAAAAGGGTAATTTTTGTAAAGGTTTATTTTCTATTAAATATTTGCAAACTAGGAATGTTTGCGTAAAGAAACTTGTAGACATCCCATACGTAATATATCTACTGCGAGGCATAAGTTAGGGATATAGAAAATTTATGCTCATTTTCATAATTGATTTTTTCGTGAACGGATTAACGGGTCTTGCTATTTCTTTTCACTATTTTAGATATTTCTTTAGTATTAACACAGTTGTGCAAAGATTTACTCAAACTTCTTTTTTGTACTTATACCGGGTGGAGGAAAAGAAATGTTTTTCTTATGTTAAGTTTGAAACACCCTGTAGGGAGGACGAGGTAGAATAATGAGTATGCATCAGAATCGTATTATAGTCTTATGTTTTGTAAACATTTTATTTTTTGAATGTGCCTGATATCTTTAGAAACAAAGAAAATAGACGGCTTTGTAGTTTATCATGTGATTTAACCGAAACAAAAGTTTGAGACACCCTTTAGGGAGGAAAAGGTAAAATGGTGGTTATGCATCGATACTATGTTGTAGTCTGATCTTTTGTGAACCATTTATTTTTAATTTCTCTGATATCTTTAATAACAAATAAACTAGACGGTTTTACTTTTTAACGTTTACTTTTTAAAGTGTTTTAACTGATGACTGCAATACGTGAGGAGGTCATGTCTTGCAAAGTCATGTGCTAAAGAAAAACAGTGTTCAAAGAAAAATAATATGTGTAATGTACCTCTCGATATTTAAAGAGCCTCCAGGTAGACACCGAATCCGTATTACTTTCAGGGAAATTCTACCCCAAAACATCATATAGCCTCCATTAAACAATCTCGTCTCTCCTATGTTATGCTGTGCATACCGCTTACCTTATCGACAATCGTTTACGTTATGTGCCTTTCTGTTTTTAAAGTTTTGTTAACTGTTATTTTTTACTGTTAATTTAGTTTTGTTTCAGTTAAAATACATGCTAAGGCGTAAAACCACCTATTTTCTTTGTTAGTTTCTTTATCTTTAGAAAGCTAAATATATCATGCAGTGAGATTCAAAAAACAAAATGTTCACAAAACATAAGACTACAAACTTAACATAAGAAAAATATTACTTTTCTTCCACCCGGTATAAGTACAAAAAAGAAATTTAATTAAATCTTTGCACAACTGCAAATATCTAAGATAATAAAAAAAAAAAATAGCGAAATCTGTTAATCCGTTCACGAAAAGATCTACTATGAAAATGAGCAGTGTAGTGGAAATTTTTAATCCAACATCGGCATTCACGCTCCAACTTTCTTAGTTGGACCACTAGTGGTCCCACTAGTGGTCTTACTAGTGGTACCACCACCCACTCACAGTCTGATTTTAGATCCAACGTATCACTCTCTCTCTCTAGTCGGACAACTAGTTGGACCAAAAATCGGAACGTGAATGCCCCGGTTAACGTTCTCCTCTGCTGGAATATCACTCAGTACGTCTCGTAATTGATCATAGAAAGCTCTTCTTTTATTCTCACCCAGACCTGTTTGGGTCACATTTGTCATTGACAAATGACAAATGTATGTACCGTAAAAGTGTGTCCCTCTTAGGTCAAAAATCGACTTGTGTCGTCATTTTCTTAAAATCTAATAAATACATACTGCCAAATATTGAGGTGGACTGTTTTCGTTGGCCCACTGTATAAGCATATTTTATGTGCTTGACATTTTAGAAAGCAGTAGTTATGTAGTTTATGTTTGTCAGTTAAGGCGGTTTCTCACTTGTCAGTTTCGCTGACGCACTCTAACAGATTCAGTGATGCTGAACAAATAATGAACATGAGAACACCTTTTCATTTTAAATGATCAGTACATTCATACTTTTAGTTAAAGCAAAGAATACTCCATCCAACTCCATTGGATGGAGTATTCTTTGGTTAAAGTGAAAGCCAGTTCTACTTTTATCATTATTGACTGATCATGGTCGCATAATGAATAGAAACTGAAGCGCGAGAACATACATTTTCGTGATTTGTTCAATGTGGAAGTTTTGAAAGCAATTTAGGAGCAATTTTTTGCAGAATCTCTTGAAATTTGTCTCGTTCTTAAGTGGTTTGTATATGAATCACCATCTTTCAAAGCTAATTCTTTCAAAGGCAAAGTTTTTCAATCCTAATAGCGGCATTAATAATAATGAAAAATATTAAAAATGTTACTAAAAGATTTTAAATTGAAAACGTATTGGTCCATTCCCCTGGTGACACCTCTAAGGGTAAGCACAGAACAAGTAAGTCACGGTGGAGGTGTAGGTCGCGGTGGATGCTACTAGTTAAGTCGCGGTCGATGTCGACAGCACATAGCAAGGAGATCACCTGCGCTGTCAGTCGAGCTAGAACCATTATCAATTGGCTTTAAATAATAAGATCCTCCTTCGTGTTTAAAAAATTTACTGAATTTAATTACTTTAGAAATTCAAAAATAAACTGAATACAAAAAAGGGATTATATAAAAAGTATCAACTCATATCATCCTTGTAGGCCGCGCAGTAGACATCCATGTAAAACAAACTCAAAAGCATCGATGTAAACCTCCTGGATGGCATCGCGCTAAACCTCCATTGCGACTTACCTGCTCTGTTCGCTTCCATTCATTACAATGTGTTTGTTTTACATGGATGTCGACATCGACCGCGACCGACACATACAGCTCCACCGAGACTTACTTGTTCTGTGCTTACCCCAAGGCTTCTTCAATATGCAAGCCAGATGGATGCTGCAGTGAAGACAAAAGGGAAGGAATTCTATACTATGCAATTCACAACCCCCGTCTGCAGCTTGGTAAAGTTGTTGGTAAAGATGTTGGTCACTTAGAGCAGTGTTTCCCAAAGTGTGGGTCGCGACCCCCTGGGGGGTCGCAATGAGGTACTAGGGGGTCGCCGGAAATTTCCAAAATAAGACAAAAACACTACTTTGTTAAATCATGTATTTTTATTTTAATAAAGCCGTTAATAAAAATTAACAATTAATTATCAAACGAAACATAAAACTAAATATTAAAAGTCCTTAAAAGTAAAAGAAAAAAATAAAGTCAAATATTACAATGTTAATGAGACCCATGCGCCTGTTTTTTTGAAACTAGTCTTTCAAATCTAGGCTGTGTATTTGAGACACACACAATTATATCGTTTTCAAGTACGAGACGATTTCTCACTTTTGTTTTAATGGCAGTCATAGACGATAAACTTAACTCACATAAATATGATGTTACAAATGGACCAAACATTTTACAGCTTCATTCGCCAACTGAGGGTATTCCTGCATCTTTTTGGTCCAAAATTCGTCCGGGTTCTGGGAAAAAAATTGGAGCTTCAACATTCCATCACTTGATATTTCAATAAGTTGTTCTTTCATGTTTATTGGTATTTTAGCATGTTGAAAGGAATCGGCTAAAAACGGATTCAGTATCCATCTGCAACTATCGTAACTGTTTTGAATTTCTTCGGGGAAATAATCACAGAGCTGTTGTTTTAAATTAAGCAAAGTAACTTGCATGCCTGAATAAACTTGCTCAAAATTTGTAGCACTGTAACATACATTTTCTATAATTTCCTGAACGCACTGGAATGAATCGAGCTGCTTTTTGCCAAGTGAAGTTGACCATAAATCGATTTTTCTTATAAACCTCTTAATTTTATCTGTGGCTGTAATTATATTAATGTCGCGACCTTGCAAATTACTGTTCAAAATATTTAACTGTTCGAATATATCAGCAAGGAAACCTAGTTTCAAAAGCCAAATAGGATCGGAAAATTGATTTTCATATGGGGACTTCTCATCTTTCAAATACATTAAAAGCTCTGCTCTTAAGTCAAATACTCTTTTTAAGACGTTGCCCCTTGAAAGCCACCTTACTTCGGTGTGATAAAGAAGATTTTGAAATGTAGCACCCATGTCTTCGCAGATTTTTCGAAAAATACGTGTCTGTAAAGCTTTTCCTTTAATGGAATTTACAACTTTAATGATGGATTTCATAACACAGTCCATTTCAGGAGGTAAAGCTTTTGACGCTAGAGCTTCTCGATGTAAAAAACAATGTCTCCATGTGGCATTAGGCATTATTTCTTGTAATCTGACGACAAGACCAGATTGATGTCCTGTCATAGCTTTAGCGCCATCTGTACATATAGCAATACATTTTCCCCAGTCAATAACATATTTACTTGTGCGTTTCACAAAACTGTCGAATAAACATTTTCCAGTGGTATTGGTCTCCAATAGGGAACAAAATAAAATATCTTCTTGAATGCCATTATTTGTATCATGATTAATTATTTATATGGAAAATAAGCCACAATTAAAATGAAAAAAATAATTTTATTAACGTTTCGACGCCCAAATCGGGTGCCGTTGTCAAAATACAAAATATTACTAAAATAAACTAAAGTGTTGTTGCTAAGCAAAAAAATTCTTCTAATAATTTATTTAATCTCACTCATTTATATATATTTATATATATATTTATATATATATCGAAACGTTAATAAAATTATTTTTTTCATTTTTTTCATTTTAATTGTGGCTTATTTCCCATATAAATAATTAATCATAAAAATGCCACAAGGAAATAGCTTCAGAACAACATATTTGTATCATATCGTACAAACGTAATAAATTAGGCACAGTTAGATATATCCGTGGATTCGTCCATTTGAAGAGAGAAGTACGTGTATTTATTAAGATTTTCCACAACTTGCCCTTGAATATATTCTGCCATATCACTAATTCTTCTTTGGATAGCATTATTTGACAGAGGTATTGTTTTTAACTTTGCAGACTCTTTTTCACCAATCACTATATGTACCATTTCAACAGCTGCTGGCAAAATCAGATTTTCAGCAATTGTGTGCGGATTACTAGTTTTGGCAACGCGATAAGCAACTTTATAACTTGCTAATAATGCTTTTTCGTTAGTAGTGGTTGCCAATTGAAAAGTATCTTGCTATTTGTGAAGGACGTTCAGCTTTCTTTCAAAGAATTCTACGGGTTTGTCCTTTTTATCTGGATGTTTGCTATTTAAATGTCGAAGTAACTTTGATGGCGTCATGCTTTCGTTTGACAATACTTCTCCACAAATAACACATTGTGGTTTATTGGAAATAATGGTAAAACCATCTTTAAGATATTCATCACTGTAAAGTATGTTTTTCTTTTTATTACTGCCACTTTCAGACGTAGATGGTTCTGCACTTCTTTTTAAAAACTTATCCATAATTTGTAATTTATCGTAGACGTAAATACGTAAACGGGAATACGTAAGTCGCAAAATATTTACTCATTACTTAATACTGCTGCATTTGCCATAACGTGCTGTTTCGAACTGAGGTCTCATTGCACATCGCCGCTTATATAAAGCCAAAAGGAGGCTACGAGAACGTTCCAGAGTGCCATCTAGTAGCGAAGTAAGGAGTAGAGCCTTCGCGAATATCATGGAAAAGTATTGCGATGTAGACACAAAGATGTCGCGGTGTACAATGTGCAGTCGACTTTTTATTATTTATTTTTATTGTAAATGCTAGTCTGGCAGAAGTACTACTAGTGTACTAGTGGGACAGATCGCAATTATTAAAATAATTGTTGAATTTTTTTAATGCATTTAGTTTGAATTTAAACAGTAAAGTAAAATAAAATTTGAGAAACCATCAGTTGTAAATTAGGCACGCTATTTTTGTCGCTATTTTGGTTTGGGTGATGAGTAGGGGGTCGTGAACAATTTTTTTAACAAAAAGGGGTCGCGCTTTAGATAAGTTTGGGAAACACTGACTTAGAGTATGGAGCAGCAGGCCTACGTCTCTCCGATGAGACTCCAATAAGAGTCGAAAATCGTCGATTCAGAGTGCTGGACTGCGCTCCGTATTCTGAGTGGAAAATAAGATTGTTTTGCCTTCGCATTGCAACTGAATAAAAATGGTATACATATTTATTTTTCTAATTTTTTCAATATACATTGCACTAGCAACCCATATATTTCTGCGAAATATTCAGGACCTGCCCCAACATCTACGACGTTTTCTTTTCTTTCGATTCACTGGAATATTCTGTAATTAATTTACTAATCATTGTAAACATACTTCCCGAACAGCTGGTTTCAATTTTTTTTAAACATTTTCATTACCACGATATAAAATGCTTGGACTAACTGATGAATGAATGGAGCAAAACATGAAACGTGTGAATGCAATGATCACTTTTTATTTTTCATTATTAATCAATCAGCCAGACTGCGTTAGCAAAACTGACAAGTGAGAACCCGCGTTTAGTAAAAGTATTGTATTATCGTTGGAGTTTGAATAAAGATATTTAGAAGTGTAACATTCGCGACAGCGGTGGAATAAGAAGAAATTAAGCAATTGTTAAACGGTGAATACGAGATCTGGGCCTTGATTTTTGACCCTTCGCTTCGTTACTGAACGTATGCGCTACATATACTAAACAGATACGAAGCGAACACGTTCGATAACGAAGCGAAGGGTCAAAAATCGAGACCCTGGTGAAGTTGGTAAAGAAATGGATGCGTCCGGGCCGCCTGCATGGTTTTTAAAAATGGAAGAGCTGAAAGAGAAACGTAGACCAGAGGGCGGGCCAGGACCGCCCCCGTTACCTGACATTGTCTGTACAACAAAGCTGTCTGCAAAACTCTAGTTTTTCACTAAGTACCACAAAACTGAAACTATTAAAAACTGTCAAAATTAATCATTCTTTGGGACGAACTCCAAAAAACGAACACGACTTTGTCAGTTATTTTGACGTATATGTTATAAAAAATAACATTTTTACCCTTCTTTTACAGAAATAAAATAATGATATACCCTATTCCACGAACATACGCCTGTTTATGATTATTCGACAACGAATATTTTACTGTGCAAAATAAGAAGAACGAAAGTAAATTGCAAATTACGTTTTTGTTTATTGGAATAATTATTAGCGCCATTTACTTTCGTACTTCTTATGTTGCACAGTAAAATATTTGTTGTCGAAGTAATCCAAAAAGCGTATGTTCGTGGAATGGCTTATATCAAGTATATACAGATATAAGATGAAATTTTATCACAATAGATAATTGTGTGATTTTACATACCTGAGTTTTTATAGCGTAACAGCAATTGGCTGATAATGTTGATATTTCCTTTTTGTATTTACTTAATACATACTTCCAATATTTCTGTCGATGATATTAACGTTATATTCCATTGGAGATAAGTAATTTATTTGCCTCCCTGTCTAATAAGGCAGTCAATGAGGGTATTTGGCTCCGAATTCCATCCTACTTCATCGATTTACATGATATTTTCACAGTAAGTAGGGAATAGCTCAAGAAACAAAGTCTACCCTATGCCGATGTGTGCTTTTATAATGGGGGTGGTTCCCACCCCTTCTCGTGGGTGAAAAATGTTTTGGTTAAAATAGCCACGAAAGAGGCTCCAAAACCTAATTTTGTGCAAAAACTGTTCTATAATTATTTTTTGAAAACTCAATACTTATTCGTGGTTGAAAATTGGCCATTTTCATTGAAAAATGACACCTTTTCGGACGGATTTATGCGAATACCTTAAAAACTATGCATGTAACAAAAAAACTATATAAAATGTTTCTGTAGGTTATAAAAAACAAAGAGATTCGTTCCTTCATAAAACTTCTAGTTAAAAGACAAGGAGGGATATGGTAGCTAAGAAGAGTTGTTTGTTTTTTGCTGCATGCTCAAATAGGTGTATTCAACTTGAAATAACAGAGGAACTGTCGATTTTAGGTGTATTAAGGCGGAGGCAGATATCCGCGCCGCAAACTCCGCGCCGTGTGAGCGCCGCGCGTTCGTGGCGCGGTTATTGTTCGTTAAAATTTTTCATTTTGACGAACCAGAGGAAACTTACGAACGTTTAGTAATTCTAGATAATCATGTCTGTGTCCTGTACTTCTACTACATCTTATTTTGTTATTATTCTGAAACTATTTTCTTGTGTTATCTTATGCAATTTACTATTTTATGTGGAATAAGCCACAGTTTGCGAACATTTCGGGAACTACCTTTTTCGCTTCCCGGCGACACAATTATAATGGCAGGGGAGCCCAAGCGGGGATTTTTGGAGTTACTCTAGCGCGTCAGATTATCATATGGGGAGAAACGTTGTACCCTGCAGATGTACCTCCACCATCTATTGCCATTTTACCGTTAGATCTCAGATATTTTTATCAAAAATGTATCGCAAAGAATTTTTATCACTGGATGGCTTTCCACTATGTTAATGTGATAAACCTATTGCTTATTGTTTTTTTTTAATTGTAAAAATAGATTGCAGTAAATAAAGGATGTTTAAAAAAAATAAAATGTCACCCCAGAGCCCAAGTATATACCTGCGCTATGAATAATTTAAAGAAAGAATTATCTAAATATAATATAGGAAACTATTTTATTTATGCGATATTTTCTAATATATCTAATACAGTCGAACCCGCTTATTGGAATAGTCTTTGTGCAAGGCAAAAATATTCTTATAACCGGGATATTCTAATAACCGATCATTGGTGGCTAGTCGAAATAAGTGTTACCGAATATACGTAATAACATTATTTACATACTATGCCAATGTGTAGTTTTACATACTATGCCAATATGTAGTTTTATTACATACTATGCCAATATGTATATCATATAATATGTACCTACATAATCAGTGTATGTAAATGGTTTTAGGTCTTTTTACGTCAGTAATACAGTAGTGTAACTAGTACTTATCTATGTATGTGTTAAATACCAAATTACATTACATGTATGTGAATGAATACATTAGGTAATTAATATGAAATGTATGCAATAGTTAGATATGTAAATATTTTCTTATTAAAATGCATATATAACAAAATTACTTTTTTTTCTTGAGAAATTATTGGTAATTATAGCTTTTTCGTTGTTAATCCGTGTGGTCATCCTTAATCCATTGGTTGAATAGAAGTTTTACTGGCGTCAAGAAATGGATTGTTACATTTTTGTTCTTTTCTCTTCTTTTCGAATTTAACAAAGCCATAATTCACATCTTGCAAACAAGTAGGTACTCTCTGAGTGAATTCTAAATAAACTGCTTCTAACAATTTTATAACAGGCAACAGTGCCTTTGTGTAGACCAATAAAAATTATTTTATGACCCATGCATTTGTCGGCCATGCTAAAGATCGAATTGGTATTCGTAACAAAGTAATAAATACTTATTACCCTAATAATATCTAATCCAGCACTAAAGGCCGTTGACGACAAACTATAATACCAAACATAATTTAAATTTTTAGTAAATTGTAAAAAAAAATATTCTTTGACCTGCAAAATATGCTAATAAGCGGTATTATCTAGTTAGATCCTATTCCAATAAACAGATAAATTTATTAAGGAGTAAATGGAAATGTTTCGGGAACTTGAATTTATATTCCATAAACCGGGATATTCCTATAACAGGGATTCTAATAAGAGGGTTCGACTGTACATACAAAACATAGGTACCGCAATATTCCCTTAATCCAGTAACTATGAATAGCATATGCATTTAGAAAAAAACCCACAAATATGCTGCATGTTTATGCACATGCATTTTGCATATTATGCAGGCTCTAACTATATCTTAGAAAAACTTTTTAATTATATGAAACTTTTTTTACCTTCTAGAAATTTAACGAGTTCTAGTTATATTTTGGAATTTTTGATTGTTTCATTTTCAGACGATTGAAATTGCATGATGAGATTGTTTTCTTGTTTAGGTGAATACTCTGAAAATAAGTTAGTTTTTCAGCAGCATTCATCACTATCTATTCAAAGCGTCCATAGAAAATTCTGAATTTTTTAAGATATTATACCAATGAAATTTCAACTTAGGATAACCAATTGCGAATATAATTTTCTCAAAGATAGCACACTTGGAAGTACTCACAATAAACACAGTCTTCTCCTTGCAGAACATCGAAGGTTGTAGCGAGAAGTTTCAAGACGTTACAGTACTCCTCTAAGTACAGCAACTCAGTTTCTTTAAAGTCTTTTATATCAAGCCTTTGAAAAAGAGACGGTAGCGTTTCTTTTTCACTTAAAATTTGCGAAACTGAGTCATAATAGGAGTTCCATCTTGTTACAACTGGATAACTTTTGACCAATGGACTGATACTGAAAAGGGCGTTTTTGCGTGTTGCTATTAATTTGCTCTCCCACATGCGGCGACAAGTTTAGACTTGCAAAAGGTACTCGGAAAATGAACTCGTATAATAAACGCGGGTACCGGGTATTTTACCCATATGCTACGGGTACGAGTACCGAGTACTTTATTGAAAATGTACTCGGGTACCGGGTACTGAGTAACCAAAATGTACTCAGAGTACAAAATTCGGGTACCTGTACCCGGTTATTGCCCAGCTCTGACAGCTGACAATGCAAATTTATTATTTTTTTTGTTCTATCATACACGGAATACTTAGCAAACAATTATATGTTCTGTGCTTGTGAATTGAGTTATTGATTTCTAGGGAAAATTGAAGCTCCCCTCTAGGGATTTCCAGAAATTTCATATGGTAACCCTGTACCTAGAAGCACTGGAGTCAAAATAACGGGTATTAGAATTTTCTGTCGCCAGCCGTTTTTGTATTCTTTTTTATATGAAAAAAACCTATATTGAGTTAATACCTACTATCTAATAAAAGAGATTTATTTAATTTAAACAAATTATTTATGCAAACAGTTGTTTAAGCACAATTTATGGAGTAGCAAAATTTTACAATTACTTGTATAAGACTCACACACAAATGTTTCACATATAATAAGTGGTATGAATAAAAACGGAGTATAAACTCACGAGTATGTTCTCATGAGTCTGAGCATAAAATATAAGTTTATACTCTATTTCGTATGAATAAAAATATGTCGATGTAATAAGTTCCTACTCAGTACATAAGAGTAGATGAAGTATATACTCCAACATTTGGAGTATAAACTACATTCTTATTTTTATTCATACGAGCCATTATGACAAACAACATGTTTTATTTTTGCTACATTTCCCTCTTTGGCATTGCCTACGTTTTTTATTCTATTCCTTTGTTGTATCCATTGGATTTGTATCCATTGCATCCGTAGTCATATATCGCCGATCAGGAATAAGACTGGTGTAACTGCAAAAGGCCAAATTTCTGAGAAGAACAAAAAAACGATTTTTAAATATTTAAAATAGGGATTAAATGAGAAGTAATCGTCCAGGAGCATCGGTATGGCGTTTATTCTTACAACGCTGGCTTTTATTTTTATACCTCTTGTATTGTAAATATGTATTTAAAATACTGATTAACTAAAGAGTAACTACTTGTAGCATCGGTAAGGCGTTTATTCTTACAGCGATGGCTTTTAGTTTCATCTCTATTGGTTCGAATTTCATTATCTTAATTTAATCCCCTTATTTTCAACCTTATCTACAGTTGCGTCATTCTTGATATGAAATTTTTTCTGTACAAAAAAATTATTTTCAAATATTTAGTATGCCGTTTATTCTTTCAGCGATGGCTTTTATTTTCATCCCTATTGGTCCGAATTTCTTTATCTTCATTTAGTCGCCCATTTTCAACCATATTTACAGTTGCGTCATTATTCATCTGAAACAAGGTCTAAAATGGTGCGTATTTCTATAAGGACGCAACTACCCTGTAGTGGCTCAGCACATAGTTACAGGTCTGTTGCTTTTGTATCATCTGTATACGCTGTGAGCTCGTACGTAGAGGGGATATTTACACAAATTCGCGAGCGCCAGTAGTGACAAGTCTGTAAACCTTTACCGGAAATTTGACATAAATGTCAAAGTGATTAATTTAAAATTAAATTAAAAATTAATTAAGTTTTTTTAATGTTCCGTAATATGTAATTAATAATCTTAGCGCCATCTACAAGATAATTGTGAAAGTATCCGAAGTAAGAAATTCATATTTTATTAAGAGAACGTCCAAATGTTTAGCAAAATCTTAAAAAAAACCGATTAAAATTTAATTACTTTTTTGCGTTGTAAATATTAAGCGATAACAATTATAATAATACATTTAAAAATTACCGGTGAAAGTTGAATTAATAGTCCGCTAGGAGCGACACCAGCGAAGCTCAGAGCGTATACAGTATTTTCGAAGTTAATTACGCAATAAACAGGAATTTTCAAAATTTTCAGTTACGTCGTTCTTATTCCGGACCGGCGATATGATCTTGTCGAAATTCTTCTGCTAACTGAAGTAGCAAATTTTGCCTAAAGATTTGACTGCCAGTAACTTCATTATATAAATTCCAACGATTTGCCAAATTTCACCTTTAAGTTGCTTTCTACCTTCAGCAAGTGTACATTATTTTGCAACCATTATTGCAAATCACCTTGGAAAATAGGTATTGAGATTTGAGGTACTTTTCTTTTTCTTTGGAGTTGTATGAATACGGGCCCTTCAAGGCTCATTCGCCGATTCACCAATTTTGCTCATTTATTTTACAATATCTTTTCCTATACCTATCTACTTAACATTTTTTTATCCTACTTATTCTGCATACTTTATAAGGAATGACCACTGGTCAGTGGAAATACCACATCAGGCAAAAACGCAGGTTTACTTATACAGTGAGCACGTAAAGGTTGGAATAAATTCATTTTCTCAAGAACGGACGGTTTTTGAAAAAAATCCCGAAACAGGTCAATTTTTATTTTTAAATTACGACTTTTTGGCATATATCGATACATTTTTGGCAAAGTAACGTAAGTGACATTTTTTAAAATCATGTTTTTCCATTAAAATAACGCTATTATTGTTCATAAAGCACTTCCAAAGTGTAGTAAGCCTATACATATATTATGTTTAAAGTAATTCTAGGCTTACTACACTTTGGCAGTACTTTATAAACAATAATAGTGTTAGTTTAATGGAAAAACATGATTTTTGCCAAAAATATCACTTACGTTACTTTGCCAAAAATGTATCGATATATTATACTAGTGACGTCACCCGTCTGGGCGTGATGACGTCATCGATGATTTTTTTAAATAAGAATAGTGGTGTTATGATAGCTCATTTGACAGGTAATTCGTAATATAAACATTAACATAATTATTTATATAGGGTGACTAAAAAAATTTTTTTTAATTAAATTTATTGACATAAAAAGAAGAATGTGTTTAATTTATTTAATTCAAAATACATTTGACTGCTATCAGAAAACAGAAAAAAAATGGTTTTTGGTAAATAAATGCTGTTTTTTGCTTACATTCAATATTAAAGCAGCCACCCACCAGCCTCGTGACAATTTGAACATTTAATTTATGCCAATATCAATGATTATTTTTCAAATATTCATTTTTTCTGTTTTCTGAGAGCAGTAAAATGTATTTTGAATTAAATAAATTACATATATTCTTCTTTTTATGTCAATAAATTTAATCCAAAAAAAATTTTTTTGGACAGCCTGTATAAATAAATATGTTAATGTTTATATTACTGAATAGAGAATTTAATTACCTTTCAAATGAGCTATCACACGACCGCTATTCTCATTTAAAAAAATCATCGATGACGTCATCACGCCCAGATGGGTGACGTCACTAGTATGATATATATGCCAAAAAGTCGTAATTTAAAAATAAAAATTGATTTGTTTCGGGATTTTTTTCCAAAGTCGTCCATTCTCGAGAAAATGAATTTATTCCAACCTTTACGTGCTCACTGTATAATAGATTTTAATTTCGATCTTTACGTTAGTTAGTTTATAATATGAGTTTTATATTTTTAGTTTGTTCTATAAATAATTGCATTAATTCTGTATTATTAATTTGTAATAATATATATATTAAATTTATTGGGTGTGTTATATTTTCCAACTGTATAATTTACTTATAAACATATTTATATTTGTTTGTATTAGAGAGCAATTTAAACTCATATGTTCAGCATCACCTATTTCTCCACATTGACAATATGGATTGTCTCTTAAATGAATTTTATGTAGATATATCGGAATCAATGCATGGTTAAATCTTAAACGGCATATTTGTCTCACTGCGTATTTTGGAAGAGTTGTCATTGCAAACCATGGTCTTGATGATATTATACATTGAATTTCTTTATAGTACATACTTTTTTAATTTCCTCAACTTCTTTGCTCCAGATTATTTTATATACATTATTGCTAATATTTTTAATTTCTTCAGGTGTACATTTGTAGTCAATATATGTCCCTTCTTTTAATGCCTGCTTAGCTAAGGAATCCACGAGTTCATTACCCATAATTCCGCTGTGTCCTTTGACCCACAATAACCGTATTTTTTTTTAATCTGTATTTAATTTGTTAATATTTTTGATTATTTCCAAAATAATATAATTTACTTTGGAAGTTACCTTCAGGTGCTTTATTTTTGACAAAGCGCTTTTACTGTCACTTATTATAACAATTTCTGAATTTGTGATAATATGTTGACAATACTTCAAGGCTTCTAGTATTCCTATTAACTCCGCCGAATATATGTTTGTGTTTTTATTTAATTTTACCATTTTTTATACTTAACTTGTGGATCATATATTGCACAGGCTGTTCCCTCCTTGTTTTTTGATGCGTCGGTGTAAATTTGATATGGATTTGGTACTAATTCTTTTATATCTGTTTCAAACATTAGATTTCTTATTTGATTTGGATATTTCGAATAACCTCGAAGGAAATTTATATCTATTTTCATCGTTTCTTCAAATTTATAGGTATAGCTTAGGTTTATTGATGTAGTGTGAATATTTTCCTTGTACTTAGCCAATTGTCTATAGCATTCTGCAATACAAGGTGATTTCTTTTTTTGCCAGTATTTATTCATTAAATCTTGTATTGACAATCGATGAATTTTTTCAATTATATTGGATTTTTTATGAAGTAATTTAATTAAAAATTGACTGCCTAGTTTGATCTTCTTATTGTCATAGGCATTTCAGAACACTCTATAAATAAAATATTTATTGGAGTAGACTTTAGAGAGCCAAAACACAGTCTTAAACATTTGTTCACAACGACTTCAATTTTTTGTAGAAAACAGTTGGCTGCGTCCGCATAAAATACTGATCCATAATCTATTATTGCTCTTATTTAAGCTCTATAGATCAAAAGAGAGAGATTGGGATCTGCTCCCCATGTGGAATGTGAAACTGCTCGTAAGATATTTACTCCTTTTTCTGTTTTCCTAATCATATTTTCTATTTGTTCTTTCCATAGAAGTTTTTGATCCAAAATGACACCGAGGTGTTTTACAGATTTTTGTACCGGAAAATTTATATTATTTAATTTTATTTCTACTGGGACATTTTTCCTTTGTCTAGTAAATATACAGGCTTGAGTTTTATCTTTAGATAATGTAAGTCCATTTTTAAATGCCCAGTTACTAATTGTTATGTAGTTATCATTGATATTTTTGATTCCTTGATTAATTTCAGTTTGATCTTGATAAATTACCACATCGTCTGCAAATTGTATAATTTTTGAAAATTTTGCAGTTTTTTCTAAATAATGTGTATATATTATAAGGTACAATACTGGACTTAGTATGCCTCCTTGTGGTAATCCATCTCTAGTAATTTGAGGTCCTAACAGGTTATTGTTAATGTTTAGGAATATTTTTCTGTGGGAATACATCTTCATTATTTTTTTATTAAAACTTTCCGGAAGACCAATTAGTGACATTTTGTTATATAGAATAATACTAACATTGACATCATCGTATGCTCCTTCTATGTCCATAAATAAAGCTGTAACAGACTTATTTTCAGTAAAACTAAGTTTAATATCTGTTACTAGATGACCTATGTTTTCTGTGGTAGAATATCCTCTTTTAAATCCGAATTGTGAAGCCGATATTTTTTCATTAGATTCTAACCATTTCTCCAATCTCCACTTTACCATTATTTCAAATGTTTTACTAATACAAGATCCTAACGAGATTCCTCGATATGATTCTTGCATGTCTGGATTTTTTTATGGTTTTAGAAAGGATCAAAACTATAAACTCTCTCCAATTTGATGGATAACATTCGGTATTTCAGATGTTATTATAAATTGCCAGTAGCATATTCTTAGCCCCTTCTCCCAATTTACTTATCATGATATCATGATATATTGAACATCATCAAGTCCTGGAGCTGTGTTTTGTTTATTTTTATACTCGCTTCTAATTCAGGCATAGTAAATGATTTTACTAAATAATGTTCTTCTACATTAGTCGAATATATGATATTTTGAGCAGGACCTGGTTGACAAATTTTATTAAAAAAATTTGTCATCCAATCTCCTTCCACAACTGAACTTATGGGTGGTTTATAGGCATTATTTAACATTCGTATTTGACTCCAAATGGTTTTAATATTTGTGTTTCTATTTAAAGACACACAAAATTCTCTACATGCTTTTCTTTTACTTTGTTTTATTATTTTTTTAGTAATATCTGTGCATTTGTTGTAGTTAATGTAATTTTCAATTGTTCCTTGTTTTTTATAATGTTTAAGTGCTAATTGTTGTTGCTTTATTGCCCTCCTACACTCTGGATTCCACCAATTCGTATTAAATTTTGCGTGAAACGATTTTTTCTTCTCTGGAACAGTATTTTTAATACATTTTTTAAATTCTTCAATAAAGGTGTGGTAGTCATTATTATTTTTATTAATTTCAGCATATTGTCCCATAAGAGAAGAAAAAAGCGTCCACTCTGCATTATCTATATTCCATTTTTTTTCTGGTATAATTAATATTATTAACGTTATAATTCAAATTTATCTTCATTAAAATTACATAATGATTTGAACCTAATGTCGTATCATCCACGTCCCAGTCAAATAAATGAGCAACATCGGCTGTAGAAATAGTAATATCTATTGCTGACTTATTAATACTTCTCGGTCTAGACACAATAGTTTCTTTACCATTATTTAAATATATTAAATTACATTCATCAATTGCCTCTAATAAATTTTTCCCCAAACGATCCGTAGTACTACAACCCCAAGCAACGTTATGACAATTAAAATCACCACCTACCAAAAATGGTTCTTTCAAACTACCAAAAAAAATTTTCCAATCATTCTGTGAAATACTTAATCCAGGTATAACATATATTTAGTATAAGTTTATTGTTTTTCCTGAAGGTAATCGGACAGCTATGCTAATAGTCATTACATTATTTATTTAATGATATAATGGAGTTGGAGAAACAGCCAAACTGCTTTTAAGCAGCAAGGCCACTCCTTTATATCCATCACGTCTGTCTTCTCTCTATATAATATATCCTGAAAAATGAATATTCATATTTCTTTTAAACCAAGTTTCCGATAAAAAACAAATAGAAATATTTTTATCAAAAAGATACCTTTCTAAAGAACCTTTATTTGCCTAAACAGACCTACCGTTCCATTGCAACATATTAATATAACCCATTAGTGTTATTTATTACTTTCTCTATATTATTTTTTAAAGCTGCTAATGTTTCTATGTCCATAGTATAACTTAATTGATATAATTTAGTTTTTATAAAATCTAATATATTTTCACAAACATTTTTGCTGTCCATTTGTAAATTATCACTATTGTGATAATCAGGTATATTATGGTAGTTTGAAAAAACCGGTTGTGACTGTACATTGGGATTACGTAATATTTGTTTTTGTTGCTCCATTGTTGCTGTATCTTTCGTATTTGAACTAATACTTCCAGTCCTCTTCCGTTTTGCTATTGTATAATAACTCGAGGTAGTTGCTGGATTGTTTTTAACCACTGTAGAAAAGTTTTTTTTGCATTTGACGTTGGCTTCATAGTAAGATAGTTTTTCTGAGTTCATTATATTTTTAATATCTTTTTGCTTTTCCCTTTCTGGACAACGTGCCGTCATATCTGCTGCCATATGGTTACCGCTACAAAGTGCACATTTTATATCTTTTTTGTCGGTACAATTATTACTCTCATGTTCTTCACTACAATATTTGTATCTACCTTTTCCTCTGCACTGGGAACTTACATGTCCAAATATATCATTTTTTTTATAATTACCTGCTGAGGTATCGGTTGACCCTTAAAAGATACTATTATGGTAGATGTAGGGATATACTCTATATTTCCATCTGAATTCTTAACTCTTCTATTAATTCCTTTTACACTAACTACCTCAAATTTATATCCATATCTAGGTTGAATTATATTAATTAATTCTTTCTCATCCATGTCTATATCAACTAACTTAATTACTCCCCTTTTTTTTTAAGGAATATTGGTAAGTATACATTATACTCCTTTGCTGCTAACGTTTCGGAAATTATTAATTTATTTGCACTTTCAAAAGAACTAAGTTCAAAATAAAATCAATGGGAAAATCCCAATAGTTGGCTGTATACCATAGTTTAAAAAAACCTATACAGAAGTAAAAATTTCAAATTGTATTTTGGTATAAAATCGTTTATTTAAAAAGTATCTAAAAGTCATCCGCATGGATTGCAAAACGTTTTCGTTCTGAACAGAACATCTTCAGTGCATTCCGCAAAGTAGTTGTAACTAGCACACCAATGAAGGTGGTAACTTCATAATATATGGCTTACATTATAACTTTTGATAAAATATTGTGACTACAAGTCGATGTTACAAGATTAAATTATGTATGTGCCTAAAGAGCAACATGCTTCCCTGCTCGAAAAAACTAGGTACTTGCCAAAAATGGCAAGTACCTTATCATTTTTATTTGTTGACATCGTAGAATTTTTTCCCCTGTCAGGTGGTTCTGGCGGAATATTGACTTCATTTTAGTTTTATCAGCTATTATTTGATTATTATACCGTAAGGAGTAACGCCCACCTCTACAGTTCCAAAATGTTTACTCCTATCTCTAGCCAAATGTTTTTATTTGACAGTTGTTAAATATTATAGGTTGTCAGTTTTTAATATAACTTAATTTTCAAAATTGTTTACTTACAGCCTCTTCCGCTTGTAATTTTTGATTCTTATTTTCACTTTATACTATAATTTACACTAATATCACACTTTAAGTTCAAAAGGCAGTTCATACAAAACTAAAATTGAAATATAACACTGAGCTACTTTCAAACGTCTGTACTGATTTGAGGTACTTAAAGGTGATCCCAAACCCTTTTTTCAGTGTGTCATAGTTTGTCGAATTCGCTCTAACACATTAAAGTTGAAAGTGACAGAAGAAATCGTACCTCCGTGTTTATTATACATAGAACTTCGAAAATTATGTATTCGTTGTAGGATATTTCCAAATTAAAGTGGCTTATACTTATAGATGTATAATTGGTTGGCAATTAAAATACTCTAAATATTAACCAATCCATGACGCAAATAAAGATAATTTGAAAAAAAAAATTATATTGTGACAGTACTTTAACCCTCCGTTACTCGCACACGGTGTGGGAGACCGGGCCTGTAAATAAATTCCTGTAACTCTGCTTGTAGTGGGGATTTTGAATGGCTACTTCGTATACTTCTTCAGTGGTCAATCAACTGTGGGTAAAGTCAGTTCGCAGTGTAAAAAATAGTACTGTCCTTTTGTTATTACGCAACACGGTCCCGTACATTGTGTGCGAGTATTTGTGCACCAATTTTTGTGTTTGGATCACACATCGATATTTTTAATTAGTAAGGTAATTTAAGATCTTTTCCTTATTTTCAATGTTTATAGATTAGTTTATTTATATTTATATATATAAATATAAATATATAACTTACCTAGAACCATCAGAATGAGGTTTAGGGAGATATGTGGTTTACCAACAGAACAAGTACCAGTCGTAACACCAGGAACTTCAGATCGCTGTGCTGTTTGTGATTGGAAGAAAAATAGAAAAACAAAGTTTTACTGCCAAATATACTCAAAATATCTGTGTTTGGAACACCATTGTTCCAATGAATGTGACACCATTGTGTATTTCATGTTTTAAAAACGTTAATTAATTTTTATAACTTTTTTTGTTTCTACAATTACTCTTTATTTTTAATTTTTTTGTGTATTGAATTAAGATCTAAAGTTCTTAGTAAACAAATTTAACCATATTCAATTTTTTTTTCACTTCCAAAGTTATTGTATATACATATAAATGGATAACAATGAAAATTATTAAATTTTTGATTAAAGTAATATAATGTGAACACAAACGCATATCTACAAAATTATATGATCATATATTCATTAAATAATTTAATCGTACACAATTTTGCAAAAAAAAAATAATTTTAAAACACTGCTGACCCATATTTTTGGACCCGGTCTCCTGCACCGTGCGCGAGTATCCGATCACAAAAAGTTGGCGCGAGTAACGAAAGGTTAAACACGTTTCACAATTTTAACGGATAAAATGACAATTATTGTAATTCTAGGTTAGAAATTTTGTCAACTACGTAAATATGAATATTTTATATCATTGGCATATTCGGACATTGTATAGTGAAATTGTATTGTATATTAATTTATTGTTTCCTTAAAACATTTAAAATAATAATATTCTGGCAAAGATTTATATAAATATTGATCATATAAACATAAATATAAATGACTATGTCTTCAATCTAATAGCACATAAAACAACACCAAAAAATGTTGTTCCACATCCTACCAGACTTAAAACAATGGGAAACTTCTCTGGTAACACCTCCGAGGCTTCTACAATTTGCAAGCCATAACGGATGCTGAGACTAAGGAAGATGAGGGAATTTTACAATTTATAATTCACGTCTCATCTGTTCAGCGCGATAAAGTTCCAACGAGAATGTTTTTCTTCGTACTCCAATCAGAGTAAACTGAAGAGAAGCAATCAGAGAAAAATTGAAAATGGTTATTCATTTTTGATAAATATAAATATTCTGGCCACTGTCAGATTTAAATAAAATATCATGCAGTGGTTCGCGACACTCTTAAAATCGTGTATGACGTCAAAATTAATGACGCACTGAAAAAAGGGTTTGGGATCGACTGTAGTTTAATAACTAAGTGTGAAATTTTATTTGGCTGACCACTAATATTAGAAGAACTATCAGCATGGATTGAAGGCCTTATTGCCCTATAGTATAATATTCTTTGGTTGCAAATGTTGTTTATTTATATATCGAAAAATTCATAACATATTTTCGTATACAAGAATTAAGCTACGGATTTAGTATTTTAGTAATTTTAATAATTCTCGAATTCTGACTTCACACATTTAAAATTTTCAATAGCACTCTGTTCTGGTGACGTAAAGGGAACGCGATCTTCACATTCTTGAACAATTGAGTCTACTATCTTTGGATCATCTATACCCTCCAAAAGATCTTTTTGCATTTTTTCCTTATCAATATCTCCGTTTTGTTTCATGCTCCCCGCCTTTGTTAACCGACATAAAATATGGCTTCCATATTGATCTGCAGTTGCAAGGTCTTCAGTTTTTAACCATTCTTCAGAAGCACTGGTAGCTGGGTTAGCTTGACATTCTTTAATTATCTCTTTTATTTTTTCCAGGTAAGAGTCACTGAAATCGATCTAAAAATATAATTTAATTTATTTATCATAGACAAAATTAATTAATAGTAATATAAATTTTAAAGTATCTTTCTAGGCATCCTTTGCATCATAAGGTAACTCCGGGCTTATACACGAACTTCTTCTTTAGTAGTCTGGGCTGATTATCGGAGAATAGGTCATTTTTGAGAAAACTTATTTACCAGAAATTTTATTGCTGGAATCGAATTATAAGATCCTATATATTAATAATATAGGTATGCAAAATCCTCAGATAGTGTGCTACTTTTTTTATAAACAAAATGGCGCCCGAAAATGTTTTTCGTGGCGTGTTTTTCCCGATCTGCTCCGACGAAAATTTTCCTCGAAAAATGCGGGTTTTCCCAACAAAATCTTTAATTTTCAAAGAAAGTTTTAGATAAGTAATTATCTACCAATAATTAAATAATTTGGTGACTTAAAAGCCTTCTTGGTTTAGATTATAGTTCCAGAAGCTGGTGAAAATTAAACTAATATTTTAGCAACAATTCAAATTGAGAATGTTTATACATTATTAATTAATAATTTACGGTCGCAATAATAACCAAAATAATTATGATACACTGATCAAACTTTGAAATCTTATAAAGATGAGATGCCTATTTAACGTTTTTTCGACAAAATATAATTTTTTTATTTTTTTGCAAAATCTTTAAATGTTTAAAAAAATAGTTATAAACAAATTAACGTTTCTCAGAAAGTTTTTATTATATTATAATTTAGAAAAATAGCTAAAATGCATATTTCAAATATCTTGAAAATGAATGCTTTAAAACTTTTTTGCAACTATTTGCAAAAAAGTTATGAAACAGCAAAGTAAACATACGATTACTTCGGTGTTTATAATTTTTTTAATTCTTTCAAAGCTTAGAAGTGAGTTTAAAGTACAAGCTAATTATTT
Source organism: Diabrotica virgifera virgifera (assembly GCF_917563875.1). NCBI lineage: Eukaryota > Metazoa > Arthropoda > Insecta > Coleoptera > Chrysomelidae > Diabrotica > Diabrotica virgifera. The sequence continues at coordinate 143,512,946 of NC_065450.1, forward strand.
ACAAAAAAATATCGATTATCAGTTTAATGGTTATATTTTAATTAAAGATTATAAATATATTTTTTTGTAATTTACACGCGTGAAAGTAGACTAATACAGTACTGTAGCTAAAATTTTCACTCGGAGCGACGACCGGCCTCGCAATGTACACTTTTAATAAACAATGTATGCTGCGTGTCAGTCGCTTCGAGTGAACATTTTAGCTCCGACTCTCTATCAGGCCTACTTTTGCGCTAAAAATTACAAAAAAAGTATTTTTAATCTTTGATTAAAATATAACCATTGCACTAATTTTTGACATTCTTTGTGAGTAATTAGTTTGTACCATAGACTCACATTTAAGCTTTGAAACAATTAAAACAAATTATAAACAACTGAGAAATCGTATATTTACTTTGCTGTTTCATAACTTTTTTGCAAATGGTTGTAAAAATTTTTTAAAGCATTCATTTTCAAGACCTATGAAATACGCATTTTAAGTATTTTTTAAAATTAGAATATAGTAAACAATTTCTGAGAAATGTTAATTTGTTTATAACAATTTTTTTAAACATTTAAAGATTATGCAAAAAATGAAAAAAATTATATTTTGTCAACAAAATATTAAATAGGCATCACACCTTTATAATCTTTCTAAATTTGATCAATGTCTCATGATTATTTTGGTTGTTATTGCGACTGTAAATTGTTAATTAACAATTGAATTGTTGCTAAAATATTCGTTTCATTTTCACCGGCTTCTGAATTTATAATCTATACCAAGAAATCTTTTATTTCACCAACCTATATAATTATTGATAAATAATTACTGGCCCAAAAAATTTATTTGAAAATTCGAGATTTTGTTGGGAAAACCCACATTTTCCGAGGAAAATTTTCGTTGGAGCAAATCGGGAAAAACTTGCCACTATGTAGAATTAAATTGGGGTAAATTTTTATTTGAGTGTTTTTTTGTAAAGCTAAAATCTTCGGAGTTATAGAGCAATAATTGAAAAAAATACGATTTGTCGACGCCATTTTGTTTATAAAAAAAGTAGCACACTACCTGCGGACTTTGCATACCTATATTAATAATATATAGGATCTTATAATTCGATTCCAGCAATAAAATTGCTGGTAAATAACCTTTCTTTGTACTTTACTAATTAGACCAGCGTATTATAACTATTTTTTTTTCAAAATTTAAAGATTATGCAAAAAAAAGAAAAATTTATATTTTGTCGATAAAATATTAAATAAGCATCTCATCTTTATAATCTTTATAAGTTTGATTAATGTATCATTATTATTTTGGTTATTATTGCGATCGTAAATTGTTAATTAACAATTGAATTGTTGCTAAAATATTCGTTTAATTTTCACCGGCTTCTGGAATTACAATCTATACAAAGAAAGCTTTAATGTCACTAAGTTATTTAATTATTGAATAATAATTACTTACTTAAAACTTTATTTGAAAATTAGAGTTTTTGTTAGGAAAACCCGCATTTTCCGAGAAAAATTTTCGTCGAAGCAAATCATGAAAAACAGATCTCTATGCAAAATTTAATTGCGGTGAATTTTTATTTGGGTGTTTTTGTTGTAAAGTTAAAATTTTCGGAGTTTTAGAGCAATAATTGAAAAAATACGATTTGTCGGCGCCATTTTGTTTATAAAAAAAGTAGCACACTCTCTGCGGACTTTGCGTACCTATATTATTAATATATAGGATCTTATAATTCCATTAAAGGTAAATAATTTTTCCATGAATTTTGCTAATTAGCCCCAGAGTATAGGCGCAGTGTCTGTATTCAGACATTGGCCGCCCTCATGTTTACAATGGACCGTGATACTCGTAATAGTGTGACGTCAAAACGTCAAAAAGGTTTCCAATCAAAACAAAGATGTGTCAATTGATTATACACGCGGTTTGTGTAATCATTTGTAATTTTATTTTGTTTTAAAAATCGTCTGCGTTTGATTAATTGGAATAATGGCAAAAATAGTCAATTCAAATTAATGAAATTTTGAACTGTTTTTAAGATGTTTTATATAATATTTTAGTACTTACAATATATCAAATGATAATCATTGTTTTTAAACATCAGTCTCTTTCGTTAACTTAAAAGACTAGCAAGTTCTCCTCTATGAGCAGTGCAGTAAGAGGCATCGAAACATTTTAATATTATTGTTGTCTGATATAACGAGATCCGCTTATAACGAGGTAATTATTCCGCCATTTCATTTCTCGTTATAAAGGGAGACTACGTATTAATATTATTTTGATGGTTTAACCAAACATATACTCACGGTTTTTGCTGTAAATTTTAAAGAACCGCTTGTATTGACATGAAATTTAGCATAGACATAGTTGACATGTCAGTGAATAAAAGTGATATTGTGCGGATGTGTGCTTTTGCCCTGGGGCTAAGTTTCACCCCTTCTCGGGGGTGAAAAAGCATACGTTAAAAACAAGTCAGGAATTCGATAAACTAACTAATTCTAAGCAATTTGTATTCCATAGAATTTTGTTACTACGTCAATATTGTTCGAGTTATTTACGAGAGAATATGTTCATATTTCGACAAAAAAAAACACGTTTTTAACCCGGTACCTGCCACGTGGGGATCTACCAGTACCCCATAACATATTTTTATCAAATATTTGGTATTTCAAGTTTGGTAAGCGAGCTGTGCGTCATAGTAGCTTTCTATAATATTATATAGTATACAGAGAGAGTCTGTAAAGTGGAATAAATTCAATATCTCAAATACTAATTGTTTTTTGGGAAAATGCTCAGACCCGTCGATTAGTATTTCAAATTGTCCTTTTTGACATACAATAATAATGTATACAGGGTGTCCCAATTTAGAGATATGGCGTCATCGTTGATTTTCTTAAATGGCAACACTGTCATTTTAATAGCTATTTTGATAGTGTGTGTAAAGTTATACATAACTGCAAAATTTCAAATTTTTATTCCCTACCATTTACAAGATAATAAAATATAACAATGGTATGAAAAACAAGTAATCAATTAATTGAATTTAATTATTTCAATTAAGCAAATGCTCATAATGTTGTCCATTGACTATTTGACAATATCCTAAACGCGATCGAAATTCGTTTTGAATATTGCTAATGATTTGGGGTGAAATTAATCTGCACTCATTTCTTATTCGCGCTTTTAGATCCTCAACATCTGTTGGCTTGGTCTTAAAAACTTTGCTTTTCAAGTACGCCCATAAAAAAAGTCCAACGGATTGAGATCTGGGGATCTTGGTGGCCATTCAATTGGTCCCCTTCTACCTATCCATCTGCCTGGAAATACGGCATCGAGATATTCACGAACCGGTCTTGCGAAATGGGGAGGCGCACCATCTTGCTGAAACCAGATGTCTCTATTTGGAACATTAGCATGTACAGGGTTAGGAAACAAATTAACCAATTGCGGTATTAATTCTTCTTGCAAGAATTCTAAATATCGTGCTCCATTGAGAGTTTCAGCAAAAAATATTGGTCCTATAATTTGATTTCCTACGATCCCTGCTCACACATTCACTTTTTCTGGTCGCTGCGTATGGCCTTCCCTCATCCAGCATGGGTTCTCATCCGCCCAATATCGACAATTTTGTCGATTTACCTCACCATTTAACATAAACGTACATTCATCAGAAAATAGAATGTTTTCTACTAGAATGTTGTTCGTGTCTAGTTGATTCATTATATGTTCACTAAACAGCAGTCTTCTCCCAGGATCATCTTCCAGTAATTCCTGCAGGATTGTAAGTTTGTAAGGATGCAATTTATGTGCTTTAAGAATTAGTGCTACTGACGACTGGCTAATTTCAATATCATTAGATATCTGCCTGGTAGAGGTATTAGGATTTTCTTGAACAGATAGTAGTACATTCATTTTGATAACTTCACTAAGAGCAGTTTGTCGAGGAGTACTGGTTTTTCTTACATGCCCGTTTTCCCTAAATTGTCTTTCTATTTTACTTACAGTCTTTGCGATATCGGTGGCAGATCGGGATATTTTTCTCTAAACAGATGCGTAACTTCCATTTGTGTTCTTGCTCTATCTCCATATCCAAGCATTTGTAAAATTTCAGTCTTGTGCTTTTCAGTTAAATAAATCATATTTAAAAATTTCTCCAAACGAACTGACTTGCTAATAATCGATATTTTTAAACGCCAAAATATTTGACAACTTGCTAAAAACCATACCAACACAAACTTTTTGTTTAATAATATCTAGATTGCTGGATTTTTCTTAAAATGATTATGAATACAAGTTTTGAATTTAAAATAAATTCAATAGTTCAAATACATAGGTACAGCGAGTCCCAATTTTAAGGACATTTTAAGATATTGTCAAATAGTCAATGGGCAACATTATGAGCATTTGCTTAATTGAAATAATTAAATTCAATTATTTGATTACTTGTTTTTCATAACTTTGTTATTCTTTATTATCTTGTAAATGGTAGGGAATAAAAATTTGAAATTTTGCAGTTATGTATAGCTTTTCACACGCTATCAAAATAGCTATCAAAATGACAGTGTTGCCATTTAAGAAAATCAACGATGACATCATATCTCTAAATTGGGACACCCTGTATACATTATTATTGTATGTCAAAAATGACAATTTAAAATACTAATCGCGAGTTTGAGCATTTTTCAAAAAAACAATTATTATTTGGATTATTGAATTTATTCCAAATTACAGACATAACTTTGTTATTCTTTATTATCTTTTAAATTGTAGGGAATAAAAATTTGAAATTTTGAAGTTATGTATAGCTTCTCACACGCTATCAAAATAGCTATCAAAATGACAGTGTTGCCGTTTAAGAAAATCGACGATGACGTCATATCTCTAAATTGGGACACCCTGTATACATTATTATTGAATGTAAAAAAGGACAATTTGAAATACTAATCGACGGGTCTGAGCATTTTCCCAAAAAACAATTAGTATTTGAGATATTGAATTTATTCCACTTTACAGACTCTCTCTGTATATGTGTTAGTGTTTAAAGTGGTTATTTAGTGTCATTCTGAACTTATAGCTCTAAAGTCGAATTGGGGTGTCATCATCTGGCACTTTATGTTTTAATTTTTTTTTGTATTTTTGATATAAACAGGTCAAATTTACATTTTGTATTGAAATAACTGATTTAAATTATTAATATAGACTCTATACTCACTATATCTTAATTTTTTTAGATATTTTACTTGACTTCATTTATTATGGTTTGGTACTTGCTAATTTGCTTATAACACCTTTTTCATTTTATTTTTCAACTTTTATAACACATTAGTGGCTAATAAGTTAATAAAACATGTTTATTTATATTCTTGTGTTACTCAACACATTATTTTGTTTTTTAAACAAGTGGATCACAGAAAATTGTTAAGGGGTGCTGTGAGATCCCCACGTGGCAGTTGGCGCCTTGCAAAGCCACGTGGCAGGTGCCGGGTTAAACGACTTTTCGCAAATAGTTCAAAAAGTAAGTATTTTATCGAAAAAAACATTTCTAGCAAAAATATAGCCTGTAAAAAAGTAAAAAAAAGGTGAATGCATAAGGTCTCTAGACCTATAGTCCATCTCACTTTAACTTCTTTACAGTATAAGGAACATAGGCAATGCAGTCCTTACGAGAGTTTTTAGCGCGGTAATGCCGGTTTAATCAAAAATAATGTGTAATGGAACAATAGAGAGATTAAATTAAAACTGTCTTAGAAAGGCAATCTACAATTTTAAGATTTCTATGCGTAATAACTAGAGTATATCAAATAAACTTAAACGCATATTAATCCTAAAATTGTAGATTGCCTTTCTAAAAGAGTTTTAATTTAATCTCTCTAATGTTCGATTACATATTCTTTTTGATAAAATCGGCATCACCGCGCTAAAAACTCTCATAAGGACTGCATTGCCTATGTTCCTTAAACTGTAAAGTCAAGGTGGGACGGACTATAGTAGAAGCAGACATAGCTCATGAAAAATAGGTTCATATTCGCCAAATTCCAAATAAAATATTTCAACGTGACATACCCAAAAAATGAAGCACCCATTGGGGAAAATTCAATACAACTTTTTGAAAGTGTTTAAAAAAGCTTTATTTTTGTTTTTAAAAAAAAAGTTTCTAGCATCAAATGTAAGCAAGTTTGGCTCAAAATAAAGTTGGTTCTTTTGTTATGGCAAAAAAAAAATCGGGAAAATCACCCCCTAATTAGCAACTCAAATGAAATTAATCCTTACCTCTTCACAAGTTGCTTTACTTATATTGTGTTTATATGATCTGTAAGTTTCATCGATTAAAAGTGTTTATTTTTTAAAAAATTTGGTTTTAAAAAAAAATTTAATTCTGAAAAAATGCTTGTTTTCAAAAGAATTTAAAAATTATTAGAGATAACAAAAATCTCAAACAATAAAAAAAGTCAGATCAGCTTTATTTTAAGCTTAACCTTCCGCAACTAACATAGGTTTTCTGAACATTAAAGCTAACATCGCATCGGTCTCAGAGACGGACATGTCTCCATTGTTTCAATTGACACACTTTCAAGCGCACGATTGTGTTTACTCCTTGAAGGAGTGAAATTAAACAAATTGATACCTATTTTTAATTTATTAAGCCTCTTAAACATTACCAAATACCAAGAAAAATAAAAACAATTTATATAACATCTCATTTGTGAAAAACAAGCTCAATTTTTCCACTGCTGTTTTTGTTTGTACATAGCTTCACCTTTTACTTCTGGCAATTGGGTTACTAAATTATCAGCACTTGTTCGCACGTTTTTTCGTTAATATAAATATTTTTTTCATCTAGTATGTCACGTCCAACATTGGTCTCTGAGAAAAAATTTGCCGATAATTGCATAATTACTTGACACTGAAGACTCAAACTTCAACACCAAAAACAGACACCTGAATCAGACTACACCAGTGAAATAAGGAAAAATATACCATGTTCGGGACACTTGAGCAGCTAGATTGCAAATGGATTTTTTGGGTATAGGTCTGGATCCCGCGTGTGAAAAAAAAGTTGATTAATAGCAAGCTGAAAATTTTTTAATAGCTTAAGGGTGTCTAGTCGGACAAACCTTGATATATGGGAACACTGGAACAGGGGAAGTTTTAATTGTGGAACAGGTTAAAAATTTGGAACGGTCAGACCACGAAAACGGCACATGTATTTTGTCCGACAGAACAGACTTAAACTCTCCGAACAGAGATTAAACACTCATGCAAAAATCAGACTGCTATTTATCACCAAATGGGCGTTTTAATGAGTGGAAAATATAGAATATGTCAAATGACAGGAATTGTGACAGGTGATAAATAGCAGTCTGATTTTTGCATGAGAGTTTAATCTCTGTTCGGAGAGTTTAAGTCTGTTCTGTCGGACAAAATAAATGTGCCGTTTTCGTGGTCTGACCGTTCCAAATTTTTAACCGGTTCCACAATTAAAACTGCCCCTGTTCCAGTGTTCCCATATATCAAAGTTGATCCGACTAGACACCCTTAAGCTATTAACAAGTTTTCAGCTTGCTATTAATTAACTTTTTTTTCATACGCGGGATCCAGACCTAGTACTATACAGTGAGCACGTAAAGGTTGGAATAAATTCATTTTCTCGAGAATGGACAACTTTGGAAAAAAATCCCGAAACAGGTCGATTTTTATTTTTAGATTACGACTTTTTGGCATATATATTATACTGTGACGTCACCCATTTTGGGGTGATGACGTCATCGATGATTTATTTTAAATGAGAATAGGGGTCGTGTCATAGCTCATTTGAAAGATAATTCAATTATCTATTCAGTAATATAACCATTAACAAAATTATTTTTACAGGGTGACAAAAAATTTTTTTTAGTTAAATTTATTGAAAAAAGAAGAATCTGTCTAAATGATTTAATTCAAAACACATTTTACTGCTATCAGAAAACACGAAAAAATGTTTATTTGACAAATAAATATTGTTTTTTGCAAATTCAAAGCAGCCACCCACTTGCCTCTTGACAATTTGAGCATTTAATTTAAGCAAAAAGCAATTTTTTTAATAAACATTTTTTTCTGTTTTCTGAGAGTAGTAAAATGTATTTTGAATTTAATAAATTACACATATTATTGTTCTTTTTATGTCAATCAATTTAATTCAAAAAATTTTTTTCGACACCCTGTATAAAAAATTATGCTCATGTTTATATTACCGAATAGAGAATTGAATTACCTTTCAAATGAGCTATGACACGACCCCTATTCTTATTTAAAAAAATCATCGATGACGCCATCACGCCCAAATGGGTGACATCACTAGTATGATATATATGCCAAAAAGTCGTAATTTAAAAATAAAAATTGACCTGTTTCGGGATTTTTTCCAAAATCGTCCATTCTCGAGAAAATGAATTTATTCCAACCTTTAGTTGCTCACTATATACCTAATCCATTATAAATACAAAAATGCCCGTCACAGTTTGGACGAGAAATTTAGTTATTAACAAATAAGTGTCAAAAATGAGAGTTTTTTAGTTTAAATCGCTACAGGTAAAAATATGGTAATTAAATATCTTATTTATAATATTTTTCTTTTAGTAGATAAGCCAAGGTTTAAAATACCGTTTTTTTTTTAATTTGGTCTGATTATTTGTTGCTTCGGATATTGCAAAATAAATCTAAAATCTCTAAAATAAAAAACTTGCTATAACTTTGGCGAAAATGAATTTAGGACTTTCATATTGCATGAAAAGTTGAGTCAAACAGTCCGTAAAATGCACAAAAAATTTTAAGAAGATGCGTCAATTAGTTTAAATTTTATTCAATTTGTTTAGCACAAAGAGCTTTTTTTCGCAATGTTATTGTTCAGAAAATAATAACGATACAGCAATTCTATGAAAACAGCATGAAAGAAGAATAGTCATGTTTTCAACGCATTTAAAAAAATCATTAAAAAGTCATTTTTATCACTCAGAAAACATTTTACTAAAATAGAGTCATTTTTGGCTTATAAACAATTTGAATAACTTTGTTAATATTGACTGTAGGCTAAAACTACAATAGAATTTGAAAAACTGGCATTCTTATACAAATGCCATTTTTTTAGTTAGTCAAAGTTAGCCACTTTTTTTTTTAATTGACGGCTACTTTGTTTATAACAATTAAGCAACCTAACTAGAGCTATTTTGAAGTTGAAGATATATGGGTTATGTGTAAAAGTTTGAGTAAACTTTGAACCTCAACAGAGTGGTTAATAAAGCTTTAAAAGTGGCGTCCGAACGGAATTAATTCATGGTCGGTGGAGGGGAATTACTAAAATACGTGCACTCAAAAAATGAAACTGATTTTCTGCAAACATATGCTGCGATTAATATCGCTGGAACTTGTTGATGGATTTTGATCATATTTTTTTTAATTTATATGTACTCGTAGTCTTATAGAGTATGTTATGTACACACAACCCCACCTAACATTACAAAATGTTAGGGGGAACTCCCCTTATCACTCAGGGATATGAAAAATAGATTACGACCGATTCTAAGACCTACCGAATAAACATATATATAATTTCTTAAAAATCGGTCATGCGGTCTCGGAGGAGTATGGAAACTAACACTGTGACAGGATATTTTTATAGATTTAAATATATAGATGGCTATTAACAAATAGGGGTTGGTGATAGAAGAGTGAAAATTAAGGGTTGTATGTATTTTTTAATTCTACATCATATAAAATTAAGATAGATAATTTTGTCCAAAAAAATAAAAAAAATTGTCAGGGGGACAACCCCTCTTATAACTTATGGGTATAAAAAAATAGATTAAAACCTCTTCAATGTCCTACAGAATAAACGTGTAAACTTTTATAAAAATCGGCCAAGCCGTTTCGGAGTAGTATGGTAACTAACACTGTTACAGGAGAATTTAATGTATAAAGAAGTAACTGCGAATTAAATAATAAATGTGGCTAACTTTGAACCTAATTAACCTAGTCAAAAAGTTTTTTCTGAGAATTCGTATAAAAATACCAGCTTTTGAAATCCTAAAGTAGATTTACTCTATAGTCAATATTAACAAGGTTATTCAAATTGTTTAGAAGCCAAAAATGACTCTATTTTACTAAACTTTTTTCGGAGTGATGAAAACGACTTTTGAATGATTTTTTTCAATACTTTAAAAACATAACTATTATTCTTGCATGTGGTTTCCACAGAATTGCTATGTCATTATTATTTTCTGAACAATAACATTGCAAAAAAAGCTCTTTGCGATAAACAAATTAAACAAAATTTAAACTAATTGACGAATCGTTTTAAAATTTTTTGTGCATTATGCAGAATGTTTGGCTCAACTTTTCGTGCAATATGAATGTCTTAGGGCCATTTTCGCAAAAGTTATAGCACATATTTTATTTTTGAAATTTTAGTTTTATTTTGCACTTTCCGAAACAAAAAATAATCGGAACAAAATTCGAAAAGTGCCATTTTAAACCTTGGCTCATCTACAAAAAGAAGAATATTACAAATAAGATATTTAATTACCCTATTTTTACCTGTAGCGATTTAAACGAAAAAACTCTCATTTTTGATCCTTATTTGTTAATAACTAAGTTTCTCGTCCGAACTGTGACGGGCATTTTTGTATTTATAATGTATTAGGTATATAGTACCCAAAAAATTTATTTGCAACCTGGCTGCTCAAGTGTCCCGACAAAAACCTTATTTCTCTGGACTAGAGAGCTACTGATGTCGGCGAAGATATATAACGAACAATTTGGATATAATCATAAAAAATCTTAGTGGTCCGTCTCACAGACCGAATGTTAGTCACGAAAGGTTAAGTTTAATTTGTTTACTTTTAATGCTAGAATTTTTTTATTAAACAAAAATAAAGCTATTTTTAAACACTTCAAAATTTATTATAATAAGTTTTTTCCAAAAAGTGCTTAATTTTTTGATTATTTCAAATTAAAATATCCGATTTAGAATTTAACGAATATGAACATATTTTTCATTAGCTATAACTCTGCTTCTACTAGGTCTAGAGTCCTAAATATACACCATTTTTTCACTTTTTCACAGGCTATATTTTTGCTAAAATATTTTTTCGACAAAATACTTACTTTTTGGGATATTTGTAAAAACCCGTCTAAAAACCTGGTTATTTTGTTGAAAAATGAGCATATTCACTCGCAAATATCTCGAAAAGTATTGACTGGGTTAAAAAACAATATACATTATTGACTTGGTTTATAGAACAACAGTTGCTTAAAATTAATCAGTTTATTCATTTCCGGACTTATTTTGGACGTATGTTACACCCCCGAGAAGGGGTGAAGGTCACCCCCAGGGCAAAAGCTCACATCGGCATAATATCACTTGTTTTCGTTGACTTGTTAGCTATTAGTGTAGGAAACAAAGGTTGAACCTTGCAAAATGGACACAAGTCCGGTTTTATTTTTTTTCTGGTATATCAAGGGGTGCTTATTATAAGACTAACTTTTTCTGAAAAAATTTCGCCCCGGAACCTCCATTTTCACCCCTTTAAAGGGGGTAATTTGTGGTTTTTGCGGAACGTAGCCCTTCCTGTACCTTTTACAAAAAATTTCTTTTATAAAAATATGAAGAGGACTATATTTTCTACGATTTATTTCCGACAGCATCTCTCTATCATCCACGGTTTAGCAGGGGTGGCGCCATAAAGTTGACAAGTTTTTAAAAAAGATGTTTTTAAAAAATATATATTTTTCCCTAACTGTAACGGAAATTAAGAAGAAATCCTGCGGCAATTATTCAAAAATAATTGACTGATTTTTTGGTATAGGTTTCACTTAAGGGTAATTATTGCCCTTTTTTTAATTACAGGGTGTTACATTTTAAAAAACCTCTTTTTATACCATCTGAACCGTTTATGCTAGAGTAAAAAGACTTTCAGCGATTACCCATGTATTGGTGCTATTTACAAATTTGTATAATGCACCCCCTTTTTTTCCCCGGAACCACCCAAAAAAAAAGGAAGAATTAATACATAAATTGATTTTCTTGGAATCCTTCACACACAATGCCCTTTATTAATATGCTTCATATATCATTTTGTGCACGTTATTATTACCCATGCATGGACACCAAATGCGATTTCCTAGTGCAACCCCTGTAGCAAAAAAAATAAATAAAATGGGGGGTTGAAATTTTTTTCTGTTTTTTGCTTTTTGATCCATATGGGCATACGCTTCATCAATAGTGCTTTTCAAAAATATATATGGTTATTGCAACATCTCTGCGGAAACCACCCCTATCCTTGAAAATATACTGCAGAAACTACCCCTATCCCTTGGCGAGCATGTTTTTACGATTTTCTCATTAAATATGCATTCTTTTTAAACAAGACTTATACAAGGTTACTTTAACAAGACTTACAAGGACTTATATAAGCAACCGTTACGGCACAGTGGCGCCGTAAACCTCATATATGCTTTGGCGGGCTCCAGTTTTTGTTTTTTTTTTCGTCATCTGTTCGTTTTATTGATAAAGTACTTATGTAAAATAAAACAACACAGTGTAACCTACAAATTATGACTTATGCACATTTTACATTGTTTGCTCCCCAAAGCCACAGTGGTGGCCCAAAATAAATTTTTGCATATTTTCGCCACCTACACGCAATTTAGTGCATTAATGCTACCTTAATAGCACAATATTTACCCTTAGGCGGTCGCTAAGCAGTGGCGGATCCAGGGAGGGGTGATGGGGGTGATCACCTCCCCCCTCTCAAACCAAGTGATATTATATTCAAAGATTATAAAAATATTCATTTATTTTTATAGAAATTTAACCAATTGGCACCCCCCTCTTAACGATGCTGGATCCGTCACTGTCGCTAAAGCATAAAAAGTCATTCTTATAAAAATAATATTAATATAATATAAGTTTTTCTATAAAAATAAATGAATATTTTTATAATCTTCAAATATAATATCACTTTGGTTTGAGAGAGGTGGGGGTGATCGCCCCCATCACCCCTCCCTGGATCCGCCACTGCTTAGCGACCACTTAGGGGTGAATATTGTGCTATTAAGGTAGCATTAACGCAATAAAATGCGTGTAGGTGGCGAAAATATAAAAAAATTTATTTGGGCCACCACTGTGGCTTTGGGGAGCAAAGAATGTAAAATGTGCATAGGTCATGATTTGTAGGTTACACTGTGTTGTTTTATTTTACATAAGTACTTTATCAATAAAACGAACAGATGACGAAAAAAAAAAACAAAAACTGGAGCCCGCCAAAGCATATATGAGGTTTACGGCGCCACTGTGCCGTAACGGTTGCTTAAACGAAAAAAATGAATAGGGCCTAATTTTTAGAGTAAATAGTGTTCTTTAACCTTGTATAAGTTTTGTTTAAAAAAAATGAATAGGTAATGAGACAATCGTAAAAACATGCTCGCCAAGGTATAGGGGTAGTTTCTGCAGTATATTTTCAAGGATAGGGGTGGTTTCCGCAGGGATGTTGGAATAACCATATATATTTTTGAAAAGCACTATTAATGAAGCATATGCCCATATGGATCAAAAAGCAAAAAACGAAAAAAATTTCAACCCCCCATTTTATTTATTTTTTTTTTGGCTACAGGGGTTGCACTAGGAAATCGCTTTTAGTGTCCATGCATGGGTAATAATAACGTGCACAAAATGATATATGAAGCATATTAATGAAGGGCATTGTGTGTGAAGGATTCCAAGAAAATAACTTTATTTATTAATTCTTCTTTTTTTTGGGGTGGTTTCGGAGAAAAAGTGGGGGTGAATTATACAAATTTGTAAATAACACCAGTACATGGGTAATCGCTGAAAGTCTTTTTACTCTAGCATAAACGGTTCAGATGGTATAAAAAGGGGTTTTTTAAAATGTATCACCCTGTAATTAAAAAAAGGGCAATTATCCTTAAGTGAAACCTATACCAAAAAATCAATCATCTATTTTTGAATAATTTTCGCAGAATTTCTTTTTAATTTCCGTTGCAGTTAGGGAAAAATATATTTTTTTTATAAACAACTTTTTTAAAAACTTGTCAACTTTGGAGCGCCACCCTTGCTAAACGGTGGATGATAGAGAGATGCTGTCAGAAATAAATCGTAGAAAATATAGTCCTCTTCATATTTCTATAAAAGAAATTTTTTGTAAAAGGTACAGGAAGGGTTACGTTCCGCAAAAACCACAAATTACCCCATTTAAAGGGGTGAAAAGGGGGGTTCTGGGGCGAAATTTTTTCAGAAAAAGTTAGTCTTATAATAAGCACCCCTTGATATGCCAGAAAAAAAAATAAAACCGGACTTGTGTCCATTTTGCAAGGTTCAACCTCTGTTTCTTACACTATATGTGTTTGCCAAATTTCATGTCAATCCAAGCGGTTCTTTAAAATTTACAGGTTTTTGCAATATTTCACGGTTAGCGAATGTCTACTAAAATGCATTATTTTTAGTTCGCAGTTTTTATATACCATGAGAACTTTCCTAATCGAGTCCATACTTCCCATTGTTTCTTTGTTTCCATTATATTTAAATTTATATGTTTAGTGCTGGAAGTTAGTATTGTGTGCTAACTGTATATAATATCTAGTAGATCTGGATCCCGCGTATGAAAAAAAAAGTTGATTAATAGCAAGCTGAAAATTTGTTAATAGCTTAAGGGTGTCTAGTCGGATAAACTTTGATATATGGGAACACTGAAACAAGGGCAGTTTTAATATTGTGGAACAGGTTAAAAATTTGGAACGGTCAGACCACGAAAACGGCACATTTATTTTGTCCGACAGAACAGACTTAAACTCTCTGAACAGAGATTAAACTCTCATGCAAAAATCAGACTGCTATTTATCACCTGTCATAATTCCTGTCATTTGACATATTCTACATGTTCCACTCATTAAAACGCCCATTTGGTGATAAATAGCAGTCTGATTTTTGCATGGGAGTTTAATCTCTGTTCGGAGAGTTTAACTTTGTTCTGTCGAACAAAATACATGTGCCGTCTTCGTGGTCTCACAGTTCTAAATTTTTAACCTGTTCCACAATTAAAACTTCCCCTGTTCCAGTGTTCCCATATATCAAAGTTTGTCCGACTAGATACCCTTAAGCTATTAACAAATTTTCATCTTGCTATTAATCAACTTTTTTTTCATACGCGGGATCCAGTCCTATAGGTATTATACAGTATTTGTATAATGCTTAATACTTCGTTTAATTTAGCAACATGTCGTATTAGACAAATAAGGATGTGTTTTTAGGTGGATGTGAGAGGTGGCATTCAGGTTTTTGGCGGGTAAAGTTAGGTGATAACTTCGTTAATAATAATTGATTTATGCTCCTTCTCAAATATGCCCGGAACATTAATAAAAAAAAAAATATTTAAAAATTTCAAAAAATTTCGTTTTTTTCCTAATTTTTGCTTATAACTTAAAAACTATTAATTTTAGAGCAAAGTCCTATAGGAATAAAACAAAGATAATTCAATTTTCTATCAGATGCGATTAGTTAAAAATGTCTTAATTTATCACCATTGCTTCAAAATAGCAATAAATATAAAATAAGGGGGCAAAACAGGCCTGTCTTTATTCAATGATTTTCCATCACTTAGGTTACACTTGGAACCTTCCTAATTCGCTTAGAAAATTTTTATGATTTGCTAAAATCGTACACCAAATTTCATTAAAATTGACTTACTAGATTTTGCATAATACTTTTGCAATCTAAACTTTTTTTTTTAAATTAAATTTTTTTAAAATCTTGCACAACAAAAACTAGAACATACAAAGATTTGTCAATTTTTTTACATATAAAGAAGTACTCCACCTATCTAATGCACTTTACTGAATTGAAATTGGTTTATTTAAGCAGCCTCAGCAATGTTTTAAATTTATAAACAATTTTTTGGCTTATAAACAAATTAGTGCGTGGCCAGGAGGGGGTGCTACGGGCTCCTTTATTTAGATGGACATACCCAAGTTTTTTTATGTATTTTGACCCGTAGAACACGAATTTTTTGGGTAGCAGTTGATCCGGATGTCGATAAGAATGTTATAAACAAAGAACTTGAGGAATTACATAAAATCGATTTTTCGCAAAATAAAACATTTTTTTTGTTGTTCTTGGGTAATTCTAAGCAAAAAATGTTCTTACAAGTTTTTTCGTAGCATGCATAGTTTTCGAGATAAACGCGGTGGAACTTTCAAAAAATCGAGAAATTGCAATTTTTTACCGCGAAAAACGTTTGATTAAAAAAATAAAATAGCAATTCTGCTGACAGCATTTGAAAGTTTAAGTCAAATTATACCGGTTTTAATTATTTGCATTGCTAAAAATTAATTTTTTTATTATTAAACAGAGCTATTTGTTTATAAGCCAAAAAATTGTTTATAAATTTAAAACATTGCTGGGGCCCCTTAAATAATTCGATTTTAATTCTGTAAAGTGTATTAGATAGGTAGAGCACCTCTTTATATGTAAAAAAAATTAGCCAATTTCTAAATGGTCTACTTTTTGTTCAGAAAGATTTTAAAAAATTTGAACTTTTTTAAAAACATTTAGATTGCAAATTTATTGTGCAAAATTTATTAGGTCGATTTTAATGAAATTTGGTACACGATTTAAGTATCTTACAAATAATTTCCTAAGTGAATTACTAAGGTTCTAAGTGCCACCAAAGTGGTTAAAAAATATTGCATAACAACAGACTTATTTTGCCCCCTTATTTTGTATTTATTGATATATTTCAGAAAAGGTAATACCTTAAGACATTTTTTACCAGTCGTATATCATACAAAATTCAATTATCCTTATTTTATTTTTGTACGACTTTGTTCCAAAACGAATCGTTTTAAAGTTATAAGCAAAGAAAGCAGAAAAAATCGATGTTTTTCGAAATTTTAAAATATTTTAATTTTTTTATTAATGTTCCGGGTATATTTGAGAAGGAGCATAAGTCAATTATTATTACTGAAGGTGTCACCTAACTTTATCTGCAAAAATCCGCAGACGTTTGCATCTCACATGCAAAAAGAATGCCACCCCTCACATCCAAAATTAGACGTTTTTTCGCAGATCCTTACTGGTCTATATATGTTTATCAGTATATCACACACATAAATAAATTATTAAGTTAAAGATACATATAAGATTGGATTTTTCTTAAAGCACAACACAATGTGATTCTCGTCTAAAAAAAGTTTTTTAATTCTTACAGGTGCCGTACGTGATAGTACTCATCCGCATCGGGTAAAAATTTTTGGAAAATATGAAAACATACATTAGTTTAAGCTATTTTCAAAAAAAAATGGGATTATCCTTTCCTTTATATAAAAAACGACTTTGAAAATTACATTTTTTCACACATAATCTCACTAATTTTAGACATATTTTTATCAAATAGAAGTGTATATTTGTAGGTACTGACCTTTTATTTATATCTTATTAATCCATATTAGGGCGGTATAGTTCATTATTTTTTTTAGAATACTGGATTATATTGAAATATTAAAATCCAACAAAATTTTAAATTTTCTATTTTAACATTTTCGCAATCATGTTTACAAAATGTTCTTCTTCTTCTTCCTTTTTTTTGGGTTTCGATTTTTTTTTAATCATTTACCCAGTACATGTTATTGGTTATGCGCGTCTTGCTCAAGGCAATGCACAACCAGGTGTCCTGTCAACTTCAGATCTATTTTTTTTTTTTTGGTCCTATGTGGTCCTTGTCCTTCTTCTTGTTTTTCTGTAGCTAGAGGGGGAAAAGTGTTACAACATTTAAGGTTAACTTAAGACTTTTCTCGTTTGGGGGTAGCTTCCAAACATTTTCACATAGGTTTAGGGCTGGCTACCTTCGGTTAGGATTAAGGATTTTAAGGATACAAATATAATTTTTGACATTTTAGGAGATTCCCTGTATTTTCTGAAGTATTTATTTATTGTTATTGTTATTATTATTATTTTTTCAAAATTCTATAGATCTACTTGAAAAAATTTGATAAATTTATTGATTATCTTAATAACTTTATTCGAGGGTTTATATAAAATGCTCTGTAAAGATATTGGACTGTCTGTTCCAGCTTTTATTAGTTCTAGATACAAATCCATATCTTTATGTTTATTTATGGGGCACTCAAAGATGATGTGTACCAATGTTCCCATAGTACCGCATTCGCATATCGGTGTTTCCGTTTTGCCTATTTTGTGGAGATAACAAGGAGTTTTGCAATGTCCACTTCGTAAACGATTAAGGTTAGTAATATTGTTCCTACCCAAATATCCACATTTGTTATACCAAGGTTTTATAGGGAAACTATCCTGCAGTCCATAATAGTCCGGATATTTACCTTTAATTTGGGAATACCAGTTATTGTAAAATTGAGTCAAGATGTTCTTTTTTGTAACACAAAAGATATCTGTGCTGATGTTTTTTACATCATATGGTACTCTTAATTCTCTCCCAATATTGGCCAAGCTATCTGCCACCTCGTTGCCTTTAATCCCCTGATGTCCCGGTACCCATTCTAATCCTATTGAAAATCCCATATTATTTGCATCTACCAGTAGTTTTTTGGTCATTATAGTTACATAATCCATTTGGTCCCATTTGTGACTAGATATTTTGGATAAGGCACTTTTTGAATCTACAAAGATCACTGCTTTCATGATTTCCTTTTCAATACATACCGACATGGCTTTGTATACCGCTATTATTTCAGTTGTGCAGATTTGTGTGTAGTTATGGAGTCGTGACGAATATTTATAATTGATGCTTGGGATGTAAATTCCAAATCCCGATTGATTTGTTTGTGGGTCTATTGATCCATCTGTATATACGTGGGTATGATTATTATATATTCCACCATATTTAGCTATGAACCTTTCGTTCGATTCAATTTCATATTTTTCAAATTCTAGACTTTTAATTGTAATGGGGTATAGAAGAGTTTTTCTTTCTACCTCATATATAGGATTGATTTTATATCTAATTATGTTTTTTGTTTTTTTGAGTATATTTGTATATGCTAGTGAGTAATCAGGTATGACCTTGTTCCTCCAGAATCTATTGTTTGCATTTATTGTTTCGTTTAGCTTATTTAGACTCTTTACTATGATATTGTTTTTTTCCGGCATTTGTTTGAGTATATATTTATGTGCTAGTATCTCCCTTCTAACTTGTAACGTTGTTACTGAACATTCTGCTTGCAATATTAAGATGGGTGTAGAACGTAGACAACCCGTTACGATTCTCAAGGCAACATTCTGTACTTGTTCCAACCTCATCATCAAACTTTTACTGCAGGGGTTTAAAAGATTGGCTGCGTAATCTAAATGAGATCTAACTATTCCTTTGTATAAACTCAAAAGAATGTTCGGGTCAGCTCCCCATTTTGTACCACAAATTGCTCTCATGACATTTATTCCTTTGTTTGCTTTAGTTATCATGTCGTTAATTTGAATTGTCATATTCAAATTGCACTGTAAATGAAATCCCAGATACTTTATTTCATTTTTCCATGGAATTTCCATATTTTGATATATCAAATGTGGGAAGTTATAAGCCTGACTTCTTTTTCTAAATATTATTGCTTTTGATTTGTGTGCTGAAATTTTAAAGTTGTGTTTCTCAAACCACTCCTGTAAATTTATTATATGGGTATTTAAGGAATTAATTAGCTTGTATATATCAGATCCTTGCACCAGAATTACAAAATCATCTGCATATTGAAAACACTCCATCTCATGGTTTATTAAATCATGTAGGGATCTAGTATAGAGATTAAATAATATTGGACTGAGTGGAGACCCTTGAGGCAATCCAGTGGATGCTTGCATTGGGCCTAATATATTATTTGATTTGTCTTTAACGTAGATATTTCTGTTGAGCAAAAATTGCAAGATCAAGTTTGCATAAGTTATTGGGATGTCATACTTTAATAAGTATTTATATAGCAAATATATATTGACTGTATCATATGCCCTACTGATATCCAAAAAAATTCCAATTGTATTTAAATTTTTACTAAATCCAGTTCTAATATAATTAATTGTTAAAGCTAAGTTATCGTTGCACCCTTTGTTTCTTCTGAAACCTAACTGCTTAGGGCTTAGTATCGATTTTTTTTCCGTTATTTGTTCTATTCTTAATTTAATTATATTTTGCAAAATTTTGCCTACACATGACTCTAGAGCTATGTTTCTATAATTATCCTCACATAAAGGGTCTCTATTGGGTTTTAAAAAGGGAATGACAAGGGTGTTTTTCCATTCTTGTGGAAAACCTGTGTTTCTTTTAACTATTTGATTAAATATTTTTGACAATGTATCTAGCGCCACCAGGGGAAGTCTGTTTATCATGCTATATGTTACAAGATCTAAGCCAGTAGCCTTATCCTTTTTATTTATGACACTTATTATTTCTTGCCTTGAAATGTCCTCCACATCCTCGTTAGTTAGGGTAACCATGAACTCAGGATCTGTTATGTCAATTGCCAAATTATTTAATATGTTCTGAGCTATGTTTTTGTTGGGAAGTTTAGCAGGGATTACAGCATTTTGATATGTGGAGAATAGCTTAACTGTTCGCCATATTTCAGATAGAGGAGTGTCCCTTGTCAATCCATTGCAAAAGCTTTTGAAGCTATTTCTTTTTTTTGTTTTAAATATTTTTTTACTGTATGCAAATATTTTTTTGATTTCAATATAATTTTCATTGCTTGCTTCTTCCTTATATTTTTTAATTTTTTCTTTTCTTGTTTTTATTAAATTAGAGCATTCCTTATCCCACCAGGGAGGGCTTTTCTTTTTTCTTATAGATTTTTCTGTTTTCAAGAGAGGTATTTCCTCATCACTCACCATTTCCATAATTTGTGTAAATGAATTATAGTCTTCACACCCATTCTTCATCAAGTCTTCCATTTTTGAAGCATAATTCTCCCAATTGACATTCTTTGTATTTCTTTTATGACTTTTTTGTGTTACTATATTTTCATTTACAATTGCGATTTTGCAAGAAGTTGGAAAATGATCACTGCCTCCAGAATCCTCTAACACATCCCATTGGCATATATTTGCAATTTCCGAGGAAATTAGTGTTAGGTCTACCGCTGAGGCATTCTGTCCAGGTAGGGTAATCCGCGTGGGTCTCCCATCATTGCAGCAAACTAGATCCAAATCCTCTAAGGATTCAGCAATTATTCTTCCATTAACATTAACAGACACTTGACTTCCCCAAAGTGCATTATGTGCATTCATATCCCCCATTAAAATTTTATTTCCCCTGATTTTATTTATGCGTCCAACCCAACTATTTAAATTTATTTTTGCCCTAGGATGGATATAAATGTTAATAACTGTAATGTCCCAATCTATTATTTTTATTGCTAAAATTTGAATTTTACTAACATTATTATTATACCTATATACTATTTTGTGATCCAGACTATTATGAACCACAGTAGCTAGGCCACCATAACCATCCCCTCGATCCAACCTATGTATTTCATATCCTCTTAGATAGAAGTGATGATTATTTTTTAGCCAAGTTTCATTTAATAGAATTAATTTGGGTCTATGTTCGCTTATGAAATATTTCAGACTGTTATAGTTACTGCTTAAACTTTTTATGTTCCATTGGATAATAAGTGGATTCTTGATATCCATCTAAATCTAGCAACTTTTGGTTCGATGAGCTTTCATGTATAAATAGCTGGTTCAAGTAATTGATTATATGTTCCTTATGTTTCCAATCTAGTTTTTTTAATATCGCATTCAGTGTTTTTTCTGTGTCCCTCTCTAGTTGCTCTGTACGGGAACATCCAGGAGTCTCATTGTTTACTGCACGAGCTCTCTCTTCGCTTCTCCCATTTGGAGATAATAAATATTGATTGTGTACTTCTTTATTGTATGTCTTATTTGTTTCATTAGCCTTTCTTTTATTTTTGTTTGAGTTATTCTCCATTTTTCTACTAAACAGGTGTTCAGGGTTACTCTTTACATTTTCTATCCATCGCATATTGATGGGAATTGTCTCTAAATTATTTATTTGAGTTTTATGTAATGTTGGGAATTCCTCCTGGCTCATTCTGAATATATTATTCTCTTGCGATTTTCTAGTAGAAACATAAGGAAATCTCTCGCATGCCTCGTAGTATGAAAGATTGTCCAGAGACATGACAGCCTTAATATTCCGCTGTCTCACATACTCTGGACACTCCTCATAGGTACTTATATGAAAGCTGCTATTACAATGTAAACATTTCATCGAACAATCCCCTTCATGTATTTTTTCCGCGCAGTTTTTGCATTTTTCTCCCCCTCTACAAAGATTTTTTGTGTGTCCAAAAAGAAAACACCGATAACATTGAACCACTGGTATCATGTATGGTTTTACCCTAAAAGGGATCCCATATATATTCACTTCCTTCGGGATTACTTTTCCCGAAAAGGTAAATGCGACCGTTTCTGTATCAATATATTTCTCCGTGTCATATTTAGACTTCCGTTTAAATCGTCTTATTTCTAGTACTTTAATGTTGGCCGAAGCCAATCCCGAAAATTTGATTAGATCTGCATCCGATATACTAGTATCTACATTATTAACGACTCCCCTACATGTTACGTTATTTGCCGGAATAAACAATTCATATCCATCATTTCTGACCACGTCATTTAAAACAAATTTATTAGCATCCTCCCATTTCTTGAAAGCAACGCTAATTCGGTTTTTTCCTTTTTTGCTAAGTTTAAGTACATTCTCGATTTTTTTGTCATTTATGTATTTTGCTAATTTCAAAAAACTATAATTACCGACGTTATCGCCTTTTGACTCCATAAATACCTCAAAGGGACCGGTATCAGTGTACTGATAATAGAAATGTTTTTTTCCTTTTTTTATTTCATTGTTATTATTAGTGATTGAATTAGCATTGCTATCAAGTAATGGTGTATTCTTTAAACTACTATTATTTTCAGTGTTTTCTATATTATCTAACATCTCCTCATCACCGGGGGGGTTAGCCCCCCCGGTAGTATCCCCCATAATTAACCGTGTAATGCAAAGCTGTCTCTTTTTTACCTAACTAGATAATGTATAATTTATTTTATTCAAAGAAAGTACAGGAAATTTAGGAATTCAACAGATAGGAAATTTGTTAGTTACCTCTATTATGTAGTTCCTATTTTGTTTTTGTCGCCTGCGTTTTTTTTTGAATTATCACTTCCACACTGAACTGTCACACAACCGAACGTTACGAAAGCTCATACAGAAGTCTACAAAATGTTTAATTATGACATTTTGATCGACATTCGACAGCGGCTGTGCTGGGTTGCCAATTTTCGTCGTAGGTTGTTCTGTTTTAAATATTGATATAATTTAAATAAATGAAAATATCTCTGGAATTTGAAAATTTGTCAAAACAAGATTAGTTTGTCATTCACGTTTAGTATCGCAAAATGGATATAATTACTGTTTTTGATATTAATAATATCACGCAAAAAACAGATTTGGAATTAATCCAACATTTGCAAAGTGTTAGATTAATTATAAAACAGTTAAAGGGGAAAGAAAGACAGTGTCTCCGTTTATGTACGGTGAGGCAAATAGAGAGATACAAATTAAATCATGTTTTCTGGTGCAACAAATGTAAAAAAACATACTCCATATGTGTCGGTACATTCTTCGAGGGAATGAAAGTACCAGTGAAGAATGTTCTCTATATTATGTGGTCCTGGGCGTCTCAAATCTCAGTAACAAGTACTGCAGGTTTTTTCAATATTCAGAAAGGGGTGGTTGAACAGGTTCTCAGATATTTGAGAGATGTAGTTTCGTGGAAACTCTTACAAGAAGAGGAACCATTTTTATTAGGTAAAATAACAAAAAATGATATTTTTGAAGTTATGCTTCTTTAGGCACAAGGTGAATTTTTACATTCCCTGGCGCATGCGCACACCGACAGTACGGACAGTATATTAGTCAATTATCGTTATATTATATGATTTGAATGGGGGATGCTCTCTGGGTATTCGTAGCGCCAATACCCAGAGAGTAGCAGGGATACTTGCCGTGGAACAAAAACTGACACCTGGCAGTAGGTATAAAATGCACACCCATGAGAATGGAGATAAATAATTTATGTTTAGGATCGCTGCCTAAGGATCGCCAGGGCACTTCTGGAGCCGGCGCTGGACGTGACAGCATACGGGACGTCGGTGGCAGGGTGTTGAGGAGGCGGGCCCCTGTCATACAATCAGCTACAGCCCAACCACAACCACAAGCGAGCCAAACAACAACAAGAGCTCCACCCGCCGTAGGTGCTGCTCTGGATCATCAGCCGGCGCTCACTCAAGCGGGACGACCGAGGCAGCGCATGAAATGGACTGTGTCCATTAATGAAAACATTTTGCGCTTCTATTACAAGGTGACAAACCTCGGTCAAGAAACAATCGGCTACCGACAACAGCTGTATGCCGAATTTTGCAGGTCATACCCAGATATTCAAGTATCGGAGCAAAAAGTATCAGATCAATACCGGGTTAAGATAAGGTATAAGGTTAAGATAATATATATATATATATATATATATATATATATATATATATATATATATATATATATATATCAATATCTGGGATAAGGAACAACCTTATCCCAGAGACTAGACGCAATTCGATCAAAAGCGAAGTCGAACGGGAGATTAATAACCAAGAACAAGTTTTAGTTCAAGTCCCTAATGAAATCCTCGATGAGCAGATTCCTGGGATACCTATGCCAGAAACTCAACCTGATAATACACAGCAGGAAAACAACGAGTTGCGCGATAGTCTAGTAAACGAAATGGCTCATGCCGTACAGGAGTTTAATGGAACAAACCCACTTAGCAGACCACCTCTACCACGAATAAACTCTTGTAAGACACTAGGTGCGCTGTTGCAAATTGTGAACACTGAAGTCCTACCCAACTATGTCGTAGAAGCTCACACGTTAGAATATTTGCATATGCTAATCTACTGTGCAGCAACAGCAATTGCTAATGTAATGGGTGTTAAGATCAGAACACGACGGGGTACTAATAACGAAAGAACTGGTAACAGAATTGCACCCTGGGAAAAAAGACTGCTCGGAAATATCGGATTACTACGTAGGGATATTGGTATAGTCACAGAATACATACAAGGTGTAACAAGTAGAAAAGTCATCAGGAGAGCTGAAGAAATAATGCTGACTACCGCAAGACACTCAAGATATGATCCAGAAAACAACACAGCCCATCAGTGTCTGGATAAATTAAAACAAAAGCTCTCCGTTTATTCAGGACGACTAAAGAGGTACAAAGTGAGTAACAGCCGAAAATCCGACAATGCCCTTTTTGAGACTGCTGAGAAAGCCTTCTATCGAAAACTCAATTCCACCGTAGAAAATCTCGATAAGACTTACCCAAGCCAAGAAGTAATTCATGAGTTTTGGGGAAATCAACTTTCCACGCTAGCTGCTCTTAACAAAATGCTGGATGGATAGAAGATACCACACAGAACTGCCAACACTACATTACCACCCTTTACGAACCATTCACTACTGAAGGAGTCTCAAATACCATCAAAGAGCTTCATAACTGGAAATCCCCTGGACCAGATGGAGGTTAAAACTTTTGGCTCAAGAAATTTTTGGAGTGTTCATGAATGCTTATCAACACTAATTAATCATGTTATTTCTAATCCGCAGGATTTACCATCATTCCTAACTCAGGGAACCACTTATTTAATTCCGAAAGATCAAAATAACACCCAAGATCGAGCCAAATACCGCCCAAATACTTGTCTTCCAACTTTGTATAAATTGGTCACATCCTGTGTAGCCCGGCGTAACTACCAACACTCTACTCTGAACAATATCATAGAGCCTCAACAGAAAGGATGCGCTAAGGGTTCCATGGGTTGCAAAGAACAACTCATCATCGACTCAGTCATTTCTAACCAGCCATATTCCAAAAAGAGGAATCTTTTTACTGCCTTTATTGATTACAAGAAGGCCTTTGATTGAGTGCCGCATGAATGGCTTATAGATATATTGAGAATATATAAAGTCAATGATAATATAGTGATCTTTTTAAAGCACTAGAATTCACCTTCAAATACCTGATGAAAATAACATCGAAACTGAAAATATCGCAATCAGCCGGGGCCTGTTTCAAGGAGATTCGTTGAGTCCACTGTGGTTCTGTCTAGCTATGAACCCACTATCTCAGCTATTGAACTCCACAGACGCAGGTTTTAGCATCAAAAATAACAACAATGTGGTAGCGAAGCTTAATCATTTATTGTATATGGATGATTTGAAATTAATGGTTGCCAATCGAAACCAACTCGATGAGATGCTAAAAACTGTAGAAACTTTTTCTAATGACATTAGTATGCACTTCGGACTAGACAAGTGCCGTATTTTAAATATAGTCAGAGGAAAAGTACAGCCCGAAGGATTTGATATGCAAAATGGTCAGAACATCGAGGACATGGGTGAAAACGATATGTATAAATATCTTGGAGTAAAGCAAGCCCGGAAAATTGACCATAAACAAATGAAAACAGAGATAATTACTGAGTTTATACGAAGGGTAAAACAGCTGCTTCGCTCACACCTTAACAGTAGAAATTTGTTTAAGGCACTAAACACCTACGCATGTTCCGCGCTTAGCTATTCATTTGGCATTGTTAAGTGGATAAAAACGGACATAGAAAATATTCAGCGAAAAGTAAGAACGCACCTCACAAAGGCACAAACACACCACCCAAAAAGTGAAGTAGAAAGAACGACATTACCACGGAATTTAGGAGGAAGAGGACTTATGGATATAGGTGAGGAATTAGACAAACAAATTGCAAATTTAAGATCTTATTTTCAGATGCAGGCTGAAACATCTACTCTACATCGCGCTATCTGCGCAGTAGATGACACAACACCGATAAAACTGAGAGAAGCAGAACTGCGCATAAACCACCTTACTAAGGACGAAAAAGTGCGCGCGTGGATGGATAAACCTCTGCACGGGCGACATCCCAATGAGGTCAGCCAAGATTATGTCAAAAATATAGCCTCCAACTACTGGTTGACATCAGGAAAGATGTTCCCTGAAATGGAGGGTTCATTACTGGCCATTCAGGATCAGGTTATACCAACCAGAAATTACCTGAAATATATCATCAAAGACCCTCATGTTCAAAACGACAGATGCCGATATGGATGTCAAACCCAAGAAACCATCCAACATCTTACAGGAGCTTCCAGGCATTTGCTGCAACTGAGTACAAGGAACGGCATGACGCAGTGAGAAAAATCCTTCATCGGGAGATAGCTATCAAGCTGGGACTTCTCCAAACCGACCATCGCCGATATTATCAATACGTCCCTGAGAGTATGCTTGAGGATGGCAACTACAAGCTATACTGGGACCGCACTGTGCTCACAGAACAAACAGTGGCGTATAATAGACCAGACCTCGTATTAGTCAATAAATTATCGAGAAAAACAACCCTTATTGATGTGGCGATTCCTAACAACAATAATCTACGTACTAAATTTACTGAAATGATCGCCAAGTACAGAGATCTGGAAATTCAAATACGGAGACAATGGAGAATGCAAAGTACCCAGACGATACCGATTACTATGTCTACTACTGGAGTCATTCCGAAGACCCTCCTCGAAAGCATAAAAAAGCTGGGTCTTAATGAACAGCTTTATAAGACCATGCAGAAAGCAGCACTACTCGCAACGGCCAGATATGTACGAAAATTTTTGGGAGATACACCTGCATACCAAGTCACCTAGGGCTCGATAACACGAAAAAAGTCCCACCAGAGCTCAATCCTTTTGATACCGTAGGTATCTGGGATGAGTCAATTGTCTCCTTAGAGGGAGTGTGAGCCGTATGGCTAAATCTGGATAATAATAATATATATAATAATATCTTATGGCAGTTTTGCCGGGAAGATCCTTTCGGATTTTTCCGGCGCCATTTACATCTTTAACCCTGTTTCAGGTAACTTGTGTCGATGTACACTAGCCCAGAGGGACCGACGGCTTAACGTGCTCTCCGAGGCACGGTGAGACGGCTCGTATTATTTTTAGAAATGAAAAATTGTTTGTCTTTGGCAGGGTTCGAACCCACGTGCCCTGGCGTATGAGGCCAGCGATTATGCCGTTACGCTACGGCCGCTCACAAGTTGTAACAAAAATGAACTTCTGTTGGAGTGATATACTCCAACAGAAGTAATGAAAAAAAATAACTAATGGGACATAGATGTAGAGAGGTGGGCTGTGTAAAGAGTAACAAAAATAAGAAAACTTCTGTTGGAGTGAAAGTAAAAAGATGTACTCCAACAGAAGTAAGGAAAAAAAAGACTAAAGAAAAGAACTGGTATAAAAATGAAGACAGAGTGGGGTGTGTAAAGAAAAGGATGCAGTGACTTCTACGTTGAGAAGCCGAAGTAAGAAAAAATAAAAAATACTACTAAAGTTGTACTTAAGAAAGGGGGATTAGAAGGGATAGAAGTAAAGTGGGAAGAGACAGAGGCAAACTGAATAGAGTTGGCTAGCTATAGATGCAAGAGAGCAACTTGACACTCAAGGATGGATACGGCTCGTTTGCATGCCTGTCGAAGAACAGTAGCTCTATGTAGATAGTAATAATGACTAAAAGATGAAATAATAAAATAAGAATAATGTACTGAAGAGGAATGAAGATGAATAATTTCTAAAGACGAACAAGATAAATAAATCTAACAAATCATGGGCGCCATGAAAATGATCTTCGATCATTTTCCCAGGTATCTTATACTGCTGTCAAATATTAGATATATCAAACCTGTAATAATGAACATAAAGGAATAATAAAAATAAATGATATACAAAATAAATAAACATTTATTAAAATTAACTACCAGATTTTTAACAATCTCTGAGTTAAGCAAGTTCATATTATGCTGTGACTCTAACATGACATATGTTATATTTTAAAGAGGATATTATACAATACAACAACACTAATGTTATCTTTTACAAAATTTGATACCTCTTGCTTACATATAGGGTACAACTTACATGAGTCTTCTACCAAATGGTCATAGTACGCTTGCTACGTACAACTAAATGAAACTGACAACGATGAAAATAATACAACTAAATAGGCCCAAGCCTCACTAAGGGAAAATACACTAATGAAGTAAGTAAGTTAAAAGTACAATGAATGAAATAGAAATGAAGTTGAGATAAATACTGACGATGACCTAAATTATCCGAACAAATGGAATAAAGCGAATAACAAAAAAATATTTGGGAAACAAGCAAATAATACAACCTAAATTTATATAATGACATAAAATCGTCTAAATTACCAATAAAATATGAAACCTAATACCTTTTTGGCAAATATGCCGAGCTCAACATACGATACCGCAGGTTTATACATGAGTTTGGGAACTTAATACCATAATATACAAATATGTTATATAAAAAAAACCAGAGGTAAACTAAATCTGGAAAAAAAAACATATTTCATTAAACCAAATGTCTGAAACTTAAAAACCCATAGTTACTTAAAGCACAACACTAAATGTTCCCAAACCAATCCCTTCATCGGACGACCTCAAGGTGAAGTCTGATGCTGCAACCCATAAAATTAGCACCAGAGGAGGTGCTGAACCATGTTTCCCGTAGATACCGGTGTAAAGATGACAAAAGTGGGACTGGAATGTCCCATCGCTTGCTCCCAAATCGACATATTCCCATGGTGACTTGACTGTGGCTGTAGTGGTTTCCCTAGGTGTCGAAGGGCTATGAGTTCACCATGTGGTTACTCCAAAATGGCTAAAAAATATTCCCAGTTTTATTTCTCATTTCAAACATGAGCAAAAAGTAAAGGGAAGAAGAAATAATTGAGGAACTTTTTAGAAGCAATAGTATAGAAAAACCGACCATTAAAAATGTAACAAAAACCAATCTCAAGTAACCTTGAACTATTTTGGGTGTGAATACATGAACAAATGACATGGAATTTGTAATTTGAATATGATTAATTTAAGGAAATATCTGTAAAAATATTGAATTTATAAAATATTGGATGTTCAAAAACCTACAGAGAAATGATACTTATTTCCAATATTAATTTGAGGACTGCATATGTTTGGTTATGTCTAACCAAAAAAAATATTAATGTATAATTTTCTTTGAATGAATACTTAATAATCGAAATAATCTACATAAAATCCAAATAATGAGTTGACTAAGAAATTTTAACAATGGGACTAATATTTTAATATTCAAGGCTAACAAAAAAAAATATTATAAAAAGGATTTTATTACCGGTGATTTTTCCAAGAGGGGTTGTTCTACCCACATGCCTCCCTACTGTAGAAAACCATTTGTGGTAACTTTTTCACTTTTCACTGATGTTATAAAATAAAAAACCAACCGCCATTCTAATATTCTATGGTAGCAACCAACTTCACCTACAGCCACCAGTCAAGTGATGAACATTCGTCTCTCCTTCCAAGAATACGACGTCAAACTCACATAACGCGAAATAATTCTCGATAGGTGAAGTACGTTCCATCACCGAGGTATGACGTCACGTCAGTGGTCCTATACGAGAAATTAGAGAATTTAACTGGGAGAGCGAGGGAAAATAATTATAAAAATAATTAAAGAGTTAAGTTAGTAACGTGACCGTTACAATCCCCTTCTACTCGGGAAAAAAAATTTTCTCAAAAATTTTTTTTTTTTTTAACTTCAAAATATTAACAACTAAATTTACAATAGTCTAACAATCCACGTTGATTCGCAAGATTACCTAATAAGAACAAACTAAGGTTCAAGGAAAAAGAAATAAAAAAATATATGACTCAAACTCATGCTAAAATGTTACTATGTTACTCTCTGTTACCAATATTAATGAATTGCTTCAAAAACCAAACAAACTAAATATTGTACTAAAGTTCATACTAATAACTAAGTGTCGAATTGGGCACTAAAACCAAAATTGAGCTATCCATGGACATCAGATTTATAAAGGATATATCCAAGGACGGAACAACCAGGAAAGGTGTGAGCCAATTCGAACCATATCAAAAGTAAATGTACCAAAGTGAATAAAAAAAATCAGTAACTAAAATAAGTAAAGAATTGAACACTTAATCCAAAATTGAACTAACAATGGACACCAGATTCATAATAGTATATCCAGAGAAGAACAATCAGGAAGATTTATGGAACAACTCTCACTAATGTCAAATAATACCAATAATAAACATACCAAAGGAATCCAAAACTCAATAACCAAAATAGATGTGGAATCGGACACTTAATCCAAAGTCGGACTATCAGTGGACACCAGATTCATAAAAGGCATATCCAAAGAAGAACGACCAGGCAAATTTATGGACCAATTCACACCAATACTAAACCACATAAACAGATCAGGTCTACGTACACCCACATCCGGTAATACGAACCTATCCAACCAAATACACAAAATAAATGAAGAATCGGACACTTATCCAGAATCGGACTATCAATGGACACCAGATTTATATAGGAGTATATCCAAAGAAGAACGATCAGGCAAATTTATGGACCAATTCTTACTAATACTAAATATACTAAATTATTGGATCCAATGGTAACTAATACTGAACAAAATAAATAAATTAGGTCTACATACACCCTCATCCGGTAATATGAACCTATCCAAACTAAGTAATCAAAATAAGTCAGAATAAATATTGCTAACAGACTAAGTAACAGAGATGTAACCTAACTAAATCAAAAGTAAGATAAATACCTAATGTGTATTGACTAAAATATTATAGAAACTACATAAACTAATTCGTGCTGGTATTCGCGAACTATAGCATGTTGCTACAACAGATATGTGAGAATAACCAGACGTAGATAAAGTACCAATAATGTAAGAATAAGTAAGAAAGAAAAAGAATACATGATGAACTCATAAGTTCTATGACACTATGATAAGTGATAGGCAAAAAAAATATGTGATAGGTGATAGGAAAAAAAAATAGGATAAGTGATAAGAAAAAAAAATTGACGAGAACGAGCAACAAGTTTTAAATAAAACTGCAGATTCATGCATTCTCACATACATGGAATTATTCAGGAAATGTTCCAAAATCTAAATAACAAAACTAATGCCTAAGGAAAGAAATGGGAATATACTCAAATGAACAACTCATTTGTCTAAACACCTCAAATACTAAATTAAGGGATCTACTATGTATAGGGATAGTCAGCAACAGACATACTATGAAGTACGAGACATAATATAAACTAAACACTTCCCTATCAAATGGTAAAAATGTAACTGGAATAATGGGAATAACACTAGAATGGTTAGGAAATGGGCCCGTCATTTGCTGACCAGAAATATTATGATAAATAAACATCTGCATACTCAGCCATGAAAGACATAGATTACGAAATTTAATCGAACAGCACTGGCCACGTACCGAACAACAACTTCGAACCCACGTATTCACTAAATCCTAGTACACACAGACTAATTCTTAGAGGAAATAATATGAAAGACTTAAGAATTCACACATACTTACATCAAAATTCCAAACTAATTCCAGAATCATAATGTATAGGAAATAAGGGTCTGAATTATTATAATGTACTTAAGAAATCTGTGACAAATGTCAATAGAGTAACCCAATAACAAATTAACAACCACATCTTTCCAATATGGCAAATGCAATAACAAGATATAAATATGATAAAAAATTAGTCAGTAATCAAATATTCAAAATAATATAACCTGAGATATGGTAGTGCAACATAGTTCCATAATAATATCCATATTAAACAAGAGTACTTGTATGAGTTCACCTATCCAAATATATATAAATATATAATAATCAACAACCCTTCTAACTTAAGGGTTAGGTGTGCAAAAACTAGACAAAAATACAAGTGAAGTTTTTATTAATTGGATAATCCTACTGACAGGATTAGCAATTAATAATATTGACTCATAATAATAATTAAAATGCACCATACCTAATACCAAAAAAAAATAAACTCATACATAAAGTACTACATAATAATTAAATTAATAAGTAATAAATAAAAGTCATCAAAACTAAGCCAAAGATGAAATCAAGCAATATATGTGGGTACCTGCATTATCAGATGATAAAAAAAAATATTGGACTAAAATTTATAACCATACTAAAGATTGAGCTAATAAGCTAAAGACAAACAGAAGAAGAGATTAGCTTGAACAACTCTGTTTCAAGGCAATCTTCTTCTGAAGATTGTTCTACAACTTAATAGAAAAATAGTATCAATGTTTCCTAACTAATAAAGAATTTATATTTGAATCTCAACCTAAAGTATCTGATTTATAAAAGCATTAAGTACATTATGGTACCCACACTGATATAATATTATTGTCAAAATTAACAAAACTAGAAGCTGAGATGGATAATGGAACTACTTTACCATACAATAATTATAATTGTTATGTTTAACACTACCAATTAAAGAACATAAATTATGGATGAACATCTGTAATCATCCGAACCATGCGAATTCAACGTATCATGTATTATAGACGCTAATGTTCTGGACTGATATTGCTTTGTGGTGTGTGCCTGTCTTACCAAACAATCCAAATATCAAAAATAACAAATATAAAATATAATCTAAAGTTTGTAAGACAAATATACATATGGAGAAAATATTAGCGACACACCAACAAATAAAAAATGCCAGCAAATATATAAAAATAATCAAATCAATAGCGTAAATAAAATACCTAAATACTGAAAATGATTTCTAGTTATGTATAAAATATAACCATACTAGAAAAAAAATGCATATAGTCAATAATTAATTGTACGTGCAAACATACTACCATTGGTAGAAGGACTAAAAATCCATAATAAAAGAACATATGTCAGATATGTATACTCAGTCTAAATACACAAATAAGTTTCCAATAAAAATACAAAATTCAAACTAAAATATGAGCTGTACCACTATAACTGAAACTGAGGTATCAAAAATAAACTAACCAAAACCAAAAGCAGTATAAGTCTACCTGTTTAGTATTAATAAAAATTTAAAGACCAAAAATAAATCAGAAGTAACATGTATACAAAGATATCAAAAGTTAATAAAACAGAAAATTCCAATAAAAGAAAAATGAACTAAAAGAACTACTGTCTTAGAACCATAAAACGGTTGGCACCACGCATTGGGCAGCCAGTGTAACAAAAAGAAGAAAACTTCTGTTGGAGTGAAAGTAAAAAGATATACTCCAACAGAAGTAAGGAAAAAAAAGACTAAAGAAAAGAACTGGTATAAAAATGAAAACAGAGTGGGGTGTGTAAAGAAAAGGATGCAGTGACTTCTACGTTGAGAAGCCGAAGTAAGAAAAAATAAAAAATACTACTAAAGTTGTACTTAAGAAAGGGGGATTAGAAGGGATAGAAGTAAAGTGGGAAGAGACAGAGGCAAACTGAATAGAGTTGGCTAGCTATAGATGCAAGAGAGCAACTTGACACTCAAGGATGGATACGGCTCGTTTGCATGCCTGTCGAAGAACAGTAGCTCTATGTAGATAGTAATAATGACTAAAAGATGAAATAATAAAATAAGAATAATGTACTGAAGAGGAATGAAGAT
Organism: Diabrotica virgifera virgifera; assembly: GCF_917563875.1. Lineage (NCBI taxonomy): Eukaryota > Metazoa > Arthropoda > Insecta > Coleoptera > Chrysomelidae > Diabrotica > Diabrotica virgifera. The sequence continues at coordinate 143,547,665 of NC_065450.1, forward strand.
GAATAATTTCTAAAGACGAACAAGATAAATAAATCTAACAAATCATGGGCGCCATGAAAATGATCTTCGATCATTTTCCCAGGTATCTTATACTGCTGTCAAATATTAGATATATCAAACCTGTAATAATGAACATAAAGGAATAATAAAAATAAATGATATACAAAATAAATAAACATTTATTAAAATTAACTACCAGATTTTTAACAATCTCTGAGTTAAGCAAGTTCATATTATGCTGTGACTCTAACATGACATATGTTATATTTTAAAGAGGATATTATACAATACAACAACACTAATGTTATCTTTTACAAAATTTGATACCTCTTGCTTACATATAGGGTACAACTTACATGAGTCTTCTACCAAATGGTCATAGTACGCTTGCTACGTACAACTAAATGAAACTGACAACGATGAAAATAATACAACTAAATAGGCCCAAGCCTCACTAAGGGAAAATACACTAATGAAGTAAGTAAGTTAAAAGTACAATGAATGAAATAGAAATGAAGTTGAGATAAATACTGACGATGACCTAAATTATCCGAACAAATGGAATAAAGCGAATAACAAAAAAATATTTGGGAAACAAGCAAATAATACAACCTAAATTTATATAATGACATAAAATCGTCTAAATTACCAATAAAATATGAAACCTAATACCTTTTTGGCAAATATGCCGAGCTCAACATACGATACCGCAGGTTTATACATGAGTTTGGGAACTTAATACCATAATATACAAATATGTTATATAAAAAAAACCAGAGGTAAACTAAATCTGGAAAAAAAAACATATTTCATTAAACCAAATGTCTGAAACTTAAAAACCCATAGTTACTTAAAGCACAACACTAAATGTTCCCAAACCAATCCCTTCATCGGACGACCTCAAGGTGAAGTCTGATGCTGCAACCCATAAAATTAGCACCAGAGGAGGTGCTGAACCATGTTTCCCGTAGATACCGGTGTAAAGATGACAAAAGTGGGACTGGAATGTCCCATCGCTTGCTCCCAAATCGACATATTCCCATGGTGACTTGACTGTGGCTGTAGTGGTTTCCCTAGGTGTCGAAGGGCTATGAGTTCACCATGTGGTTACTCCAAAATGGCTAAAAAATATTCCCAGTTTTATTTCTCATTTCAAACATGAGCAAAAAGTAAAGGGAAGAAGAAATAATTGAGGAACTTTTTAGAAGCAATAGTATAGAAAAACCGACCATTAAAAATGTAACAAAAACCAATCTCAAGTAACCTTGAACTATTTTGGGTGTGAATACATGAACAAATGACATGGAATTTGTAATTTGAATATGATTAATTTAAGGAAATATCTGTAAAAATATTGAATTTATAAAATATTGGATGTTCAAAAACCTACAGAGAAATGATACTTATTTCCAATATTAATTTGAGGACTGCATATGTTTGGTTATGTCTAACCAAAAAAAATATTAATGTATAATTTTCTTTGAATGAATACTTAATAATCGAAATAATCTACATAAAATCCAAATAATGAGTTGACTAAGAAATTTTAACAATGGGACTAATATTTTAATATTCAAGGCTAACAAAAAAAAATATTATAAAAAGGATTTTATTACCGGTGATTTTTCCAAGAGGGGTTGTTCTACCCACATGCCTCCCTACTGTAGAAAACCATTTGTGGTAACTTTTTCACTTTTCACTGATGTTATAAAATAAAAAACCAACCGCCATTCTAATATTCTATGGTAGCAACCAACTTCACCTACAGCCACCAGTCAAGTGATGAACATTCGTCTCTCTTCTTCTTCTTCTTCCTTTTTTTTGGGTTTCGATTTTTTTTTAATCATTTACCCAGTACATGTTATTGGTTATGCGCGTCTTGCTCAAGGCAATGCACAACCAGGTGTCCTGTCAACTTCAGATCTATTTTTTTTTTTTTTGGTCCTATGTGGTCCTTGTCCTTCTTCTTGTTTTTCTGTAGCTAGAGGGGGAAAAGTGTTACAACATTTAAGGTTAACTTAAGACTTTTCTCGTTTGGGGGTAGCTTCCAAACATTTTCACATAGGTTTAGGGCTGGCTACCTTCGGTTAGGATTAAGGATTTTAAGGATACAAATATAATTTTTGACATTTTAGGAGATTCCCTGTATTTTCTGAAGTATTTATTTATTGTTATTGTTATTATTATTATTTTTTCAAAATTCTATAGATCTACTTGAAAAAATTTGATAAATTTATTGATTATCTTAATAACTTTATTCGAGGGTTTATATAAAATGCTCTGTAAAGATATTGGACTGTCTGTTCCAGCTTTTATTAGTTCTAGATACAAATCCATATCTTTATGTTTATTTATGGGGCACTCAAAGATGATGTGTACCAATGTTCCCATAGTACCGCATTCGCATATCGGTGTTTCCGTTTTGCCTATTTTGTGGAGATAACAAGGAGTTTTGCAATGTCCACTTCGTAAACGATTAAGGTTAGTAATATTGTTCCTACCCAAATATCCACATTTGTTATACCAAGGTTTTATAGGGAAACTATCCTGCAGTCCATAATAGTCCGGATATTTACCTTTAATTTGGGAATACCAGTTATTGTAAAATTGAGTTAAGATGTTCTTTTTTGTAACACAAAAGATATCTGTGCTGATGTTTTTTACATCATATGGTACTCTTAATTCTCTCCCAATATTGGCCAAGCTATCTGCCACCTCGTTGCCTTTAATCCCCTGATGTCCCGGTACCCATTCTAATCCTATTGAAAATCCCATATTATTTGCATCTACCAGTAGTTTTTTGGTCATTATAGTTACATAATCCATTTGGTCCCATTTGTGACTAGATATTTTGGATAAGGCACTTTTTGAATCTACAAAGATCACTGCTTTCATGATTTCCTTTTCAATACATACCGACATGGCTTTGTATACCGCTATTATTTCAGTTGTGCAGATTTGTGTGTAGTTATGGAGTCGTGACGAATATTTATAATTGATGCTTGGGATGTAAATTCCAAATCCCGATTGATTTGTTTGTGGGTCTATTGATCCATCTGTATATACGTGGGTATGATTATTATATATTCCACCATATTTAGCTATGAACCTTTCGTTCGATTCAATTTCATATTTTTCAAATTCTAGACTTTTAATTGTAATGGGGTATAGAAGAGTTTTTCTTTCTACCTCATATATAGGATTGATTTTATATCTAATTATGTTTTTTGTTTTTTTGAGTATATTTGTATATGCTAGTGAGTAATCAGGTATGACCTTGTTCCTCCAGAATCTATTGTTTGCATTTATTGCTTCGTTTAGCTTATTTAGACTCTTTACTATGATATTGTTTTTTTCCGGCATTTGTTTGAGTATATATTTATGTGCTAGTATCTCCCTTCTAACTTGTAACGTTGTTACTGAACATTCTGCTTGCAATATTAAGATGGGTGTAGAACGTAGACAACCCGTTACGATTCTCAAGGCAACATTCTGTACTTGTTCCAACCTCATCATCAAACTTTTACTGCAGGGGTTTAAAAGATTGGCTGCGTAATCTAAATGAGATCTAACTATTCCTTTGTATAAACTCAAAAGAATGTTCGGGTCAGCTCCCCATTTTGTACCACAAATTGCTCTCATGACATTTATTCCTTTGTTTGCTTTAGTTATCATGTCGTTAATTTGAATTGTCATATTCAAATTGCACTGTAAATGAAATCCCAGATACTTTATTTCATTTTTCCATGGAATTTCCATATTTTGATATATCAAATGTGGGAAGTTATAAGCCTGACTTCTTTTTCTAAATATTATTGCTTTTGATTTGTGTGCTGAAATTTTAAAGTTGTGTTTCTCAAACCACTCCTGTAAATTTATTATATGGGTATTTAAGGAATTAATTAGCTTGTATATATCAGATCCTTGCACCAGAATTACAAAATCATCTGCATATTGAAAACACTCCATCTCATGGTTTATTAAATCATGTAGGGATCTAGTATAGAGATTAAATAATATTGGACTGAGTGGAGACCCTTGAGGCAATCCAGTGGATGCTTGCATTGGGCCTAATATATTATTTGATTTGTCTTTAACGTAGATATTTCTGTTGAGCAAAAATTGCAAGATCAAGTTTGCATAAGTTATTGGGATGTCATACTTTAATAAGTATTTATATAGCAAATATATATTGACTGTATCATATGCCCTACTGATATCCAAAAAAATTCCAATTGTATTTAAATTTTTACTAAATCCCGTTCTAATATAATTAATTGTTAAAGCTAAGTTATCGTTGCACCCTTTGTTTCTTCTGAAACCTAACTGCTTAGGGCTTAGTATCGATTTTTTTTCCGTTATTTGTTCTATTCTTAATTTAATTATATTTTGCAAAATTTTGCCTACACATGACTCTAGAGCTATGTTTCTATAATTATCCTCACATAAAGGGTCTCTATTGGGTTTTAAAAAGGGAATGACAAGGGTGTTTTTCCATTCTTGTGGAAAACCTGTGTTTCTTTTAACTATTTGATTAAATATTTTTGACAATGTATCTAGCGCCACCAGGGGAAGTCTGTTTATCATGCTATATGTTACAAGATCTAAGCCAGTAGCCTTATCCTTTTTATTTATGACACTTATTATTTCTTGCCTTGAAATGTCCTCCACATCCTCGTTAGTTAGGGTAACCATGAACTCAGGATCTGTTATGTCAATTGCCAAATTATTTAATATGTTCTGAGCTATGTTTTTGTTGGGAAGTTTAGCAGGGATTACAGCATTTTGATATGTGGAGAATAGCTTAACTGTTCGCCATATTTCAGATAGAGGAGTGTCCCTTGTCAATCCATTGCAAAAGCTTTTGAAGCTATTTCTTTTTTTTGTTTTAAATATTTTTTTACTGTATGCAAATATTTTTTTGATTTCAATATAATTTTCATTGCTTGCTTCTTCCTTATATTTTTTAATTTTTTCTTTTCTTGTTTTTATTAAATTAGAGCATTCCTTATCCCACCAGGGAGGGCTTTTCTTTTTTCTTATAGATTTTTCTGTTTTCAAGAGAGGTATTTCCTCATCACTCACCATTTCCATAATTTGTGTAAATGAATTATAGTCTTCACACCCATTCTTCATCAAGTCTTCCATTTTTGAAGCATAATTCTCCCAATTGACATTCTTTGTATTTCTTTTATGACTTTTTTGTGTTACTATATTTTCATTTACAATTGCGATTTTGCAAGAAGTTGGAAAATGATCACTGCCTCCAGAATCCTCTAACACATCCCATTGGCATATATTTGCAATTTCCGAGGAAATTAGTGTTAGGTCTACCGCTGAGGCATTCTGTCCAGGTAGGGTAATCCGCGTGGGTCTCCCATCATTGCAGCAAACTAGATCCAAATCCTCTAAGGATTCAGCAATTATTCTTCCATTAACATTAACAGACACTTGACTTCCCCAAAGTGCATTATGTGCATTCATATCCCCCATTAAAATTTTATTTCCCCTGATTTTATTTATGCGTCCAACCCAACTATTTAAATTTATTTTTGCCCTAGGATGGATATAAATGTTAATAACTGTAATGTCCCAATCTATTATTTTTATTGCTAAAATTTGAATTTTACTAACATTATTATTATACCTATATACTATTTTGTGATCCAGACTATTATGAACCACAGTAGCTAGGCCACCATAACCATCCCCTCGATCCAACCTATGTATTTCATATCCTCTTAGATAGAAGTGATGATTATTTTTTAGCCAAGTTTCATTTAATAGAATTAATTTGGGTCTATGTTCGCTTATGAAATATTTCAGACTGTTATAGTTACTGCTTAAACTTTTTATGTTCCATTGGATAATAAGTGGATTCTTGATATCCATCTAAATCTAGCAACTTTTGGTTCGATGAGCTTTCATGTATAAATAGCTGGTTCAAGTAATTGATTATATGTTCCTTATGTTTCCAATCTAGTTTTTTTAATATCGCATTCAGTGTTTTTTCTGTGTCCCTCTCTAGTTGCTCTGTACGGGAACATCCAGGAGTCTCATTGTTTACTGCACGAGCTCTCTCTTCGCTTCTCCCATTTGGAGATAATAAATATTGATTGTGTACTTCTTTATTGTATGTCTTATTTGTTTCATTAGCCTTTCTTTTATTTTTGTTTGAGTTATTCTCCATTTTTCTACTAAACAGGTGTTCAGGGTTACTCTTTACATTTTCTATCCATCGCATATTGATGGGAATTGTCTCTAAATTATTTATTTGAGTTTTATGTAATGTTGGGAATTCCTCCTGGCTCATTCTGAATATATTATTCTCTTGCGATTTTCTAGTAGAAACATAAGGAAATCTCTCGCATGCCTCGTAGTATGAAAGATTGTCCAGAGACATGACAGCCTTAATATTCCGCTGTCTCACATACTCTGGACACTCCTCATAGGTACTTATATGAAAGCTGCTATTACAATGTAAACATTTCATCGAACAATCCCCTTCATGTATTTTTTCCGCGCAGTTTTTGCATTTTTCTCCCCCTCTACAAAGATTTTTTGTGTGTCCAAAAAGAAAACACCGATAACATTGAACCACTGGTATCATGTATGGTTTTACCCTAAAAGGGATCCCATATATATTCACTTCCTTCGGGATTACTTTTCCCGAAAAGGTAAATGCGACCGTTTCTGTATCAATATATTTCTCCGTGTCATATTTAGACTTCCGTTTAAATCGTCTTATTTCTAGTACTTTAATGTTGGCCGAAGCCAATCCCGAAAATTTGATTAGATCTGCATCCGATATACTAGTATCTACATTATTAACGACTCCCCTACATGTTACGTTATTTGCCGGAATAAACAATTCATATCCATCATTTCTGACCACGTCATTTAAAACAAATTTATTAGCATCCTCCCATTTCTTGAAAGCAACGCTAATTCGGTTTTTTCCTTTTTTGCTAAGTTTAAGTACATTCTCGATTTTTTTGTCATTTATGTATTTTGCTAATTTCAAAAAACTATAATTACCGACGTTATCGCCTTTTGACTCCATAAATACCTCAAAGGGACCGGTATCAGTGTACTGATAATAGAAATGTTTTTTTTCCTTTTTTTATTTCATTGTTATTATTAGTGATTGAATTAGCATTGCTATCAAGTAATGGTGTATTCTTTAAACTACTATTATTTTCAGTGTTTTCTATATTATCTAACATCTCCTCATCACCGGGGGGGTTAGCCCCCCCGGTAGTATCCCCCATAATTAACCGTGTAATGCAAAGCTGTCTCTTTTTTACCTAACTAGATAATGTATAATTTATTTTATTCAAAGAAAGTACAGGAAATTTAGGAATTCAACAGATAGGAAATTTGTTAGTTACCTCTATTATGTAGTTCCTATTTTGTTTTTGTCGCCTGCGTTTTTTTTTGAATTATCACTTCCACACTGAACTGTCACACAACCGAACGTTACGAAAGCTCATACAGAAGTCGAACATTCGTCTCTCCTTCCAAGAGTACGACGTCAAACTCACAGAACGCGAAATAATTCTCGATAGGTGAAGTACGTTCCATCACCGAGGTATGACGTCACGTCAGTGGTCCTATACGAGAAATTAGAGAATTTAACTGGGAGAGCGAGGGAAAATAATTATAAAAATAATTAAAGAGTTAAGTTAGTAACGTGACCGTTACAAAGTGTCCAGTGTCATTATTTGAAAGGATTTTGTAGCTGGGCCTAATTGCGACATAAAGCCATATTTTCTATTTAATCTTGTTTTGTTTTTATACATATCTCGCAGTTTTTGCATTTATTTATAATATTTTCTCATAGATTTGGTGCAATATAAAAAGGTTTTATTTTAGATGTATCAATATATGGGCGTGTAATGACATGTTAAACAGGCTCGCTAACTCATACCAATATGGCCATACCTTCCGACAGTAACTTGCTACCTCATCCAATCCCTGTCTCATACTAATAACTACTTCCAATCTACTAGGGTCATGTCTACTCAACCACTTTAACTGTCTCATTACCGACAAGATATGTCTCACATCTTTCCTTTCCTTCGCGTTATAAAAATATATTAAGCAAAATTTCCTTTCATCATTTCCACCAGGGAGTCAGTTCTCGAGAACCATCGTTCGCTGAACGTATAGGTACGTTCGTGACGTAATGAGCGAACGTTTCTAAAAAATGCAATTCTGGAGGAATTAATCTTGAACGATTCGTTCGAAATCTTCGCTCAAAGTGATCGTTCGACAACGAGTGGTCTTTATCATACGTTCGACAATAGTAACGGCGTTCTTCTTAACCTCAACTCTGTTTTTTGTTGTAAATAAGATTTTGGGAAAATGAATGTGGAAGATTTGATATTAGAAAATATGATGAGTGTTGTGAGGGAAGCTGAAATTTTAGTGGAAGAAAGTTTTAGTGGCCGCGAAAGACATTTTTATGATAGATTAAGTTAGATTCCTGGTAATTTTACATTCTTTCAAAAATTGATTGGTACAGTAAATAAGTTATTTTTAGATATATGTAGTAATTATAAGATAATGAATATAAATACACGTTATCCAGGCGCTACACATGATGAACTTATTTAGAATCAATACAACTACCAAAATGTGCCACGAAATATTTTTTTAAGATCAAGGTCATTTTACCTATTAGGTCAGAATTTATTTATAATATACCACAATGTATTACCTGAGAATTGACCCTGAATTAGTAGAATAAGATTTAATTAGCCTACTGTTATATTATTATGAATTATTTTCACTATTAAAGAAATAAATTGAAAATTTACTGACTTTTACTAATTATTAAACTGAAATCATTTTCCACTTTCATAAATGTAATATATTTCAATATTGATGAATGAATGTGACAAATCAGGTTTTAAATAAACACCGAAACAGTTTTATCACATGGAACACAAACTTTCCAATAATATTTACCACGATGCCAAATCTATAGATCTGTTAAAATGAGCGAATACGTTCATCGGAGCGAGTAGTTAAAAATATCCTCGAGAATTAACATTGCCGGAACTATACGTTCAATTTCATTCGTTCGTGAGCGTGTACGCTCAGGGAACGATCATTCTCGAGAATTGACTCCCATGTCGATCATTCAAATACAGAACTCCACATCTTAATTTGAGCAGCCATCGAATGTCCTCTTAATTCTCCATTTCCAATAGATAATGTATGTTTACTTCTTCTTCCCGCAATTATATGTTCTTTCCCACAAAACTTAATTCAAGCGCCCTTAAATCTTGACGCTTAATACTGTATATCTCATACCCAGCTCATATCATACTCCTAATCATACTAGGTTAACTTTTTCTCATGCTCATTCTATTGTTCTGGCAGCCACACCTGGCTAAAAACTTTTTGCAACCTATTATTAGAATATCCTAGATTTATTTCAATATTTATTTTTTATGTAAATTCATTAATATATAATATTACAGGCTCGCTCTAGCACCACCTCTCCAAATCAAACATACAGGGTGATTGATTAGTGGGGTAAAGCTCAATAGATCCGCTATAGTAATAGATAGCAATAAAAAATAATAACAAAAATTGTAGACAACTTTGAGATTCATATTACAAAATTAGTTAGAATGTTACAGGGTGTTCGATAACCTAGTTATAGACCAAACTTATGTTTTTTTTTAAATAAAACACCCTGTATTTTATTTTTTATTCGAAATCTCCTTAACTGCCGCATCACAAAAATATAAAGGTTTGTTAAGTTATACAGGGTATGTACCAAGTTATAACCAATTGTATATGAAAATCGTAACAAGCTCAACATCCTGTATAAATAAAAATAAGTACAACAGAAATGGTTTGTTGGTGCCATATTTTTTTATTGATTGTCAAAATTTTCAGAAATGATTGATGTTGCTAATTTTCTTTATATCAAATACAGGGTGAGTCAAAACGCAAGTACATCATTTTCTCGGTAATTTTAAATGGAACACCCTGTATTTTATATCACTATTGAAAAGTACCATTACCGTACTTTAATTTTTATATAATATTCGCTATGTCTAAATTTATTAGTCTTCGAGAAATTTTCATTTTTCAGAGCAAATTATTAATTAGGTGTCTAAATTTTTCCAAATTTTAAGTAAGCCACGACTGAACCGTTTTTATGAAAGGTAGCTTCATCTCCAAACAGGACATTATCCAAGAAATATATCTATTGATTGATTTTATCTAAGGCCCATTTACAAAATAATATTCTCTTTTAAAAATTTTCCTGAATTAATTCTTGGTATATTTGAATGCGGTAAGGGTGCATTCTGTTTTTTGCAAGAATTTTTTGCACAGAGTAGTAAGTTTGTTCTTTTTCTTTGGAAATATTTCAAATACTTGTATGTGTATCTTTAGTAACTGCCAGCAACACATCTATTTCGTTTTCCTCTGTTACAGTACCTTTTGTTCGTTCGTGTTTTTCATACCTAACTGAATCAGTGCGGTTAAACCGATCCCTCAATCTTTCAAAAATTGCTTTTGTAGGTTGTCGTCTTCCAGGGGACCGCTCATGATAAATTCTTACTGATAATAATGCATTTTTATTGCACTCCCCCAATATCCGTATGTTAAAGTATGGTAATGGTACTTTTTAATAGTGATATAAAAGACAGGGTGTTCCATTTAACATTACTGAGAAAATAATGTACTTGCGTTCTGATTCACCCTGTATTCGGTATAAAGAAAATTAGCAATATTAATCAGTTTCGAAAATTTTGAGAATCAGCAAAAAAATATGGCACCAATAAACCATTTCTGTTGTGCTTATTTTTATTTATACAGGATGTTGAACTTGTTACGATTTTCATATACAATTGGTTATAACTTGGTACATACCCTGTATAACATAACAAACCTTTATATTTTTGTGATGGGGCAGTTAAGGAGTCATATTGTAAGACTCGAAACCGGTGCCCCCATGATTACATTATAACAGCTAATAAAAATACAAACTTAAGATTGCGAGTATTGACTCAATTACTATATCCAATTGTATAACGGACTCGCATTGGCAACCCTTTCATAATTTGCTATCTATTACATGCTATTACTATAGCCGATCTATTGAGGATAACCCCACTAATCAATCACCCTGTACAGTTAGAACAACACTTCGGACAAGAAAACAATTTTAATGTACATTGTTCTGACTATTTCCACCTCATCGTACTTAAAAAGACCCTATACCTGAGTCACTTATGTCCTAATCATACCCTGTTACTTTAGCCAAAAAGGATATGTCAGCCTTAGACAATAAAAAACGCTAGACCAATAGCATTACTAGAAGGCTGGCAGACATAAGAAATATTCAAATATATCAAGTATATCTTGGATGGTGCCGAGGTTATACAATCTGGCATTTGGGCTTCACCAGTGCCGTTAACTTAAAGACTGGACAATGATCTCAGCATCGAGTCCTATAAATAAATACATATAATAGATAATTATGTACCGGGTGTCCCAATAAGAATGGCTCTCGGCCGTATCTCAGGAACCGTTTATAGTACATCTTTGAGAAAAACATATTTGGAACTGGAAATTTTGAAAACTGGAAATTATTTTCATAATTGTGGGTCCACCGCTAGAGGGCGTAATTGAATATCAAAAATTAAAAAATCAAACTTTTACAAAATGTACCTAATGAAAGGGCACTGAAAATCCGATCATCGTATTCTTCATAAAATTCTGCGCATATTTGATTTCACAAGTTTAAGTCTACCTATGCAAATAAGAAATGGGGGTGAGAGGGAACCTTTTTATGAAAAAATGGCTGTAAGTCGGGTTCTACTAAATAGAACTTTGCATACTTGGTCTTGTTGAAAACAGCTCTTTTTCCTCAATGTAACTGTCTTATTTTCGAAATAGCCTAATAAGTAATATGCCAGCTAGTAGGCGTTATTTTTATTTTCGGAAATCCAGTTTTCCTTGGTTAATATTAAATACAAGTATGCATTTTTAATCCTGTATTACAAAATTACAACAAATTTTCAACATAATACCGAAAACCGCATGTAGATACCTTTTTTCTACCTCGAGATATCTTAAGAAACGTGTAAATTTTGAACAACTGTTAATGTCACCGATAAAAGAAGTTAAGCAAAAGCAGTGTGCTATGTAAAAAACAAAGAAACATTTTCCAGATGTAAACGTATATAATTGATTAAAACAATCGACACTTCTAATTGATTAAGACAAACAATACTATAAAATATAACAAAGAAACAGAAGCAACTACTTATATAGTGACGACCTAAATGTTCAAATTGTTGTCCATCATTTTCGATGCAAGCATTTACTCTTTCAAGAGTAGATTGAACAGCAACAAGTTTAACTATTGTAGACTTTTTTTATGAGGACGGATTAAAGACCTTGTTTTTGAAGCTAGGCCCACTACTCGAGAAAACATGATCTACAGAATACGAAACGCCATTCAAAGCATTGACAGAGCAGAAATTGAGACTACTGTTCAATCTACTCTTGAAAGAGTAAACGCTTGCATCGAAAATGATGAGCAACAATTTGAACATGTAGGTCGTCACTAAGTAAGTAGTTGCTTTTGTTAACACTTTTGTGTAACTCTTCAACTTATGCCTTCATCAAAAGTCGATACCTGAAAAATGGAAAAACGCAGTAACAATACTTTTGCATAAGAAGGGAGATAAGACAGACCTTGAACATTACAGACCCATTAGCCTGCTAAACCACTTATACAAACTCTTTACAAAAGTAGTGACATCAAGAGTAGAAAAGAAGCTTGATTTTTACCACCCAAAAGAACAAGCTGGATTTCGATCAATCTTTGGAACAAACGACAATCTGCATGCAGTAAACTTACTAATTGAAAAGTCAATAGAATATAATAAGCCCCTTGTCCTAGCATTCGTGGATTTTCATAAAGCCTTTGATACGATAGAGCTGGATAGCATTTTAGAAGCTCTAAATGTATGCCGCATTGACTATCGTTACAGTACACTCATCTATAATATTTTTATGAAGAGGCAACAAGTTACATGAAAAACCAAACAAATAAGCATAGAACGCGGCGTAAGACGAGGCGACACACTCTCGCCAAAACTATTCATAACTGTTCTGGAATATGCCTTTAAGATGCTCAACTGGGACAATGAAGAAATCACAATAGATGAAGAAAAATTAAATCATCTTCGTTTTGCAGATGACATAGCCCTTATAACTGATGACTTAGGAAAAGTAAAGGAAATGCTAAATGAGTTAGACGCTATCTGCTGGAAAATAGGCCTGAAAATGAACTTTTCTAAAACTAAATTTATGACTAATCTGATTCCTAGCGGACAGCTGATTATACGTGAACAAGAAGTCGAACTAGTGGAAAATTACATTTGCGTGAGTTATGAAATTAGAATTAACTAATAACCAAACGTGCGAAATAAAAAGAAGATTAACTCTTGCCTGGGCAGCCTACGGAGCTCTGAGAGACATATTTAGGAACAGTATACCGATCGATTTGAAAAGACAAATGTTTGATCAATGTGTGCTGCCGGTAATGACATATGGAGCAGAGACACTGACTCTAACCAAGGCAACAGCGTCGAAAATGCGGGTTGCTCAAAGGTGTATGGAAAAACCCATACTGGGTGTAACCCTACGGGATAAAATAAGAAATGAAGATCTCAGACAAAGAACCGGTATCGCAGATGTTATAGAACGTATCACCAAGCTCAAATAGAACTGGGCAGGACACGTCGCCAGGCTGAAAGATTCAAGATGGACACGAAAGCTGATGGAGTGGAGACCAAGAGAAGATAAACGCGGTAGAGGAAGGCCGCCTACACGATGGACAGATGATATCAGGCGGATTAGTAAAAACTGGCAACAATCAGCACAAAACCGTCAAGTGTGGAAACAATTGGGGGAGACCTATGTCGCGTAGTGGACGTGAATTGGTTGGATGATGATGATTATGATGATGATGATGATGACCTTAGTACGAAAGTTGATAATAACCGAATTACAGGGTGTCAAATTTAAACTTTTATTTTATTTATTTTTGAATAGTTCCTGACAGGCATGGGATAACAACAAAATCAGAAACCAAAGAGGCTCTGAAGAAAATGAAAAATAATCAAACCCCAGGCGAAGGATGGGGAAGAAGAAGAACTAATATTTGGAGGAAATATACTACTTGAAAAAATTAAACTACTTTTCAATATCTGCCTTCAGAGCGCTAATATTCCAACAGACTGGAACAACGCTACTATGATTATATTACACAAAGCAAGAGACAAAGCCAATTTAGAGAATTATAGGCCGATTAGCCTTCTCAGCCATTTATATAAGTTATTTACGCGAATAATAGTTAAGAGAATGGAAAGAAAGTTAGAGACTTATCAACCAAGAGAACCGGCAGGATTCCGAAAAAGTTACGGAACAAATGACCATCTACAAAGTATTCCTAATTCAGAAAGTAATGGAATACATTAGACCTCTAGTTATGGTTTTTATCGATTTTCACAAAGCCTCTGACCCAATTAAGCTTAGCAAAGTATACAGGCGCTTAAAGAATGCAGGCTAGATTATAGGTATACAAAATTATTATACTGAATATACTTACAGGCAACAACCATTGTCAAATTACATACTAACATTAACCGCATGAAAATAGAACGGGGGGTTAGACAAGGAGACCCAATGTCACCTAAACTTTTTAATACGGTCTTAGAACATGCTTTCAAGAGTTTGGATTGGAAGGCAAAGGGAATAAAAATAGATGATGATGATGATGATGATGGTGATGTTTGGCATGGAAACTAGTCCATTTGCCACAGATTTTTGCGTATTAATATAATCTTATTATAAGTTATTAATTATGGTATATTACGAACTGAAACGGACAAATCTAAATTATATATCCGGAAGCGTATAGATGATTGCATACGAGTTCAAATATTGATTTCTGATTGAGTGACAGCAGATGGGTTATGTTTGCTGGAAGTTGCACCTTACTTTTTACAAGGTTTTCATAAAATATATCTGAAAGCGTTTTATTCTTAAAACATCCAAAAAAGGATGTGATTAATATCACACTGGGAAATATTATCGCATGAGCACTTTCCTGATTCGATAATGTTGAATCTAGCCAGGTGAGCTGGAACAGCACCGTGACTAGTTTTTAGTCTAACGATAGTTGCAGCTGATCGTTTAGTTATGTTATATTGAAATATATGTGGTAATTCTGTTAAGGATGGTAACACAGGATGAATCTTATAATAATGATTATTTGACGTATTCGCCAATACTTTCCATCTGTCTTTCCAGTTATAGTTTATTTTTTCATTATGAAATTTGGTTAGATCCGTAACAGTGAAAATATATTCTTGTATACCAGAATGCGTGGAATTCTTAGCAAGCTCGTCTACTATTTCATTACCTTTTATCCCGCTGTGACTTTTTGCCCAAATAAATGTTACATTTTTGTTTCTAATTTTATGTTTAATTTCACATATCAGCTCACAGGTCTTACGATTTAATTCAATATTATTAAGTCCGCTAAGAACTGACTTAGAGTCCGAAATAATCACTCCATCTTGTATACCCTCGTGCTCCAGCCAATCCAGAGCTTTCCCAATAGCTACTGCTTCTGCGGTGTAAATATAGCAATGCGAATGAAGTTTTATTTTAAATGACTTGTTTTTGGAAGGAATGTACACTGCAGACCCTACCTTTCCATCGTTAAGTTTAGAGCCGTCTGTGTAGATTATGGTTTTATTAGTGTATTCACTCAATATGGATTTCAATAAAGTGTTATTTATTTTAGATGATTCTGAATATTTCGGAAATATAATATTTAGTTTTTTGTAAATCGTGTCAAAATCTAATTTATAAAGTGGCTTGACATAGTTTGTTGCTAATGTAACCGGTAAATCATTGGTTTCCAGAAAAGTATCCGCTAACGGTGGAGAATTTTTAATTCTCCAGTAATTATTTACTAAATTTTGAATAGATAACTCATACAGCATACTCAGTAAGTCACTTGTTCTTGCTCTCAATTTTAGAACATATTTGGTTGCCAATAAATTTCTACGATTTTTTAAAGGCAGTTCATTACTTTCAGCAAGCAGCAGCGGACATGGTGTAGATTTCATAGCACCCAGAGTTATTCTCAAACTTTTAAACTGAATACGATCTATTTTTAGTAGATGCGTATTGCTTGCTGACCCGTATAATATACATCCGTAATCCAGAATCGATCGCACGTAGGTCCTGTAGAACATCAATGATACTTTAGGATCGGCACCCCACTTTCTACCAGTGACACATTTTAGAAGATTTATACCTCTTTCACACCTTTTTTTTACATATTGGACGTGTTTCGACCATAGTAATTTAGGGTCTAAGATCATACCAAGATATTTATACTCATTGACAACTGGTATATCATATCCTGACAGGTGTAAACTATCGTACGTATCCTATGTCTCGTAAATATCATGATGGCAGATTTTTCTGGAGATATTATTAGGTCATGGTTTTTAGTCCAGGTATCCACCAGCTTCACGATGTGTTCCAGAACCCTTACACAATCATCATATGAATCACGGATGGAATAGATGCATATATCATCGGCGTACTGGATACATTTTATGGAATCTGTAAAAATGCCGTGTATACTCGCTGAAAATATGTTGAAGAGAATCGGGCTTAATACGGACCCCTGTGGTAATCCTGTATGAGCTATTCTTGGACCATGTAACTGATTCATATGGTCTCTGATATATAAAGTTCTGTTGCTAAAAATATTTACTATATTAGCCGACAAATTTGTGGACAACCCCAGTTCGCATAACTTTGAATGCATTATTGTTAAATTAACACAGTCGTAAGCGCCTTTAAGATCTACAAAAAAACACGCTAAAAATTTATTTTTAGAAAAATTGAGTTGGATATCTGTTGTTAAGTGACTTATTGCATCTAATGTACCAAGACCTGATCGAAATCCGTATTGTGTACTTGGCAAAAGATTATAGTGTTCGACGGTCCAGTTAAGACGATTTTTAATTATTCTTTCGAAAGTTTTTGTTATACACGACAATAGAGAGATGGGTCGATAAGAGGTTGAAAGAGTTTTGTCTTTGTTTGGTTTAATAAAAAGACATATAATTGTTTCCCTCATTTTGTTAATGTAATTTCCTTCCAAAAGCCATTCATTAAATATTTTTATTAAGTACTTTTTAGCCATGTCGGGAAGGTGGTTAATTATCGTATAAGTAATATAATCTGTTCCGGGTGCAGTAGATTTTGTTGATTTAATAGCTACGTCCAACTCTTGGATGTTTATAGGATTTTCTAGTAATTTGAATTTACTAGGATTGTATGATTTTACTTGCTTTAATTCGTCTTGGACGTATGATGGGGCGAACTTATCAAGAAACTCTTCTATTAACTCTTTTGAGATTGGTTGTGTTTTAGAATGATAATTTTTGTTAGCTAATTTATTAACAAATGCCCATATTTTACTGAGCGGTGTATTTTGATTGATGGTATTTACAAAGTTGATCCATGAAGTTTTTTTTTTGTTTTTTTTGTGAATACAACCTTGCATTTAGCTTGTATGTATTTAAATTTTAGATAATTTTCAAGATTTGAGATAAAAATAGATGGAGAATACCTAAACAACTTACGCTTCGCAGAAGATACAGTCATAGTAGCTGAGGATCTAGGTATGGCAAGTGTGATGGTACATGAACTAGTTGCGGCTGCAGAAATTGTAGGTTTAAATATAAACATCTCGAAAACAAAAATAATGACGAATTTGGTACCCAACCAGAACATCAGTATTGGTAAGGACGAAATAGAACTCGTAGATAGATATAAATACCTGATGTTGTTCTGAAGCTATTTTCTTGTAGCATTTTTACAATTTTAACTATTTATAATGGGAAATAAGCCACAATATTATTAAAAAATGATTTTTATTAACGTTTCGACGCCCAAAAAATACAAAATACTACTAACGTTTAGACGCCCAAATCGGGTGACGTTGTCAAAATACCAAATACTACTAACATAAACAAAAATGTTGTTGATTAGTAAAAAAATTCTTCTAATAATTTATTTAATTTGACTCATTTATATCGGCAATTCAGATACATATGATACACATTTTAAAGTAGAAGACTTTAAAATGATATTGCCAATATTTATGAGTTGCGTTCCTGGGACGACTTTACTGAAAGATAGTTCATTCGATTACATGAAATCAACCCCAACTCAAGAATATCCGTCACAAAAAAATCATAGCATGTGATCTGTCTTTAAAAAGACAACCATATGCAACGATGACAGTAAAATTCTCGCGTTAGAGATCTCATAGTAAATCACGAGGGAAAACCAGGAAAAATCTCGTGATACTATCCCGACATCGTAAGTATTTGGTCTTACATTTAATTTACTCTCAAAATTAATACCAAATTCTGACTTTACTATAATTTTGTTTAAATTATAAATAATATCAGTAATACAATGATATATAAGTAATACTAAAATATAAAATATGTACTAACTCGACTATTGACTTACTAATTGTGGTATTTTCTTTCTATTGACTTCCTCTTTCAGTATGGATATCCAGATCCTACTGCATTCCACCGAGGAATTTGCAACACAATTGGTTTCGTTTAGCATAATTAGAGCCGCTTCTTTGATTTTTCTCTTTTTACTATCTGTTTCTTTCAGGACTATACTTGAATCTCTCCACTGAACTCTATGTTCATTATCCCATGCGTGTTGACATATTTGAGATCTATCCAATTCTCTATTTTTAATATAAGATTGATGTTCACTTATTCTAACGTTTAATGGTCTTGATGTTTCACTTATATAAAACTGTTCGCATTCACAAGGTATTTTATAAATACAATTCTTTGTCCTTTCTTGTTCATTGTTAGGTTTAGTTTCAGATAGAATAGATCTCAATGTGTTGGTTGTTTTGAATGTTGTTGAAACGTTGAATTTATTTCCTATTGTTTTAAGTTTCACGGATAATCCTTTTATATATGGTATTGATATTTTCCTCGTATTATTTCTTGTGAATATTGTAGGATCCCGTTCTATGTTGTTCTGTTCCATTCGATCCAATCTGGACAATTCCTTATTTATAAACGATAAAGGATAATCATTTTTTAATAAAACATGTTAAGAATTGTTTTTCTTCTAAAAATGAATTTTCGTTAGAACAAGTAATTTTGGCTCTATCATATAAGGATTTTATGATTTCCTTTTTAACGTTGATGTTGTGATTTGATTTGTAATTGAGATATGTGTTGGTTTTCTATACACTTGAGTCTCATATCCAGTACCCTTCTTTGAGACTAAAACATCGAGGAAAGGCAGGGTGTTATTATATTCCTTTTCCATTGTAAATTTTATTGTCTCTTCTTGATCGTTTATAATAATTTAGGAATGTATCCAACAATTCTGATCTATGAGGCCATATTGAAAACACATCATCTACATATCTCCACCATACAGTGGGTTTTAAATTTTGTTTAGAAATGATATTATTTTCGAAATCCTCCATAAATATATTAGCCAATAATGCAGATAAAGAGGAGCCCATTGCTAGACCAAAATTTTGTTTATAAAATTCATTATTTAGTTGAAAATAGGTATTATTAGTACATAATGTCAATAACTCCATTATAGCTGATACATTTAGTTTTGTCCTAGTTGTCAATGTATCATCATTTTCTAATTTCGTTTTGATTATGTTTAAAGTTTTATCTAATGGCACATTTGTAAATAAACTGTTTATGTCAAAACTTACTAAAATATTATTTGGGTTAAACTCAATAGTTGATAATTTGTTTAAAAAATATTTTGTATTTTTTATAAATGTGTCATCATTATTAGCAAATGGTTTTATAATGTTTAATAAAAATTTTGATAGTTCACTACAAGGAGAACTGATGGTACTACAAATGGGTCTAAGTGGTATGTTCGCTTTATGAATTTTCGGCACTCCATAAAAATGTGGTGACTTACTGTAATGAGGTGTCATTAATTTTCTTTGATAGAATGTTAGATCATTTTTAAATTTGAATAAAGTTCTATAGATTTTGTTTTCCAGTGTTTTCGTTGGATCCTTCGTTAATTTGATACAAGGTCCATTTGTAATTAGATCTGTAATTTTGTCCTCGTATTGTATTTTATCCATTATTACAGTTGCATTTCCTTTATCCGCTGGTAGGATCGTTACGGAGTCATCATTTTTTAAAGTTTTTAAAGCTTTCATTTCCTCTTTACTGATGTTCTGTTCAATTTTATTTTTCTTTTCTAATTCAAGTTTACATAGTACCCTATACTGTTCTTTTTCATGAGTTGGTAAACACTGGGATATTGGAATAGATGGATGAGTAACAGCATAGTTTAAACCCTTTGACAATACCAAATTCCCTGTTGCATTTAACTGTCTATTTGATAGATTGACAACTGTCGCTAATATGTCATTATTTCTATTTAGGTTATCAAAAGTATGTATATAGACAAGGCGAAAACGGCGGGTTCGAAGGGAAAAATGTTCCCATGAGATTTTTTGCATAATCACATTCGTGAGACATCCCAAAATAAGGTTCAAGAAGTCGCCCAAGTGAAAAGTGGGCCAATTTTTTTTAACAATTTTTTTTTAATCAAATTGCAAGAATCAATATTTTTGGCCCGAACAATTTTTTCTTAAATTTTTTGGACCATTCTGGACAAAAAAGGTCTCATAATTTTTCTCTAAAGTTGATCGTTTTCGACTTATAAGCAATTTAAAATTGAAAAAAACGAAAAATGGCGATTTTCAAGGCTTAATAACTCGGTTAAAAGTTATTATTATGAAAGTCAATATATGACTAAATCAAAGTTTGAAGCCCCCCCTACAAGATCCTGAAGAAATTTTTGTCATTATTTTATTACTAAGCTGTTATTTTTAAGTAATAATAATAAGCGCCATGCACGTGTGCGGGGCTGTAAATGCTGAGTGCGAGAGAGAAGCTATTCCAGCCAGTCCAATTGTGCATCTTACTCGCACTCACATTTACAGCAGCGTCAATACGATACAACCACTCATTGTTATTAATTAAAAATAACAGCTTAGTAGTAAATTAATGACACAGATTTCTTCAGGATCATGTAACGGCGACTTTAAACTTTGATTTAGTCACTTTCTGACTTTCAAAATAATAATTTTTGACCCAGTTCTTAAGCCTTAAAAATGGCCATTTTCGCGTTTTTCAAATTTTAACTTGCTTGTAACTCGAAAAAGATCAACTTTAGAGAAAAATTATAAGAGACCTTTTTTGTCCAGAATGGTCCAAAAAACCTAAAAAAAATATTTCGGGCCAAAAGATTGATGTTTTGCAATTTGAATAAAAAAAAATTGTTAAAAAAAATTGGCCCACTTTTCTCGTGGGCGACTTCTTGAACCTTATTTTGGGATGTCTCACGAATGTGATTAGGCAAAAATATCTCATGGGAATATTTTTCCCAACGAATCCGCCGTTTCCGCCTTGTCTAATACTATTTTGTTCTAAAAGAATATTAAATTTATTTAAATCTATATTTCTTTGTTTCTGATATGAATTTTGATAAATTATGTGTAAACTAAAAATAATTCGATCAAAATCAGAATTTGATATCATTCCGAAAAGCAAATCTTTAATACTTACGATGTTTTGTTCAATAAAAAATAAATTTGACCTGTGAAATTGTAACCTTTCCCGGATCATTGACAAACTGGCTCTATGTAGAATATTTTGGAGTCTTCTGCTTGAGTATGCTGGCCGTAACCTTAAGCCCTTCGGTATTAAGTTGTTATCTCTACATCGTTTTAAGAATTTGATAGAATTTTGACAGTGTGCCAGTTTCTCGTAGAAGGTTTCCAATTTCCTAAAATTTTGACACACGCTAGGCCCATACCGGTTTCTTAATGTTGTTCTGAAGCTATTTTCTTGTGGCATTTTTACAATTTTAACTATTTATAATGGGAAATAAGCCACAATATTATTAAAAATGATTTTTATTAACGTTTCATACTAGTATTTTGTATACATAAATACTAGTAGTATTTTGTATTTTGACAACGGCACCCGATTTGGGCGTCGAAACGTTAATAAAAATCATTTTTTAATAATATTGTCTGGAAGAAAATAAATCGCTACAAAAACCGAAAGCAGTCCAATCAACTTCCGATAAACACCGATGCTACATGGATAGAAGAGTTCCATTTCAAGATTTCACCTCCGTGGGTTCCAAGTCAAATAAATGAAGCTACAGTTACCGTACCCAGAGAAAACTTCAATCTAGAGAAACCATTTGAATTATGGGAATTAAATCATGGACTCAAGCAAAATAATAGTTCATATCCAGGGATGGACTGTATATCATATTCTATGCTATATTTTCTACCTACAGAATACAAACTATTATTACTACAAATTTTTAACACTATACGGCAAAACAAAAATTTAATTCCCAAAGCATGGAAGGACTATATTGTATTACCTATAAAAAACCAGGAAAGCCAGATAACAAAGTTGAATCTTACAGACCAATATCTTTAAGTTCCTGTATACTAAAAACTATAGAGAGATTAATCAAAAATCGGCTTGAATACTGGCTTGAGTCCGAAGATGTCCTTCCCAAATCTCAGTACGGCTTTCGAAAATCCCAGGTCTACACAAGATGCTCTCACTTCCCTAGTCTCTACTTTACAGGTCAATTTTACAAATCAGGCGTCGACAGCTGCAGCATTTATAGATGTAACTTCAGCGTTTGATAACATCAATTTAGACATTCTTTATAAAAAATTAGTAAATCTTGGAATGCCAGTTAAAATTTGAAATTTCATTGTATCCTTGTACAAGAATAGATGGACTTACTTAAAAATATACGAGAACTTTTACCACCAAGGTTAACGAGTATAGGTATACTACAGGGTAGTATTTTAAGTCCACTTCTTTTTTCATTGTACAATATAGATTTAGAACACATAGTACCTCCACACTCTAATATTTTACAATTTGCAGATGATGTTGTGTTGTACACCTCCCATTCTTCTCTAGACATTTGTAGACGTCAACTTGAATTTACATTAGATTGTGTAAAAAATGATTACCATTCTCTAGGTTTATCCATATCAACGACAAAGACAGAAATTTGTTTTTTCTCCAAAAAACGCCAAATTCTTCAAGGCACCTTCAAATTAGGTAGAATAGAATTTCCGATAAAAAATTGTGTTAAATATCTTGGGACGTATTTGGATCGTAAATTGTTATGGAAGGATCAAATTCATTATATTATAAAGAAATCAGAAAATTCTATGAATATCCTTAGAGCTTTTTGTAGAACCGGTTGGGGAGCTGACCCGAATATTGCATTGCTATTCTATCGCTCAATGATTCGACCAATTTTCGACTATAGTTGTCATTTATATGGGTCTGCGTCAACAGGATATCTTAATAAAGCTGAAATCCAAAGGAATAAATGTTTGAGACTCTGTCTCGGTTACTTAAAATCTACTCCTATTACTATTATTGAGATTGAAGCTAAGGAACCACCACTTACTCTACGTAGACAGTTTTGTACAGATAAGTTTGTAGCTAGAGCTATTTCAAAAAACGTCAGCTACTTAAGGACTATTCGTAACTTGAATATATTAGATTTAAGCCACAAATATTGGTGTACTAAAGAAACCCCCATATACGTTGAAAGCTATAGGAAATTGACAATGTATGAACACCAAATGTACAAAAATAAAATACATCCAATTTACACTAAACCTCCTGAAACTCTCTTTTCCAAGATAATACAAACAAATTACATGGATTCAAACCTTCCAGGCAGTATTATCAACAAAATAATTAAAGACAAGTGGCCTATGTTTCAATATATTTTTACTGGCGGCTCCAAAATTCAAAATGGAACCGGAAGTGCAATATATCACTGGAATTCTGAATACAAAGGATCATGCCGATTGCCTAATGAAGCTTCAATATATACTGCCGAATTATCAGCTTTATTACTTGCGCTAAAATATATAGCCTCTGTTGGTATGGACAATTATATCATTTTCACCGATTGTAGAGATATTGTGGACAAATTCACTTCTAACCAATCGACAAAAAGTCTAAACCACATTGAGATAGAAACTAAGAGTCTATATTATGATATTACTTCCTCGGGCAGTTCAATTATTATTTGTTGGGTTAGAGGACATTCTGGAATATTTGGAAATGAAGAAGTCGACAAATTAGCTAAATCTGCAGCTTTAACCAAACGAAACATAAACAACATACTTCTACCAGTAACCGATATAGATAATATCAGTAAAAACCATTGCAAACAAAATTGGCAACGTGTATATAACCAAAGTACAACGGGAATAAATTTTAGAAATTGCCAACCACTAATTCCCAATGAGAGATGGTTTAAACAAGAATCAAATAGGCTATTTATAAAAACAATAAACAGAATGAGGTCAAATCACGCACTAACCCCAGCATACAAACACAGCATAGGTATTAGTGATAACCCATATTGCGCCTGTGGTGGAATGGGAGATCTACAGCACCTCATATTGGAGTGTGGACAGTACAGACAAAATATTAAAGTGATGTATGAAAAGTTAATTGATCTAAATTGTCCTTTACCTGTCAATTTAAACGAAATTCTTTTTCCAAAAAATAAGCAGACGTTAAAATGTCTTTACGAATATGTAACGTCCTGTAAATTTAAATTTTAAATAGGCTTAAATAATAAAATTAAAAATTGTAAAAATATCACACAAAATTGAAAAATGTATCCATTAATATATTATAACACATTGACCCTGTAAATTTAGATAATAAGTAGGCTTAGATATTAACTTAAAATTGTTATTGTAATACCATACGGGTCTAGGACGTTTCATCGCCGCCGTTTCGATGCCGCCAGTTCGATGCCGATGCCGGCCGATTCAACCCCAGTCAATTAATTGCTATCTGATATATTTCCGAATTTTCGACAGTTACAATTATTAGTTATTTTTAGTATTAATTAGGAATTCTAGGAAACGCGAGATATGACGGCGATGAAATGGACTGGCGATGAACCGGCGGCATCGAAACGGCCGGCGATGAACCGGCGGCATCGAAACGTCCCATTCCGTACCATACAAAAAAAAAACAAATAGTCTGGCTAATTGGCTATGTCAAAGCCATTAATAAAAAAAATAATATTGTGGCTTATTTCCCATTATAAATAGTTTTAAAAAATACCTGAAACATGAAATTACGATTGGCAGGGATAACCAGACTCATGAACTGAAGAGGAGAATCGGTCTTGAGTGTGCAGCATTTTGGCAAAGAGAGAAACTTTTAAAAGTGATTTCCATATGCCTAAAGAGAAAGGTATTTAAACAGTGCGTCCTCCCAGTCTTGGCGTACGGATCAGAAACACTTACCTTAACTAAAGCCTTGGCTACCAAACTAAGAGTCACGCAGAGAAGAATGGAGCGGTTAGTGTTAGGAATAACTCGGCGAGACAAAATCAAAAGCGAAGAAATCAGGAGAAGATCAAAGGTGACTGACAGCATCGAAAGGATAGCCAGGTTGAAGTGGAGATGGACAAAACACTTAGCCAGAATGACAGATGGGCGATGGACAAAGAGATTATTAATGGAGGCCAAGAGAAGACAAGAGAAGACAAGAGAAGCATCGGTCCACCGCCTACAAGATGGACTGACGACTTAAAAAAGCTGAATAAAAGCTGGATAAGAGCGGCACAGGATAGATGGGGTTGGAAACGAGGGGAAGAGGCCTATGTTTAGCAGTGGACTTTTGAAGCTGGATGATGATGATGATGGGATAGCCACACACAAAATTTGGTAAATGGGGATTTTTTGGGACGAGAAACCTAAATAGACCGCTAATAATTTTACACTACCCAGACGGAGCCACATACGTCTTTCAGAGTTCTACATAATTTTGAAGTCAAAACTTGTATTCCCCTATTATTTTTACTTAAAAAAGTTATACTACGTTTTTCTCACTACTCAACCGTTTTCGAGATAAACGCATTTTAAATCTACAATGAAAAATTCAATTTTTTTCATTTCATTGTAGTTACTAAAAACTATTTGACATATCCTTGTTATACTTGGCAGCAAGTGTATGTTTTTTTTTATGTTTTTTTATGGCATGGACTATATGTACGTCAATCAGCCAGTCACAACATGGCTAATATATCAAGAAGAATAAACATTGAAAGACCGTAAAGTCCATAAAATATCAATAATGAAGAAAAGTCAGTTCAGTGCATATCAGATGTAATTTAAGTAATGAAATTAAAAATATGGTACTAATCTGAGATAAGCTAATGTAGCTGCTAAATAAATATATCTGCTTCGTTCCTATATTTTTGGCATTAAAACAAATATGATCTAAATCACCTTTTTTATCACAATGTGGAATCGATCATTTTCGAGAACACGAATTTTATGCAGGTGTGTGGGATAACAGGCGTGACCAAAAGGAAGACTTGTTATAGTTGTGATGTATTTTCTTGAATAATTATATGGCTGGAACCACGTTCTATGACGTATTTGCTTTTATATACTGCAGTACCTACCCTTAATATAAGAGACTTCATCACACAAACTTAAGTACAGGATGTTTATTAGGCAAACCATTTTTACACTTTTTTTCGCCAGCATATAAACATGCTTATTATGTTCAAGCCCGATAATAATATATGCTTTAACCCATACAAAATGAATCTTATTATGTATTAACTTTTTGTAGTTCCAAAAATGGTTTTTTGTTTGCATGTATGATATAATTGGAGGAGTAACTTCGGTACTTAGTCAAAACCAAGGAATTTAAAACAGACAGGGAGTCCGATATAATTATTGCAGAATCAATAATTTTAATCTAATAATCTAATAATTCTAATAATCTACAATTATTGTAGATTGTGTTACATAGTCAAAGCTTCGTAGATTGAAATAGCTTCAGCACTAAATATAGAACATTTGTTATCTAGTTAGTAGGAATAATCAATATTTTTGGAGGGAATATAAAAAGTACCTCCTAACCATCCTCGGACTTGGAAGCATCAGTATATACAGGGTTTTTGGTAAAGAATGGGCCATAGCTTAACCTTGGATTCCTGAGTTTAAAATATGTCGATTTAAGCTAACTAACCTTAGAACTAATATTGATAATAAGCGAAATACAGAGTGTCATAGTTAAACTTTTATTTTATTTATTCTTGAATATTTCCTGACAGGCATAGAATAACAATACGAAATTTGGTAAACCCTATTCCACGAACATACGCCTGTTTTGGATTACTTCGGCAAAGAATATTTTACTGTGCAAAATAAGAAGAACGAAAGTAAATTGCAAATTACATTGTTGTTTATTGGAATAATTATTAGCGCCATTTACTTTGGTACTTCTTATGTTGCACACTAAAATATTCGTTGTCAAAGTAATCCAAAACAGGCGTATGTTCGTGGAATGGCCCATAAGCGAGAGTTTTTTGGGATGAGAAATCTAAATTCGCTACCAAAAATGATGTATTAGCCAGAGAACGCCACACTCGTCGTTCAGCGCTAATTTAATACGTTCAATATTTTTATCCCCCACTTAACATACTTTTTTAATCTAAACTTGTATTCTCTCAATATTTTTGCTTAAAAAGGTATACTACATTCATCTCGCTAAACTTAACTGTTTTCGAGAAAAACGCATTTTAAATCTGCGATACAACATAATTTTTTGCATAATATTGCAGTTACACCCGAAAAATCAACTTGAAACCATAATAATTGTGCAAGTTCTCATATTTATGCCATTGGATAGCAAATTACATTTGAAGAAATTTGCGATACATTTTTGGAAATTTTTATGGTTTTAAGTTATTTTTCGGGTGTAACTACAATGATATTATACAAAAAATTATGTCGCATCGCAGATTTAAAATGCGTTTATCTCGAAAACGGTTGAGTTTAGCGAGATGAATCTAGTATACCTTTTTTAAGTAAACATATTAATAGAATAAAAGTTTTAATTCAAAAAGTATGTAGAGTGAGTAATAAAAAAAATAAACCTATTAAATTAGCGCTGAAAGGCGTATGTGGCGCCCTCTGGATAATACATCATTTTTGGTAACAAATTTAGATTCCCTGTCCCAAAAAAACCCAGCTTTCCAAATTTTGTGTTATTATCCCATGCCTGCTAGGAAATGTTTAAGAATAAATCAAATAAAAGATTAATTTTGACGCCCTGTATTTTGGTTATTATCAACTTTGATACTAAGGTAACTTAGCATAAATCGACCTATTTTTACCTCAGGAATCTAAGGTTAAGCTATGGCCCATTCTTTACCAAACACCCTGTATAGGTACATATTCTTCAAAGCTTGATAGTTAGTCCAGAAAGCCACTGCGCATCCGCTAGGAAAAATATTCTGATTTGGATTTTTTGCACAAACTTACTCAAAAAGGAATCCTTTTAACAAATTTGCATGTTGCCATGACCAAAATGTGGTCAAAACTTTTTAAACGTTTTTTTTTTGTTTTTTTCCTAAAATTATTTTATTTGCATGGAAAAAAGTTTTTTTTAGGTTTTTTGGATCATTCCAAACAGAAAAGGTATTTAGTGACTTTTCTCTAAAAATGATAGTTTTTGACAAATAAGCGATTAAAAATTGAAAAATTGCGAAATCATTTTTAACCCTCAAATACTATGTAAAGAACTGAAAATTTGAATGTTGCCAAGGTAGGTAGATATTCTTTAAACATCGCTTGATGAAATGCCGAAGAGTTTTTTGCAATACAATATTCAAAACTCCTTTGTTTTTTAATTGCTATTCAAGCGTGCGCGACACTATTTCCCACCGACATCGACAGTATGGTGCAAATGAAAGGAATAAATTCGTTATTTCGTAAACCGGCGAATTTAAGGAAAAATCGCGAAACAGGTCGATTTTTATTTTTAAGTTATGATATTGTGGCATATATCGTATACTAGTGACGTCATCCGTCGGGGCGTGATGACGTAATCGATGATTTTTTTAAATGAGAAAAGAGGTCGTGTGGTAGCTCATTTGAAGGGTTCTTCAATTCTGTATTCAGTAATGTAAACATTTACATAATTATTTATACAGGGTGTACTTCTACTTCTTTTTTTGTCAAATAATTTAATTTAATAAAAAATTTTTGGACACCCTGTATAAATAATAATGTAAATGTTTATATTACTGAATAGATAGTTGAAGAACCTTTCAAATGAGCTAGCACACGACCCCTATTCTTATTTAAAGAAATCATCGATTACGTCATCACGTCCAGATGGATGACGTTACTAGTATACCATATATGCAACAATATCATAACTTAAAAACAAAAATCGATCTGTTTCGGGATTTTTCCTTAAAGTCGCCGGTTTACGAAATAACGAATTTATTCCTTTCATTTGCCCCATACTGTCGGTGGAAAATAGTGTCGCGCACGCTTAATTAGCAATTAAAAACAAAGGAGTTTTGAATATTGTATTGCAAAAAACTCTTCGGAATTTCATTAATCGATGTTTAAAGAATATCTACCTACCTTGGCAACATTCAAATTTTCAGTTCTTTACATAGTTTTTGAGGGTTAAAAATGGCCGATTTCGCAATTTTTCAATTTTTAATCGCTTATTTGTCAAAAAATCATTTTTTGAGAAAAGTCACTAAAGATCTTTTCTGTTTAAAATGATCCAAAAAACCTAAAAAAACTTTTTTCCATGCAAAAAAAATAATTTAGGGAAAAAACAAAAAATACGTTTAAAAAATTTTTTACCACCTTTTGGTCCTGGCAACATGCAAATTTGTTAAAAGGAGTCCTTTTTGAGTAAGATTGTGCAAAAAATCCGAATTAGAATATTTTTCCTAGCGGATGCGCAGTGGCTTTCTGGACTATTCATTCATAGGAGATTCTGGCCAATAGAAAGCTACAGAAATAAAAATTTCAGCGATTATTTTTTAATAATTTTAACTTCCAATCGTGTAATAAGATTTTTCATCACGTGTTTAATTCTGTCCCATCAGATTATTGTTTCATCAGTAATTTTCTATTATACAAAATTACAGTGGGAATTTTTTAAGTATATTGTTTCTGTTTATTTGCAACCAGTTTCTTAGTTTTGAGAAGTGTCACATTTAAGAAAATATTCATAATAAACTTTCTTCTTCTTACTCTCTTTCTTGGCTTGCATAATTGTGCATCTGCCAGTTCATAATAAACTTTTAGTTCTGCATTTAATGTCAAATTGTCACAAGGGAACACAAATCGGCATTTTTAAACGCTCGAATTTACTTCGGTAAGATAATTTCATGAATAAAACTGTATTTATAAATAATTTTAACTAATATTTTATTAACATCTTCGTGTAAATATTGTCTAAAGATGTGTGTCACATTAATTGGGATCAATGTCACTGAATGTTTTTATACAAAGGCTTGAATTTAATATGTAAGAATTAAAAAATAACCTTACGAATATCACACGACAGTAAAAATAAATAAGGAAATAATGCTTCACTTTTTCTCAAACTGATTGTCATTGGGCAATAACCACTCAAGTCTTGTGGACTCTCGTGACTATTGCCAGACAACAAGTTTTCGAAAAATTGTCGCATTATTGTCAAGTTATTCTCGTTTTCTTGTGATATTAATGACGATTATTTTTGAATGATTTTACGTGTTTAATTCTGTCCGATCAGATTATTATTACATCGGCAATTTTCTACTGTACAAAATTAGTGGGAATTTTTTTACGTAGATTGTTTCTGTTTAATTGCAACCAGTTTCCTGGTTTTGACAGTTGTCACATTTAAGAAAATATCCATAATAAACTTTTAATTCGGCATCTAATGTCAAATTGTCACGAAGAGAACATAAATCGACAAATTTAAGCGCTCAGTTGACTTCGGTTAGATTATTTCATGAATAAAACTGTATTTATACCCCGTTCCACGAATATACGACCCTCTTGGATTATCGCGACAACGAATATTTTACTGTGCAAAATATGAAGAACGAAAATAAATTGCAAATTATATTGTTGTTTATTGGAGTAAATATTAGAGCAAAATACTTTCGTACTTCTTATATTGCACACTAAAATATTCGTTGTCACAATAATCCAAAACAGTCGTATATTCGTGGAATACACCATAAGGCGAGATTATAAAAAATACTCTTTCTATACAGAAAAACTTACAATGTGCATTAAATCACCTTGAACCAATATTTTATTAATATCTTCCTCTAAATATTTGCTTAACTGTGCTGTTCACTTTGACGTTGTTAGAGTTGAAAAATGCGTATCACATTAATTGGGATCAATGTTACTAAATGTTTTTATACAAAGACTTACAATTGCAATTAAAGTTTATCGAAATCACATTTTTGGAGTCCATAAAATGTTAGTTTACAATCATTATTGCTCTGAGTGCTATTCATAACAGCTTAAATCCCGCTGGGCCTAAGCGGATTAGTGAAACTAATCCGCTGATTTATGGAGTACCGAAAATCTGGGTATTTTAAAATATTTTTTCTCTCTCTAACTTATGTACCTACCCATTTGATTTCAGATTTATTTATATCAATTTCTGCTCTTATTTTTGAAAATAGAGAGTTGGCGCAATGATAAGATTTGATCGTTAATTTAAAACGAATCTATTGGTATAAATTTTATTGAATTTGAGTGACATTATATTTTCCATAAGATGTGTGCGATGTCCTTTTCACCAAACTTCGAATAACTACTCAGTTCCTAACAAAAACCGGAAAGACAATTATTCTCCTGTTGTATCTTCTAACTCTGTTCAACCACCTTCCATGTTTAACTTTAAATTTGGACCATCTCAACCTCTACCTGCTAATTCACCATGTCCCGCTTCTCAAAGTGGTGAGAGGGATAATCAAGATAATCAAAAGTTGGATTAAAATTAATAGCTGTACTGGAAGAAGATTGTGCAGCTGATGAGAAATGTTTTTTTTTGTATAATATTTGTAAAATTTTGATCGCAGTTGGATAAAATTGAAAACCTGTTTTGACCTAAAGATTCGGAGTACGGGTTTTTGATTCATTTCCTGGGCCTCTATAAAAGAAATCTTATTTTTGATCATAATATTTTAAATTTTTTGTAGTTTTTGTTTTTTTAGGACATTTTTTGGAAACCGAAACACGATCATTACTCTTGCAATGAATACAGCTAATGTCTACTTTCGCATAAGTGATTTTTATCTTTATTAACTCCACAACAAATACAAAAGTTTTCAGAACTTCAACATTGTTTTGAAATGTGACCGTATCTCAAACACCTATAACACTGCGTAACTCTACCTGCAAATTGTTCTACTGGACAAAAAACACGATTTATAATAACATACTGGGGCACTACATTACCTTCAAAAGATATAATAACAGATCGTTTTGCAACATACTCAACTGTACCGTTTTTTTTTTAATTTTTCTATGCATGCATTTAATATCTAAGATACGTGAAGGGGATTCAATATTTTCCTGTAAATAGACGTTGTCAAATTGAGTGTAAATGTCACGAATTAAACCCTTGCTCTCTAATAAATGGGTCGAAATAAAGGCTCATAAATTTTCTTCCTGTAGTTTAATATTATTTATAAGATTATTTGCATCATGTATAGAAGCTACTGATACCTTAATTATATTCCTCCTAATTCCCCTTACTTGAAGAATATTAGCAATTCCTAATTTCTTATACAAAATGTGACCTACTAAAATTGGGTGCAACCGACAGTTGCAAAAAAATTTTGGAGTTCTGAACTCGACAGTTAATATATTTACGGTTTTACTTGATTTTTCCAAAAGTACTGAAAAGAAACATAATTTGTATGGTACTTTTTAAAAGGTAGTTGCCGGGACCATTTTGTTGACTAGTTTTTAACTAAACTACGTCAACCCTCTAGCGGGGGCGGACACAACCCCCAAAATCTTTAACAGAAAGGGGGGTTGAATGATACCTCATTTTAAAAGTAGTTTAACTACCTTTTTAAAAATACCACATAAATTTTATTTCTTTTCATAACTTTTAGAAAAATCAAGTAAAACCCTAAAGATATTTAAATATAAAATGTATTTAATACAATAAAATATAAAAATTTAATAAAAAGTAACTTCCTAAAATAAAACTAATAACAAAATAAAAAGAAGTTACTAAGGTAAATGTCCGAAATGTTGTCCGTTATTTTGTAAACAGAGATAAAGTTTGTTTTCAAACTCCTCTCTAGCATTTCGAAAAACTTCAGGCTAAATTTATTCTTTCCTTTAAACATTCCAAATTTCGAGGTTGTGTTTTATAGACAATTGACTTTAGATATCCCAATAGGAAGAAATCTGGAGGTGCTAGCTCGAGTGATCGTGGGGGCCATTCGATTACTTGTCCTCGACCAATCCATTTGCCAGGAAATCTATCATTTAGCCACTGAAAATGAATCACATCTTCTTCCAAAATCATGTTACCAGCCGCATCAACTTGATTTTCCAAAGAAATTGTTATTAACGGGTCTATTATATCTTCAAGCAGATTTAAGTAGAGCTCAACAGTTAGATTTTCCTCAATGAATAAGGGTCCAATAATAGCATTCCCAAGAATACCAGCCCAAACGTTCAGTTTCTCGAGATACTGTGTATGACCTTCCCTAAAAAAAAGCGCGTTTTCATCACTCCAGTACCGACAATTTTGTGTGTTCACATGCCCATTAAGATAAAACGTACTCTCATCCGTAAAGCAAATGTGTTGTAAAATATTTTGGTTTGCAATTATCAAATCCGTCATTTTTTACAAAATTCAAAATTTCTGTCGAAATCGTCATCTAAAAGCTGTTAAAGAATTTGCATTTTGTACGGGTGATATTTATGTAACTTTAGTGCTTTTCTTACAGTTTCGTGAGACATTGCTACTTGGTGTACCATATTGCGAAGTGATGTGGAGGGTCCTGCAGTGAAGGTGCCTAAAACTTCTATATGTGGTGCTTCATCCAAAACACGGCGATTATTTCTTTTTTTTTAACAACGGAACATGTTTCACTAAACTTGGAAACTAATTTCAGGACATATTGATAACTTAAATTACTGTCCGAATATCTTTCATTGAATATTGTTGCCCTTCTTCTTGCGCATCTTCCAGATTCTCCATAAATAAGGATAATTTCAGTTCTTTCTTGAAGTGTATAGTATACCCCATTTTTAACCCGCGAGCGGTCGTGTCGTTAGAAAAAATCTAACATTGTATCAGTTTTCGCAATAACTTGATGAAAAATTTTGCGACATAACTTTCCACTCGTAAGTCCTCGAGGAAGGGTGTAGTAATGCGTAGGTTTTTTTTCTTCTTTTTTTTTGTGGAATGTATGGCTTTGGGGAGAGCCAATTAGCTTTAATAATTGTTAGAAATAATATTTCTAACATAGCAAGTAAATAAAAATACTATAAAATAAAAATTTGTTGTAAATTCGTATTTAAATTCGTATTGTGAGATAAAATTTAACACGCGACTGTTCACGTTACACAAGTGAGCGCGACTGCTCCCGGGTTAAAAATAATTGAATAAAAGTACAACTTCTAACAGACAAAACTAATTTTACACTGTGATAAACTCAGGTACTAAATTCAGTCAAAGACACGATTAGTTTTTGTCAAGGCCAGTTTTTTTAAGGAAACATACAAAAAAAGATAATTATAGTTAATTACTTATTAACTGTGTTACTTAAATATATTCTACATATCTATATGGCTTTCGTAAATCTCAGGAGGTTAGTGTGAAGATATTCGATATACTTAATATCTTGACGGTTTTACTTGATTATTTTCCAAAAGTACTGAAAAGAAATATACACTGTGTCCGTAAAGTATGGAACAAATTCTTTTTTAGCTAAACAGAGCATTTTAAGAAATAATCCGGAAACACGTCGATTTTTGATTTTAATTTACCGTATTTTAAAATAATATTCTAATATACAGGGTGAATTACTTTCGAGTAATGACGTCACCGTCATTTTTTTTAATGGAACACCCCCATTTTGTCTCAATTTTCGGATTACTCTAGCTGAGCTGATTCCAAAAATGTATCACATGTTGATTCAAATTGGTACAGGGTGGACAAAAATACAATAGTTTCGTGTGTGCTCATAATATTAAATTTTAATTAATTTTTGATATTAAATTAAAATATTAAATTAAACAATATCAAAAATTAATTAAAATCAAAAATTAATTAAAATATCAAAAATACAATAAGTATTTTTGATAATATTGTTAATTTAACTAACGCGTTACTTTATGAACACACACAAAGCTATTGTATTTTTGTCCACCCTGTACCAATTTGAATCAACATGTGATACATTTTTGGAATCAGCTCAGCTAGAGTAATCCGAAAATTGAGACAAAATGGGGTGTTCCATAAAAAAAATGACGGTGACGTCATTACTCGGAAGTAATTCACCCTGTATATTAGAATATTATTTTAAAATACGGTAAATTAAAATCAAAAATCGACGTGTTTCAGGATTATTTCTTAAAATGCTCTGTTTAGCTAAAAAAGAATTTGTTCCATACTTAACGGACACAGTGTATAATTTATGTGGTATTTTTGAAAAGGTATTTAAACGACCTTTAAAATGAGGTATCACTCAACCCCCTTTCCATTAAAGATTTTGGGGGTTGTGTCCACCTCCGTTAGAGGGTTAATATAATTTAGTTGAAAACTGGTCTACAAAATTTCCCCCTCACAAATAAATTTGACGTTTTTTTGTATATTTTTAGATTTTCTATAGTGACCAAATTATATATATATAGCGGGTGGCAACTTTTCAAATTGACACCCTATATGTGTATCCGGTACTTTAAAATTATTTAACATATTATCTCTATCATACTTGGCAGAAAGTGTAGGTACTATATACCCTAAATTATGTGAAATAACCGTTTCTGGCTACTACCAGAGGCGTACGACAGGTGAAAGTGAATGGTTGACCCTTCCCAAATTCTACGCCACCGACGAAACTGCTATTTTAGCATAATTTTTAGATTATCCAGTACTTTGTATGTAAATAATGTACTATTCATTCGTAACAATAAAGTCATTAGTTATCGATATTATTTGAAGTTAACTGAAACGGCAGTTATTTTGATTAATGTATTCTTCCACTTCGTTTTTAATTTCAAAGATCTCGAAAACTCATGACTTTATCGTTACAAATAAAAAGTATATTATTTACATAGAAAGTATTGGAAAATCCAAAAATTGCACTAAAATAGCAATTGCGCGAGTGACCTAGACGCCTAGAATTTGAGAAGGATCAACCATTCACTTTCCCTCGTCGTACGCTGCTGGTAGTAACCGAAAACGTTTGTTTAACATAATTTAGTAGGGTGGTAGTTATGCCTAGTTGCACCAATAAATCTTACGCTCCAGCTTAGCCCAGATCAGTTTATAGATATTGCCGCCTTAAGTCTCACTTACGTTGCATCCTAACCATTCTTATCACGTGGCAATCCATTGTGGCAAGCTGAAAATTGATCTAAAACTCAATGGTACAAAGCGAATAATACGTAAGCTGAGCTTAAGGCACGTCTTAAGGTTAAGATATGTTGGTGCAATCTTGCAGGCATTACTCTTGCTGCCAAGCATGTCAAGGATATGTCAAATGGTTTTTAGTAACTACAATGAAATTCAAAAATTTAAATTAGCATCATATGTAGATTTAAAATACGTTTATCTAAAAACCGATTGAGTTTAGGGAGAGCAGTATACCTTTTTTAAGTAAAAATAATAGTGGAATAAAAGTTTTGATCTCAAAATTATATAGAGTAGGGGAAAAAAAATTAAACGTATTAAATGAGCGCTTGTCTAATCTTCGAGCTCAATGGAGGATTATTGTCTGTTATTGAAACACCAATAGCACTTAGAAAATTTATTGATAGCGACTGACACCAGGGTAGTACAACCATCCCCAGGAGAACGTAATTGTACTGATATGTGGCTCGTACGCGAATTAGTATTATAGTCTGTTATGATCCTATGTATATATTGACTCGTTGAAGTTACTCGAAGGAATGAAGTTGGCAACTCTGGCCTGATTGAGTTGATTCTAATGAATGATTCTAAAAGTATGTTCTTTCTTGTTGGCAACATGAATTGGGTCATAGCCCACACGACAAAAGAACAAAGGTTTTTACTTACTCAGCTAAATTAATGTCCATTGCCAAAATATAGTTTATGAATTGCAACAATTAAACAAATGAAATAACCCGCACATGTTTAAATATAATAACAAATTGGCTGATGTGATATACGGGGTGATAAATTTATACTGTTCAACATCGGATATGAATTATGAATATTTGATATTTAACAGCGCTGAAAGATGTATGTGGCGCCCTTTGGGTAATATATAATTTTTGGTGGAGAATCCCCATTTTGGCGTTCTCTTCCAAACAAACTCCCACTTACCAAATTTCGTGTTATTATCCCAGAAATATCAGGAAATTTCAAAAATAAATAAAATTAAAGTTTAATTTTGACACCCTGTATTTCGGTTATTATCACCTTTCTTACCAAGGTAAATTGGCTTAAATCGGCCTATTTTAAGCTCAGGAATCTAAGCTTAAGCTATGGCCCATTCATTACCAACCACCCTGTATATTATTCAAATAATATTAATAAACTTGAAATATGGAATGAAAAACCTAAACCAGCTGTCATCCACATAATCCAGGGAATTAAGGCAAGTGTCGGATTTATTAAAATTACCAAAATGAAAATTCATCTATTAGACCAGTAAGGATCTGTTTTTAGGTGGATGTGAGAGTTGGCATTCAGATTTTTGCGGATAAAGTTAGGTGATAACTTCGTTAACACATTCGCGGACACGCTGTCATTTTATACACGTATTCTTATGGAGTAAATGACTTCATATGCAGTCATGACCGCGAATGTGTTAATAATAATTGATTTATGCTCCTTCTCAAATACCTATGCCCGGAACATTAATAAAAAAAATATAATATTTAAAAATTTCAAAAAAGTTCGTTTTTTTTCTACTTTTTTTGTTTATAACCTTAAAATGATTCATTTTGGAACAAAGTCGTATAGAAATAAAACAAAGATAATTACATTTTCTATCAGATGCGATTGGTTAAAAATGTCTTAATTTATCACCCTTGCTGCAAAATAGCAATAAATATAAAATAAAGGGGCAAAACAAGCCTGTCCTTATTCAATGATTTTCCATTACTTAGGTTACACTTGGGACCTTCCTAATTCGCTTAGAAAATTTTTGTAATGTGCTAAAACCGTACACCAAAGTTCATTAAAATTGACATACTAGATTTTAAATAATAATTTTGCAATCTAAACTTTTTTAAAAAATTTAAATTTTTAAAATCTTGCTCAACAAAAACTGAAACATACAAAGATTTGTCAATTTTTTTACATATAAAGGAGGACTCCACCTATCTAATGCACTTTACAGAATTGAAATCGGATTGTTTAAGCAGCCTCAGCAATGTTTTAAAGTTATAAACAATTTTTTGGCTTATAAACAAATTAGTCCTGTGGCCAGGAGGGGGTGCTACGGGCTCCTTTATTTAGATGGACCTACCCAAGATTTTTATGTATTTTTTGACCCGTAGAACACGATTTTTTTGGGTAACAGTTGATCCGGATGTCGATAAGATTGTTATAAACAAAGAACTTGAGGAATTACATAAAATCGATTTTTCGCAAAATAAAATATTTTTTTGTATTTCTTGGGTTATTCTAAGCAAAAAATGTTCTTACAAATTTTTTCGTAGATGCATAGTTTTCGAGATAAACGCAGTGGAACTTTAAAAAATTCGAAAAATTGCAATTTTTGAACTCGAATAACTTTTGATAAAAAAATAAAATAGCAATTCTGCTGACAGTATTTGAAAGTTTAAGTCAAATTATACCGGTTTTAATTATTTGCATTGCTAAAAATTTATTATTAAACAAAGCTATTTGCTTATAAGCCAAAAAATTGTTTATAAGTTTAAAACATTGCTGAGGCCCCTTAAATAATCCGATTTTAATTCTGTAAAGTGTATTAGATAGGTAGAGTACCTCTTTATATGTAAAAAAATTAGACAAATTCTAAATGGTCTACTTTTTGTTCAGAAAGATTTTAAAAAATTTGAACTTTTTTAAAAACATTTAGATTGCAAATTTATTATGCAAAATCTATTAGGTCGATTTTAATGAAATTTGGTACACAGTTTAAATATGTTACAAATAATTTCTTAAGCGAATCAGTAAGGTTCTATTTGCCACCAAAGTGGTTAAAAACATTGAATAGCAACAGGCGTATTTTGTCCCCTTATTTTGTATTTATTGCTATATTGCAGAAAAGGTAATACGTTAAGACATTTTTGACCAGTCGTATATCATACAAAATTCAATTATCTTTATTTTATTTCTCTACGACTTTGTTCCAAAACGAATCGTTTTAAATTTATAAGCAAAGAAAGCAGAAAAAAATCGACGTTTTTCGAAATTTTTAAATCTTTTAATTTTTTTATTAACGCTTCGGGCATATATGAGAAGGAGCATAAGTTAATTATTATTATTGAAGGTGCCACCTAACTTTATCTGCAAAAATCCGAATGCCACCTCTCACATCCAAAAATAGACGTTTTTTCACAGATCCTTACTGGTCTATATTAGTAAATGTCAGTTTAAAGGTATAAAATGGCAGTTTTTGAATTTTGGTCAGATCATTTGTTGCTTTATAAATTGCAAAATAAAGTTAAAATTTAAAAAATAAAAAATGTACTATAACTTTTTCAAAAATAAACTTTACACTTTAATGCTGCTCGAAAAGTTGGGTCAAATAGTCCTTATAATGCACAAAAAATTTCAAGACGATTCTTTCATTAGTTTAAATTTTATTCAATTTATTTATCTCACACAGCTTTTTTGCAATATTATTGTTCAGAAAATAATAACGATACAGCGAGTCTGCGAGAACCACATGAAAGAAGAAGACTTAGGGTCGGTAGTTTCTGTCCCATTAAACTCCGGCTAGAGGAATTTTAGATGACAAAATTCCTCTATCCAGGGTGTAATCGAGAGAAAAAGTACCGGCCCTTATATTTTCAAAGTATTTAAAAACACCAATAAAAAGTCAGTTTTACCATTCCAAAAATATTTTATTAAAGTAGTGTTTAGACATTTTATAAAATTTATTTTGTTACACTTTTAATGTAAGCTTTGATTTAATGATGGATGTTGCTATGGTTGATGCTAACAACTGAAAATAATATTAAAAAACTAACTCTTGTCAAAGCAGCAATAAAAAACTCAAAATATATCCCTTTTTGCAAATGAAGTTTTTATATTAAAATGATTAATTCAAGAATATGGTCAATCATCATTGATTAGCCCGAAATTTATACATAATTAGTTTGGTCCAATTCGAGCGGATAAAGAAAATTTTTGCAGCAAATAAGGTTTACACGAGGTTACGACATTCAGTGCGAAGGAAGCCGATGTCCATTTGAAAAGGTTCACACAAGGTTACGACATTCAGTGCTAAGGAAGCCGATGTCGATTTGAGGTTTAAAAAAAACCGTATACGGTAGGTGACTTTTGATTCATTGTATTTTTTCATCTGTGCAACAATGGCTGAACAAGAGTTAAAGAGTTTAAAGGCAAGAAGGGGAGTAGTTAAAGGTAAACTTACAAGGTTTAAGAATTATTTTGATAAAATTGATAAGGATGATGTTTCTAAAAAATTGATCACAGATGTAGAGTTTAGGTTAAGCAAGGTTTTACCCTTGTATGAAGAGTTTCATGAGATTCAGGAAAAAATTGATGAACTAGAGGTCAGTAAGGATAATGAGAATGAAATTAATACTTTTGAAGCTTCGTATTTTGAACTTGTTTGTGATATGCAAACATTTTGCGATAATTTTAAAATAGAATATAATGCAGATATGGTATCAGTTCATAGTGATTCAAATAAAGAGGTTAATAATAATAGTTTTCAGGCATTGATTAAGTTGCCCCCTATTTCTTTATGTACTTTTAACGGGCACTATGACTCGTGGCTCGAATATAAAGATTGTTTTCTGGCATTGGTTCACAATAATGCTTCTTTAACAGATATTCAGAGATTTTATTATTTGCGATCTTCTCTTGAAGCGGGTCCTCAACAAATAATAAAATCTATAGAGGTTTCGTCAATAAACTATAAAATAGCTTGGCAAATGTTAACAGAGCGTTATGAGAATAAAAAACTTATTATTCACAACCACTTGAAAGCAATTTTTGATCATCCTGCTATTAATAACGAGTCTCATCTTGAACTAAGAGATTTATTTGATAATGTCACTAAACATTTACGGTCATTAAATAGTTTAGGCTTAGACACACAAAGTTGGGATAGCATAATAATATTTATAGTGTGTTCTAAATTTGATGCTACCACTAGAAGGGAATGGGAATGTTTCAAACATAAAAATGACTTACCCAGTATGACAGATTTAAATATATTTTTAAAGGAAAAATGTCAAATGTTAGAGAAGCTTCAAATATCTTCTGGTTATAAAAATAATAAAGCAAGGGTTCGCAATGTAAATTCTCGAAGTTTTGCTTCTATTGAACGTCAGTCTAGTGTCAAATGTTACTTTTGTCAAAATGATCATCCGATATATAAATGCGATGCATTTTTAAAATTAAATATAAATGACAGAATCTCGGCTGCCAAAAGATTAAATTTGTGTTTAAATTGTTTAAGAAATTCACATCCTACATGGAAATGCAAGTTACAAAAGTGTATAAAATGTCATAAATTGCATAATTCATTATTGCATTTAAATAATCCCAACGCAAATGTTCCTAGAAATATGGTTACTACTGATATAAACGATCCAAATCAACATAGAACAGGATCGAATCCAAATATCGACATAATCGATAACTGTATTGAACGCTCAGACAACGATCAACGTCAGCTAAGTTCTTCTCTTCATATTTCCAAAGACGTTGCCAATTCATACGAGATTTCTGAGGTTTTATTGTCGACGGTCTTAGTTCGCATTGTAAATGGAAATAAATCGATTGTTTGTCGTGGATTATTGGATAGCGGTTCTCAGAGTAGTTTTATTAGTGAGAAAATTTGTAAATTATTAGATTTAAAATGTCAAAAGGTAGAACATTTGGTCAAGGGTGTTGGAGAGGCGCTAGCAAAAATTAATAAAAAAGCGATTGTCACTATAAGTTCTTGCCAAGGAGATTTTATTATGGATACTCATTGTTTGGTTATTCCCAATATTACGGGAAAGTTACCGATCAGGTCTTTCAATACAAATTATTTAAAAATTCCCTTAGGTTTAAAGTTGGCAGATCCAGATTTTCATGTATCTGATGATATAGATTTATTGCTAGGTTCGAGTATATTTTGGTCTGTTTTGTTAGGAGGTAAAAAATCTTTAGGTCCTAATATGCCGATTTTGCAAAATACAAAATTTGGTTGGATAATTGCTGGAAATTTATACCTTAATTCCCTAGAACCTAAAAATTCTCATACATTTTTTAATGTTAATTCTTATAATGAATCAATAAATAATCAATTAGTAAAGTTCTGGGAGATTGAAGAATTGGGTTCGTCAAGAAAAATATTGTCAAATGAAGAAATGTTTTGCGAAAATTATTTTAAGGAAACGGTTAGAAAAAATTCTTCAGGAAGGTATGTAATTAAAATCCCATTTAAAGATACGATAAATGAATTAGGGGATTCTAAAACTATGGCGTTGCATAGATTTGACTTATTGGAAAAACGTTTAAACAAAAATAAAGATTTGAAGAGTATGTATGTTACTTTTATGAATGAGTATATGGAATTGGGACATATGTCGGAGACGGATTTTAACAATGATAACGGATATTTTTTACCGCATCATGCTGTGATAAAACATTCTAGTTTAACGACTAAATGTCGTGTAGTCTTTGATGGTTCTGCAAAATCAAGTTCAGGTCTGTCTATAAATGATGTGCAATATATAGGTCCATCTCTTCAACAAGATATATTTTCAATTCTTCTAAGGTTTCGTCTACACAAGTATGTTATAAGCGGTGATATATCAAAAATGTATCGTCAAGTTTTAGTGGATGAAGGTGATTGTCAATTTCAAAAAATAATTTGGCGTGCAGACTCAAATGAAGAACTAAAATGTTATAAGTTAAATACTGTTACATACGGTACCGCATCTGCTCCGTATCTTGCTGTTAGGAGTTTGTTACAAGTAGCTGAAGATAATAAGCATGATTATCCATTAGCATCAAAAATAATTCAGCGCGACTTCTATATGGATGACTTGCTCAGTTCCTCAGATACTAAAGAAGAAATAATAAAGATACAGAAAGATGTTTCGAAAGTTTTAGCTGATTCAGGGTTTGAATTACGAAAATGGCTTTGTAATGAACCAAATATAGTTAAAGATTTTAACATTAATAATGATTTAGATGTTGCTGTACTTCCATTAGGTGAACAAAATAAAATGTTAGGGATCTATTGGGATCCACAGAATGATTTTATTGGATATAAAATAAATATTGATTTTTCTATTGAACCACGTCAATGGAATAAACGCTGTATTCTATCGGTAATTTGTCAGATATACGATCCATTAGGACTATTAGGCCCTATTGTAATAAATGCAAAGTTAATTATGCAAGATTTGTGGAAAAGAAAAGTTGAATGGGATCAAGAGTTACCGCAAGACCTTATTAAAATTTGGTTAGAATTTTATAGTAATTTAAATTCTTTGAATGAATTAAAAATACCACGTCATGCCAGTATATCAGATTATATTAATATTGAATTACATGGTTTCAGTGATGCATCTACACGGGCTTATGGTTGCTGTATCTATATAAGATGTTTAATGTCGTCAGGAACTTTTATATGTAATTTGTTATGTGCAAAATCACGGGTTGCACCATTGAAATTGTTAAATCTCCCTAGATTGGAACTTTGTGCGACAGTTTTACTAGCTAATTTAATAAAAAAGGTTTCGGATTTTATATGTATTCCAGTGAATGGTATTTATTGTTGGACTGACTCCACAATTTGTTTGTATTGGATTAAGGGTGATCCAAGTAAATGGAAACAATTTGTTGCCAATCGAGTGCAAGAAATACAAAATTTGACTAATATTACTTCTTGGAATCATGTTCGATCAGAACACAATCCAGCAGATTTGTTGTCACGAGGAGTTTCGGTAGATAATTTAATGAATAATAATTTGTGGTGGTCTGGGCCAGAATGGCTTCTTAAAGATAGTAAAAAATGGAATATTTTAAATCCTGAACAATGTCAGAATGTACCGGAGGCAAAGGTTGTTTCTTGTGTTGCTGTTAATGACTTTAATTTGGTTAACTATTTGTTAGAGCATTTTTCTCCATTGAACAAAATTTTAAGGATTTTAGCATATATTTTACGATTTTGTAATAATTGTAAAGTTAATAATAAATCAAATAGAAAGACTGGTGTACTAACACCAGAAGATATTGAAGCAGCTCTAGCATTAGC
This sequence comes from Diabrotica virgifera virgifera, assembly GCF_917563875.1. Lineage (NCBI taxonomy): Eukaryota > Metazoa > Arthropoda > Insecta > Coleoptera > Chrysomelidae > Diabrotica > Diabrotica virgifera. The sequence goes on from NC_065450.1 coordinate 143,592,368, forward strand.
AATAAATTCTGTTCAAAGAGAATGTTTTCCATTAGAATACAAGCGTCTAATGAATAATAAAGAAATACCAAATAAAAGTAAAATTATTTCTTTGAATCCTTTTATTCATGAAAGGTTACTAAAGGTTGGTGGACGTTTAAGAAATAGTAATATTCCGTTTGACAGCAAACACCAAATTATTTTACCAAATAATCATATTTTAACAAAAAGAATTTTATTAAATGAACATGAACGTTTGCTTCATTGTGGTGTTCAACAGTTAATTTTTTCATTGAGGCAAAAATACTGGCCTATTTCAGCTCGTAGCTGCTGTAAATATGTTATAAATAAATGTATAGCTTGCTTTAAAACTAAGCCAAAACCTCTAAACTATTTAATGGGTGATTTGCCCCAGAATCGGGTAAATAGTTTTTCAGTTTTTCAAAATGTAGGTACTGATTATGGTGGTCCTTTCCTTATCAAGGATCGCAAAACTAGAGGTGCTAAATTAACCAAAGCTTATATATGTATTTTTATTTGCATGTGTACTAAGGCTATACACATTGAGTTAGTATCAGATCTTACCACTGATGCGTTTTTAGCAAGCTTCAAAAGATTTATAAGTAGAAGAGGAAGACCTTGTAATATTTATTCTGATAATGGTTCAAATTACATAGGTGCAAACAAGGAAATAAATACTGTTTATGAGTTTTTAGAAAAATCATCTGACTCGATTTCTAAAAGTCTGTTACATGAAAAAATAAAATGGCATTTTATACCTGCAAATTCTCCAACGTTTGGGGGTTTATGGGAAGCGGGAATAAAAAGTATTAAGTCTCATCTAAAAAGAGTAATGGGTTGTCGATCTTTCACTTTTGAAGAATTTAGTACATTGTTGCATCAGGTGGAAGGTATATTGAATTCTAGGCCACTTTGTCCTATTTCCGGCGATCCTGATGATAGCACTGCCTTGACGCCAGCTCACTTTATCATTGGACGTACCTTAACTATGTTGCCAGAGTGTGATATCACTCATGTTCCTGAGAACCGTCTCGACAAATGGCAATCTATACAATTAATGGTTCAACAACTATGGTCAAGATGGCAGCTAGAGTACTTGAACGAGCTACAAATGCGTCAGAAATGGAGATCTAATTGCCACCAAATGTTAAAGCTAGGATCTCTGGTGCTGATCAAAGACGATAGGGCTCCTCCACTTCAATGGCCTCTTGGACGAGTGACAGAAATGCATCCAGGTCCAGATGGAGTTACTAGAGTTGTGACTGTTAGAGTGCGTGGTCATGAAACAAAAAGAGCACTCAATCGTGTATGTGTTTTGCCAATAGACTATTAATTTTATTTGTGTTTTGTATGTTAATTTGTTAGTTCTGTACGTTTTCGAAAGAACTGCGTCCTTTCAAGGGGGCCGGTATGTTTAGACATTTTATAAAATTTATTTTGTTACACTTTTAATGTAAGCTTTGATTTAATGATGGATGTTGCTATGGTTGATGCTAACAACTGAAAATAATATTAAAAAACTAACTCTTGTCAAAGCAGCAATAAAAAACTCAAAATATATCCCTTTTTGCAAATGAAGTTTTTATATTAAAATGATTAATTCAAGAATATGGTCAATCATCATTGATTAGCCCGAAATTTATACAGTAGAGTCATTTTTGGCGCATAAATAATTTGAATAATTTTGTTAATATTGACTGTAGACTAAATATCGGTTAAGATGACGGGTATTAGAATTTTCTATCGCCAGTCGTTTTTGTATACTTTGTTACTGGAAAGAAACACTATATTGAGTTAATACCTACTAATACAAGACATATTTATTTAATTTAAACAAATCATTTGATTACTTATGCACAACTTATGCAGTAGCAAATCTTTTAATTTTGCTTCTACAAGACCTACCCACAAATTTTTTACATAGGTATATGACAAATTTCACATGTTTTATTTTTGTTGCAGTTCCCTGTTTGCCACTGCCTACGATTATTATTTGATTGAGGTGTTGTACCTCTGATTTGTATCCGGCAATATTTTCCTGCCCTTAGTCATATGATCTTGTCGCAATTCTTCTGCTTAATAAAGTAGGAAAGTTTGCCTAGATGCCCTAGATATTTGACAGCCAGTAACTTCCTTATATAAAATCTAAGCATTTATTCCTACCATATCTAAGATATTACAAAAAACCTGCAACGGCCATCTTCTTGAAGCTGATTTGATTGAACACTGTATGGCCATCTCATCTACAACGTCTACTCCGTGTTTTGTGTGGTAGTAGTAGGTAACGGTTTTAAGTTTCTCCTTTTTGTCTATTCCTATTTCAATATTATTTTAGTATAGAGAACTCAGCGCTAGAACATTTTTGATCATTTTTTCCTGGTACACGGTAAAGCCTTCGTGTACGAAAATTTTTGTTTTGTAACTGTTTATTTTTTATTGATGGTCGAATATCATTTCTTGCTAGGTTTATTGCTCCAACACTGCTGGTACCCCTCTTTCGTTATACTTTATTTATTTACTTTACTTTATTTACCTCTTTATTCATAAATAATGGCCCCATTAGACGGCTAACTACATGTTCCCCTAGAAGTTGATTGTCTGGTCGTTGCTCATCTTTCCCTTGGTAAGGAAATCTGTTCAAAATAAATATTTGGACTAGGCATTAGCTGTAAGCCAGGATTTAATTCCAAACTTATCGAGTTTACACGCCATGTACTGGGAAAGTGATATCTTGTCTTCATGGGAAAAAGCTGTTCGTCGACAGATATATTTTAGCCAAGTGTAGGTATAGCATGAGGAGGCTTATGTTCAGATGTGGACGTGAATAGCTAGACGCAGAAGAAGAAGAAGGTATAACATAATATACAATTCTCTATACTTAGATGGATTCCATATTGCCGACGCAAGTACAAATTTATCTGTTAATAATCGCTTAGATCTGGTACTTCTCCTCCGTAATAAGGACCGCATTTTTTCTAGGCAGACATCAACATATTCAAAAAGTAATTATACTAAGTACCTACCTGTAAAAGATAAACTGTAATCCTTAAATATGTATATATGTAGGAAAGTCCTAAATTATCAAGTTTCTAAAATAACTATGAATAAGTAATACAAACGGTCAAAAATAGAAAGCAGTCAACATGACCACCGTGGTGCTTCTAGTGTTAAATTACGATTTTTTGGCAAACATATCATACTAGTGATGTCATCCATCTGAGCCTGATGACATAATCGATGATTTTTTTAAATGAGAATAGGGGTCATGTGATAGCTCATTTGAAAGGGTCTTTAATTTTCTATTCACTGATATAAACATTGACATAATTGTTTATACAGGGTGTCCAAAGAAATTTTTTTTAAATTAAATTAATTGGCACAAAAAGATGAATGTATTTATGTAATTTGTTTAATTCTAAAAACATTTAATTGCTGCTAGAAAACATAAAAATGGTTTATTTAAAAAATAAGCATTGGTTTTCGCTTAAACGAAATGTCCAAATTTCCAAGAGGCCAGCGGGTGTCAGCTTTAACACCGAATTTAAACGAAAAGAAATATTTATTTGTCAAATAAAAATTTTTTCCTGTTTTTTGACAACAGTATAACGTATTTTGAATTAAATAAATTACATGCATTCTTCTTTTTGTCTTAACACCTGTAATTAATTTTTTTTTTCAACACCCTGTATAAACAATTATGCTAATTGGATATGGTAATTGAGTCAATACTCGCAATCTTTAGTTTGTATTTTTTATTAGTTGTTATGTAATCATGGGGCAACCGGTTTCGAGTCTTACAATATATGACTCATCATCAGGCCCAGTACAAAAAGTCTTCTCTATACAAACTACAAGCTAAAAAACACAAAACGAGAGACATGTACACATATATATAAAACATGAAAAAACAACTTTGTCTTGGTTTCAATCACATACAATAAAGCCAAGCAACTGTTTAGTATTGAACTCAACAGTCCATATCATGTAAAATGAGACATTATATCATTGGGAGCGACCAATCTGATGAAAAGTGCTTGGTATATAATTTGATATATATACTACCATCAATCCTTAACTAGTCAAGGGTCGATGGAGTCCTGGTAAGATAGTATGCGATCAAAAGACATAATACAAAATTTCTTTAGTAAACGGTATCTACTTACATAACAGCCATAGAAACTGTTCCACAGCTAAAGATGTAGTTTTATACAGTCTTTCCTATAAAGTCGTACTGATGACGCAATAATGCAGAAACCGGTCTACGAATGGTAGGAGAGACGGAGGTGTGAGTGTTAATTTCGTATATTATTTACACATTATTTTCATACTTTTGTTAAAGTAGAAAGCAGCAATTATTGCCTCTTGTTTTCGGCGTTCTAGGTATTTTATTTTAAATACCGGGCACCATCTAGTGCCTTCAAAGTGGAAGGCCATACAGGTTTCATTACCAAAACAAGTAGGTAGATTGTTTGCATATAATTCATATATATATATATATATATATATATATATATATATATATATATATATATATATATATATTGTTATATTTCTATTTGATATGAAAATTAAATTTTGATAATTATAGACAAAATTCAATTTAATATAAAATATTTTCAATTTTCTCAACCACGGGCATATAAATTTAGAACAACCTGTATACAACAAATTGTTATATTTAATTTTAAGAAGTGATTAAATAAGACTCAAGTGAAATCGATAATAGGCCATTATCGTTGTTCGCGGAAGGATCGGTCATTAGCCGATGCTAAATAAGACTAAGTGGAAATAGAGAATAGGTCATTAAAATTTGTATATAGTAGAAAGTAATTTTAGAATGGGAATTAACTATTTTCTTTGAAATCCATTAAGCATATTTAGAAAGTTTAAAAATTGGTTTTGAGGAATACTGCGAATGAGAGTTGGTGGTGGAAGTTTGATTTGTGAATCTGGAAGGGATATTTAGAAAGTAGGGGAATGAATGACAAATAGAGATCAGAATGTTTTGAGCTGTCGAGAAGTGAAGTCGAGTCGTAGACGGTAGTGTACGGAGAGTGAGAAAGCCGGTGTAGTTCCGTGAGTGTGGAGTATCTATCGTGGAACGAGAGGTAGGCCAGGTTGAGAGTAAAAGAACCTCCTTGGGCCAAGAGTTCCCGGTAGCTGATTGCAGTTTCGAAAAAGGTAGAACACAGCATCACGACAGAAGCAGGAAGCGAGAGCTATACGAGCTAGTTTCAGAGGAGAACATTACTGGAAGCCAGGACGAGGTTTTGATTGCAGCCAAGGATAGCAGGAAACGGGTCTTGTGTGAAGACATTCTCAGTTCACCAGAAAAAGGTCAGTCTCATTTGTTTGGACATGAATGTATGGGTTTTTCGTATTAAATACCACATTTAAAATTGAAGAAACATAATCAATAATATCAGAAAAGCTTCATCAAACTTAAATAGCATTGTTGCTAATAAATCATAATAGTTAAATGTTAATAAAAACTTTCAATTGGAAACCAAAAGGAAATAAGATTCCCATGTGTAAATGTTATGTTTAAGAATAATAAGATATAGCAAATATTAAGCAGTGATTGCCATTTAAATAAAATAAACAATATTTTGATTACAATTGTAACCCATATGTGTTATTATTTTACTCTTTTCTTTCCTATCCCGATTAGGAACCATTAAGAAATACTTAGAAGCCACGTATGTAAGTACTTAATTTTATAAAAAGCCCTGAGATTGAAAACATATTGATATATGATCTGGTAAATTAATTAGATTATTATTAAAGCGTTGATTAAATTAAATGACATATAAAATTATTATCTCATATCAATAATCAAGATCACATCAACTGTCGTCCAACGTGGAGGGCATTGTAAAGTATTTCTAGTGGCAAATTTGAAGGATAGAAAGAGTAAAGCCGGTATTTGAAAATTTATATGCCTGTGGTAAAAAGTGAGATACTTACATTTGATAACATAAAATTTTAGATCTCTTTAGGTACAAATTTTACATAACTGATTTAATATTTTATTTTTACGATATTTACATTTGATATATTTATTGACAATTTATAATATTTGGGTGAGAAAAAGTCGTCTTGGTAACATACTAGTAAAATTTCATATTTGGCGGGGACAGTACTTCTTGAAAACAAATGTCTGTGACAAGAAGCCAAAGCAAGGACAACAAAAAACAAAAAGAACATTCAGACCAAGAAGATATTTTAGACACGACAATCATGGCATCAGAACAGCAAGAATTATCAGGAATAGATAAACTATTACAACTTATGCAACTCCAGTCACAAAAAATGGATGAAGCAAAACGAACAATGGATAAAAATCAGGAAGAAACATAAAAAAAAATGGATGAAACACAACAAAAAATGGATGAAACACAACAAAAATTGGATCAAAAAATGGATGAAACACAACAAAAAATGAAACAAGCAATAGAAGAGAACAACAAGAAAATGGAGGAACGCATAGGAAAGTATGAAAAGGAAGTAAAAGGATGTTTGACAATAATCAAGAACGATATGAGACAACAAGAGACAGAGATTAAAGAAATCAAAAGCAAAATAAAGGAAATAACGAATTGCCAGAAAAAGGAAATAGAAAGTTTGGAAAACAAGTTGCAAAACGCTATTCAAGCAGACATAGAAGAAGTGGAAAGAAAGATTGCGGAAATCAATACTCAACAAAATGTCGGAGAAAGAAGAGAAATGGTTATACATAGCACAGATGACGTGAAGATAAGGTTTGGCGAGGACGTAAGAAGATTACACCCAGTGCCGTTCATAAATAGCCTGAAAAAGAAAATACAACACATCGGAAATTTCGAAACAGCAAAAAAAACTATCAGAAACCATCTCAAATATGAAGCAAGCCTATGGTTCGATAGTAAAGAAGAAGAATTCGGCAATTGGCAACAATTTGAACAAAAATTTTTGAATTATTTCTGGGGAAAAGTCCAACAATTGGAAATTAACAAGGAATTGCAAAATGGGAAATACAATGATAGGATGGGTGTATCAGAAAGGACATATGCTTTGCAAATTTACAATAATGCAAAACATTTACAATATAATTACTCATCGGAACAATTAGTCGAACTGATTGCAAGACATTTCGAGGAAACGCTGGAAGACCATATCACATTGCAAAATTACAAAGACATAGATAGTTTATGCCAATTCCTACAAATAAGAGAATCACGTCTAAGAGAAAGAAAATCAAGAAGGTCGCGAGAAGATTACAGGCCCCGAGAAACACAAGATTACAGAGATAGAAATCAAAATAGGAGGGACTATACAAGACGAGATTTTAATCCCAGAAGGGAAAACGAAAATAGAGACAACGGAAGAGGAAATTATGAACAAAGAAATAGGCAATGGAATGAGGACAGAAATCGAGAATACCAGAATAGAAACACCACACGCTCAAATCAAGAAAACAGAAATAATGGTAGACAAAATGAACAGGGATATCGAGAAAACCGAAACAGATCCGACAGACCAAGAGAAAATAGAAGAGAAGTAAATAATACCCAGACAGATGAATATGACGGAGAGAGACATTATGACGAAAATATAAACAACGATGAGCAACCGGCGTCTTTTCACGACGGCGCTCACTAAAAACCAAAAATCAAACAGGAATCTTTTGTCACCCCAAGGAGTTTATTAAATTGGCAGGAAACAACGAAAAGAAAAATGGAGTTAATTTAAAATTTGTGGATGGATTTATCAACGAGAAACCAATTAAAATTATGATAGACACTGGATCTGAAATAACATTGGTCAACAGAAAACTAATAGAAGAAGTTAACTTAACAAATTTAATTTACAAAATACCTAGGGTAAATTTAGTGGGCGCAAACAAACGGACATTGGCAACTATAAATGAAGGCATACGAGTAATGGTACGACTGGGTAAGAATATATATGCACTACAATGTGTAATAATGCCAAACATGTCACATGACATGATAGTAGGAGTTGACGAATTGGCAGAAAAACATGTAGTGATAGATTTTAAAAATAATACGATGAAACTAACAGAAGAAAAAGAAAGAGAACAGGACAAGGAACATGAGAAACAAAATACGGACGAATCAGGTAAAGAACAAACAGTGGAAATGAATTTGGCAGCGAAGCAAGGACAAAGAAAAAAAAGGAGAAAAGGTCAGAAAAAGATAAAAGAAAATGAAACCTGTGGCTCCTCAAAAGAAGAGTTGAGCCCAGAAGAAGAAAATTTGAGAGTATCAGAAACAAAGGAAACCGGGGATTCCTCAAAAGAAGAGACGAGCTCAGGAGAAGAAGAAATAAAGCTAAAAAATGAAAGTGAAAAGAATATGATTGAAACAGTGGTATTTGAAGAGGAGGTATATGCAAACGAGGATGCAGAATGCACGGTAAACATGTGTAAAGAATCTGAAAAAAAAGACAGAAAATTGATATGTGGAGAAGGGAAAGAAAAAGAATTGCGGTTGATGTTAAGAAACTACGAAAATTTGATCAATGAGGAAAACAGAGTGGCTAAAAAGTACGAACATTCATTTGAGGTGAAAAACTTGGGAAATTTTCGATCAAAGACTTACCCGATTCCATACAAGTATCGACAAGAGGTGAAAGAAGAAATAAATAAAATGTTGGAAGATCAAATCATCGAAAGATGTGATTCACCGTATGTTAACCCGATTGTGATAGTAAAGAAAAGCAATGGAGAATTGAGATTATGTTTAGATGCCAGGAATATCAACCAGCACACTGTATCACAATATGAATCACCTCTAAACATCGAGGCCATTTTTGGAAGAATCACCGGGTCACACATATTTTCGAAAATTGACTTAAAACACAGTTTTTGGTTGATACCGTTAGCTGAAAAGTGTAGAAACTACACCGCTTTTTCTATTGATGGTATTGTCTACCGGTTTAAGGTAGTGCCATTTGGATTGCAGAGTGCTTGTGCTGCACTCGTCCGAGCTCTACATACCATTTTGAATCGCCATGAAGATTTCATAGTTCATTATATCGATGATTTATTAATTTTTTCACAAGATACTCAGAGTCATCTGGAACACATAGAAATAATTCTGAAAGAATTGGACACAGCGGGATTGAAATTAAACATTGAAAAATGTCAATTTTTTCAAAAAGAAGTCATTTATTTGGGTTTTCAATTGGACACCAAAACAGTAAGATTAGCCGAAGACAGAGTCAAGCTCATAGATGAATACCCAAGACCAACGAATTTGAAAACATTGAGAGGTTTTCTTGGCACGATAAATTATTTTAAAAAGCTGATTCCCGATTTGAGCCAAAAGGAAATCCCTCTGATAAAATTGCTTAAAAAAGGAATAAAATGGAATTGGAAAGAAGAACAGGAGGAAGCTTTCGAAACATTAAAACGAGAATTCGCAAAAGGAACGAAAATATACCACCCCATTTACAATTTACCTTTTATACTCCGAACTGATGCGTCCATACAAAAATTTGCAGGAGTTCTGTCTCAAATACAAAACGACCAAGAAGTGCCGATATGTTTTATATCTCGAGTGACTAAAACACATGAGAGAAAATATAGTGTTACAGAATTGGAGTTTGCCAGTGTACTATATTGCGTAAACAAATTGAGGTTTTACTTATTGGGAGCAAAATTCACAATCGAAACAGACCATGCAGCTTTAGTACATATCATGAAGAATAGATTAGTAAATAATAGAATACATAGAGGCATTCTATTATTACAGGAGTATGATTTTGAGTTCCGATATATAAAAGGGAAAGACAACATAATAGCCGACGCTCTAACACGGGATGAGGACACCGGAAAAAAGGAAACAATTACTCTACAGGTGGGACTAAATAGATTAATACAAGAAGAAGGGATATATTCGTTAAATGAGATAAGGACAAACCAGGAAGACCTAGAGGAAAGAGAAAAAAGAAGAGCGGAAGTAGAAAATAACATATATTTTAAGAGAATAGACGGAAAGGAACTATATTTAGTGACACAGACATTGGCCGAAAAGATAATAAAGAAATTACATGAGGACAATGGGCATATCGGTAGCAGAAAAGTTTGGCTCGTTTTTAGGGAAAATTACATCAGTCGACAGGATTACCGCATTGCAAAGGAAATTACCCAGAAGTGCGATTTATGTCAAAAATATAAGAGTCGGAATTTCAAAAACGAAAATGTTGCCAAAAATATTGAAGCCCGAAACAAACTAGACATTGTAGCAATAGATATGTTAAGCGATCTAATTATGACCACTAAAAGGAACAAACATATTCTGGTAATGGTGGATGTGTTTTCAAAATACGTAAAATTATATAGTTGCCGCACCACAAAGGGGGAAGAAATATTAAGAAAAATCGACAATTTTATAGCCATAGTAGGAACACCAAAAAAGATTCTACTGGACAATGCAACGTATTTCCGAAATGATCGTTTCAAGGGACAACTTCGAGAACGAGGAATAGAGACAAATTTTGTCAGCATCAGGCATCCACAGAGTAATCCTTCGGAACGATTCATACAGGAAGTGACGAAATTTCTCCGCATTGCAACAGATGGTCAACATCGCCACTGGGACAGGAAAATGGCGGAAATAGAAAGGTATCTAAATACAATTCCGAGCACAGTAACAAAAGAGACCCCAGAATACATCATGAAGGGTGTACTGCCGATAAGGCCATGGGAAGACCAAGAGCCAAAAGAATATCACCAGGTGATTGAAACCGTACAGAGAAGATTACGGCGAAGCAACGAAAAATATATCCAAAGACAGGAACAAAATAGAAAAAGAAGACCAGTGACTTTCCAAAAGGGTGAAAAAGTACTCGTGAGGGCATTACGAGTATCAAATCTTCCTGGGGGCATTTGCGCAAAGTTGATGCCTGTTTTCGAAGGCCCGTACATCGTGAATAATGAAAATGGGATAAATAGTTATGAGTTGAGGCACAGGAACTCGGAAAAGATCCGAGGAATTTATAATATTCACGATGTATACAAATATCACGAATAAAAGACAGAATTCCATGAAGTAGATAGTAAGTTAGGATATAAGACGTAGATTAAAGTAAGGAAATATACAGGGAGTTGGTTTTGCCTCGAGAAAATTTATTTAAAAATGCAGATAAATTTTATCGAATACAAGGCGGGGATTTGTTATATTTCTATTTGATATGAAAATTAAATTTTGATAATTATAGACAAAATTCAATTTAATATAAAATATTTTCAATTTTCTCAACCACGGGCATATAAATTTAGAACAACCTGTATACAACAAATTGTTATATTTAATTTTAAGAAGTGATTAAATAAGACTCAAGTGAAATCGATAATAGGCCATTATCGTTGTTCGCGGAAGGATCGGTCATTAGCCGATGCTAAATAAGACTAAGTGGAAATAGAGAATAGGTCATTAAAATTTGTATATAGTAGAAAGTAATTTTAGAATGGGAATTAACTATTTTCTTTGAAATCCATTAAGCATATTTAGAAAGTTTAAAAATTGGTTTTGAGGAATACTGCGAATGAGAGTTGGTGGTGGAAGTTTGATTTGTGAATCTGGAAGGGATATTTAGAAAGTAGGGGAATGAATGACAAATAGAGATCAGAATGTTTTGAGCTGTCGAGAAGTGAAGTCGAGTCGTAGACGGTAGTGTACGGAGAGTGAGAAAGCCGGTGTAGTTCCGTGAGTGTGGAGTATCTATCGTGGAACGAGAGGTAGGCCAGGTTGAGAGTAAAAGAACCTCCTTGGGCCAAGAGTTCCCGGTAGCTGATTGCAGTTTCGAAAAAGGTAGAACACAGCATCACGACAGAAGCAGGAAGCGAGAGCTATACGAGCTAGTTTCAGAGGAGAACATTACTGGAAGCCAGGACGAGGTTTTGATTGCAGCCAAGGATAGCAGGAAACGGGTCTTGTGTGAAGACATTCTCAGTTCACCAGAAAAAGGTCAGTCTCATTTGTTTGGACATGAATGTATGGGTTTTTCGTATTAAATACCACATTTAAAATTGAAGAAACATAATCAATAATATCAGAAAAGCTTCATCAAACTTAAATAGCATTGTTGCTAATAAATCATAATAGTTAAATGTTAATAAAAACTTTCAATTGGAAACCAAAAGGAAATAAGATTCCCATGTGTAAATGTTATGTTTAAGAATAATAAGATATAGCAAATATTAAGCAGTGATTGCCATTTAAATAAAATAAACAATATTTTGATTACAATTGTAACCCATATGTGTTATTATTTTACTCTTTTCTTTCCTATCCCGATTAGGAACCATTAAGAAATACTTAGAAGCCACGTATGTAAGTACTTAATTTTATAAAAAGCCCTGAGATTGAAAACATATTGATATATGATATGGTAAATTAATTAGATTATTATTAAAGCATTGATTAAATTAAATGACATATAAAATTATTATCTCATATCAATAATCAAGATCACATCAATATATATATATATATATATATATATATATATATATATATATATATATATATATATATATATATATATATATATATATATATATATATATATATATATATATATATATATATATATACAGGGTGTAACAAAAATAGAGGTCATAAATTAAATCACATATTCTGGGAACAAAAATAGTTCGAATGAACCTAACTTACCTTAGTACTACTATGCACATAAAAAAAAGTTACAGCCCTTTGAAGTTACAAAATGAAAATCGATTTTTTTCAAATATATCTAAAAATATTAGAGATTTTTTAACGAAAATGGACATGTGTTAATCTTATGACAGGAACATCTTAAAGAAAAATTATAGTGAAATTTGTGCACCCCATAAAAATTTTATGGGGGTTTTGTTCCCTCAAACCCCCCCAAACGTTTGTGTACGTTCCGATTAAATTATTATTGTGGTACCATTAGTTAAACTCAATATTTTTAAAACTTTTTTGGCTCTTAGTATTTTTTCGATCAGGCAGTTTTTATCGAGTTGCGGCTTCTTTTTTAATATGTTTACATAAAAATTTTATGGGGGTTTTGTTCCTTTAAACCCCCCAAATGTTTGTGTACGTTCCAATTAAACTATTACTGCGATACCATTAGTTAAACACCGTGTTTTTAAAACTTTTTTGCCTCTTTGTATTTTTACGATAAGGCACCTTTTATCGAGATGTGGCTTCTTTTTTAATATGGTTCAAAATATACCTAAAAATGTAAATCATAAATAAATTTTCATATTATTACTAAGTCTCCATAATCATACTTAACCATATACAAATATGTGGTGGATTTGACAAATATTCAAAATATCTCGATAAAAACTAGGCTTTTCGAAAAAGTACTAAGAGGCAAAAAAGTTTTTAAAACATTGTGTTTAACTAATGGTACTACAATAATAATTAAATTGGAACGTACACAAAAGTTTGGGGGGGTTTAAAGGAACAAAACCCCCATAAAACTTTTATGGGGTGTCTAAAATTCACTATAATTTTTTCTTAAGATACTACTTCCATAAGAATACCACATGTCCATTTTCAATAAAATATCTCAAATAGTTTTCGATATATTGGAAAAAATCGATTTTTATTTTGTAAGTTCAAAGGGCTGTAACTTTTTTTATGTGCACATTTGTACTAAGATAAGTTAGGTTCAATCGAACTATTTTTGGTCCCAGAATATGCGACTAAATTTATGACCTGTATTTTTGTTACACCCTGTATATATACTGTGCATATGTATTTCGTGTTTTTGCAATAACAATCGAGTTTATAATAAACTATTTTTAATGGGAAATAAGCCACAATTTTACCAAAAAAATTATTTTATTAACGTTTCGAAGCCCAAATTGGGTTTCGTTGTCAAAATACAAAATACTACTGATTTTAGTATTTTGTATTTTGAAAACGATACCCGATTTGGGCTTCGAAACGTTAATAAAATCATTTTTTTGGTAAAATTGTGGCTTATTTCCCTTTAAAAATAGTTTATTGTAAAAATGCCACAAGGAAATAGCTTCAGAACAACAAATGGACTTTATCTGTAACGAGACCGTAGTTTACAAATTTTTACTATATTCTGCGGCTAGCATATTTACAGATGCTTGCGTGTGTAGACACCAGGGTGTTGAAATCAGTTAGGGTTTGGAGAAACGGTACATTTACAGATGCTAGCGCGTGATGACACCACGGTGTTGAAACCAGTTAGGGTTTGGAAAAACAGTACGTTTACAGACGCTAGCGTGTGTTGACACTAGGGTGTTGAAATCAGTTAGGGTTTGTAAAAACAGTACATTTACAAATACTAACAGATTTGGACACCAGAGTGTTGAAACCAGCTAGCTTTTTTAGTGGTTATACATGCATAGATGCTAACGGCTATTGATTTTGATTTTATATACCTACTGTTGTGGAAAAATATTTAAGTGATTTAGGTATTTATAAATAATTAAACGTTGTTGGGATATAAACAATAATATATTAACACAAAAAACATATTAACATAAAAAATAATGTTGTTCTGAAGCTATGTGCTTGTGGCATTTTTATAATTAACTATTTAGATAGGAAATAGCGAAATTTAGCGGGAAGTTATGTGGAAAAATGATGAAATGATGGCAGAAATAAGAACCATACGGAAAGACCAAAAAGAAACGATGGAATATATTAAGGAGCTGAAAGAAAAAAACGAAAAATTGGAAGAAGGTTTAAAAATGGCAAACAATAGAATAGAACAATTGGAAAAAGATAGACGGAGAAATAATATAGTATTAAAAGGCCTAACACTAGATGCTACCGACGGAAAGCCTGTAAAGGAGTCAGTAGAACACTTCATAGGAAGAAATCTGAAATTAGAGGTCAGACTGAGAGGAGCGGTGAAGATCGGCGACCAAATCTTTGTAGCAGAAATGGAAAACCTAACGGATAAGATGAGTGTACTAAAAAACAAAGGAAAACTGAAAAATCTACAGGGACAAAAGGTGTATATAGAATCAGATTTAACAAGAAAGGAAAGGGAAATACAAGCAAAAATTAGGAAAATGGCAAAAGAAGAAAAAGACAAAGGTAATACTACGAAGATAGGATATATGAAACTGGAGATTAATGGAAAGGAGTGGAAACGGGACCATAATAAAGAGAAACTTATACTAACTCACAGAAATATCGGGGAAAGGACTTCAAAAAACTAAAAGAAAATAATGAGACCGGACCCACAACAATGACAACCAAGGCAATGAATGGGAAAAGCGATAGGGAAAAAGATGATGCAAAGGTAAACAAGGATGAAAATAGGAAAAAGGGGAAAGCTAGATTGCAGAAAAAAGGAGAGATAAAAATGGGAACATGGAATGTGAGAAGCATCAATGGAAAAGAGGAAGAACTGGTAGAAGATATGATAAGACAAAAAATAGAAATACTAGGAATAACAGAAACGAAGATGAAAGGAAAAGGTCTTAAGAAAATACACAAAGGATATTGGTTACTTTGGGTAGGAGCGGATACAAAAGAGAGAGCAAAAGAAGGAGTCGGGATAATAATTGCACCGAATAGACTACAACACGTTATAGAAGAAACATATATTAACCAGAGAATATTATCGGTGAAAATTAAACTGATGGACGAAGAAATATGGACAATAATAACAGCCTACGGAGTAAATGAAGATGCAGGAATGGAAGAGAAAGATAAATTTTTCGAGGAGCTCCAAATGCAAATTGATAATGGGGAAGAAAACATAATTGTAATGGGAGATCTAAACGGTAGAGTCGGAAACAACAACAGCGGAATAGAGGAGTGCATGGGAAAAGAAGGAGAAGAAATGCTAAACAGAAATGGTGAAAGAATAATAGAAATATGTATGGAGAATAAACTAGTTATAACAAATACAAAATTTAAACATAAAGAAGTACACAAATACACGAGAGTACAAGACAGCAGAAACGAAAAATCAATCATAGATTACTTTTTGGTAAGCAGCAACAAATGGAAAAGAGTACAGGATACGAAAGTGAAAAGAGGCTCGGAGATTGGCAGTGACCACCATCTAGTAATAATGAGAATGAGAACAACAGAGGAAAAAGAAGAAAAGAGAAGAAAGGTAGTAAATGAAAAAATAAAAAGTTACAAATTAAAAGAGGAAATATATAAGAAGAAATTCCAAGAAAAATTAGATAATACTTTGAAAGGTAGGGCAAAAAATACAAATATAGAAAAAAAATGGGAATATCTAAAAACCAGCATAATCAAAGCAGCTGAGGAAACTTGCGGGAAAGCAAAAATAGCAAACACTAACATGAGGAGAACAGAATGGTGGACGGAAGAAATACGAGAGAAAATAAAGAACAAAAAAGACAAATGGAAAAGATACCTAAGCACAAAACACCCGGAAGATTACGAAGCATATAAAGAAAAAAGGAAAGAGGTTAAAATAGCGGTGAAAGCAGGAAAGGAAAGGTCATGGGAGAGATTTGGACAAAAAATGACAAAAAATTATAGGGAAAACAAGTGGAATCCATAACAAGAGAGGAATTAGAGAAAGCAATAGAAAGAGTAAAACTGGGCAAAGCACCAGGCAAGGATCATATCACCCCGGAAATGATAAAATTCATGGGGACAGAGGGAATGGATAGCATGAAAGAACTAATGAATGATATCATAAATAGAGCAGAATTACCAAAGGACTGGAAGAAAGACATTATATTACCAATACACAAAAAGGGAGACAAGAGAAACTGTAATAATTACCGAGGTATCACCATATCAAGTATCCCTGGGAAGGTATTAGCAAGAATACTAGAGACAAGAATAAAAACACAAATAGAAACAACTATGGAAGACACACAGTGTGGATTCAGGAAGGACAGAAGCACGCAAGACCTAATATTCACATTAAGACAAGTAAGTGAGAAGGTAATCAAGAAAAATAGAGAGATACATATGTGCTTCATTGACCTGGAAAAGGCGTTTGACAGAATCCGAAGAAAGGACGTTTGGAAGACACTAACAGAAAGGGGAGTCGACAGACACATAATAGAAGTAATAAAGGATATGTACAAAAATAATACAAATACAGTAAGAACCAATAACGAGGAATCCAGAGAATTTTCTACAAGTCAAGGCGTCAAACAGGGGTGCGTGCTGAGTCCACTGCTATTCTCAGTGGTACTGGATGAAGCGATAAAGAAAGCCAAGAGAAGAATGAGAAAACTAACATTAGGATACTGGCAAATGAAACAGACTCAACTATCGGAGCTACTATTTGCAGACGACATGGTATTGATAGCAGAAAACAGAGAAGACTTACAGAACAATCTTGAAATCCTAGAAGAAGAACTATCAAACATAAATATGAAAATTAATACAGAGAAAACAAAAACAATGATAATTTCAAATACGAGGAAGACACACGCAATAGAATTAGACGGGAAACAACTAGAGCAAGTGGAATATTTTAAATACCTAGGAGTAATAATCTAATCAAATGGTAAACAAGACATGGAAATAAACGAGAGAATGGGACGAACAGGAAGCTTATTTAACACTATGAAAACAACATTTTTTGGGAAAAAAGGGATACCGGAAAAAGTAAAAACGGCAGTCGTTAAATCAGTAGTTAGACCAACAATCATGTATAGCAGCGAGACATGGACATTGACGGGGAGACAAAAATCCAGAGTCAATGCTATGGAAATGAGGTTCCTGAGGAAAATAGCAAACAGAAAGAGGACAGACAAAATACGAAACGAAACAATTAGACAAAACCTAAAACTAGAACCAATCAATGAAAAAATAGTAGAAGGACAACTTAGATGGTTCGGGCACGTGTGTAGAATGTCGAACGAGAGGCTAACAAAACGAGTGTTCGAAACGAGAGTGCAGGGGAAAAACAAAAGAGGGAGACCAAGAGTTATGTGGGTAGATGAAATCAGGAAAGAAGTCGAGAAGAAGGGATTGACATTGGAAAGTGCAAGAAACCTAGCGCAAGATCGGAAAGCATGGAGACTACAATGCCAAACTCAACTCCACCAGCCTTACACCTAAAGGTAGAAAGGCTTAGGACTAAGTAAGTAAGTAAGATGGGAAATAAGCCACAATTAAATAAAAAAAAAATTTATTAACGGTTCGACGCCCAAATCGGGTGTCGTTGTCAAAATACAAAATACGTACTACTAAATTAAACAAAAATGTTGTTGTTTAGTAAAAAATACTTTAAAATGTATAATATATGTATGAATTGCCAATATAAATGAGTCAGATTAAAAAAATTATTAGTAGAATTTTTTACTAAGCAACAACATTTTTGTTTAATATACAGGGTGTTTGGTAAAGAATGGGCCATAGCTTAACCTCAGGTTCCTGAGGTTAAAATAGGCCGATTTAAGCGAACTTACCTTAGTACAAAGTTTATAATAACCGAGATACAGGGTGTCAAAGTTAAACTTTTTATTTATTTATTATTGAATATTTCCTGACAGATATGAGATAACAACATGAAATTTGGTATGTGGGGTTTTTTTGGATCGAGAAAACTAAATTCCCTACCAAAAATTATGTATTGCCCAGAGGGCGCCACATACGCCTTTCAGCACTTATTTATTATGTTAAATTTTTTTTATCCCTCACTCTGTATAATTTTGACATTAAAATTTTTATTCTCCTATTAGTTTTACTTTTTTTTTTTTTTTTTTTTTTTTTTTTTTTTTTTTTTTTCATATTTTTGGAGGTGGGTGGGAAATCTTCTTAAGATACCGGTCTTATGCCTGGTTATGTGGGATTCCCTCGCCGCCGCTGAGATGGCTGCACAGCTCACCACGTGTGGTACGCTGAGCCGCAATCCCCGCCGGGGCAAGAACCTACCCACTAAAAACCCTCCGTCCTCTCAACCAAAACATACTTGTGATCTGGGAATGCAGGCCGGGATCCGCTCTGGTGGGGGCATATCTGCGACACTGCATTCACCTCACGTCTCATTAAATATCTACAATGTTACATTTATATACATACACAGTTCGACTTAATTGCCACATATATACACACATATATACATATACACACATATACACATATATACACACGCATATCCTTTTTATGGACGTAGTTGTCTTCCTTCAGTCTCCTTAGATTGGAGCGTTTGTCTCACGAACGCATGGGTCCTTGCCCACGTACCTTCATCCTCACACATCCTCGCAATCATATCACTCACAGAGTCAAAACGAACACCATTCCTTCTCTCCAATTGTATTCTATCCACACTCCATCTTGCACACTCCAACAACGTATGTGACACTGTGTCGACCAAACCACAGTAAGGGCAGTTTTCTGTAGCCGCTTTCTTGAACCTGAAGAGATACGAACGGAAACAACCGTGACCGGTGAGCACCTGCGACAGGAAATAGTCCAAGCGCCGGTGCCCACATTCGAGCCACGTCTTCAGGTCCGGTATAAGTGATTTGGTCCACTGCGCCACATCCACAATTGCCTCCCATTCACTTTGCCACATCCGTATGGATATGGCTCTCTCCTCGCGTCTTACACTCTCGGTCGGACCGTTGTCCCTAGTACGATAAAATAAACGGGCCCTCTCGGAAGCCAAGATGTGAGAGGGTATGCAGCCGGTGATGGCCCACAATGCTGCCGCAGACACAGTTCTGTAGGCGCTTGCCACTCGTAAGAGACTTGCTCTGTCTGTGCGCGTCAAGAGCCTCCGGTAGGACGATATTTCTACCGCCTCACTCCAGACTGGGGCCGCGTAAAGAAGAACAGACTGTACCACACCGTGCAAAGCCCTCCTCCTTTCAGATTTGGGCCCGCCAATGTTGGGCATTATCCACCCCAACGCGGCCGCTCTCTGCGTGGCCTTGCGCGTCACCACTCGCAGGTGCTCGCCCCAGCTCCCATTCGTGTGGAGAGTCACTCCCAGATACTTAACACACTTTTTCGGGATGATCTCTGCTCCGCCGCACTCAAATATCACGTTCTCGCGTTTCCGTGGTCCCTTGAGGATCACGGCCTCGGTCTTCTCCCCAGCGAGTTTCAGACCGCGCTGACTCATCCAATCTTCCGCGAGATCACATGCACGCTGTGCTTTGTACAGAAGTTCATCAGTATCCCGCGCTACCACCAATAACGCAAGATCATCCGCGAACGCGAAAGGAGTAACCCCCTCACCGTATTCGAGACGCAATACCCCGTCATATGCCAGGTTCCACAGCGTCGGGCCAAGAACGGACCCCTGCGGCACCCCAGCCGTGACATCCACAATTACTCCTCTCTCAACAACAATTCTCCTGTCGGATAGATAGTCCGAGACCAGGTTCCTCAAGTAGCCAGGGAAGTTCCTATCCTCAATCGCTCTCATCACTGTACTCCATTGAAGTGAATTGAAGGCGTTTCTAACGTCGAGCAGGAGCAAGGCGGCCCATTTCTGGTCGCGGGCCTCCGTATTCAACGTTCGGTGCAACCCCAACACTGCATCAGTCGTGCTAACATTCTTCCGGAATCCATACTGTCTGGGGGATAAGCCTCCAGACCTCTCAATCGCTTCATTAATCCTCTCACGCAACATTCTCTCAAACAGTTTACAAATACACGAGAGGAGGCAAATCGGCCGATACTTTTCCTCTCCTTTAGGGAGGAGTATTAATTTTGATGTTTTCCAGTCCTTGGGAAAGGTATGTTCAGCGAGTACAGCGTTCATATGGCCCAGAAGCCACGCCGGCTCCAGTAGACCCAGACGTTTAACCGCCTCAGGCGGTATCCCATCTAGGCCCGGGGCCTTGCGGAACTTAAGGGCCCCCAACGCTTCAATAAGTTCGTCTAGGGAGAAGGGCGCAGCCCGCTCAACAGACCCGTCCCTCCGCGCTCCATGCCATTCGCCAGACGGGAAGAGCACTCGTGTTACCGATAGCTTCTTATCCAGCGGCATTTCGTACAGAGGGTATGCGCCGAAACGCTTCATTACAATTTTGTAGCCTTGTCCCCATACGTCCTCGTCCAGCTCGTCACATAGACCCCTCCAACATTCTTTTTTTCTAGAGCGTATCAACCTATTCAGCTCCCTCTTCTGTGCACGATATTCATTTTCCATTTGTAGCACTTCATCGGCGTTTGCTCTACGTTTCCTTGCACGCTGTACCCTTCGACGCAATGCCACACATTCCGACCTAGCATTCGCAATCTCAGCATTCCACCAGTAAGGCATTTTCCTTACCCTTTGTGGAGCTACCTTACTGGTCCTCATTGCACTTTTCACGATTTGTTCTAGTCCCTCCGGCGAGGGCGGAAGGTTTCGAACCAATTCCACTTCCCATCTAACACTCTCATCAAACACTCTCCAGTTAGTCGATTGTATTCCGCATCGGGCTCCCGGGCCCTGAGAGGTTCTGTTTCCAGTAGCGATGCCCATTCCAGTTATCGAAAACCCAATGTAGCGGTGATCCGTACCCGTATAGGTTTGCAGCACCGCCCACTCCTTCACACAGCTAGATATACGTTGGGACGCAAAGGTAACGTCTATGTACGAACCCGTCACAGAATTGCCTCTCACAAACGTGGGTTCTGAACCCCTGTTAAGTACAACAAGGTCCAGGGTTCCTATCCATTCGCTCAGCATTTGACCTCTAGTGTTGGTGATAGGAGAACCCCATTCCGCCGATTTCGCGTTGAAGTCCCCAAGCACCACGCACTCCCGATTCAATCGTCTCACTTCATTCATAATCTCATCCAGCTTACTTTCATATGCGTCGATTGCTATATTCGGTGAAATATAGCAACAGACCAGATTCATTCTCTCCATCTTAGCGACCAGATATCCATCGTGTTTGACAACATCATACACACGTAGGTGTCTGTTGCAGAAATATATCCCAACCCTACCCGAAGCATCCGCAATCCATCCTCGGTTCCCGACCAATGTGGGGTTCGGTTCCGCCGCGATCAGGACGTCAAAGTTTCCCTCCGCGGCGGAAGCCACTGCGAGACTATGAGCTAATCTCGCCGTGCCCACATTAGTCTGGAGTATCTTCAGATCCGGTCTCTGTTTTCTGGTATCCATTATATATACAGGATATTCATTCTCACATCCACACGCTCTGTCAAATTGACTCTCGCATCCATTCGACCGCTCCATTCCTAAGACTGCATTCTCCTTTCCGTTTCCTTCCTGGCCGTGTTAACCAGATGTCGGAATTTCGGACATTCCATTGAGTTGCCCCGATGTCCTGTGACTTTGCAATTAATACATTTGTGCCCTTCTTCTGGGCAATCGTTCACGGTGTGTCCCTCTGCTCCACACCGGATGCATCCCTTCAAGACCTCATTTTTACACTCAGACCTGCGGTGTCCGTACTCCATGCACTTGTAGCACCGGGCGATACGGATTTTCTCCTTAATTGTGCAGAATATATATCCCACCCTAATAAATCCTATCCGTATAAGGCGCGCTGCAATGTCTTCATCGACCTCAACTGTGGCGTTGAGGTCTCCGCCATATGTCTTACGAAGGGGTCCCCTGACTTGACACGTTCCGTTCCGTCCCGCAAAGGTCTCAATCGCGCTGACAATGTCAGTTTCTTTGGTTAGACCATCTGCTCCATTTACAAAGAGCTCCCGCCTGACTGTGCCACCTTTCGCCACTGCTCTTGTGACCGTGCCCTGTCTAGCTGAGACGATGCCCTTCACCGTTTCCGCCATCTCTCTGCCTCCTCCTAGTTCCAATACAATACCCTGATCTCTGGTCTGCCTAAGACGTTTGACAACAACGTCGCTCCTGCCGCACAGGTCTGTGCGTAACTCACCCAGTAGTTCGTCGAAGGACTTGTCCTTCGCCTTGGTGAGCACTACCACTCCTTTACTCTCTCTGGGCTTTACCATGCTCGCCCAGCTCTTCCTCGGTCCATATACCGCGGCTTTAACTTCCTTACCCTCGGCTGCCCACTCTAGAAGCTTTCGAGTAAGGTCTGTCCCCAAGCACGTCGGAGCGAAGAGCCCTACGCTCTTCCTGTCAAGGTGGCCCATCCTATTTAGAAGTTTACGGCTTGCCGCCAAGAACTTGACCGCCTCAGGTAGATCCGTGTTGCTGGGTATGAACTTGTGGATGCACCTCTCAGTGCAAGCCCTTCGCCCATCATCATCAACAATGCTCACAGAGTTGAACATTGTACCAACTCCACCCTCTTCGTCCTCAGCTACCGGAGTATCCATGAGATCTGGATACCTCTCTTTAAATCGTCCAAGAACTTTCTCGTCGACCTGGTCGGCGGAAATATACACAGCCGCGTCGTCATTACAGTCCAGCGGGCTTCCCTCCATTACAGAAACCTTGGTAAACAAGGCCTCTGGCCAATCCTCGCTGAGGAGATCCGTGATCTCCTCAGGGGTTCTGCTCTCTGCCATTCGGGTCTTAATGTTCTGGACCCGACGTTCGGTTTCCGCAGGGTCCTCTGAGGGGGACACCTGCACACCCATGTTTTTCTGTTGTGTCCGAACCATTGTGACATCGGTCTGTGTACCGATAGTTGTCTTGCACACGTTGGCCGTTTTTATGGCCGACGCCGACGCACGGGACTCCTTCGACATTGCCGCTTTAAACTGGGACATGTCCCTTTCTAATCTATACATCAGATTCCTTAAACCTCTGATACCAGACTTTATCTCAACTTTAGTTGTTACGTGGACCTTTGTTAGAACCAACACCTCTAGTACGGCCGCCTTTAGTTTAGCCATATCTTTATCTACCTTTTGTAGATTCGCACGGGGGCGATCCTCTCCGGGGGCTTCCTTACTCCGCGCATGGGATTTCCTCTTGCGTTTTCTATCGGCCACTGTCCACTCGGTAGACCGGCCGCTGGAGCTACTTTCAGAGCCGGATTGATTGGACTCGGTCGTCGATAGATCGACAAAGCCGTTTTCCGATCCACTCTCCTCATTGTTAACGTGAACAGATGTCTGTGTCACACCTGCTCTGACCTCATCCATCGATCCCTCCGGGAGAGCTCTCTCCGCCGCTGTGGACGAAGAGGGCTCACTCAAGGGTTCCCTCTCTCTCCCCTCTTCCTCTACCTTTCTGATTTTTTCTTTTTTATTTTTTTTCGTCATCTATATCCCACGAGTAGGGCCGAAAGACAGTCCGGCAGGGCAGTGCGCCCTTACCCTGCTAAGGCTAGTTTACAACAGGGTGTCGCCTGGTACCCTGAGGGATTCCGTTCTCGACCACGTGTCGTGTGGCCATTCAGTCGTCGGCACGGTCTCTCACACCTTGACTTCCGGGGTTTTTATCGCAGGTTTACTCCTTCGGTTTTTTTTTGCGTGGCAGGTTGTCTCCTGTGGGTAGGTAAGGTCATTGGATTTAGGATAGGTAACAGAGAAGGTAAAGATGGACAAGCTGGGATTTGCAGATCCATCACGAGGTTGATGTGCGGCAGTGGCATCCGGCGACCAACTCCGAGTGCCAATCTCGCCCACCACCCCCGGTGAACGGCCACTCTCCTGCTCCGTCGCGATCGCCTCACAAAACTTAGCGGCCGCGATCGGACAAGAGAGCGACCGCCTCTCCGTTTAGTCGCCTTTTACGACAAGCAGGAGGAAACTGTGGGCATATTCTACTTTAGTGGCCCGTGACCCACACGGGGATATTAGTTTTACTTAAAAAAGCTATACTTCTTTCATCTCTCTAAACTCAACCGTTTTCGAGATAAACGAAGAAATTTGCGATACATTTTTGGATAATTTTATGGTTTTAAGTTATTTTTCTGATGTAACTACAATGATATTATGCTAAAAATTATGTTGCACCGCAGATTTAAAATGTTTTATCTCGTAAACGGTTGAGTTTAGGGAGATGTAAGAGGTATACCTTTTTTAAGTAAAACTAATAGGGGAATACAAATTTTAATGTCAAAATTATACGGAGTGACGGATAAAAAAAATTGAACGTATTAAATGAGTGCTGAAAGGCGTATGTGGCGCCCTCTTGGCAACACATAACTTTTGGTAGGGAATTTAGTTTTCTCGTCCCGAAAAACCCCCACATACCAAATTTCGTGTTGATATCTCATGCCTGTCAGGAAATATTCAATAATAAATAAAAAAAAGTTTAACTTTGACACCCTGTATCTCGGTTATTATAAACTTTGTACTAAGGTAAGTTAGCTTAAATCGGCCTATTTTAACCTCAGGAACCTGAGGTTAAGCTATGGCCCATTCTTTACCAAACACCCTGTAGTAGTATTTTTTATTTTGACAACGACACCCGATTTGGGCATCGAAACGTTAATAAAATTATTTTTTTCAATTTAATTGTGGCTTATTTCCCATCTAAATAGTTAATTATAAAAATTCCACAAGCAAATAGCTTGAGAGCAACATTATTTTTTATGTTGTTCTTTTGTGTTAATATATTATTGTTTATATCCCAACAACGTTTAATTATTT
Organism: Diabrotica virgifera virgifera; assembly: GCF_917563875.1. Lineage (NCBI taxonomy): Eukaryota > Metazoa > Arthropoda > Insecta > Coleoptera > Chrysomelidae > Diabrotica > Diabrotica virgifera. The sequence continues at coordinate 143,617,816 of NC_065450.1, forward strand.
ACTAAATACCTAAATCACTTAAATATTTTTCTACAGCAGTAGGTATATAAAATCAAAGTCAATAGCCGTTAGCATTTATGCATGTATATTAATTACTAAAAAAGCTAGCTGGATTCAACACTCTGGTGTCCAAATCTGCTAGTATTTGTAACTGTACTGTTTTTCCAAACCCTAACTGATTTCAACACCCTAGTGTCAACACACGCTAGCGTCTGTAAACGTACTGTTTTTCCAAACCCTAACTGATTTCAACACCGTGGTGTCAACACGCGCTAGCATGTGTAAATGTACTGTTTTTCCAAACCCTAACTGATTTCAACACCCTGGTGTCTACACACGCAAGCATCTGTAAATATGCCTCCGGCAAACCCAGATTTTCAATAACCCGGAGCGGCCGCGGTCCCGATTAGTCCGATTTTTTTAGGTTCCACTGTATATTCGGTAGGTCTGAGAATCGGTCGTAATCTATTCTTCATGCATCTGAGTGATAAGGCGGAGCCCCTCTAATATTTTGTATTGTTATGTCGAAATATATATACATATTGTACTCTACAAGTACATACAAATTAAAAAAAAAATTTGAACTCGATTAACAAGTTCCGGAGATATTAATCGCAGCATATGTATGTTTGAAGAATCAATTTCATTTTTTGACTTCACGGATTTTATAATTCCCTTACACCGGCCCCGAGTCGATTTCGTTGGGAATATATTTTTAAAGCTTTAACTATCTGTTGAGGTTTGAAGTTTACTCAACTTTTATACATAAACTATAAACCGTGAACTTCAAAATGGCGCTAGTTAGGTTATTTATTTTTTACCAACAAAGTAGCTGTTAATTGAATATAAAAAGTGGCTAACTTTGAGCCTAATTGACCTAGGCAATTTTTTTTTCAGGAAATTCGTGCAAAAATACCAGTTTTCTGAATTTCAAAGTGGACTTAGTGGATTAATATTAACAAAGTTATTTAAATTGTTTATAAGCCATAAATGACTCTACTATAGTAAAATATTTTTGCAATGTTAAAAATTACTTTTATTGACTTTTTTTAAAGATATTTTAAATATTAAATATGGTTTCTTGTTTCATGAGGTACCCACAGAATCGCTGTATTGTTATTATTTTCTAAGCAATAACATTGCAAAAAAAAACTTCTGTTGGATAAACAAATTGAATAAAATTTAAACTAATCGACAAATTCTCTTGAAAGTTTTGTGTGAATTATATGGACTGCTTGACTCAACTTTTCATGCAATATCAAAGTGTTAAGTTCATTTTTGCCAAGGGTATAGTAAATTTTTGAATTTCGAAATTTTAGTCTTATTTTGCAATTTCCGAAGCAACAAATTCGGATCAAAATTCAAAAAACTGCCATTTGAAACCTTTGCTCATCTACTAAAAGATGGAATACTCCAAATAAAATATTTAATTACGCTACATTTACCTGTAGCGATTTAAATCAAATGACTGCTATTTTTGACACTTATTTGTTAATAACTAAAATTCTCGTCCGAACTGTGACGGCCATTTTATATTTATAGTAGGTATATTAGGTATTTAGTTCCAAAAATAACCCATTTGCAACCTGGCTGGTCATTGGTCAAGTGTCCCGAAAAAAACTTATTTCTCGGGACTAACATAAAAAATTATTAATTGGAATTGAGGGTGCAAAGTAAAAAAAGATATTATAACCAACTCACCAGTTGTACGGGTTGGAAATTGACAGCAGTCAATGTAATAATGGTAATATACAAAAATAACGAATTCATTTTTGACAAGAAGAGACTAGAAGCTTCGTTATAATGTGCAGTAATAAGTAATATGCAGCCTTTATAGTTTTAAAATATAATTAGAAGTTGAATAATTATATTTTTCAAAATAAAGACGTTCTTCGTTAGTAAACAATTTATGATATTTCATATCATAATTGGTCTTTATAAAAATAAAATATTAGGTATTAGCACTTTAATTATTGAAGCTTAATGACTTTAAAACAAACAAAGGTTCCAGTGGAATATTCCAGTATGTTATATAGGGGAGTGCAATTAGAACGAGAAGATACAATGTTTCGGAAAAAATCAAACAAGGTTATATTTTTCTAAAACTTTTTTTGTTAGTTTATAAATATGTTAAAGTAAAAAGTTCTACTCACAAATTTCGCCGCTAATTGTTTATTAATTGTTTAAACAATAACAATTGTTTTGTATAAATAATGTTAAGAATATGGGTGAATTCAACATTTTATTTTGATAAAAAAATGTTTTTATTTTAGTTTTGATTATGCTGAACCCGAATCAAACATTACAATTTGCAAATTCAAAATGGCGGATTCAAAATGGCGGATTTTTTCCTAAAATTCCTTAAAAAGCAGTTGTAAAATCCGAATTTTTTTTATAAAACGTGTTTGTTTACATATATGTGGATATTTTTGAGAGGTTGCTGAACCTGAATCAAATTTTGATAATTTAAATTATAAAATGGCAGATCCAAAATGGCGGATAACTTAAAAAATAGTTGTAAAATCATAATTTCTTTACAAAATGTATTTATTTCTACATATATTTATTTTTGAGAGCTTTGATAAACCTAACTTAAATGTTAACATTATAAACTATAAAATGGCGGATCGAAAATGCGGATTTTCTAAAAAGAACATAAAAAAGAACATTTTTCTAAAACATTTATTGTCTTTATTTTTAACAGGTTGTTGAATCTGAATTAAAGATTAAAAATTTAAATTTCAAAATGGCGGATCCAAAATGGCGGATATTTAAATGAAAAACAAGTAGAATCCAATCAAACAAATATGGAATTTCATTCTTAAAAAAAAGATAAACAAATAATTTTCACAAAAATATTAAAAATTAAAATGTATTAGAAAGAAAGAACCAATTATGCAAAATCTATCTCTTCAATATTCAAAAAATTGTTGCAATGGAATCATAAATAAAAAGTTATTCTTAGTAAAAAGCTCTGCATATTCTAAAACTTTAAATGCAATCATAAAATATCAATTTTGTACAAGATATGTCAATAAATAAAAATTTCAGTTAGGAGTAAAATACCTATATTTTTCATAATACTGAAAATTGTTATTATGGAAAGTTGTTCAGAATTAAAAACGATGTGTCAATATGCAATTACACTTTTATGCAATTTTTTTACATAATACCTCGTATAATATTGATAAAATATAATATTTTATATTTGCATATTAAGTGTTAGACCATGCACAGCTATTTATGACGAATAACTTTCTTCATAAAATTAATAATAAATCAGTTATCATAAATAACAAGTGAAAATTTAATGATGTTTGTTATAATTAATTTGAAACAATATTAAAAAAACAAATTTTCGATTAGAAGGATATAATTACATATTGGAACATAGTTTTTAATTCCAAACAACTTTTCTTTGTAAAAATTTTCGATATTGTGAAATATAAAGGTACTTTACTCTTGAGTGAAATTCATATTTTTTGACATACCTCGTACAAAATTTGATATTTAATGGTTGCATCTTATGTTATATACGATGCAGAGTATTTTATAAAGAATAACGTTTTTTCGTAAAACTGATATTAAAAAAGTTATCAATAGGTTCCAAGTTACGCAGACATACTGTATAAGAGCTAAAAAAAATTTTTTTTGTTGAACATTTATTATTTTTGAAGCTTATTATTAAATTAATTTTAGGTAAGTTTTACAGAAAAAAGTTTTGATCACTCTGTATATACATTTTTTCAGCTGGTAATTTTCGGTTTTTGTATTACATTTTTGTTATCTTTCTTAGTTTCCTCAAAAAGAAATTATTTATTTCATTTTTATTCTAAAATAATTCAGTGTTTTTTAAAGATTACATCCTAGGCTTTAAAAAAATATTAAAAAAATTGTATTAGATTTATTCAAACTTGAGTAATACCGTCTTAAAATGGTGGGAATTCTGTAGAACTACTAAGTTTTCAAAAATTACATTTTTTGAGACAGCGTATTATTTGAATTACATTTTTGAGATTTTTTTTTAATGAAACATCGTTTAGTAAGATGATTGAGAGGTAAGTTGTGCAAATTTGAGAGCTTTGTAAGTAAAATTGTATTAGTTACTCATTTTTAAATCATTTTTAAACAAAATTCATGTAAGTCTCACTTTCCGCCCACACCGTACTTATGTCCATATATTTTATTTCTTTTTATTACAACCATAAGATAGCTTATTTTATCATCTTTCATGTCCAATTTGTAAAATTTCTTTTGATCCATTAGTTAAAGAATTACATTTAAAAAACTCAACCGTGCCCTTCTCCCAACGCTAGTTTACATTGCGCCAATGTGTGTGAGAAGGGTGACTTTAGCGTTATAAATAAAAAATTACAGAAGCTAGAGATTTAATTTTAGAAAAATCTTTATATAAGGTTTTTTTTGTAAAATTTTCTGAATTTTTCAATGGTCAAGTCAGTTTTTTTTCTAAAAATTATATTTTCGGAGTTATTTAAAAAATATCTAACTTCGCTGTTCATTTGTTTAATAAAAAATGAAGCACCCACTTCTCGAGTAGAACTTTTTGATATGTTGTTTATTAAACATTTCTTAATGAAATTACAAAAAGTTTTATCTTGTTTGATTTTTTCCGAAGTGAAAATCTAAATGCACTCCCCTAATAATAGTAAATAATTACTTTAAAGACTAACGCTAAGGACACATTATTAACACGTGTCAACACGGCACGTCAGACTGCGACATATCAGATAGGCCGGACACATATCTCTGTTGCAAAACGTATGTTATGCTGACATTTTGATTTTCAAACTAGTGAAATAGTACTTACAATATAATGGAGCACCTGCAAGAAGAGATGGATTGGTTAGATGAAGAAAAGGAAATGGTAGCTGTTTCCGCGGCATTGCTTATGCTACGATATGAATGCAGGGAGTACTGGGTTCATCCTATAAACGAACGTAGACACGAATTTGGTGAATATCATGTTCTGCTAATTGTTCCTCCATATTTAACGTATCAAATGTACTTATAAAATATGTAAACAAACTCCCGGCGCTCTCTTGATGTTTTAAGACACTGTAACACTCTGACCAAAATCTAACCACGTTCGATATGGAAAACACGCGTTAACACGTGTAGTGTTAACACGCAATAATCCGTGTCATAGAAATATCTTTTACATTATTTTAAATAGATCTACACACATATTATTGTGATTTGTCGTCAGAAACCGACAACACGCTTTAACACATCTTAACGCGTGTTTTCAATATCTAACGGGGTTAGATTTTCGTCAGAGTGTTAGAGTGTGTTAAAACATCAAGACAGCGCCGGGAGTCTGCTTACATATTTTATAAGTACATTTTATACGTTTAAATATGGAGGAACAATTAGCAGAACATGATTTTCACCAAATTCGTGTCTACGTTCGTTTATTGGATGAACCCAGTACTCTGTGCATTCATATCGTAGCATAAGCAATGCCGCAGAAACAGCTACCATTTCCTCTTCTTCATCTAGCCAATCCATCTCTTCTTGTAGGTGCTCCATTTTATTGTAAGTACTATTGCACTAGTTTAAGAACATCAAAATGTCATCATAACACACGTTTTGCAACACAGATATGTGTCCGGCCTATCTGATATGTCGCATTTTGACGTGCAGTGTTGACACGTGTTAACATGACACGTGTTAATAATGTGTCCTTAGCTTAAACATCGACCAAGTATATGCCAAATATGTAACAAAACAATTAATAATGAGAAACTAATATTTTTTCAATGGTTATTTTTTAATGATTTTAACTTCCAATCGTATAGTAAGATTTTTCATCGCGTGTTTAAATTGGGTCCAATCAGATTATTATTATATCGGGAATATTCTACCTAGATTAGTATACTGGGAATATTTTTAGGTAGATTACTTCTGTTTAATTTCAACGAATTTCCTAGTTTTGACAACTGTCACATTTTAACAAAATGAACCATAATAAACTTTTAGTTCTGCATTTAATGTCAAATTGTCACGTGGACAATACAAATCGACAAATTTTAAGCACTCGATTGTACTTCGGTAAGATTATTTCATGAATATAACTGTATTTCTAAATAATTTTAACTAATATTTTATTGATATTTTCGTCTGAATATCTGCTAAACTATGCTAGTCACTTTGACAAATTGAAAATTGTGTGTCTCATCAATTAAGATAAATGTCACTTAATGTTTCTATAAAAAGACTTGGATGTTGTATGTAAGTATTAAAAAAACTGTCGAATATCACACGATAGTAAGAATCATCATCAGGGCTTTTCATTCCGGATGGAATGTTTGCCGCTATTTCTAAGAGCTCTCTGATTCGCTTATTGCGGTGAATCACTCCGCATTCCACTTGTACTCCGGTCAACTTACACATCCGAGGGTACAAAAATTACCATCATGCTGAAAATTGGCAGGATTGTTCAAAATACCATCATAAATGAAATCTAAAAAGTCCTCATAAATCCGACCCGAGCTAAAAAATTTACGCGAGGTCAAAGGTCACCAAATATAGTTTTTCAGCGTTTTTCAGCGATTTTCAGCGAAACGGTAAGTTTTATCATAAAATTAGTTCTAACAAAAATGTAGATTAGATAATTATCTAAAAAGAATGTCATTATTTTTTTTCCTTTCCTAAGAGCCACTTTTTTTTGATTTTTATTAAAAAATTTGTAATCGTCATAATATGCGCACACGTTTCCGCACCACTTTTGAGGTAGTGCACTTAGCGCGTTTTTTAACGTGGTTTCTCCAGTAGGCCTATTTCACGGATCTGTTATGATTCTGTTTAGTTTGAAGCTATTGAATAATTATTGATATTGGCCAGGGTTAAAAATGATAAAAGTTATAAAAAGCCATATAAATAAAAAAAAGGGAAATTCATCCAACTGGTTCATAATTTTCTAACACTTCTGCTTCTTCTTCTCCTTGTTCTTCTTCTTCTTCTTCTTCTTCTTCACCTTCTAGTTCTTCTTTTTCTTCTAGTTCTTCTTTTTCTTCTTGTTCCTCTTCTTCTTATTATTAATTGCTATGTTTGACATGAAATATTAATTGATAAACTTCGTGGATATGGAATTAGAGATGATTTATTGGGTTGGATCAGGAGTTATTTAACAGATCGTTCACAAATAGTGAAATATGGTGATTTTGTTTCTGAAGCCATTAGTGTTACCTCGGGTGTTCCTCAAGGTTCTCACTTAGGCCCACTTCTATTTAATCTTTTTGTGAATGATAATCATCAGTAGTTAACAATAGTGAATTTCTGCTGTTTGCTGATGACATAAAAATCTTTAAAGCAATTAAAAATACCTCGGATATGGATGCTCTTCAGTTTGACTTAAATAATTTATCTCGTTGGTGTGACATGAATGCCTTGTATTTGAATCTTAAAAAGTGCTACAAAATTACGTTTTCTAGAAATACTAAACATCAGTTAGATAGAACATACATACCTAAGGGCGTGTCAGTTACTGAAGTTAATCAAATTAGAGACCTCGGAATTACATTTGATCAGAGACTAATGTTTGATAGGCATATTAATGATATTACGTCGTGGGCTTATTAGCCTAATAAAATTAAAAAAAGTCAAAATGTAAATTCTTACAGGTTAAAACAAATTTTATATCAAAGTTTAGGTGGGTACAAAAGATATTTTCAAGAAAGTATCCAAATCATACAAGGGGATCATTGTTTAAAAAATTAAAAAGGGGTCATTTTTGCAAAAAATATACTTTTTTAACTGCTGAGGTAATTCACTTATTAATGAAGGTCTGTGGGATTTTTTCTGCAAAGCTGAAGGGTAAATCTTCCACATAAGACTTACTAAATTAAATTTGACCCCCTATTTATTTAAATAATTGTACATAAAACTTTAAAAACAAATTTGCAAAAAATTGTTTTTAGCGTTTTAAATAAGCATTATAAAATATCTTATTTTACAGACTAAGTTGCGCTGTGTTATCAGTATTAAGCAAAAAAATTGGTCCAAAAATATTTAATATTTTTTGAGATATTGAATTTGTTTATTAAATGTTACTATATTTTAAATTGCAAAAACGCGGTTGTTGCCAAAGAAATATTCACCTGCTTAAGATGTCATTATTTTTATTTTTATGTATATTTTCGATAAATGTATTGATTGATTCAAATTTCAATTAAACTCCCCCCTAAAATGGCATTTGAAAATTATTCAAATTTGTTTATAATTTTTTTTTAATAACGGCGCGGGGATTAAGTATTTTGAAATGTCGTTTCGATAACTAAGTTCCTGGGAATTTTTTACTAATTAACAACATTTTTTTGTCGTTTTTTCTTCTTCTTTTTTTTCTTGGAGTTACATTATTACGGGCCCTTTTAGGGTTAAATTTTATTAAGAATATCGAATCTCTGAATTGTAGATTCTAGACCTAAAAATATTAAGATTTAACTAAAATCTCTTAAATAAAATGTGGCTACTTACTGAGTTACAGGGTGTTTTATTTAAAAATTTAAAAATTATTGTTACCAAGTACTTTAAAAGTATTTGACGTATCCTTATCATACTTGGCAGAAAGTGTGGCTATTATACACCCTAGTAAGTTGTGATTAATAAACGTTTCTAGCTAGTGCCAGAGGCGTACGACAGGGGATAGTGAATGATTGACCCTTCCCAAATTCTACGCCACTGAGTGAATTACTATTTTAGCGAAATTTTTCGATTCTCCAATACTTTTTATGTAAATAACTTTATTGGTATTGATAAAGCCATCAGTTTGAGAGATATTGGAAGTTTAAAATGAATGAATGAATGAATCAAAATAACTATGCCGTTTCATTTTTAACGTCCAATATCTCGAAAACTGATGACTTAATCGTTACCAGTAAAGATTATATTATTTACATAGAAAGTATTGGAGAATCGAAAAATTTCGCTAAAATAGTAATTCCCTCAGTGGCGTAGAATTTGGGAAGGGTCAACCATTAACTATCCCCTATCGTACGCCTCTAGTAGTAGCTAGAAACTTTTATTTTGCACAATTTAGTAGACTGTACAGTACATACACTTTCTGCCAATTCTGATAAGGATACGTCAAATAGTTTGAAAGTAATTGGTAAAAATAATTTTTAAATTTTTAAATAAAACACCCTGTAACTCAGTAAGTAGCCACATTTTATTTAAGTGATTTTAGACCAATCTTAATATTTTTATGTCTAGAATCTACAACTTAGAGATTCGACATTCTTAATGAAACTTAACCCTAAAAGGGCCAGTAATAATATAACTCCAAGAAAAAAAAAAGAAGAGGAAAAAAAAACAAAAAAAATTTTTTAATTAGTGAAAAATTCCCAGAAATCCAATTATCGAAACGGCATTTCAAAATATTTAATCCCGCGACGTTATTAAAAAAACAAATTATAAACAAATTTGAATAATTTTCAAATACCATTTTAGGGGGAAGTTTAATTGAAATTTGAATTTATCAATACATTTATCAAAAATATACATAAAAATAAAAATAATAAGATTTAATACAGGTGAATATTTTTTTGGCAACAACCGCGTTTTTGCAATAGAAAATAGAGTAACATTTAAAAAACAAATTCAATATCTCAAAAATTATTAAATATTTTTGGACCAATTTTTTTTTGCCTAATACTGATAATATAGTGCCACTTATTCTGTAAAATAAGATATTTTATAGTGCTTATTTAAAACGCTAAAAATAATTTTTTGAAAATTTGTCGTTAAAGTTTTATATACAATTATTTAAATAAATAGGGGGTCAAATTTAATTTAGTAAGACTTATGTGAAATACTTACCCTTCAACTTTGCAGAAAAAAATCCCATAGATCTTCATTGGTAATTGAATCACCTCAGCAGCTAAGAAAATAATTTTTTTGCACAAATGACCCCTTTTTAATTATTTAAACAATGATCCCCTTGTATGATTTGGATACTTTCTTGAAAATATCTTTTGTACCCACCTAAACTTTGATATAAAATTTGTTTCAATCTGTACGAATTTACATTTTGATTTACATGTAGTGTAATTTTATTTTACTAGACTATATAGGATGCTCGGCTTTGATCAGAGGAACTCCCAGGAATTTTCAGTATTTACTTTAAAAATTTTGTATTGTTCTCTAGTTCGGTCCATTTTGGAATATTGTAATATTATTTGGTATCCTTATTATAATACGTACATTGATCAGTTAGAACGAGTTCAGAATAAATTCCTAAGAATTTGCAGGTATAAAATGGGTTTCAATAGAACTACCTGTGATTATTATTTGTCAACTTAATATGAAAACTTTGGAAAATAGAGAATCTGAGTGTGAATTTCGTTTTTTGCATAAAATTCTCAATGGTTTTGTTGATTGTCCGGAACTGCTAGAATTAATTGTTTTTAATGTAAATTCTAGAAGAAAGCGTTCTTTTGACCTATTTAGACTAAAGTTTCATTACACTAATTATGGTAAAAATGAGACAATCACAACGATAATGAAAACTGCCAATCATTTGCAAGATAGTGTTTAATTGTTTAATCCTGCTGTGTCCGCATTCAATAATACTTTGAAGAAATTGAGACATTGATATTATTAATACCTACTTTTAAAATATGTAATATATGACTACAGTTTTTATGTTAATTATAAGTATATACATTTGTAATTTTTTGTAAGGAAAAAGCATCCGTCCCGTTAAATAAATAAATAAAAATAAAATTAAAAAAAATTATTTTTGTGGAAATGGCATATTATGTTTAATTTTTCAATATTTCCTAAAAAATTCGAAAGGGTTCTCTTATTTTCATCATAACTTGCTTAATTTTGATGCTATTGACTTTTTCTGGAGCTCATTAGATAGGTATTTTGAAATACTTTGCCAAGTGTTTCAAAGGTATATTTTATAAAATGCATGGTTTTCCCGTTATTTAAGCTTGAATACTTAGATTTGAGTACTCGTCGAAAAAAATATACATTCAGTTAGCCATAACTCACTTTGAATTAAAATTAGTTTAGTTCTTTAAGTAAACAGTATATTCAATTTTTTATTGTCTTAAATTTTGATAATACTAACTTTTTTGTAAAAGCTTATAGTTTTTGAGTTATACGTGAAAACAGCTTTAAAACATGCATTTTTTTACGAAAAAATAAAATCTGATCTTTAGTAACTCAAAAAGTATTGACTTATAATAATAACTTTATATAACAAATTTTGCTTAGCATTTATTCGTCTATGGACTTACGGTATTATTTTTACTAAAATAATTTTCACCACCGAGAAGGGGTGGCGTCCGCTCCAGACTAAAAGCGCAAGTTGACATCATGTCACCTTTGTTCCTTGTGGTATTCTCTAACTACTCACCAATTTTCATGAAAATCGATGAAGGTTCAACGAAATCGGAGGTGAAAACCTTCAGTGAGTGCACTATCTGTCTAATTTCATTTTCCTTCTAAATTTTTAAGGAAATTTTTTTCTAATAATGATTGCAATAATAATACATATTACTTTTCCTATTTTAAGTGGTCTTGGAATATGCGTTGAACTTTTAAGTGGAACATGCGTTCTGTTGTGATATGCTCTATTTTGCCTTTTTTTCTGTGGACCATTAGTTAGACTATATATTATTATTGACGTTATATTATTAACGTCTAACTCATCGTCATTTGCATTTTACAAGTCATTTTCGTCAAAAAATTAATAATGAGTGGCTTCTCCTTGATTTTCTATGCACTCAGTTACTATATCGAATTAATGGTCTACACCATATAGCGAAATATGCATCCAGATTCTTCTTATGGCATGCAATAGGCCTTCTAAATTTGCTGGAGGACATGGCAATCGATTTAGGTTTCGACCTACCATATCCCACACATGTTCGATAAGTGACAAATCAGTTGATCTTCACGGCCACTCCGAAGTGTCTATTCTAGATTCTTGTATTATAGCAGTTGGATTTTCTGCTATAATGTAGTATTAATATCATTCATTAATTTAATATCCCAATTCCCAAAAAGAATGTCCATTTTTTAATTTATTTTGTGAAGTTGAATATCATTAAAATATCCCAAGCCGTCCTTGTTCGAAAGTTGCAAAATCTTACAAAGTATTGTGTAATATTGGAAACATACAGTACTCCCCTTAAAGAGAATAATGGTTTCGCTCGAATCTTGTCAACGTAGCACCATTAAGGGCGAGAATCGCGTGATTTTTTTACGCAATGCTTAGCTCGAGCTGTTTTGAGAACGCAGCGCATTTGAGTCCGGTTTGATTTCTTTAAGCGAGAAGAGCGCTTACTCCGACTCAGCTCAGCAGGGCGTTGCCTGTTGCCGGTAATGAGTATAGTATTGTCGTTTTGGAAGTTATGAAGATCTAGAGTGAGTGCTCGATGATTTTTTTACCCCATAATGGATTTGTATGGTGGAATCGGGTGCTCTCATACTCTGGTTGAGTTGTGACGCAGTACTATAAGGCGGCGTGGTGTAAAGTCCCTGTATCCTGTCCTATGATGTTCTGGTCTTGATTCATCGAAGAAATGTCGTTCCTGTCCCGTGATGTCTTGTTTCCTGTTCCAATGAAAAAGAAGCCCTGTCCCATCGAAGTGAACCCCTTTCCCTCCGTGTAGTGTTTCAAGTGTGACAAAGGATTTTGTTTAACCTTTCGTTACTCGTGCCAACTTTTTGTGATCGGATACTCGCGCACGGTGCAGGAGACCGGGTCCAAAAATATGGGTCAGCAGTGTTTTAAAATTATTATTTTTGCAAAATTGTGTACGATTAAATTATTTAATGAATATATGATCATATAATTTTGTAGATATGCGTTTGTGTTCACATTATATTACTTTAATCAAAAATTTAATAATTTTCATTGTTATCCATTTATATGTATATACAAAAACTTTGGAAGTGAAAAAAAAAATTAATATGGGTAAATTTGTTTACTGTGAACTTTAGATCTTAATTCAATACACAAAAAAAATTAAAAATAAAGAGTAATTGTAGTAACAAAAAAAGTTATAAAAATTAATTAACGTTTTTAAAACATGAAATACACAATGGTGTCACATTCATTGGAACAATGGTGTTCCAAACACAGATATTTTGAGCATATTTGGCAGTAAAACTTTGTTTTTCTATTTTTCTTCCAATCACAAACAGCACAGCGATCTGAAGTTCCTGGTGTTACGACTGGTACTTGTTCTGTTGGTAAACCACATATCTCCCTAAACCTCATTCTGATGGTTCTGGGTAAGTTATATATTTATATTTATATATATAAATATAAATAAACTAATCTATAAACATTGAAAATAAGGAAAAGATCTTAAATTACCTTACTAATTAAAAATATCGATGTGTGATCCAAACACAAAAATTGGTGCACAAATACTCGCACACGGTGTACGGGACCGTGTTGCGTAATAACAAAAGGACAGTACTATTTTTTACACTGCGAACTGACTTTACCCACAGTTGATTGACCACTGAAGAAGTATACGAAGTAGCCATTCAAAATCCCCACTACAAGCAGAGTTACAGGAATTTATTTACAGGCCCGGTCTCCCACACCGTGTGCGAGTAACGGAGGGTTAAAGAGGTTTGAGACTTTTTTAAATTTTGTAAGGATTCCAAAAGGATATAAAGTTTGTAGGTAAATAATTTTAAAATATAATAATAATTTGCAGTTTGCTTTCATAATGGCAATAAATGACAGTGACTTTTAATTTGACAGCTGCGTCAAATTTTGTGTTGACGTACACTGCTAACCAAAGTTGTTGTATTTCATTTTGATAGAAAAATAATGTAAAGTGGAAGTTTTTTTGTATTAAAATAATGTAAAGTTGAAGTTTTTTTTTTGTATTGAAGTAATGTAAAGTTGAAGATTTTTTTATCCTGTAGGAATGTCAATCATTCCCTTTTTTTTGTTTAAAGAATTAAAAAAAAAATGTTTGGAAATATAGATTATTTTGTTTAAAGGAGAAATAAAGTTTCTAAAGGTTTAAAATAATTAAAATAAACATAGTAAAATGTACCTTCTTTTATTTGTTTTCTATGACCCTTTTGAAAAAATATTAACCTGAGTCTAATGCAACTGTGTAAGTTTAAGAATATAGAAGAGAAGGAAATGGCATAGAAGCCATAGAATGATAAAAGTAGCCCAGTTTAACCCCAAAGAGGAATCAAAGATGATTGTCCCCCCTTTTGGTACCCGTAAGTAAGGAAAATGTCCAGTAAGTACCCATATATGAACCAGAGGATTTATTTCGAACGGCGTCCTTTTTGTTAAATAGTAGAAAGATCCTCTAGTCAGAGTAAGTACCCTGTAGTATTTGGTTATGGTAGTTTAGTCATCTTAACACCCTCTCCCCCTCCCTAACGAATCTACGACCCAGCCAACGCATAAAAAATGAGCTGTCGTTCGCATGAAGGTTTGCGTGTCTGTTCCTTCTACTAGCCCCATTCTGACCCCCAGTATTTTTATAGTTAGTTCTTTCCTTGTTCCCATATGAGCAGACATGTAAAACGCTTCAAATGGCGCCCAACGTGGGGCCGATTCATTCCACAATTCCACAACGTGGAGCATGTCTTTTTTGACCTCCCTCATACCCCATTTGCATGTTCCCACTACCATGTCCATTTAGCCTCCTTTCGGTCTCATTTGTACTACAACTGTTGTGGTAGAGCCCGTACCCTTGGGCAGCCCGATCTCAGTTTGTCCTACAAGTGTTTCCGATTTCCGATAACATGGAAGCTCGACTCTTGTCATGTTTTGTGTACGCCCACTGTTACAAGTCTAGCTTGTATACCAGTTCCACTAGTAGTTAGCCTATCTACTAGTCCCCAATGTCTTTAGCCAGCCCCCACTTAGTGTTACACTTCTAACGTTTACCCTGAAGATTAACCCCGAGTAAATATCGCCCCAGTCTTCCCATGTAGTTTAGCCCAGATTCCTCTTGCCTTGCCCCCAGAAACTGTTTCATGTCTTTTAGTGCCCCCGAAACTGTTTCAGTCTGTTAGTCCCCATGAAAGAGCCCATTTTTGTAGTTTTTCTTGCAGAATGTTAATAATTTTTCCAAAGAGGTGTAAGTATGTACACATTTTGTTGTGGTGTTGATTTGGTCATGCTGTTGATTGTATAGGCATGTACCATTTCATACATCATAGTGTATTTAACTTGTAACCCTATATGTATACTGGTATTGTATTGTATTGTAAGTATCGTAGAACAGAATTGTATGCTATTGTAGCGTACTAACTGTATTGTATTGATATTGTACCCATGATGAAAGCATTAATTTGATTTTTTTGAAAATATTGATGAAATATATAGACAAACAGTTGAATAAAAAGTAACGTAAAAAATTTTTTTTTCAATTTTGGTAAAAGTGTCGTTTAAATTTTTTGAATATTGAATCCACTCATAAAGTATAACAGTATGTTGTATTTTTTGCATGTATTCCTATAGATCAACAGTTTTTTACAGAATAACCGTTTTTTGTGATTTATTGATTTGGTCATTTGAGTAGATGTGTGATGTTGTTGGTATGGTACGTGTATGAGCTTAATCCCGTATAGTCTGTGTGAGAGTAGTCCCTTGTTTTTCCAGCGAAGCCTATCTCTGTTGGTGTATGTCATGCCACAGGTTAGTTGGAGAAGTCAGCCCTTGTAGAAGTCACCCCATGAAGAAGTGAAGAGGGAAACCGTGGAGAGGCCCCCACTTCTGTTTTTTTTTTTCAAGCAGCCAGGAGAAAAGCTGTCGCTGTTTGAAGACGGCGTTCTCTGTCGACACTGTTTGAAAATAACTGTTTTGATGAAGAGTAGAGTTTAGCCCGTGAAGAAGCCCCCCCTTGTCTGTGTTGCCCCTTGTTTTTCTTGACTAATCTATCTTTGTAGCTGTCAAAAGGATGCCAGAGGTTAGTCGAAAAGAGCCCGTGAAGTAGTAGTTGAGGTCTCCCCCCTGTGAAGTGAAGTAGTAGAAGTCCCCCCCGTGAATGAAGTATGCCTTTTTGTATCTGACATGTCACAAGTGTAATACTCGTGATGAAGGAAGTGTTGTTCAGCTATCTGTGAACACTTTCATTAGTAGTGGGAGCAAGAACTGTCTTATCCCGTGTAAGCTCATATAGGAACCAAGTTTCAATATTGTTTGTGTTTGTAAGCCCCTTGTATGTCTAGAAGTCTCTGCTAATGTAGCCCCCTGTTGCCTGTTTGTTTGTCTGTCCCTGTTTTGTCTGAAAATTTTAGAGCCCGTTGTCCCGTGTTGTCTATTAGCCCGTGTTGTCTGTTAGCCCGTGTCCGTGATGGAGTTTGATTTTTTTTGGCGAATAGTTAGTTGACCTCTCTTTTGTCTGTTGATTGAAAGTAGGCCAGAGCAGAAGCTGTGATAAGACTGGTGAGGTTAGGATCTGGTCGCGCTGAGTACAGGTGAAGCTTGCTTTCGGTCGATAAATGGAAGCGGTTGTTCGTCGGAACTGCCATACTTTCCAATGTCCCTTTGGTCTTTCCCTTGTGTGTTGCTTTCATCCCTGTTTTGAAAAGTCCACCCCCAGTCCTGAGAAATGAAGTCTATCCCCTGTCTTCAAAAAGTGAAGTCTATCCCCAGTTTTGAAAAGTAAAGCCCAACCCCTGTCTTGAAGAATGAAGTCCATCCCCAGTCTTGAGAAATGAAATGCCCCCAGTTTTGAAAAGTAAGTCTACCCCTGTTTTGAAAAGTGAAGTCTTCCCCCAGCTTGTGATTTGAAAATGAGAGAGTTGTCTTGTGAACTTTCATGAAAGGTTCTTATGTCCTAGATTGGACTGTTGATTGAAAACGTAATGATGTAGTGTTCCCTATATCATAAGTTGCATTCATTTCCCTTAGTCTTGTTTAAAAAGTTCGATATCCCGTTTGAACCCAGTATACTAGTCTTTTTGGTCTTTTGTTGTTGTCACACGTATCCCCCTCCCCCCTTGTTAATCTTGTCTTGATTTTAGTCCTTGTTGTTGTCATATACCCCTTTGTCTAGCCCTGTCTTGTTTGAATGAGTTGTTGAAGTAATTTGTTGGTGAGATTTTGTCTCACTGAGGTATTTAGACTGCATTGTCTAAATCCTCATTTTGCAGAACCGTTGCCGAATTGTCCCGTGAAACTCGATAGGTGTTAGCTGAGTTTGGGCAGATGTATATCTGTCATATTTTTTTAGTTTTTGAGAACCGCTCGCGGTTAGGCAACGAGGTGATAAGGCTGTGTCTGCCCTGGTATGTTGCTTGTGTTACTGCTGTGGATGTCAGCGAGGTCCACACAGGGCACAAGTTTAGTTTCTTTCCCAAGACACAGAAACTCTTGTCACCTACAGTTCTTTGTAGAGTCAAGAAACATTTTAGTCTACTCGACTTTAAAGAGTCTGGCGATTGATGGCACGCTAGCCCAATCCCTAACGACTTTTTGTTTTGTTTAATCCCCACTAGCCATTATCTAAATATTTTGATATTGTTCCCTCCTGTCACACCCTAGATGTCAATGTTAGATTTTCTTTGTAGTTATCGAAAACTGAATAGATAATCCAGTTTCCCCTCTTCCGAGGAGGCTATTATAGCAGTTGGATTTTCTGCTATAATGTAGTATTAATATCATTCATTAATTGAATATCCCAATTGCCAAAAAGAATGTCCATTTTTTAATTTATTTTGTGAAGTTGAATATCATTAAAATATCCCAAGCCGTCCCTGTTCGAAAGTTGCAAAATCTTACATAGTATTGTGCAATATTGGAAACATACAGTACTCCCCTTGAAGAGACTAATGGTTTCGCCCGAATCTTGTCAACGTAGCACAATTAAGGGCGAGAATCGCGTGATTTTTTTACGCAATGCTTAGCTCGAGCTGTTTTGAGAGCGCAGCGCATTTGAGTCCGGTTTGATTTCTTTAAGCGAGAAGAGCGCTTACTCCAACTCACCTCAGCAGGGCGTTGCCTGTTGCCGGTAATGAGTATAGTATTGTCGTTTTGGAAGTTATGAAGATCTAGAGTGAGTGCTCGATGATTTTTTTACCCCATAATGGATTAGTATGGTGGAATCGGGTGCTCTCATACTCTGGTTGAGTTGTGACGCAGTACTATAAGGCGGCGTGGTGTAAAGTTCCTGTCCCGTGATGTCTTGTTTCCTGTTCCAACGAAAAAGAAGCCCTGCCCCATCGAAATGAACCCCTTTCCCTCCGTATAGTGTTTCAAGTGTGACAAAGGATTTTGTTTAAAGAGGTTTGAGACATTTTTAAATTTTGTAAGGATTCCAAAAGGATATAAAGAAGTTTGTAGGTAAAGAATTTTAAAATATAATAATAATTCGCAGTTTGCTTTCATAATGGTAATAAATGACAGTGACTTTGACATTTGACAGCTGCGTCAAATCTTGTGTTGACGTACACTGCTAACCAAAGTTGTTGTATTTCATTTTGATAGAAAAATAATGTAAAGTTGAAGTTTTTTTGTATTAAAATAATGTAAAGTTGAAGTTTTATTTTGCATTGAAATAATGTAAAGTTGAAGATTTTTTTATCCTGTAGGAATGTCAATCATTCCCTTTTTTTGTTTAAAGAATTTAAAAAAAAAGATGTTTGGAAATATAGATTTTTTTGTTTAAAGGAGAAATAAAGTTTCTAAAGGTTTAAAATAATTAAAATAAACATAGTAAAATGTACCTTCTTTTATTTGTTTTCTATGACCCTTTTGAAAAAATATTAACCTGAGTCTAATGCAACTGTGTAAGTTTTAGAATATAGAAGAGAAGGAAATGGCATAGAAGCCATAGAATGATAAAAGTAGCCCAGTTTAACCCCAAAGAGGAATCAAAGATGATTGTTCCCCCTTTTGGTACCCGTAAGTAAGGAAAATGTCCAGTAAGTACCCATATATGAACCAGAGGATTTATTTCGAACGGCGTCCTTTTTGTTAAATAGTAGAAAGATCCTCTAGTCAGAGTAAGTACCCTGTAGTATTTGGTTATGGTAGTTTAGTCATCTTAACACCCTCTCCCCCTCCCTAACGAATCTACGACCCAGCCAACGCATAAAAAATGAGCTGTCGTTCGCATGAAGGTTTGCGTGTCTGTTCCTTCTACTAGCCCCATTCTGACCCCAGTATTTTTATAGTTAGTTCTTTCCTTGTTCCCATATGAGCAGACATGTAAAACGCTTCAGTATGAACTCTGTGGTTTCACAGGTAATATGACGTCGTGAGTTATCCTGTTGAAAGATTACATTTTGGAATGGTTTGTAGATAGGGATGTAAAACCGGTTGCAGTACTTCACCAATAAATTGTTGAGCTGTCAAAATGCCGTTATTAAGAACTAGATCGGCTTCCCAAATATATAGTACCCCATACCATACCATAGAGATGAAATATAGATTTGGATGTTGAACGTTATACAGCAAGACAACCAACCATTATGCGTTACTGTATATTTGGGAAGCAGATCACCCCCAGTTCTTATTAACCGCACTTTGACAACCGGATGATATTTTGATGAAGTACTGCAATCGGTTTTATATCCCTATCTGCAAACCATTCCAAGTGCGATCATTCAACAGGATAAAGCAAGATACATATAAGATATATTGATCGAGAAACCATGGAACAAATGGAACATGGTTCATCAAATTTTCTAGTATAGAAATTTTGAAGTGGCCATCAAAATCAGCTGACTTGTCACCCAACGGACATGTGTGGGATATGGTAGATCGAAACCTCGATTGCCACGACCTCCAGCAATCTTAACCACGACCTCATAGATAACTTAATTCGTTCAATCTAGTCATAGGTGCCTATAGAGTAACTGAGTGTATCGAAAATCAAGGAGGAGCCTCATTATTCATTTTTGATGAAAATGACGTTGCAAATTTATAATTATTTACGTTTGTTTATAATGTTATCAAATAATAAGAATATTACAATATTTGTATACTTCCATAAATAAATATTTAAATTGTCCTTCTAGGTGTAGGACGTAGCACTAGAAGTAGAAATGGATTTTTGGAGAAAATTTGCACGATATTGGGACGAGAGGATCGTAAGAAATGGAAAGATTTGGTTATTCATGGCATTGAAACGTACAATAATAATAATAAAATAAGAGAATCTACGGTTTCGTTTTGATTAAAATCTGTCTTTCTCCATCCCCCGATAGTACTATTTCTAGGTCTACCTGTTGTCAAGGAGGCTCTGAGGAAGACAGATTTTTACCATTACGACCGTAGTTTCTCGATATAAATGAAAACAATTTATATCGCAGTATGGTTAGAACGCCCTCTAACGGGGAATAAGTGAAATGAATTTCGACTTGATTCAAGTTCTCTGTTTACCCAGGTATAACCATAACAACATTCACCACTAGGAAAATATTACACTTTGCGGTTCAGATGGTATTTTCCTAGCGGGGCCTGTTGGTATGGTTATACCTGGGTAAACAGAAAACTTGAATCGAGTCGAAATTCATTTCACTTATTCCCCGTTAGAGGGCGTTCTATCCATACTGCGATATAAATTGTTTTAATTTATATCGAGAAACTACGGTCTTAATGGTAAAAATCTGTCTTCCCCAGAGCCTCCTTGACAACAGGTAGCCCTAGAAATAGTACTAGCGGGGGATGGAGGAAGACAGATTTTAATCAAAACGAAACCGTAGATTTTCTTATTTTACTAATGCCATAGTCTGTATAGAGTACACAGACTCGTTTCGTACGGGTTCTCTGAACCGCAAAGTAGAATATATTCCTAGCGGTGCCTGTTGGTATCGTTATACCTGGGTAAACAGAGAACTTGAATCGAGTCGAAATTCATTTCAATAATAATAATAGTGTCCCGTTTTATACCGCTCACGTGGCTTTGGGAGTATAGCAGGGTAGTCTGCTATATCTAGAGCATACGGTATAGAATAGAATAGAAATATGCTTTATTGTCATGAAAAATTGTACAATTTTATCGACAAAGCTTATAAAAAGTCAAGAAAACAAAACAATTACAATCCAATTTACTAAAATTACATAAATCGTCAATATATTTACAATAATAACAATAATAATGAAGTTAAACAGAAGCAATCAATTGCAAAATTTAAGTAAATTGCAAATGCATAGTCTACCTAGTAATTAATAAGTTTAAAAGTTAAGCTGCTACATATGATACCCAAATATAGACAAAAAAATGATAATAAAAATACTACTTGTGCAAAGAGTACTGTAATTTCTTAGTTATTAATTAAGAAAATCTTGTACTGAATAATATGGTCTTTCAGATAGGTAGGCTTTTGTCAGTTTACGGAATTTGGGGAAAGATGCTGCAGATTTAAGTTGTAGAGGGAGATGGTTGTAAAGTTTTTTTGCGGAATATAATATAGATTTCTTTACTAACTCAGAGGACGGGGTCGGCATATAGACGTCAAACGTAGAATTTCTCGTGAAGTAGTCATGATTAGGTCTTGGTGGAAAGATATGTAGATGTTTACGAATTAAGCAAACAGTTTCTAAAATATACAAAGATGGAAGGGTTAAAATTCTGTGATCTTTGAAGTAACTTCTGCAATGTGTTGTTCTTCTGAGGCCAAACAGATATCTATTTGCTCTTTTTTGTAATTTGAAAATAACATCGAATTGGGTAGCTGTACCAGAACCCCAAAAAGGAAGACTATAACGAAGATGTGACTCGAACAAAGAAAAATATGTTATTCTGGAAGATGCTAAATTGAGTTCATTCGAAACAGATCTTATAGCATAGCAAGCTGAGGATAGTTTCTTCCTTAACAAATCGATATGGTGGGACCATTTAAGGTTGCTGTCTAAAAAAATACCAAGAAATTTTACAGAATCAACAGTACTGATCTGGCTGTTATTAAGAGGTAAGGGTTGAAGGACTCCTTTGTAAGACATTGCTACTGTTTTATCTACGTTAAACGAGAGTAGATTAGAATCAGACCAGGTTTTTATTGTAAGTATATCAGAAGTTATAGTAGCATGAAGAGTTGCAATATTTGAGTTGAAAGAACTTGAAGAATTTGAAGAAAGACTTTTCCATCGATTTTTAAACTAGTGATGTCATTAATAAAAATAAGGAAAAGTAGAGGACCCAATACTGAACCTTGAGGTACCCCACATACAATGTTTTTGAGACTAGAGTCTGTATCATTTGCTCTAACCAGTTGTTTCCTATCATCCAAGTAAGATTGGAACCAATCTAAAGAAATACCTCGAATTCCGTAGAAATTTAGTTTTCTTATCAAAATGTTATGATTTACACAATCAAAAGTTATGGCGTAGTCACAAAAAATGGTGGCAGTGTGAAGATTATTGTTCAGTGCTTGATAAACCTCATGTAGTACAGAAAATATGGCGTCAGTGGTGCATTTATTATTTAAAAAGCCGAACTGATTTTGTGATAAAATGTTGTTTTCAACTAAAAAGGACATAAGTCGGGATTTTATGAGTCTCTCAATAATTTTGGAGAGTACCGGTAGTAGTGCAATAAGTCTATAATTGCAGGTATTAGATATTTCACCACCCTTATGAAGAGGAATAATGATGGCTGTCTTCAGGCACTCTGGAAATTTACCTTTCTCAAAGGAATCATTAATTAGTGAGATGAGGACTTCTAACACATTTTCTGGGAGATTAGAAAAAATTTTTATCGATAGACCATCAGTATTACAGGAGGATTTGCTTTTGATACTACTGATTGTTTGGATCAGTTCAGATTTATCGACTGGTTTTATAAAGAATTAATTCGAGACCTTTCTTGAATTAGGGAGATAAGCAATGGGATCTTGTTGTGGCAAAATAGTTGATGTAATATTTTTACTCACATTAACAAAGTATTCATTTAGATTTTCAGGGTCTGGAAGGGAAATTGTTTTAGTGTGGGTTTTATTTCGAAGATCGTTTATTATGGACCAAGTTTCTTTTGCAACACTTTTTGAGCTTCCCAAACGGTTATGGTAGTAGTCTTTTTTAGCTGATTTTATAAGTTTAAGATAGGTTGCCCTGTACTTGGTGATATATTCAGTTATAGAGACGTTGGTAATAAATTTCCTGATATAGAGAAGAGAACGCATATTCTTGGAAGATATTCGAATACCTTTAGTAGTCCAGGGTTTGCGATATTTTGGCTTAATTGTAATTAAAAGAAATGCTTTATTGAAGATACAGACAAGCTTATCCAAAAAAAGCACTGAAAATATTATCCACGTCCATAGCAGGAAAACGTCACTGAGAGGTTAAGCATAAATTTTGGAAATTACGAAAGTTCCGGGTGGAAAAAATCTTGCCTAACCGTCGGGTTTTCGAGGAGGGTTTGCTCAAGATATTAAACTTCGTATAAACTGCTTTATGATCAGATAGTCCAGCATTAATAATTGTAGAGTGGACATCAAGGGGTGAAAAATCTGAGACAGTATAATCAATTATGGTAGATGAAGTTCTTGTAATCCTTGTAGGAGAATCAACGTGCATTGTTAGACCATACGATTAAAATATGTTGACCAAGGATATTTGTGTAGCACTAGCAGCAGCATAATCAATGTTAAAGTCCTCGCATAAAATTTTTCTACTTTTATGGGGCAGGTCATCTAACAAATTTAGCAGGTTCTGAAAAAATAGTTCCACGGAAGAGTTAGGTGATCTATAAATGCAAATAATATAAAGATTAAGATTCTTATTGTAAATTAACGAAAACTCAAAGAAGGCTTCACTTAGCAGAAAGTCATATTTTCTTACCGAAGAAAAATCATTGCTCGTAGATAGAATTAGGCTGCCTCCGTAAGCTGAGCTTGGACGATCATACCTAGCAATTGCGGTGTATTTTTCTACAAAAAAAGGCTCGTTGACTTCAAGCCAGTGCTCTGTAACCGCAACTACCGGGGGACATCCGAATTCATCTAGGAACAAAAATAATTCATCAGTTTTGTATCTTACAGAACAAATATTAACCAGAACCATGCTAAAGTTGTTATCACTAAAACAATTTGAGGATTCTAGTCCCCCAGAACACGTCGTGACGTTTAAAAATTTCGTTTTGGAGAGGCAGCGGAATAGTAATTTCGGTGACATTCCCTTGATTTTTGCAGGTGTATAATTCTTTCAGAAGTGAGAAAGGATCTGTAAGCATTAAGATCAGCTTCCACCTCATCTGGACCAATCTCATAGGCATTGTTAAATTCCAGCAGAATTCGTCGTAGATCTTCAGTCTTAGTGGGAAGTCCCTCGGAAGCCAAAAAGAGTTTAACGCTTGTATTGGTAAATCCATCGTAAAACACTGAAGCTGGTTGGTAGTGTAGATAAGCAAGATGAAGTTTAATGGCTTTTAAGATATCCGGTTCCCTTAATCTGGCTAGAAGATATCGACTATTCGAGTTATTGGTTAATCTAACTCTTGGTGGGGTCAAAGGATCCAGATTTATCGAAGGTTCTAAAGTATCCTTCTTAATAAAATTTACAGGCGAATGGAACGGATTCTTAGATTTACAAACTTCGATGGCCTGCTTGTCTGTACGTATGTTTGTGTTTTCTATTTCATCTTTGTTCTTGCGAGAATTGGTAATTGGATTTTCCAAGGTGACAGGACTTCTGAGATTCTTCGGATTCTTATGTGACTCAGATGAAAGCGTTGGTTCAGAATTGGAAGATTCTATAGACCATTTGATGTTAACACCAGGTGGCCAAATTTCCTTATTAAATAATAGGTTAATAGCTGTTCTAGATTTTATACCTATTTTGAACGAAGAGCCAGTTGTGTCGGCATCTTTAAGGAGTGCGTAACATGTAATATATTCCTTAATGCCTAGCTTCTCTTTGATATAGTGAACAACTTGTATAGGGGTGTACGTTGGGGTCAAGTTACTAATAACTACAAAGTGACATTTATCTTCTGTAATTTTTGGCTTTTGCTCTGAACTTAGTTCGAGATGTCGGGGCTCTTCAGTTTGGGTACTTGCGGTGGCATAAGATGTATTTTTCTTCAATATCTCTTTTTAGTTGGTATAGTAGATAGATTTTTTGTAAGACTGCTCATTTGATTTGAAATTTCACCGATATTTAAAGAGAGCCTTCCTAATCCCAACTTAATCTCAGTTGAATTTGTGTCTTGGATTTCAACCTTGATAGTCTCATCTGAAGAAGAGCCGAAAAAAACTGACGATATATTAAAAATGTCGTGTTCCATTTGCCTTACAGATTTTAAAACCTTTTCAGGATTCAGCAGGTTGTTTAGTTTGTGGATCTCGTCAATTTTTTTCGTAAGATAGTCCAGTTTGCCGTCATTTTTAGTTAGTAGGTCATAAGTCTCGATGAAAACAGGCAAATTGTCATTTAGTTTTTTAGTAATTTGAATTAAGGCCTCAAAATTCTCTAAAGGAATTTGATTTTTTGATAAATTTGTAATTTTGTCATTTAAATAATTTAAACCTGGAGAGTCACATACGGTGAATACAAGGAAGGTAACAAGGCCAGTGCTACGCTTCAACCGCCTATTATTACCCCTGGTTTTACCCAAGGTACTCATTTTATTCAAGCTGAGTCAACATGGGGCCTACAAACATTTTTTTAAATTGTCTAGTTGTTCTTGCCGGCGGTAGGATTTGAACTCCGGACCACCGGTACGCGAGCCAAGCACACTACCGCTTAGCTACGTCGGCCCATACAATAATACAAAATTAAAATTCGGAACAGAAAAAAAAATATAAAATTAAAATTTAGGGGACATTAACAAGGGGGATGACCAAAATAAATTTGGATTAAATAAATAAAGTCGGAAATAAGAGAGAAAAAGAGATACGTGGGAGAAGAGTAGTGGATGGACCGAGGTTAGTTGTAACACAATACTCTGGGTATTGTGATTTGGAACGAGTACGGACTTACAAATTACATACAGATGAAATAGGAGAGAAGTTATTGAAAAGACTAAGAAAGAATGGCTTAGCTCAGAAGAACAAATTAAATGGGCAGAGAGAAACTAAATCTCAAGTGAAGATTCGGACTAGCTTTTGTACACTAAGGGTTGGCTTTGAGATAGGAAAGAGATAGTTGATATAAAATTATAGGAACAAGAGGGGAAATGAAACTATATTAATACAAAAATTTATGCAACTAGAGAAGACCACTGGACATATAATGGTATGAAACGTACTTTAGATAGAGATATGGAGTTGCATAAAAGAACGGAACGGGGGCGCCACTCAAGATTAGCTTGAAAATGGGAGGGGATTAACGACAAGAGACAAGTTACATACAACAAATCCAAGATACAATAACCTGAACTACTTAAAAGATCACAATTTACCTTGTCTTGCTATATTTATAATATACTGCTTAGTAGGAACTAAAATAAAAGC
This sequence comes from Diabrotica virgifera virgifera, assembly GCF_917563875.1. NCBI lineage: Eukaryota > Metazoa > Arthropoda > Insecta > Coleoptera > Chrysomelidae > Diabrotica > Diabrotica virgifera. The sequence continues at coordinate 143,644,189 of NC_065450.1, forward strand.
AAAAGTATTAACAACTAACATATTATTTATTTGTATTAAACAATATCTATTAAACAATGTATATAAAAATACTATATAAGTATAAACACTTTCTCTACATCTATAAAGAAAAAAGTTGGAAACAGTAGGGGTGTTGAGATAGAAAAAGACCGAAAAGCCTCTAGCAAATAAAAAAAACACCACTACTGTGCTAAGCCAAAGGTATTAGTAAAAAGTATAGAGTCCGTGGGAATAGCAAAAGTCTTAATAATAGTGTTAGTAATTAACATCTAACTGTTTAACTGCTAGTGTTAAATATCATATTAAAAATATTATATTAAAGTGCAAATCTGCTCTAAAATTGTTTTATTTAGGTTTTTAGTAAATATTATGTTGTTAATTACGGTACTGAAAAAGTGGCACCAGGTTGTTTGTTCTTTTGTTTCTTCCTTTGAAATCTATATATATTTCAATAACTAAAATAACTAGACTTATAACCATTGCTATTAAGAGCATAATGAATAACGGATAGAAGCTTTCCAGACCAAGCGTAGCTAATGCTAATGATGAATGAGTGCACTCTGGTTTCTGAACTTGCCAAAAACGTTCTTGCTTGGAAAATACTCCATATTCTGTTAATCTCAACAAGCTAAAAACGAGACAAATTTTAATTATTTTATTCAAGAACATGTCATGTATTTAAAAGTGAGTAGGTACCTAACTAATTTTTTTTTAAGTTTTTGAGGTTTTTTTTCTTTATGATATAATATCGATGGGTTTTTGACAAAACATCGTAACCGACAAAAAAGCACATTTTACAGGAGACGACTTTTTCTTCTACCGACTTTTTGGTTGATATATAATTAAAATTTTGAAACTGTGATAAATTAGTATGTACATAAATTCATTTAAAAAAAAACTGTAATATAACATTCTTTTATTAAATTATGTAACATACGATACTTTGTCAAACCTTGTCTGTGTAAATTTTAATTGAAGCTTGTCGCTAAGATAAACATACCTTAGTCTCAATGTATCAATCTATAAATGAATCTTAACAGAAAAAATAATATTAATAATAAAAATCGACAAAGAAAAATAAAATTTAATACGTATATTAATCTGTGACACTGTACTAAATGATGTAATTTAAAAAAATCTCAAACCTTTAATTCAAATTATACGATGCCCCAAAAAATGTAATTTTTGAGAACTTCGTAGTTTTACAGAATAACTACCACCTTTAGAGGGAATTACTCAAGTTTGAACGGATATTACAATTTTGTAGGTGTTTTTTAAAGCTTAAGATGTAATCTTTAAAGTGCACTAAACTATTTTGCTTTAGACATGAAATAAACAACTTATTTTTGAGAAAATTAAGAATGATAAAAAATGTAATACAATAACCCAAAAATATCAGGTAAAAAACTGTTTGTACAAAGTCATCAAAACCTTTTTCTGTACAACCTACCTAAAATACATTTAATAACAAGCTTTTTTTGAGCTCTTATACAGTATGTCTGCGTAGTAACTTGGAACCTATTGATAACTTTTTATTATCAGTTTAAAAAAAACTATCAGATATTAAATTTTATTAATTTCATACGAGTTATGTCAGAAAATATGAATCTTGTTCAAGAGTAAAGTAGCTTTATCAATATCGAAAATTGTTAATAAAAAAAGTCGTTTGGAATTAAAAACTATGTTTCAATATTCGTTCTATATTGACTACCCTACATTTGTTTCAGGTTTCAGTGAACTTACTACAAGTTGATATATTTTTGTTGCAAATATAATATTTATAACATTTGCACATAACAAGAACAACTAAAAAACATAGGTTATGTCATTACCAAATTAGTAAATTAGACTTTAAATTCTATTAAAAAGACAATAAACCATAAAAACAAGTATTAAAAACTTACCGCATACATTGAATAAGAGGATTTATCAAAACTACCACTATTTTTGTTTTAAATTGTTCTAGCGAAATAAAAAATTAGCACTGACTGAGTTTTAGTCATTTAATCTTATCGTAAACGGCCAAACATGCAAACGTAACCGACAAGATTTATTATTACTATAATCTGTCAGTAAATACTACCTTGCCGTTTACGATACCAAAGGCACATAATGAGCTGGAAATGCGGTAGCTACGATAAAAATTAAATTCAATTTTAGACACTTACGATGTTATTATATGAAAAATAATTTTGAATTAGTTGTAAACTATCGTAAGGAACCATTTAAGATAAAAATCCCATTTTCGGAAAATTGATGCTTACGATGTTTTGTCAAAAACCTGTCTATATAACATAAACAAAGTCGTTCAACTTTGTCGACTTCAGTGGCAAAAATAAAAAAATTTCCCCCACTAACAAGGTTCAAAATTAAAGAAAAAAATTGTTGAAACATAAAAATATATTAGCTGACATGACACTTAAACCACAAACAGACAAATCAAATTCAACCCAATAAACACGCTAGTTAGGAAAATTAATAAGTCTGGATCCCGCGTATGAAAAAAAAGTTGATTAATAGCAAGCTGAAAATTTGTTAATAGCTTAAGGGTGTCTAGTCGGACAAACTTTGATATATGAGAACACTGGAACAGGGGCAGTTTTAATTGTGGAACAGGTTAAAAATTTGGAACGGTCAGATCACGAAAACGGCACATTTATTTTGTCCGACAGAACAGACTTAAACTCTCCGAACAGAGATTAAACTCTCATGCAAAAATCAGACTGCTATTTATCACCAAATGGGCGTTTTAATGAGTGGAACATGTAGAATATGTCAAAGGACAGGAATTATGACAGGTGATAAATAGCAGTCTGATTTTTGCATGAGAGTTTAATCTCTGTTCGGAGAGTTTAAGTCTGTTCTGTCGGACAAAATAAATGTGCCGTTTTCGTGGTCTGACCGTTCCAAATTTTTAACCTATTCCACAATTAAAACTGCCCCTGTTCCAGTGTTCCCATATATCAAAGTTTATCCGACTAGACACCCTTAAGCTATTAACAAATTTTCAGCTTGCTATTAATCAACTTTTTTTTCATACGCGGGATCCAGACCTATAAGGGAACTTAATGTATATAAGTTATTATTTATGTCTTTTATATAGTTTCGGTATATCTTTTTTATGTCTTTTTGCTGGTGTTTCATTGGAAGTTCTCCCCCCAATAGTCTAAGGGCCGATATTTCCAACCTCCCTTAAGCCAAAGCTTACTTTAAGCCTAAGCTTAAGCCTAGATGCCTGTATTTTCACTTCAATTTGAGGCTTAAGCATAGGCTTAAAGCAAATCATTTTAAGCTCGCGTGCGAGTTGGTTTAAGCCTTTGCTTAAAATTTGTTTTCTGTTTTTTGAGGTTATATATATTAATAATTCTAGAGTTATTTTGAAAATCAACTTTTGCGTATAAACGATAATAAATAATTATTTGCGTAATAAACGACCTTTATAAAGAATTAAAAGATTTAAAATGTTTTTTCCCAATAAACCTTAATACTTTAATATTTACAAATGATATGGAAATTCTTCATCTCATTTATAAACATGTTAAATTATGTAAATACAAGTTGTAAACTTAATATAATAGGCATAATTTGTTAATGTGGTTTGAAAAAATTAAAAAAAAAAATATATATATAAAAAAAAACACATAATAAAATAATAACAAAAAAAATAATAAATAACAAAAAAGAAAAAAAAAAAATAGAAACAAACATAAAAAAAAATAGAAACAAACATAAATAAAAAAAGAAAAAAAAATAGAAACAAACAAAAAAAAAGAAGTGTTTCGCACAAATTAAAATATATTTTATATTTAAAAAACAGTAAAATAATTAAAAAAAAAACAAAATAAAAAAAGCTACACAATGTACCAATGTATCTATAAAAATAATATTGTAGAATGTACTTATGTTTATAAGAAATTTATGACTATGAATCTGCAATCAATCACAAACAAGTCTGGCTAATTGGCTCTGTCAAAGCCATTTTTCAAAAAAAAAAAAAAAAAAAAAAAAAAAAAACTTTTGCGTAATAACGTTATTAGTGGATTGTTATTAACGATTATTAAAATAAAATTCTTACTCCATTTTGAAGGTGTAGGCACATGAAAATTATTTATTTCTACAATGCTTGATATATTTATTTTACAAAAGTAAACACATTCCAATTTGAGATTTTAATGAATATAAATCCAATAAACAAAATTACATAGACGGATCTATTGCTTATGCAGAATACCAATAAAAAATATAACCAGAGAAAATATATGTACACAATATAAATATACTAACAACACATTTACCATGTACACAAGTGAAGTAAAAATAAGACTGACACAGATAACAAGACAAAATTAAATGTCAAGAGTAGTGGTTTTTACCTCAGAACTAGTGATGAGCAAAACAAGAACAAGACCAAGACCAGGCTAGTCTTGGTCTTGGTCTTGTTCTTGCAAGCTTGGTCTTGCAGCTAAAAGGCAGTCTTGGTCTTGGTCTTGGTCTTGGTCTTGCACTAGCCGGTCTTGTTCTTGGTCTTGGTCTTGCTGCAAGAGTCTTGCTGGTCTTGCTTTTTTAGTAGTAATAATTTGAACCAAACAATTTCGAATAAAACGTACATTGAAATAAATAAAGATGTGAAGAATGAAACTATATTATTTGCTTTAAAATTTTAACAGAATGTAGAATGTAGTTTCAAACGGATACCAATTTTAACATTATACATTCACCTAATGACCTAATTATTTCTCTCTATATAAAGAGACTAGAGTATATTTTTATAATGGTAATGTTTATCAGTAGGAAAAACCTGCATTTACAACCCTTGTTGCAATTGCCGGCCTTCGGTTGTGTCACGTTGTGTTTTGCATGCTGTCGACACCTGCCGCCTGCCTTCAGACCACGTCTTGAGTCTGGATTATTGTTTATTGCCCCTGTATTTTAATAAAATGTTAAAGAAAAAGAGCTTCTTAAAGGTGCCACAAATGGTCGGGGACCTTCAATTCACGGATTTTACGAAAAGGGATAAACAGTTTATAGTTGTTAACAGATAATGATCTGCTCCTTTCACTCGAACATTGTAGTTTTTATCCTACGAGGGTCAAATTTAAGAACATAAATTAAATTTTTTTAAGAGAACACAAAAATCAAATATTTTTTACTCTATTTAATCATTATTTAATATAATTAACTTTTTTTATAAACTAACTAAAACATACTTTTTAGTAAATACGTTCATATTTACCACACCTATTTATAGACCTAATACTATAACATAATAACTACACCTAATGGGGAGTTATAAACGCTTAATTCTGTAATTTGTTATCTTGCAGTTCTTTAATTTTATTTAAACTACATTGCTCTCGTAACACGAGTTATTCGCACTTTTTATTTTCACATATTTTTGGATTGAATACCCATTATGACATTTAAAAAGTTGAAAATATTCGGATGTGGGTAGTAAAAACTAGAATTTAAAACACACTGAAATGATGCGCATGCATTTCAAGTGCGGCACATACTATTTGTAGTACTGGCCCTTTCTGGGGAAAATCTAGATTCTTCCAAATAGTTTTCAACTATGAAATCAGTAAACTTCTTTACGCGTTTGTCATGCGGGATTTTCACAAATAATTCAACTTCCAACTTTCATTGATTGTAAAAAAATAATCCAAAAAATGGTTTTAAAAATTTCCCAGTATCGGAATTTTTGTCATTATATTCAGAAACTGAACCTAAGCTTTGGATTTTGCGATACCAAGCTTGACACATTACAATCGACAACCAGTTATTTTTTATTCAGGCCACAATGCTGTCACAGCATTGTGAATCCCTTTTCAAAATTTATTATGATATTTTTTGTATTAATTTTAAATTTAACGACCTACATTTTTCCTCGATTATGCGAAAAGAATTGAAATAAGTGTCAGTATACATATTTATTAGACAAAAAAGCGAAAACTACTGGTACATAAAAACCGTTTTTAATTGCATTTCTTTTTAAATGGATTACCCTATTTATAATTACATTTTTTTGTCTCACAAGTAATTTCAATTGTCCTTGAACTGTCGCCGTTTGAAAACTTGCCTTCTGGACACTTTGAACGTTGAGAAAATGCAAACCGTTTGACTTAATCAAAACGACTTAAAAATATAACCAAAATATTATGTATTTTAAAAATTCGATATTGTTTAAGGTTTCTTACAATGTCAGTATATATTATTGAACTAAAAAATAAAGTTAAATAATAAAAACCAATTTTTCTCAAAAAAGTGCAAGAGTCTTGCAGGTTGGTCTTGTTCTTGCGTGGTCTTGCAAGGTTCGGTCTTGGTCTTGGTCTTGTTCTTGCAAGCTTGGTCTTGGTCTTGGTCTTGCAACCAAAAGGCGGTCTTGGTCTTGGTCTTGGTCTTGGTCTTGCTGCAAGACCAAGACCAAGACCGCAAGACCAAGACCAGTCTCGCTCATCACTACTCAGAACAGTTAGATCTGGCATTTTGACGTATTCAGGGGTACCAAACCAATTAAGTTGACAGTTGAGGACGAGTTTAGTTAAGGAAATGATGGAAATACGGCACTCGGCTTAATCTTCTTCTTAACTTTTGACAGAGGTTAGCTAAGCAAAAGCTTAAGTAGCTGTTGAAATACCGGCCCTTAGAGCTGGGAGCGGATTTTGTGCGTCATAAGTAATGTGGAAAAACTATACGGGGATATGTTGAATTAGTTGTGTACAGGACTTTCCCCAACGGCCCGAAACCAGAGTGGAGACGAGGGTAGTTATAAGGGGTCAAAGTCGCTGTTTTTATTATTTTTTTTGTGATGCTCACGATCGAGTTAGTGCACCAAAATTTGGGAATAAGTAGACCATAACATAACTAAGTAAAATCCGTAAAGCCGGAAACCAGAGTGGGGGACGAGGGTAGTTATAAGGGGTCAAAATAGCGGTTTTTATTTTTTTTGTGACGCTCATGATCGAGTTAGTGCACCAAAATATGGGAATAAGTAGGTCATGATGTAACTTAGTAAAATCACCAGGGGTGGAAAGCTGCGTGGCCGACAAAGGGGTGGGGCAGGGGTGAATATAAAAAATATAAGGGGTTTTTTTGCGACATTCGTGATTGAGATAGTGCACCAAAATTTGGGAATAAATAGACCATGACATAACTAAGTAAAATCCCCAGAGGCGGAAACCAGAGTGGGGGACGAGGGTAGTTATAAGGGGTAAAAGTCGCGGTTTTTATTTTTTTTTGTGACGCTCATGATGGACATAGTGCACCAAAATTTTGGAGTAAGTAGGTCGTGACGTAACTAAGTAAAATATCCAGGGTCGGATATTGCGGGTATTGGCGGGTGAGTATAAAAATATAAGGGTTTTTTTTTCGTTCGGGATTGAGATAGTGCACCAATGTTTGGGACTAAGTAGATCATGACATTACTAAGTAAAATTTCCATGGGCGGAACGCTGCGTGGGGGACAAATGTTGTGCTGCGTCACAAAAAATAATACAAACTGCGACTTTGATCCTTTAAAACTACCCTCATCCCCAACTCTGGTTTCCGCTTCTGAAGATTTTGCTTAGTTACGTCATGATCTACTTACTCCCAAATTTTGGTTCACTATCTCGATCACGAACGTCGCAAAAACCCCTTATATTTTTTCTATTCTCCCCTACGCCCACCCCTTTGGCGCCCACTCAGCACTCCACCCCTGAAGATTTTACTTAGTTACGTCATGACCTACTTATTCCCAAATTTTGGTGCACTATCTCGATCATCAGCGTCACAAAAAAAATAATAAAACCGCGACTTTGACCCCTTATAACTACCCTCATCCCTCACTCTCGTTTCCGGCGCTGGGGATTTTACTTAGTTATGTCATTTTTATTTATTATTAAACACCAATAAGATGATTAAGAACATTACAATCAGATCAAATAATGTGATCAATGAGCAACTTATTTCTAACCTAAATTACTACCAAAAAACATAAGACTAAGGACAAACTCGATAGTACCCCTTAGGTTCTGTTAATATATTGCACAAATGTTAACTTGTACCATCACTTGCACCGTGCACTATTTTTCACTTACCTAACTAACTCGAAGGGTTTCTTCCTCTTGAGTCTTCTAGCTAGATCCGTGTTGTCGAGGAGCTGGATGGCCTCAACATTGACGTGTTGAAGAAGTCGTTGTTCGTGACTCTTGGCAAATTTTTCTATGGTCTTGTTAACAGTATCCATGTCTAGGTCCCTATGGAGATCACTGTTCCTATAGTACCATGGAGCGTTGACAATGCTCCTTAGCACTTTGTTTTGGAATCGTTGAATGATAATTAAATTTGTATTACTAGCGCAGCCCCATAGGTGGATGCCATATATCCATGTAGGATTTATAATCTGTTTATACAAAAGTATTTTATTGTAAATCTAGAGAGTGGATTGTCTTCCCAATAGCCAATACATTTTTTTATACTTCATGTTAAGCTGTTCTCGTTTGTTTTTAACATGGGCCCTCCAGAGTAGCCTAGCGTCTAGTGTAATACCCAAATACTTTGCGGTATCGGCATATGGTGGTACCTGAGTATTATTTACGTTAACAGGAATGTATTGATTTTTCTGGTTTGTAATTTATATGCACTGACTTCATTTCGTTTAATTTAATTGGCCAGCGTTTAGTCCACTTGTTAAGTCTGTTAACAGATATTTGTAGTTTTCTTGCTGCTTCTAATAAGAAAAAACCCCTTATATTTTTTCTATTTACCCCTACCCCCACCCCTTGGGTGCCCACGCAGCGTTCCACCCCTGAAGATTTTACTTAGTTACGTCATGACCTACTTATTCCCAAATTTTGGTGCATTATCTCAATCATGAGCACCAAAAAAAAAATAATAAATACCGCGACTTTGACCCCTTATAACTACCCTCACCCCCACTCTGGTTTCCGGCTCTGGGGATTTTACTTAGTTATGTCATGGTCTACTTATTCCCAATTTTTGGTGCATCTCAATTACAAACGTCGCAAAAAACCCCTTATATTTTTTATATTCACCATTACCCCCACCCCTGTATCGGCCACGCAGCGTTCTACCCCTGGAGATTTTACTTAGTTACGTCATGACATACTTATTCCCAAATTTTGGTGCCCTATCTCGACGATGAGCGTCACAAAAAAAAATAATAAAAACAGCGACTTTGACCCCTTATAACTACCCTCGTCCCCCACTCTGGTTTCCGGCCGTTGGTGAAGGTCATGTACACAACTAATTCAACATATTCTCGTATAGTTTTTCCATATTACTTATCACGCACAAAATCCGCTTCTATCTCTCCGACTATAAGGCAAATTTCCCCTCCCAAGGCAAATGTCTAGATCTGACACTGGTCGAATTCGACTAATAGGCAAAAATTTTGATCGTGTGTGATGTGTGGACCGTGCGTCCAGCTAATAGGTCTGGATCCCGCGTATGAAAAAAAAGTTGATTAATAGCAAGCTGAAAATTTGTTAATAGCTTAAGGGTGTCTAGTCGGATAAACTTTGATATATGGGAACACTGGAACAGGGGCAGTTTTAATTGTGGAACAGGTTAAAAATTTGGAAGGGTCAGACCACGAAAACGGCACATTTATTTTGTCCGACAGATTAGACTTAAACTCTCCGAACAGAGATTAAACTCTTATGCAAAAATCAGACTGCTATTTTTTATCACCTGTCATAATTCCTGTCATTTGACATATTCTCATTAAAACGCCCATTTGGTGATAAATAGCACTCCGATTTTTGCATGAGGGTTTAATCTCTGTTCGGAGAGTTTAAGTCTATTCTGTCGGACAAAATAAATGTGCCGTTTTCGTGGTCTGGGCGTTCCAAATTTTTAACCTGTTCCACAATTAAAACTGCCCCTGTTCCAGTGTTCCCACATATCAAAGTTTATCCGACTAGACACCCTTAAGCTATTAACAAATTTTCAGCTTGCTGTTAATCAACTTTTTTTCATACGCGGGATCCAGACCTATAAATCGTACAATTTGACCACAGACAGATTGGTGTGTCTGCTGCAGTACTTATGAAATTGATATTGAACGGCACCGCAATATCGTGCGTGGACGGCTTTATGTTCTTAAGGTAAAATGTGTATTAATGGTTTTTAAGTAAGGGAAAATATTATTTACTGTTCCTACTAAGATATGCTTGTCACGGGTAATAAGGCTCCGCACAAAACTAAATACAGTAAAGCGTATAGTGTCAACGGCCACCTGTACTAGCAGCCAGTTTCAAAATTTCCCGGACCGATTATACGTAAATTCGATTATACAGTATGTCCCTGTAAGTTGGAGCCATATGAAAAACCTTTTAATTATTAATTTTACGAAAAAAAGTTCATAAAAAGTTCTACATGGTCTAAAACCTAGAATTCAACCATTAGATATCAAATTTTATGAATTTTATACGAGATAATATGTCAAGAAATATGAATTTTGCTCAAAAGTAAAGTGGTTTATTTTTCACAATATTGAAAATTGTTTTTATGAAAGGTTGTTTGGAAGTAAGAACTATATTCTAATATCCAATTACATCCTCTAATTGAAAGAAAATGTTTTAAAATTTTTCTTAAGCAGTGGAAAGTAGCAGAGATTATATTGTTACCAAAACCAGGAAAAGACCCCAAAGAACTGAACTCATATAGGCCCATTAGTCTCTTACCTATATTATCTAAGCTATTTGAAAAAAATTTTCTACGTCGATTAAAACCAATAATAGTAGAAACAAGATTAATTCCAAAACACCAATTTGGTTTTCGTAGCAAACATGGAAAAATGAAAAAAACACATCGTATAGTAAAACAAATCAGTAATGATCTAGAAAACAAGAGGCACTGTAGTGCAGCTTTTCTAGATATCAGCCAAGATCAGATCGCTTTTCACTAGTGAAACAACAAGATGTTCTCTCAGAACTATCTAAAATAGAATCCGGTATCCCACAAGGTAGTGGACTCGGTTCCTTATTATACATACCTGTTACTTACTGCTGACCTACCTACAACTAGATTGACAACATTCGCAGATGACACAGGTATTATCGCATCTCACACAGACCCCAAAGAGCTTCGCATAACTTACAAGCCCACTTAAATAAAATAGAAAAATGGTTAAAAGAAATTAAACTAAAAGCTAATGAAGCAAAATTGACCCACGTTACATTTACCATGTGAAGAGAGAGCTGTCCACCAGTATAAAGGAACAGCAAACAATTAGTACAAGTAGATATAACCAAATACCTGGGCATACATATCTGGGCTAGTGTACATCGGCACTAGTTACTTGAAACAGGGTTAAAGATGTAAATGGCGCCGGAACTGTCCGAAAGGATCTCCCCGGCAAAAATGCCATACGATATTATTATTATTATCTCAATTTTCGATATTGTGAAAAATAAAGGTATTTTATTTATTCTTAAGCGAAATTCATATTTTTTGACATATGTACAGTTACGGTCATTGAATAGTTTACAGGCTTACGTACCTAGGAGACGCTTTTTTAAATTTTTACCTCGTTTAAACGCACCTTTTACGCCAAAGTGACGTTGCCAGTGGTGTACCTAGCTAGAATAGGTTGATTAAAATTAAAAAATCTAAATATTTTAAAAAATTTAACAACATGGAAAGTATAGAAAGAAGTTTTTTGAATAAAATGGATTATGGTTAAATAACGAAAATACAGAAGGCTGGTTTTAAAATATGCATTTTATTTTAAATCTATTTTATATTAAATAATGATAAACAATGTTAAATAATAAAAAAATAATTCAAAAATTCATTAAAAAATTCAACTGGTCTCCTCTTGTGATCCTCACTCAAAAAAGGTTTCCTTGCAGCTGCACAATTTAGCAGTCCACTTGCTTTAATTCTTCTACGTGCAGTGCGAATACTGCCTGGAAACGCTGTCTCTTCTCTTGCTTTTTGAGCTGTGACAAAAGGAGATTCTCTCAAATAATCTACTAACATCTCATCCTGTTGATCTGTGGAGATCTTCTGCCCTCTTTAACTGCCCAACCGTGCTATAGAGTGAAAATTATCCCATCTTTGTTTGATCTTCCATAAGCACATACGGCTCACGTTCAAATCAGCAGCAACTTGCCTTAGTGACCAACCTTCTTCGAGTTTGGCAATTGCTCTTGCTTTTTGCACATAATTCAAATGTATTATAACCATTTTGGAGAAGTTTGATATACGCTGTGAGCTCGTACGTAGAGGGGATATTTATAAATTCGCGAGCGCCAGTAGTGGCAAGTCTGTAAACGTTTACCGGAAATTTGACATAAATTTCAAAGTGATTAATTTCAAATTAAAATTAAAAACAGTAATTATAAAAAATATTAGTTGGTCAAAGCTGTGGTATATATTTTTACCTTAAATATACTTACGTTTTAAATACTGAATTTACGTTTTTTAATGTTCCGTAATATGTAATTATAAATTAATCTATTAATCTTAGCGCCATCTACACGATAACTGGGAAAGTATCCGAAGTAACAAATTAATATTTCATCAATAGAACTTCAAAATGATTAGCAAAATCTTAAAAAAATCTATTACAATTTAATTACTTTTTAGCGTTGTAAATATTAAGCGATAACAATTAAATAATAAATTTAAAAATTACCGGTGAAAGTTGAATTAGTAATCCGCCAGAAGCGACACCAGCGAAGCTCAGAGCGTATACATTTATTTTATTTTTGAGCACTCGCGAAAGTTTTGACAAGCATTGACTTTTTGAAATTTTTTGACTTTGACATTTGTCAAATCCGTACGACACTGCAATTTTACAGTATTACAATATAAAAAGTAAGGTGTAAACTATTCAGTGATCGTAACTGTACCTCCTACAAAATTAATATAAGGTTTTAGACTTTTAGACCATGCAAAACGTTTTGTAAATAATAATTTTTTATTCGTAAAATTAATAATAACACAGTTATCATAATTGAAATACCTAACTGAAAATAATGTTGATTATCCATAATTTAACAAAAATTTTCAATTTTTTTTTCAATCAAGATGTAATTGCATATTAGAATATAGTCCTTAATTCCAAACAACTTTTCATAATAACACTTTTCAATATTGTGAAAAATAAAGCTACTAAAGCTCTTGAGCGAAATTCATATTTTTTGACATACCGCGTATATTCATCAAATTTTACGAGTATATCTGACGGCTTAATCTTAGGTTTTAGATATTACACCATTCAGAACTTTTTATGAAGAACAACTTTTTTTTGTAAAATTAATAACAAAAAAGTTTTCCATATGGTTCCAACTTACAGGGACGTACTGTATATGACCTGGTATTTACGGCCACCTTTATAATATGTACGCGGCCAAATAATCTCAAATTTTTATTATTCTAATTATTGTAGCTTAGCATATTATATTATTTATCTAAGAAAATCTACGTACCAGGTATCAAACATATCCTTGAATGGAGAATTCTTTTGTAAGGCTAAATGTGCAGGTCTATTTTTATACATGCGTACTTCCTTCAACTCACATATTATTTGCTCAGAAAAAGTTTTGATAGCTATATCATACGCAACAGACGTCTCAGTGTGAAAAGCATAACCTCCTTTTTTGACTAGCAGAAGACCATCATATGCACGTAGAAAATTAGATGAGTTTCCTTTTCCAAGAATTTTTGTTAGATATAACTTCCTTGTGACTTTATCAGTGGTAAACTAAAATAGTATATTAAAGTATAAGTGCATGTTGAGGTCTTTAAAACACGCGCGAAAACATGAGCGCGACGGTGCAGTTGTAGTGCTTGATATACAGCAAGTGTTTTAAAGATCAGTTATCCACAAATACTTTACGCTATTTTTTAGATTGATACACTTTAAAACCATGTATTATTACTACAAAAGATTGAAATAAGAAATAATATAAAATGGTTGAATTTATGATGTACAAAATTAGAAAAATTGTAAAATACAAAAGTTATTCGATTTTTAAATTATGATTTTTTGACATATATATTGTACTAGTGACGTCATCCATGTGGGCGTGATGACGTAATTGACTATATTTTAAAAGGGAATAGGGGTCGAGTGCTAGCTCATTTGAAAAGTTATTCAATTCCCTATTTAGTAATATAAACATTAAGATGATTAATTATACAGGGTGTCCAAAAAATTTTTTTTTAATTAAATTAATTGACTCAAAAAGAAGAATTTCTGTAATGTATTTAATTTAAAATACATTTTACTGCTGTTAGAAAACAGAAATAAAAGTTTATTGTACAAATAAACATTGATTTTTGCTTAAATTCAATGTTCAAACTGTCAGGAGGCAGATGGGTGGCAGCTTGAACATTGAATTTAAGTGAAAAGTAAAGCTAATTTGTTCAATAACCATTTATTTCTGTGTCTGACAGCAGTAGAATGTATTTTGAATTAAATAAATTACATACATTCTTCTTTTTGTGTCAACTAATTTAATTAAAAAATTTTTTGGACACCCTTTATAGTTAATCATGTAAGTGTTTATATTACTGAATAGGGAATTGAATAACCATTCAAATGAGCTAGCACTCGACCCCTATTCCCATTTAAAAACATAGTCGATTACGTCATCACGCCCAAATGGATGACGTCACTAGTACGATATATATGTCAAAAAATCATAATTTAAGGATCGAATAACTTTTTTATTTTACACATTTTTTTTTAATTCTGTAAATAAAGCCGTTTGCAGGGGAGTCAAAATATAGTGAATAACCCTGTACATCAGTAGTTCATAGAAATATACAGGGCTCAGGAAAAGAAATTACCAAGAAATGTTATGGCATATATTTCAGCATCCGGCAGATTACTACCAACACTAATTATTTTTCAAGGAGCCAACTTCCGGTTTAGCTGAAAGGGGTAACATGACATACCAAACACTTTGTAATCATGCTCGGAAAAAGCGTGGATGACTACGAATATTTTCCAGTAGTGGTTTATAAAATTTTGTGCAATAGTGCCCCAAAGAACATAAATGATTTATTATGGATGGTCATATTACACATTTAGACAAAAGGACAATTAAATGCAATCGCAGAAAATATAACTTTACTAAAACTTCCAGCACACACCACGGACCTTTTGCAACTTTTGGACAAATGCTGCTGTGGACCACTAAAGCTCCGTTGGAATGAAAAATTAATTAACCGACAACGTGAAATTCAGAGAAAGTTAAAATAAAGTAGAAAATAAATAAGGAAACAATCATTTCTTCCTTCTCTAGAACTGGTATGGAGTCTTTCCCTGTTATAGAACAAAGTACCCCAGAGACCGTTTGGATCATGAGAAACTGAATAGGTACTATAGTGCAGAAAGTACAGTCTACCAACTAGAAATTTCTGAGGAACAAAATTTTTCCAGCAGTTCCTCAATTGCACAAATATTACTGCGTCAGAATCTACATCCAGTGTTTCTCCAGCCGTTCACAGCAGAAGTAATGGTAGAGTCGACAATAATAAAATTCCTATTTCTTTCGAGTCACTTTTACTTGCGAAGGTTAAAAGAACGATACCAAATCCGCAAAAAATACGCACAATAGATTGTGGAGAATGAAATGGATCCCAGTCAAGATCCCAGACGACTACATACTCGTACAATTTTACTAGAACAAGAAGATTGTATATTACGTTGCTCATGTTGAATAGGTAGATAATGGTTCCTATGTAGTAACTTATCTTCAGCGCAAGGGCAATTCATTGATATATCTTTCCAATCCAAAAACGTACGAGGTCGATCCAATAGATCCTGTAGTAATGAAGCTTCCTAATCCGACTTCATATGGTAAGCCAGAACGCATGAAGAAATCACTAATATGGAGTCCAGTCTTGAACATGGTAACACAAACTGTGTTTACATTTCAGTCTCAAAAAATCATCTTTTTCATAGTAATTTATATCCAAATAAACTTGAAAATAAGCAAAAAGTAATAGTATATAGTGCAGTTACCTTATACTGAATAAGAGAGTGAGTTATTATTATCTTCTTTATTCAAAACATTACATACCATACCGTTAGTAATGTTAAGTGACGGCCGAAAGGCCAGTTATCAGAACCAGTTCTGGTTCTACAATTGGTTCATAATTACTAATTAGTTTAACAAATGATACCAGATCCAACCTAACAAATTTGTCAACAATCATGACTGACGATCAACAACCTCAAAACATCATATTCCGCTGTGCTTAACAACATTTCAATTCAATTCCCTTCAAAGCACCAAGCAATTTTATCTAATGCGCTACCTGATACTAAAAGAGAAGAGTACACAACAGCACTTGGTGAAGTTGTTCGTCCACGGAGTATTTTATTTTCATCAAGACTATCAAATAACAGAATATGTATTTATCTCTCCAGCGCATCCTTGGTGGAAAATGTATGTCCGGTCCAGCAGAAATAACAATTAAAGGCGAATATCTAAAAGCACGAAAATTGATAACTCCGAACGAAAGAATGTTACGATCAAATGTTTGCCCTTTTATTCCACATATTCTAATAGAGAATGAGTTAACCAGATTAGGTCTTAAAATAATGTCACCTTTAACCTTCTTTAGAATCGGTAGTCAACCAGAATTTTAACACGTCCTCAGTTTTAGAAGACAAACTTATATTTAATCTGTCACACAAGATTAATTGTTATTACTGGTTGCATATTGTTAAAAAATGAGTTCTGCAACATTGATTGATAACATTGATTACATTTACTACAGTTCTAACATTGATAGTAAAGCAGAATCGCGATGAATACCACAAAAATCGGAAGACGCTTATTAAAAAGAATACGACAAGACATTAAATAAATGGAAGAGCAAAAGGTAACAGATACAGATGAACAAGTTTTACTTACTTAACTTCAAAAAATGGCGGAACAGTACAAGTATTTAAATAGGTACAGTGTTTATATAGGTATAAAATATGAATAATATTTTATTCATATATTATTTATTTGACGTTACAAGGTATGTACCTACTCCTGTCAGGTCAGATTAATATTTAAAACTGTTGATATTGCCATGATAACTTTAAAACACGCGCGTTTTTAAAAGTTGAATTTAAACATGCTGAGGCGTACTTTAAATAAGCCAAATGGGGTAGGTACAATAAAAAAAAAGAATTTTAAAATCTTCTAATAAATGTTTCATATTAAAATTGTAAATGCATAATTAATGTGATTACAACGGGCAACTAAAAATACCCCTAATGTTTTGTACCAAAAGTTGTATTTACTGATTATTTCTACTTTTTAGACTGAATCCAAAAATGATAATATTTTTTTTTATCACGTATGGTTTTCTTGTGGCAGTCCAATACAAATAACATACCTTTTTACTTATATACAGCTACACTCATATACGTTTACTACATTAAAATGTGGTTGTGAATGATTTTCTTGAGTGTTGAACTTCCGGCACATCTCTTTTAAATGTCCAGCAGTAATCTCTCCTATGACGCTACAGCCCAAGTCGGGATCTGGCCTACCCCTGCATCCGAACCCAAGTATCTCCAGTAGTAATCAGCCAATATTTTTGGACTCCTTTTTCCTTGATATCGTTTTTCCATACTTCGTAAATATACTTAGAAATCCAGGAAAAAAATTGTTTTTCCTGTCGTTGGCTGTATACCATCAATCACAAAAATTGGAAAAATTCTTTGGAAAATTAGGTAAATCGATTCAAGATAATACAAAAACCAGAAAATAAAAAACACATACAGAGATTATTATTAACAATAATGTATTTGTCTAAATACATAAAAAACTTTTCAGAGTTAAACCGCACCCCTTAGGGAATTAATTTAAAAAATGTAGAATCGCATTGGTTATTAAAGCATGGTGAATAGTTTAGTAAAATTAAGGAAATAATTTCAAAAGCCCTAGTTTCAACCTTCGTACCGTTAACACGTATCGAATACGAGCTAAATAGTTGTTAAAAAGTAATTAGCAGAAAATTTATCGTTCATTAAGTAGATATAAATAAAAGTTTATTTATATACAAGTGAAGTTTTTGTGAAAGTAGTAAATACAAGTAAGTGATATACGGAATATTAACTACTTTTCACGTAATTATTTGAAACAATAACTATTTTTATTGTACTTTAATATACAATTGTATATACTAGGAACACTTTAAACATATTTTCAATTTTATTGCGGTCTATACTAACAAGAACTGGAGTCGGTTACCAATAGGGGAACAGGGCCGCACTCACTCTTGCGGGTAATACCTGTTCTTCTAAAATGATCTCGACCGAAGCAAGCATGGATCAACAATCTCAATACAACATAAATTTACCGAAAAGCTACTTACAGGTGACAAATCAATTCAAATTCCCTTTAAGAGACCAGGCACTAGTCTTCAGTGCAATCGAAAATACTCCACTTCATGACTACCTAATCCCTCTTGGTAACATTATTCAACCTAAAAACATCATTTTCGCCTCCCGCCTTTCCAACAACCGGGTTTGCATGTACCTCGCGAATAAAAATATCCTAGATCAGTTTTTAGATAACTATGGCCAAATCACTATCCGAGGAGAACTTTTAAAGGCTGACGACTCATAACACCAGCTGAACGAATTGTCATGTCAAATGTATCCCCGACCATCCCACACCATGTTCTTGAAAAAGAACTGCTAAAAATCGGTTTACATCTTGTATCTCCCATAACATTTTTAAAAATCGGCGCAAATCTTCCCGAGTACAGCCATATTCTAAGCTTTCGACGGCAAGTATATGTTAGGCCTCACAATTTAACCATCCCAAGCGCCATAACAATAACATTCGAAAACACAAACCAAACAATATTCTTTTCTCAAGATGGAAACGTCTGTTTCAAATGCAAAAAACCGGGACATATGGCAGCAACCTGTACCGAACCTACAAATATATCTACGACGCAACAAACTCCACTAAGCTCTACAGCTTCAAATACTACAACTGCAGCTGATTCGGCTGCACAAACAACAACAGCATCGATTTCTACGCCAACCCTTACCAGTACGACTAACCAACCTGAAACGTCGTAATCTAATCAAGCTCCAACTACATCATCACATCAAAGTACCTTTTCAGAACATACTGAGTCAAAATTACCAAACGTAAATACAGAAGTAACTGAAAACAAAGACACTCATTTAAAACGCTCTATCAGTGAAGTCGCCTCTCTAGAAACCGACAATACACTTCAAGAAAACCCATTTACAGTACCAAAATCTACAGCGTCTCGAAAGAAGACAAAGACATCTAAACTTGAAGAAACGCATTCGAATGTATCCATTTTCTCCATGATACATCCTGCCAAAACCTTCATTGATAATCACGAACCACCATTTCCGCTGAACAGTGATCAATTAGTCTTCCTCCTAGAAAACATAGCTGGCTTATCGAACCCCATAATCCCAATCAATGACTTCACTTCTGATTTTAGAGGTCTAAGTGACATGCTAAAGGAAATCCGTCCCTACTTAAAAGAAAGGTCGATAAAAACAATGCTGACTAACTTGAATAAAAAAAAGAATGTGTGTGTACTTTGTACGCACGTAAGAAGTTATACTTCTATTATATGATTATAAACGAAATTAATATACTTTTTATTTATATTTTATTTAAATATTAAATTAATTTATACTTACTACTTCTCAAAATTTTTTATTAAAACAGTGCCAAAAAACACATTAAAAATGCCACAAATGATTTCTGAACATTAATTGTCGGAAAAATTTTTTACTAAATACGTATTTTCTGAAAATAAAATTATATAATAAATAAACTTACAGTCATAAAATGTATTAAAAAAATAAAAAAAATAAAAGTTTCTATTGGGATTCGAACCAACTTACCACGCGGCTGGTATTTGCGTTGTATTGGGATTCACCCGCATTAAAACTTCGCCACAGAGACAGCTTGTCATTATGTGCGAAGATCGTCTAACTAAACAGATTAACCTTTTGACATTTTTAACTTATGTAAATCAAATTATTTTGATTTTGAATTGAAATGATTTAGAATTGAAAAAATACAACAAAACATAGAGTAAGAAGACAATATATTAGGTGAATATTAAGGTGTAAAATAAAAGTATTACATACTACTTATGTATTTTGGTAGGTTCAAGGTAGGTATCGGAGCCCGTATAACGACTAATAAATTTCGCAATCACTTGCGTCGTGCAAAGTGGCTATGTTCAAATATCACAACAAAATTTGATCAACTATTTATAAAACACTTACCAGTGAAAGATTCTTTAGCTTTGAATAAGCGAGATCTGCGGCACTCATACTAGGCACAGTTTGATGAGCTTTCACATTGGCATGCAACAATCATCTCTTCTATGTAAAAATAAGTCCAAAAATATAATATGAAAACTATTTAAAAAGGCAGTATAACCATTAACTAACTTTTTGTTTGTTGTTTCTCTTCCTACAAATTTTAAAACGCAACAAGCATACATTATAACCAAACCATGCACAGTCCCACAGCTGTGCCACAGCTGCCATATTGGATAATTTTTGTCATGTCATTTGAACATCCAATCAGAACAAAGTTATAATGCGCATGCGCCCGGTCGCTAGGTTTTCCCATATAAAATTTCACCGTCATTACGCCCGTAAAGAAGTATAACTTCAAAAATACTTGCTCACCTTGGAGAGATCGGCTCCGGTATAGAAAGTGATACATCACAGTCATCATAGATCAGCAGCTGGTTTCTATCCATTGTTTCTCACCGACTCGCTCAGCTCTCTTCTCGCAATCCAGCATCTGTATCCTGAAAGTCCTTTAGAGAAACTAATAAAAGTTGAGCTACAAATTGCCAAAGAGAACAACACAACTCCGAAATTTATATGGATCCCATCACATATAGGGATTATCGGCAATGAAGAGGCAGACAGAAGTTCTCGTAATGCAGCAACAAGTGCGATGTCCGAATTAGTGCGCGAGTGTGTATCTAAAGACCTCAAAACGTTTTTTAAACAAAAAGTGATCGGTCAGTGGCAACGCGAATGGTTTCTATCGCAATCTAAACTAAACTCGGTAAAACCAGATACACTACAGTGGAAAACAAGTACTAGTTCGAAGTTTATTCAAACGGTTCTAACGCGCCTACGTATAGGGCACACCAAGATTACACACTCATATTTACTCTCGGCCAGTGAACGTTCCATGTGTGACCTATGTGCTATGCCTCTTACCGTCACCCATCTGTTAATTGAGTGTCCAAAATATCAACGTGAACGTTCAACGAACAATCTACCAAACACTCTACCAGCTTTATCAGGAGAAAACTGTCCAGTAAAAAACTTATTCAACTATCTAATTTCTATCAATATTTTGTATCAAATCTAGTTATTTTTTTTACTTGTTAAAAATCATTGTTAACCTTTGTTTATCAAGTAATGCCGCTAATAACCTGTTGGTGGATGCGGTAATTTTCTTTAATAAAAAAAAATTCAAAAGCCCAGTATTAAAACATTTTGATATAAATGAAAAGTATTTAATATCAATTGACTGCACAAAAGACTCAATAGGAGCTGTACTTTTACAAAAAGGTCAAACAGTAGCTACAATATCAAAGGCTTTAAATTTAACACAGCAAAACTATGTATGCACAAATTGAGAAAGAATTTCTTGGAGAAACTGACCACAAACCATTGATATCCATAGTAAAGGAACCATGTTTGAGAATGCGCCACCACGACTTCAAAAATTTTTATTTAAATGGCAGAGGTATTCTTATAATCTGATGTATAAAAAAGGAAACCCACGATATAGGACGAAGAATACTAAATGTAGTATCTGAAACACTACGAGAAATTACTAACGATGAACTGCCTTAAAACAGATGAAAAATGGAAAACTACCTGGAAACGAAGGAATAACAAAGGAGAAAATTACAGCTGGAGGTCAAACTATTTTGGAGTCAGTTAAAATCTTATTGAACAAGTATCTTTTTGAGGGTGCTATTCCAACCTCTTGGCAAATGCGCAGGTACTTTTACTACACAAGAAAGGAGACAAACATAAACTTAAAAATTACAGACCAATAAGCCTGTTACCACATCCGTACAAGCTGCTTTCCATAATAATTACCAACAGACTATCAAATAAATTCACCAGTTACCAGATTCCGCAAAGGTTATATGTAGTACTATGAACACCAACAGACAATAAGGACACTTATCGAAAAGTGTAACGAATACAATGAACCTCTCTATTTGGCATTTATGGATTTCAATAAGGCATTCGATTCCATAGAACTCTTTATTAGCATCAGAACTAAATGAATCCTTTTCAGGGTGCTCTAAACTTGGTCGATTAATTCGATTTTTATGAGCAAAGCAAAGAAATAATCCGGAAGTTAGATCTACTATTTTTAAGTTAAAAAGGTTACACGATCTAAGAGAACAGATACCTATAAAAGGAACTAGGAGAACATGCTGCCATTGTGCAAAAACATTAAGATATTTTTGCACAGGATGTTACGTAGCATTATGTCTTGAGTGTTGAAAACTAAGTTTCTCAGCTTGATACCATAGCCTATAACATTGGTATTTTAAAGATAATATAGATCTTAAGCGAAGCGGAGGAAGGTCCCAAATAAGATGGGTAGATGATATCAAGAAGCACGTGGGCTCTAGGTGGATGACTGTAGCGACAGACAGAGAAGAATGTAAAAGGATTGCGGAGGCCTACGTCCAAAGATGGTCCGAAGAAAGCTAGTTAGATAGAGATAGATAGATTTTAAGTCGTTTGTTTTTCTTTCGATTCTTACCTTATAGTTTAGTTGCCAAAGCTTCTTTATTTCATATTTTTGGTACATTCAATCTGTATTATACAGTGCGCTGGAATAAGTGTCCCCCCCCCATATTAACTTATTTATTTTTAGCACATAAGCAGAACGCTCGAACATCAATGTTTCGAACTTTACGCTATCCCTCTTCAGGGGACAAGTATAACTTTGATTTTTTTAAATACCAAAGTACATCTCCTCATTTAAGAGCCGTTGAAATTATGATTACAAAAATGTATAATACTTTAATCCTGTTTGACAGCGTAGGCGCCAAAATTTCGGTCGAATTTTTTCTAAATGCAATAATTTTTTCGAATCCTGAAAAAACTAATAAATATTTTTGAAAAATTTAAAGGCAAAATGAAATAATACATTATTTTCGATGGTCGAAAGTCCCTGAGAACTCCTATATTGTTTATTTTAATAAGTCACAGGGGTGAAAAAAAGAGAAAATTTAGTCTGATTTTAATTTAAAATATATCATTCAAAAGAAACTTTTTGTTTATTCGTAGGGACTGTCAGCCCTCGGTAACAAAGTAATCTATCATTCTGAGTTTAAATTTTTCAAAAATACTTACTTATTAGTTTTTTCAGGATTCGAAAAAAAATTAATGCATTTAAAAAGAAGGTTTAAAGTATTATACAATTTTGTAATCAGTATTCAATAGCTTTTAAATGAGGTGTCACATGATGTACCTTCCCGTTTCAAAAAATCAAAGTTATGCCTGTCACCTGAAGAGGGATCGCGAAAAGTTCGAAACGTTGGTGCTATAATATACTTTGATTATTTTAAAAATCGACCTGTCCGAGCGTTTTGATAATGTACAAAAAATAAATAAGGTAATAAGGGGGGTAACACTTATTCCAGCGCACTTAAATGGTATAAATAGGTATATACCACCAAACTTTTACAACTTATTTCTGGGAAACCTTAGTGGTAGTTACATATAATATGTAACTCCACAAAACTAAAAAAGCTATCACCAAGATGATGCTATTATTACTAATTTTTGTTAAACTACATATTATCACCCAAAATTCACTTACTGTAAAATACAATATTTGAAAGTCACTTCTATTTTGCGCATTAACCCAAGCAACCAAATAACGTTCACAAAACGTTGAAAATACGTCATAATTATCACCAAACGACGTCAGTTTATCACGTTTTTCCGACGTCGAAAATCACGTGAATATGTCCCACCATAATTCACGTCATGTTTACCACATTTTAAATACGTGATATGAAAAACGTAGTTTTTACGTCCATTTTGCGTCGTTTTTAAATTTATTTTTCATTTTATGGATTTAGAAATACACAATAATTGAATGGGTCCGCCACATGGTTTGTTTTTGAGAAGTCAAAGAAAAAGTTTATACATTTTAAAGGTGAGTAATACAGTTTGTATTTTGTATTTAAAACTGTATTACGTATTACTAACCCTTAAAATGTATAAACTCACCATTATCACAATATTAACTTTTTCTTTGACTTCTCAAAAACAAACCTTGTGGCGCTTACAACGTTATTCGGCAGACCCATTCAATTATTCTTATGGGCATTGTTAGTCTTGCAATTTTTCCATTTAAGTAAAACGAAATGGAAGGCTCGTTAAAATGCATAGAATTACAATATCCTCAATGCAACATATATAACATACCTAGAATTTCCACTTTTTATATTATAAGTATTTACTGTGTCAAAAGTGAAACAACATATAAACTAATAAATCATTTATTAACAAATTAAACATATAAGTCACAATTTAATAACAAACTTAAGTTTAAACCATTTAAGTAATATAATTTATGTAATTATTATAATTATACTACACACTTTAAAGGTACGATTCCGACAACGACTGCAGACGGCAGTTACAGTTGTCACCATGACAGACGTCATTATTTTGCACTATTAATTTGCATAATTATTAGCAACTGACGTTCTGCCGGACAGCAGTTGCAGTTAGATGTCGGAATCAGTCTCATTGAGATACATAGTGCAAAGTAGTAACGTCCATAACGCCGAGAACTGCAACTGATGTTTGCAGTTGCCGTCTGCAGTCGTTGTCGGAATCGTACCTTTAGTCAGAAATGTATACATACAAATAAGACCCAATATATTGAATTTCAATGAAACTATCTGCTTTATATTTATAAATTTTAAGGAAGACGATTAAATGGTAAAAAATAGGACAAAACTATAATAGTCTGTATTCTCACATATATTTCCATACCCTTTTAATCCTCAAATTGACTTCAAATAATTAATTACAAATTTTTGCATACAAAAAGATCTACAGACACCTGCAAAATATATTTTTTGATTAAGGGACTGTAATGACCAAATTAAAATGATAAAAACAATTTAAACGTGATATCTGATAATACACACTTAAAAGACTAATAGGACTTTTCATCGACTGCCATTTGTTTCGAGCTTCTGTCATGTTTCACATAATATTAATATATCTACGCGATACGTCTTTGGTTTGTATCATTGGTATATATCAATAACATATGACGTAGATATATTAATATTATGTGACACATGACAGAAGCTCGAAACAAATGACTGTGAATGAAAAGCCCTATACATAAATACTCATGATGAAGAAGTACATTATAATTAATAATGACTAACCATTTTCATATCACTCCAACATGAATCCAAAGCCGTCTTATATTTCAGTTCGTTTAGAGAGCGCAACAAGCACTCTGACCGAACAGTTTCAAAACTCATTTGTTTTTCATCAGAGAATGTACATAGCTGTAACATCCGTACATGCATTGGGTTCTTGTTCTTCTGTCTTGCTGTGGGCATACTCAGCTGCAAATAAGATTGCTGCAATATGGCTGCAAACTTCACTATTACCGGCCATACACATACAATGTGCGTTTGCTATGCCATTGGAACTGGCTATCACCCAAGCATCTAGTGGTTTAGCATTAGCTTTTTGGGAGTGCTTCACCTAAAAAATATTTTATCTTTGTGGAAATGCTTCAACTAAAAAAATTCATTTTTATTAGAGTATTTGCGTTCTTTACAATGATTGAGAATATTTTAAAATCAGACATTCATATAATATAATTTTAGAACAAACAATCATGACTGTTTATTATTTTTTTTTTCTATCATAGCAATTACATGTCGTCTACCTAATCTATAAACTGCGTAACTCCATTTATCCAAATTTTACAGAGGCACAAAAAATTATTTCTCTAAATATGACTAATGTGAATACTACGTATCTCCCATTTTAAAAGATAGGATGCTAAAATTGAATATTTTATAGATAGATACACATATCACTAACATTTGTACCTACATTGTTTAATGAGTGTATTTAATATTATTTACCACCAACTTTTTCTTGAAAATATCACTTTCTAAACAGTGAGGTCAGTCGTGCGTGTGGTATGACAAACTGGGGAGTTACAAATTTTTCGTACTAAATTTGCAGCAAGGGAAATACGGTATATAAGAAGATTTTATTTTATTTAGTTACGGGCCTTACCCATTATTACAAAATAATTTAAGAGCTAACATATACATTAAACCTCAAAATAAATTATAAAAATATGTAAATATACTTAATTAAAATCACAAAATGGTAACATTACACAGACAATGATAGCATTATCACAGATAATAAATTGACAAATATTATTTGGACACTTAACACTAAATCACCTAGCTACCTATAAATATACCTACTTATAAATTTATAAATTAGTGTTCTTCCCCAAGCATTAAATCCTTAATAAAGCACATACAGCGTCTTTGACTTATACTGAAATCAATGTTCGGAGATTTATTGGCTGTCCTTATAGACCTTGAACTAAAACTATTAAACTTTACATTAGTTCTACATAAAGGTTGTTGAAACCGGCGTTATCGAAATGCCTCCCACTTTTTCAGGTAAATATTTTCATACATGAAATGCCTCCCAGGTACAATCGAAATGCCTCCGTTTCGTTAATCATTTAAGCTGATATTTTGTCTATTTAATCTTTGTATAATGACACAATGTTGCCAAATCATAATTTAAATAGGTAGTATCTATTTATTTTGATTTTTCTAATTCTTAATGCAGTGTACATAAAATTTGTTTCACATAAATAATTCATAGTAGGTACGACATACATATTTCTTTTTAGAAAAGAAAGTTGTTACCCGACAATCTAATATCCAGCTTTTCTGGGTAATTCCAATTCCGATTCTAATCTCTTTCATATTTATAATTCCATTTTATAATTCCATAAATATAGGTATTTTACCTTAATCTTTTTGTTTGTTTATATTCTCTGGGTATTTTCTGGGTAATTCCAATTGCGATTCTAATCTCTTCTTAACGAATCCATGAATAGGTAGTTTTACCTTAATCTTTTTATTTGTTTATATTCTCTTTTGTAAATTGTGCTAATGGGCTAAATGTTGTAAAAATACTTGAAAGATTGATTCCTGCATCAGTCAGTTTGTCTATTTCAAGCTTGTCAGTTTGTCGATTTCAAGATCAAATTGTGTTTAGGTTATAACATCCGAAATAATGGAATCAACGATAAGTGTCAGTCAAAAGGGTAAACCTTTACTATATATCAATTGATGGTTTTACATTCGGTTTTCAAAAAATGTTTGCCAAAGATACAGTAAAACGGTGAACATGTACTAAAAAAACCTGCAAAGCATTTGTGAAAGCATGGGAATGTGAAAATACGATAATTGAAAATTAAATCAATATTAGATCATAACCACGAGAAGTTGTCTGCCGAAGTTTACAATAGAAAAACCGTAAGCAATTCAATAAAAAGAGCAGCCGTGGAAGATTTCAGCGAAAAACCAATGAAGCTCATCTGTAAAGAACTTAAGAAGATAAATATAGAGACATTTACTATCAATGATATCAATAGGGTGAGTCAAAATTTATATTATGCTAGAACCATAAATTCTTTAATTAAACTTCCCAAAAATATATCTGCTCTATTCATCTTCTATTATTACAAATAGAAATGAAAATTTTATAATTAAAAATGACAAAGATTTTTATATTAACATGTTTTTCAAATTTTCGTTTTCTTTAGACTGTTTCCAATTGGTATGTTGACGGAACTTTTGAATACTGTCCTCGTTTTTTCACTCAATTATTTAGTATACATGGCTTGAAAAATGGACATTATATTCCTCTTGTCTTTTGTTTACTTCAAGATAAAAAGTCATCTTCATATTATCTCGCTTTTAAATATATCATAGAAGAATGTTTTAAAATTAATTGTCCTGTATCCCCTAAAATAATAACTTCACACTTTGAAATTTCCATTCATAATGGTATTCGTATGGCATTACCTGAAGCAGATCTTCAAGGATGTCGTTTTCATTTGGGTCAGGCATGCTATAGAAAGGTCAAGCACTGGGATTAGCTCCAGAATACCAGAAAAAAGTTGTTGACTCAACCGATATTACGCATGTTCTGATTTATATTTTTGATCTTTCATTCTTACATCCTGAAGATGTTAGTGATTTTTTTGCTATAGATTTGGCAGAAATTAAACCAGTCGATGAAAGAGTCACCCAGTTTTGTGATAGTCTTGTTGATAATTACATATCTAAAAATTCGACATTTCCTCCACATCTTAGGGCTGAGCACTCTTCCTCCTTACAAAGAACCACAAACCCATGCAAAAGTTTTCATTTCAAGTAGGTATAATGCTTCTTTCTACTGCCCTCATCCTAACATTAATACTTTTATTGATATAATTTTACAATTTCAAATAAATACCTACATTAAAATGAATTCTGTTTCGACACAAAAAAAAAATGTTGCTGAAAGTGCAGCAAAAATAAATTTTCTAAATGAAAAAATTTAAAATTAAGAGAATGTAAAATAAATAGATTAGAATTTGTCAAAGTAGTATCATATAAATTTAGGAAAAATATTTTTGAAATTTTATATTTCTACACATTTGGTAATCTTTTCCAAAAAAGTTTTTTTGTGATGTTATTTTTAATAAAACTATAAAAGACTTATTATGTTTTTGTATTTTTTGTTAAATTATTAATAATAAAAAATAATGGTTATTATAAAATATATATTATAATGGTTCTAAAACTAATTATATATGTATAAGTTTATAAGTTAGTTGAAATATATAAATACCGCCTAGTGTCAATAATGTTTAATACATAAAGGTTGAAAATAAAATAAATTAAATAACAAAATACCAATTTTGCCAAAAATTTACAAAGGGATGAAGATGTGGCAACGTCTCACCTTCACATAAATATTAGAAGCGTGCAATTTATTTAAAGCTTCGGAGGCAATTCGTATGTGACCATTTTAGCGACAGGTAAGAAATCCTATTTCGGGAGGCATTTCGTATGCGGCCGTTGAAACATGAGGTGAAATCTAGTATTCCTTGACGGCACTGCCAAACCAATACAGTACAATAGATCTCACTATTTATTCTTCTGGTAAAAATATGCATGTGCATCCTTTTTTAAAGGAGTAGGGATTTTTTCAAATAAATGGCAGTAATAACTCATTTTCAGAGAAATATGGAGTTACATAGTTTACAAATTAGGACGACAATATGTCTGGTTTCATAGATATATAAACGTAAATAAATCTAATATTTAAAACCAATTTATCCAAAAGACACTAATACTGTTATCCATATATTTCTTAACCCTGGCAGATCACACCTATTTTTTTTACATAAACCTCACACATGGGTGTCAGATACCCAATGATTTTTTGTGAAGAAATAAAAAAAAAATATTTTATGATTTCCAGACACTCTCTAATCACTATTGAATACATATTATAGTACGAATAATTAAATCAATAATTTTATTTTCTCTCTCTTAATTGTAGTAACACAAAAGAACAAAATATTAAAAATACCTAAAAATAATTAAAAAACATTTTCTAAAAAACGGGAAACATAATTCAAAATATTTTAATTTAATTTAACAACAAAATGGTCTTTCTAACTAAAATATAACACCTTTTGATTATAGAACTCATATTCATTCTTAGCCAGGTATTTCAGTTTCACTCATTTTAGTAACTACACTCATAAGACAGTGTGGCTCTATGCTCCATGCATTATGCTTTATAGCAAGCCGAGCATGCACGCTTAGCTTTTCCATCTTTGCCTTTGCAGAAATAACACCTAGTTTTCTTTACTAAATTTGTGGAATGTTGTGTTGTTAGGCCATTAACTTGAACGCACCCTTGATCGCAAACCTCACACATGGGTGCTACATACCCTAGCCTGTATTCAATAAATTCTCGTGATTGGAAATATTGCTCAAATGAGACCGCAACTACACACCCGTCTTTGGCAGACTAGAGACTGAATTTACATAAAGCAGCATTACCATTGAAATACAGCTGCGCAAGCTACATGCAGTTAAGTGTCGCGATGGGTATCTCACACCCAAGTGTGAGCTTCCAGGGTTAATGGTGAATAAATAAAATAAAGGCTTACCTTTCCAACAGTAATATAGAAATCATTAACGATTTTTACTCAAACTTCCAAACAAATCCAGTTGTGAAGGCTTTTATGTGCTTGAAGACTTTTATATGCTTTCATCTGCTACTTAGAGTAGTAACTGTGAGACTCCACCAGGTATGTATAAACATATATATTAGTGATTGGTGGGATAACCTTACTGTAAAATCCAATTCTGATGACTGAATTGTATATGGATCTAAATCTCCAATTATTGTCAGCTTCAATGAATATCTAAAACAATAAAAGAAATATGTTATTGCTTGCAAAATTCATCATTATTGATAAATATCAGGGAAAAATAAATAGTAAATAAAAATTGTTTTGCCTACCTTTCTCCAACATCTGCGGAGTTTCCAATAATAATTTTCTTAAATAATCACGCATTGTGGTAAATTTATAAATTTCACAAATGACAAACAAAAGTTTTAAAAAATACACAAAAAACAGCCAATAAAATCTAAATGAATCCAAAATAGGCAAAATACACAAGACAAACAATGAGAAATGAAACGATGATACAAACATAACCTAACCTTTGTTTTGATGTTTTGTAACGTCCCAATTTCGTGACGTCAGACTTAGACTGTCTGAAAACTGGTCTGAAATGAAAACGTCTTTTAACGTCATTAATCTTACGTATTTAAAATCACCTACAAAAGACGTCGATATGACGTAATGTTCAACCACGTGTATATATTCCACCAAAAACTGACGTTTCCTTGACGTTCTTGACGTCACTTGGTTGCCTGGGAAAGGGTTACGACAAATATAAGCATATACAGTGGAACCTCGATAAGTCGAATTAATCGGGACTGCGGCCGATTCGGATTATCGAAAATCCGGGTTAGCCGGAGAATATGATAAAAATTAATAAAACACTGTATACTTACAGGTAAACTCCATTATAATTGTGAAAACATGAAATACATACGGACTATACATCTAAATTACGTACAGTTGTACAAAGTATTGTTCATTTCTTGGTAAAAAATTCAGTCAAACTCAAAAAAATGTTTGTTCTGTTTGATGAAAATCGGTCCGGGTTAGCCGGACTTCTGGGTTATCGGAGGCCGACTTATCGGTGTTCCACTGTATTTATATCTACTGAGAAATATATAGTTAATGTGTTTACTTTTAGATAATCCATATCAAACAAAGTACTTTCACATCCAACTTCCAATCCAGAATTTAGTAGATCTTCCATGGACTTTATCAATGTTCTTGGTTTCATGAGTAAGCTGGAGACGATACTTCCAGAATAAAATTGATATGTCATTAAAGAACATATCAAAATAAAGAAAAAAGTTATTCTGCTTGAATTAAGAAACGGCATATTCAATATACCTAAAACATAATCTAATAAATTTAATGTCCGACTGGTCTATTATTTGACAAGTAATGACATTATTTCGAAGTCTATTAAGTACGACCATATAACGCCCAAGGGCGTGTTATTGAAAAATAACGCCCTAGGGCTATTAAATTTAAATAACGAGTTAAATACTGTGAAGTTGACAAATAAAACTCTAAGGGCCAATTTCTCATATCGAGTTCAACTATGGTTCAACTCCAGTTTAACCTGAGCTTCTAGTAAACGTCAGTTTAAAGTCAAAATCGTCCTTCTCAACGTTCAAACGTTCAACCGATGGCAGTTTAAACTTGAACGATGCTTGAACGGTGGAATTCGGCCGCTCAAAGATTTCAGAACCCAGTTCAGATGATTTCATGGACTACGCATGCACACGAAACGCTGTCATAATATAGACAAGGCGGAAACGGCGGGTTCGTTGGGAAAAATATTCCCATGAGATATTTTTGCATAATCACGTTCGTGAGACATCCCAGAATAAGGTTCAAGAAGTCGCCCAGGTGAAAAGTGTGCCAACTTTTTTAACAATTTTTTTTTAATCAAATTGCAAAAATCAATATTTTTGGCCTTGACTATGTTTTTTTAGGTTTTTTGGACCATTCTGGACAAAAAGCTCTCTTATAATTTTTCTCTAAAATTGATCTTTTTCGAGTTATAAGCAATTTAAAATTTGAAAAACGCGAAAATGGCCAATTTTCAGACTTAATAACTCGGTTAAAAATTATTATTATGAAAGTCAGAAAGTCACTAAATCAAAGTTTAAAGTCGCCGCTACATGATCCTGAAGAAATCTGTGTCATTAAATTACTACTAAGCTGTTATTTTTAATTAATAACAATGAGCGGTTAGATCGTATTGACGCCGCTGTAAATGTGAGTGCGAGTAAGATGCACAATTGGACTGCTGGAATGGCTTCTCTCTCGCACTCAGAATTTACAGCGGCCGCACACGTGCATGGCGCTTATTATTTTTACTTAAAAATAACAGCTTAGTAATAAAATAATGACAAACATTTCTTAAGGATCTTGTAGGGGGGGCTTTAAACTTTGATTTAGTCATATATTGACTGTCATAATAATAACTTTTAACCGAGTTATTAAGCCTTGAAAATCGTTTTTTTCAATTTTAAATTGCTTATAAGTCGAAAACGATCAACTTTAGAGAAAAATTATAAGAGACCTTTTTTGTCCAGAATGGTCCAAACAATTAAAGAAAAAATTGTTCGGGAAAAAATATTGATTCTTGCAATTTGATTAAAAAAAATTGTTAAAAAAAATTTACCCACTTTTCACGTGGGCGACTTCTTGAACCTTATTCTGGGATATCTCACGAATGTGATTATGCAAAAAAATCTCATGAGAATATTTTTCCCTTCGAACCCGCCGTTTTCGCCTTGTCTAATATAAATATATCCTATTTTATTATATTAAGCCTAACGATAAACGATAACATTATTTTTGTTTTTATAATATTTATTTATAACTAACTGACCCGGTGAACTTCGTTGCACCTTAGATAATGTGTCATAATTAGATAATGTGTCATAATTTTAATTCTAGATCAATTGGTCGAACGCAATTGCTAGAGATCAATAACTCAAAATCAACTGCTCGAAAATGAATTGCTCGATATAAAAATTGATCGAAATAAAAATTGCTCGAATAAAAAAGAAAATTATATGTCCAAATATTTATTCACAATAATTCAAAATTTGTAGGTATATAAGAGAGGTACATTTAATAGGACAAATTATGTAATATTCCACGTATATAATCACAGATATTAATTTGTGGTTCATAATATGTAATTGTTTATTAAACGCAATAACCTATCAACACTATCTCTATATCTTCTATGATCATTTTGAGGTTGTTTGCCACTTATGGATACTCGTTCTCAGAGGCATCTTTCAGTGCATCACAGTTTTTCGATTTCTTTCTAACGCATTAAGTTGGAAGTGACAGAAAAAATGGTACGTCCGTGATCACAGTTTGTTATAACATTTATTCTAATTGTTGATAGATGGCGCTATAATCGAACAAAAAATGAGTTAGGAATTATATATACCACTATAATCTGTACAATTTATAAGACTATACAAATCAAAGAATATACCATTTTATAAATGCAATAAACACAATTGATTTGTTTTTATACCAAATTGCATATTAAAGGGTTAAACTGCAATACCCTTTTCATATTTGGCTGATTACGATTCTGACAACTGTCACAATTAACTTAAATGTCAGATTATAATAAATGTTATAAATGTGTATTACCACGGACTTACCCTTTTTGCGGTTACTTGTGACATACTGAAAAATGCTTCTGAGAAGGACCACACTGTTCAATTTTTAGTTCATTTAAACTTTGTTCTTGTTCTAGAGCGGAAATAAATTTCTACCGTTATTTTTCTTATATTTCCAAAGCTCAAACATATTTAAGATTTATAATAAAGATGTTTTCAGCATAAATTAATATACGATTATATATGTGGAATATCATATAATTTGTTCCATTATACTATATTTCTTATGTCTATATTTTGTACTATTGTGAATAAATATTTTAGATATACAATTTTCTTTTTCATTCGAGCAATTAACTTTGAGTAAATGTGGCTTTTCGGCAGTTGCTTTTCTCTGTAATAATTGTATAAACTCTAAAAAACGTAGGTGTTCTACAAAATATTTTATAGAAAAATTTTTTGATCAACAATAGCCTTTGATTTTATGCTTCTGTATTTTGGTAAAATTTTAAAAGCATTAAAAAGAGTAAACTGACGGACGGACCTATTGAGGCAGAGAGCGAAGTGTTCTTGCGCTAGTTTTTTGGGGAAAAAATTATTATTGTAGCAGAGATACACGCCTTCGCCAAAATTTTGATTATTATACCAGAGATGCACCTCTATCAACAGTATCTGCCAAAAATTTTGATTATTACACCAGAGACATGGTCCTTCGGCAAAATTTTGAAATATTTTTTGTACATTAAAAACAGTAATCGAAAAATTAAAAACTTCATAATTTCACGGATGTTAGTACAATTTTCGCCCGTTCTTCTCGTGTGCTTTATGTCGTCTCTCGTGCTCTCGTGTTGTCCTACGGGCTCGTTTTGTTATCTCGGAAACTAATTGAGCTAGATAGACGATTTACATACCGTTGGATAGCGATAACTGCCAAATTTCATCAAAATTGGACAAGTACTTTCGGAGGAGTATGGCAACAAATACTGAGAAAGAGAATTTTATATATATATATATATATATAAAGCAGTTAGGTAATATTGACTGACACTATGTAAAATCTTGTTAATTTTGAGGTTGCAGTCATAAATTTCAGGGGGCAGGATAAGTAAAACTCTTAGTTATTATCAAGCTTTCGCAAAATTTATTTGCTTCTTCAAGATATGCTAAAAAAGTTTTAGTAAATACAATGAAATTACGACGATAAAAAATATTGTACATAAAAGCATAAAAAACTTACAACGTGAGGTTAATCCATTAAATTTTTGGCGTACATAACAAAAAAATATATAAAATTCTTAATCTAATTTCTAATCTTCTGCAATGCCTTAATTTTGGATAATTTAAAAAGAGAAAAATAATTTGACAATTTAATTTGAAATTTAGTATGTCAGAAAGACATTTGTATCTGTTTATTATATTTTATTTTAAGTTGCTAATAACTAGTTTTTTATTATTTCTTATCTGCGTACTTATTATAGAATTTATGGATATAAGTAATTTGTAAAATATTAGTTTTAGCAATAAAGTGGCGCCAAATTTGAAAATTTAATTTTGAATTTAGTCAGGCAATTTAGTATTTTTAAATTAAAATATTAGTTTTCGTAAGATAGAATGTAATTATAGATGGTGCTTAGTTTATCTATGTCAGTTTTTTTATTGACACATTGATATTTGTTGATGCATACCATTTCGAGAAATTCCCTTTTAATTAAGTTGTTTTCATGTTTTAAGATCGTTGTTTCATTAAAATTGAATGAATGATTTTTACTGATTGCATGATCTATTAATGCACATGTATTTTTGTTAAGTCTGAGGTCGCTTTTATGTGATGTTAGTCTGCCTATTAGATTTCTGGATGTGTGTCCGATGTATGATTTATGACAACTTCCGCATGGTATATTGTAAACTACATTTGAGCTTTCCATAATGCTAATAGGAGTTTTAGTTTTTGTATATAATGATGCCAATGTTTTTATATTTTTAATTGTAATTTTAATTTGAGAATAGTTTGAAAATACTTTAGTTAGCTTAGGTGTTAATATTGGTATATAAGGTAGTGACGTAAAAGTAAATTGGGTTTGCAAATTTTGGATATTGGGTTGTGTTGTGTGATTAATGTTTATGTTTCTATTATTAGGGTTGTTAAATAAAATATTGTTTATTAGTTTGATTGGATACGAATTCTCCAATAAAATGTCTTTAAGTTCCAATAATCCTTTATTGATGTTACTAGTATGGGATAATTTATTTATTCTGTTTTTTAGAGCTACTATTAAATTTATTTTCATATGTGGTGGATGCTGTGGATGATAGTTGATAAATCTATTACTTACTATAGGTTTTCTGTACCATTCAGTGCTTAATACATTTTCTGCATTTCGTTTAATTCTCATGTCAAGAAATGGGATGCTGTTTTCCACTTCTTCTTCATGTGTAAATTTTAAATGTTCATTATAGCTGTTAAAAATGTTTAAAGTTTCTGTTATTTTATCTGCAGGTAAGGTAAGTATTATATATACATATATATTTATATATATATATATATATATATATATATATATATATGTATTTATATATATGTATATATATATATATAGATGTTAAATATTTAAATGGCTATTAAAAAATAACGGTTGAAGATAAAAAAGTGAAAATTTAGGATTGTATGTATATTTTGGTTCTACATCGTATAAAATTAAGAAAAAAAATTTGGCCAAAAAATTTAAAATAATTTCGGGGGGGGGGGCAAGCCCCCTTTTCACTTAGGTAGACCGTACCACTTCAAAAACCATCCCGGGTTCATGCACAACAACTTTGATTAAGGTCATCATACGATCAAATGCATAGTTTGCGAGTCTATACGGAACATACATACATACAAACATTCATTTTTATTTATATATAGAAGAGGTAATATTTAGATGGCTATTAAAAATTAACGGTTGGAGATAAAAAAGTGAAAATTTAGGTTTGTATGTATATTTTGGTTCTACATCGTATAAAATTAAGAAAAAAAAATTTGGCCAAAAAAATTTAAAAAATTTCTGGGGGGCAAGCCCCCTTTTCACTTAGGTAGACCGTACCACTTCAGAAACCATCCCGGGTTCATGCACAACTTTTATTAAGGTCGTCATACGATCAAATGCATAGTTTGCGAGTCTATACGGAACATACATACATACATACAAACATTCATTTTTATTTATATAGAGGAGGTAATATTTAGATGGCTATTAAAAATTAACGGTTGGAGATAAAAAAGTGAAAATTTAGGATTGTATATATATTTTGGTTCTACATCGTATAAAATTAAGAAAAAAAAATTTGGCCAAAAAAATTTAAAATAATTTCAGGGGGGCAAGCCCCCTTTTCACTTAGGTAGACCGTACCTCTTTAGAAACCATCCCGGGTTCATGCACAACAACTTTGATTAAGGTCATCATAGGATCAAATGCATAGTTTGCGAGTCTATACGGAATATACATACATACAAACATTCATTTTTATTTATATATAGAAGAGGTAATATTTAGATGGCTATTAAAAATTAACGGTTGGAGATAAAAAAGTGAAAATTTAGGATTGTATGTATATTTTGGTTCTACATCGTATAAAATTAAGAAAAAAAAATTTGGCTAAAAAAATTTAAAATAATTTCGGGGGGGCAAGCCCCCTTTTCACTTAGGTAGACCGTACCACTTCAGAATCCATCCCGGGTTCATGCACAACAACTTTGATTAAGGTCATCATACGATCAAATGCATAGTTTGCGAGTCTATACGGAACATACATACATACAAACATTCATTTTTATTTATATATAGAAGAGGTAATATTTAGATGGCTATTAAAAATTAACGGTTGGAGATAAAAAAGTGAAAATTTAGGATTGTATGTATATTTTGGTTCTACATCGTATAAAATTAAGAAAAAAAAAATTTGGCCAAAAAAATTTTAAAAAATTTCGGGGGGGCAAGCCCCCTTTTCACTTAGGTAGACCGTACCACTTCAGAAACCATGCCGGGTTCATGCACAACAACTTTGATTAAGGTCGTTATACGATCAGATGCATAGTTTGCGAGTCTATACGGAACATACATACATACAAACATTCATTTTTATTTATATATAGAAGAGGTAATATTTAGATGGCTATTAAAAATTAACGGTTGGAGATATATATATATATAATCAGGAGCCACTTATACCATCTAATGGTGTGTGGCAGTCAGTATACCATTACTGGTATACAAATTTACGCCATTCTTTTTTGTTTCTTGCCATTCTTCTTGCTTCATTCCAAGTGGTTCCTCTTCTTACCAGCAGTTCCCCTACTGTTTTGTCCCAGGTCTTTTTAGGTCTTCCTCTCTTTGCCTTCTTCCATGTTTTGGCTTCCCATACTCTTCTAACCTGTCGTTGTTCTTCCATACGTTGCAGATGTCCCCACCAACTTAGCTGTTTCTGTTCGATAAATGAGATCAAGGGTTGGATGTTTAGCTCTTCCCGTATTACATTATTTCTAATTTTGTCTCTTCTCGTGACTCCTCTCACCCTTCTCAAGTATTTCATTTCGGTAGCCTGTAATTTACTTTTCTGTCTATTTGTTAATACCCACGATTCGCAACCGAAAGTGAGGATTGGTCTGAATATCGTTTTGTATACATTCATCTTGGTTCTCCGTGAAATTTCTCTTTTTCCTATTAAACCCCTGTTCATTAGATAGTACGTTTTCGTAGCTTTTTCTATTCTTGAGTTGACTTCTATTTCGTCATCTCCTGAATCCTCTATCTTAGTGCCCAAATACTCAAACATGTCGACTTGTTCTAATTTTTTTCCCTCAATTGAAATGCTCATTTTTTGATTATCCCCTATCCTCATTACTTTGGTTTTCTCTTTATTTAAAATCATTCCATATCTTTTTAGTGCTTCATTCCAGATTTCCATATTACTTTGGAGGTCTTGTTCACTTTCTGCAACTACCATCACATCATCCGCGAATGCTCCTTCGGAAATCCTCACCATTTGTAAATTTTTGTACCCTACTTTTAATTTCTTCGCTTTGTTTGAACAGGCTCTGATGATTTCGTCCATAAATATATTGAATAATAGTGGGCTCAGCCCTCCTCCTTGCTTCAGTCCTTCACTGGTTACAAAGATATCCGAGATGTTGTTTCTCCAAATGACACTATTCTTGTTGTTCTTATATAAGCTCTTAATCACATTCAATGTTTTGTCCTCTACACCTTTTTTCTTCAGTATTTCCCACAATTTATCCCTCTTCACCTTATCAAAAGCCTTCTCCAAATCTATAAATGCCAGTGACGCTGTCTGGTTTTGTCGGTTAACTTTTTCTATTATTTGCTTCAGTGTGAATACATGGTCCTGGGTGCTTCTTCCTTTACGGAATCCACTTTGCACTTCATGTAGTGAACTTTCAATTTTCTTGTACAGTCGCCTCTCGATTATTTTTTCGAAGGTTTTCATGGACGTGCATAGTAAAGAAATTCCTCTATAATTACTGCAACATTTCTTGTCTCCTTTCTTATATATGGGTAAAATCAGCGCCATTTCCCAATCTTTTGGAATTATCTCTGTCTTCCATATTTCATTAAAAATCTTCAAGAGTGCTTCATTACCTTTATCACCCATGTGCTTCAGCATTTCGTTCGTTATTCTATCAAACCCAGGCGCTTTTCCTTTTTTTAGCCATTTAATAGCATCCTCTAACTCTTCTAATTTTATTTCATCTGTTTCTCTCTGTTGTAGTATGTTTCCTACTTCCTCTTCCCCTGTATCTGTATGCGTTGCTTCCAGAAGTTCTTGGAAGTACTCTTTCCATCTGCTCATTATTTCTTTGTTTTCGGTTAACACTTTCCCTTCTGAATCTCTAATATATGTATCTGTTTCTTTTGTATCCTGCCTGAACGATTTAAGGATTTTATAAAACAGCTTTTGATTTTCTTTGCTATTTTGTTCCATTTTCTCTCCAAATTCTGCCCAACTTACTTTTTTTGCCTCTACAACTAGTTCCTTTGCTTTTTTCCTTTGTTTCTTGTACTCTTCGTAACTAGTTTCGTTCCTATTGGCTAAGTATTTTTTTCCAAGCGGTTTTCTTATTTTTAATACCATTTTTCACATTATCTGTCCACCAAGATGTTTGTTTCTTGTTTTTGACGGTTCTACAGGTTCCACAAGCTTCTTTTGCCGCTTCTAAGATTGCTTCCTTGTATATAACCCAGGAATGCTCTACATTTTTATGTCTTCTTTCTATTGAAGTAGTCCCTAATTTTTGTTCGACTAATTCTTTGAATATGTTAGCTACTCGTTTGTCATTTAGTTTGTAACTTCTTATTGTTTCGCATTCAGTTTTTTTGCATACTCCTATTCTTTTTCTCTGCTTTTCTTTCAATTACATCTCTTATTTTAGATATTACCATAAAATGATCACTACCAATCTCTGGCCCCCTTCTAACTTTTGTGTCTAAAACATGTCTCATATTTTCTCTATCTACGTAATCTCTGACGTAATCGATTATTGATTTCTCGTTTCTTGTTGGTACCTCTCGTGTATAAGTATGTATCTCTTTATGTTTGAACCAGGAGTTTGTTACGATCATATTATTTATTGTGCAGAAGTCTAAAAGCTTTACTCCATTGCTGTTGCACGCTTTTTCTCCATGTGGTCCTAGTATCTCCTTATACCTTGGGTTCGCACAGCCTACTCTAGCATTAAAATCGCCTAGGATATATACCATCCCTCTCGCTCCTTCTCTGGTTTGTGTTAGCTGTTCCCAATACTTTTCTTTGTTCACAATTCTCTCATCTTCGTTTGGTCCATAAGTAACAATAAATGTATTAATCCTGTTGTCTCCGTTCCTTATTTCAACTGACATGATTCTCTCCGATATTGCTTCCCATTCATATATGTTTTCTGCTATTTTCTTGTGAATGATACATCCAACACCAGCAGCTGCCCTGTTGTTCTCTTGTACTCCGCTATATAATAATATGTGTTCGTTGTCTAATGTTATGCACCCTTTTCCCTTTTTCTTTGTTTCTGTTATCCCTAGTACTTCCGTATTTGTTTTTTCGAATTCTATTTCCAATTCCTTTTCCTTGCCATTAATACCTCTAACGTTCCATGTCCCTAGTTTCCAAACTATTTCATTTTTTACCATTGATATACTTAAATTTTCCTTTTCTTTCAATTGTACGTTATTCTGGTTATTTATCTTATTTCTTTTCCCTTTCCATTGCCTGGTCGTCGTCGTGTTTCCTTCCTTTTGTACCTCTAGTTTTTTGAAAAAACTTTCTTTTTCATTTCTACTATGTCATTTGTTTCATTATTCCATTTGAAAGTCTTCCCATTGATTGTAATTTTCTGGTACCCAATCTTTACGTTTTTGTTTAAACGCCTTTCTTCATTTGCTTTTTCTGTAAGTAGTTTTTGCACTTTCCTCTCTTGTTTTGTTAGATCATGTTTTATGTAAACAGGGCTACCTGAAATTTCTTTTAATTTGTATTTGTTTCGCATTATTTCGGTCTTCTTTTCGTAGTTTGCTATTTCTGCGATGCACATACTTTCGTTTATCTTCGTTACCTTAGTGATGTTTGATTCGATTTTTAAAGTATCCTTGATAAAAGTTTTAATTACCTCTTTTTGCTTTTCTTTATTCTCTTCTATTTTAAGTCCGCTTATCACTATGTTATTTCTCTTGCTGTTTTTCTCTAGTTGTTCCATCGTTTCATTGGCTTTTTCTAAACTCATTACTCTCTTATTTAGTTCTTGAATTTCTTCCTTCATTGTTTTATTTTCTTCTTTGAGTATTCCTATCATTTCCCGGTATTCACTGAAAAGCTCTCGCATTTCTTTGATATTCTCTTTAAAACCTGCCATGATTTCTGTCAAATACTCTTTAATTTCCTCCATTGCTAATTTGCTGTGGATATAGTAAATAATTTGCTATGGAAAAATATATAAGATAATGTATACTTTTTATTATTATTATTAACCGGTGTCACCACGTTAAGAGCTCACCCCGGACTCTCTCCGCGGAGGGTTTACTCCTCTTGGTTGCACTCTAAATATCTTAATCTATTTTCAGCCTATCTATCTTAGAATATCTATCCTAATCTTACCTTTTCTGTAGTTGGTATTTTTTTTTTCTTAGTGTATCTATTCACTCCACTTTTAATGTTCACTATTTATCCATTTACCACCATGTTTTAGTTTTTACACACTTTAAATTAAATTTTAAATTCTCTTATGTAGTATTAGTAAATAAATAAATTCGAAAACCTAATTACCGATATTTAGTTTTTATCCGTTATACCGTGATAAGGCTCGATCAACGAGTTTGTTATCGCCGCTAAACAGACAACCTTCTTCACTGCTAGCCAAGACTCAACCACGGTTGGAGATAAAAAAGTGAAAATTTGGGATTGTGTGTATATTTTGGTTCAACATCGTATAAAATTAAGAAAAAAAAATTTGGCCAAAAAAATTTAAAAAAAATTTCGGGGGGGCAAGCCTTTCTTTCACTTAGGTAGACCGTACCACTTCAGAAACCATCCCGCGTTCATGCACAACAACTTTGATTAAGGTCGTCATACGA
The DNA here is from genome assembly GCF_917563875.1 of Diabrotica virgifera virgifera. Taxonomy (NCBI): domain Eukaryota; kingdom Metazoa; phylum Arthropoda; class Insecta; order Coleoptera; family Chrysomelidae; genus Diabrotica; species Diabrotica virgifera. Next base: position 143,686,762 of record NC_065450.1, read on the forward strand.
TCAAATGCATAGTTTGCGAGTCTATACGGAACATACATACATACAAACATTCATTTTTATTTATATAGAAGAGGTAATATTTAGATGGCTATTAAAAATTAACCGTTGGAGATAAAAAAGTGAAAATTGAGGATTGTATGTATATTTTGATTCTACATCGTATAAAATTAAGAAAAAAAAATTTGGCCAAAAAAATTTAAAATAATTTCGGGGGCAAGCCCCCTTTTCACTTAGGTAGACCGTACCACTTCAGAAACCATCCCGGGTTCATGCACAACAACTTTGATTAAGGTCGTTATACGATCAGATGCATAGTTTGCGAGTCTATACGGAACATACATACATACAAACATTCATTTTTATTTATATAGAAGAGGTAATATTTAGATGGCTATTAAAAATTAACGGTTGGAGATAAAAAAGTGAAAATTTAGGATTGTATGTATATTTTGGTTCTACATCGTATAAAATTAAGAAAAAAAAATTTGGCTAAAAAATTTAAAATAATTTCGGGGGGGCAAGCCCCCTTTTCACTTAGGTAGACCGTACCACTTTAGAAACCATCCCGGGTTCATGCACAACAACTTTGATTAAGGTCATCATACGATCAAATGCATAGTTTGCGAGTCTATACGGAAAATACATACATACAAACATTCATTTTTATTTATATAGAAGAGGTAATATTTAGATGGCTATTAAAAATTAACGGTTGGAGATAAAAAAGTGAAAATTTAGGATTGTATGTATATTTTGGTTATACATCGTATAAAATTAAGAAAAAAAAATTTGGCCAAAAAAATTTTAAAAAATTTCGGGGGGGCAAGCCCTTTTTTCACTTAGGTAGACCGTACCACTTCAGAAACCATCCCGGGTTCATGCACAACAACTTTGATTAAGGTCGTCATACGATCAAATGCATAGTTTGCGAGTCTATACGGAACATACATACATACAAACATTCATTTTTATTTATATAGAAGAGGTAATATTTAGATGGCTATTAAAAATTAACGGTTGGAGATAAAAAAGTGAAAATTTATGATTGTATGTATATTTTGGTTCTACATCGTATAAAATTAAGAAAAAAAAATTTGGCCAAAAAAATTTAAAATAATTTCGGGGGGCAAGCCTCCTTTTCACTTAGGTATACCGTACCACTTTAGAAACCATCCCGGGTTCATGCACAACAACTTTGATTAAGGTCATAATACGATCAAATGCATAGTTTGCGAGTCTATACGGAACATACATACATACAAACATTCATTTTTATTTATATAGATTATTAAAATGACTATTTGACTATAAATACTTAAATTTAACTTTATTCCAAAACAGCATAAAAAAGGTAGTTCAAAATGGCGACAGTTTTTTACCTTTTGTCATCTATTGGCATTTCTCGAAAGCTGTAGAACGAGCACTGACATGAACGTGCAATGAGAAATGCATTCCAAACAAAACCGAAGATCACCGGTGAACCTGGTTCAACTGAACCATAGATTACCGCAGGTATGAGAAATCGACCCTAAGTAAAACTATGGTTACCACAATTACGTTATGACTATTTCTGGTAAATGTACTTATAGTAGGGGAGCAAATTATGCTAAATGTGCAGTCACTCGAGCGCGATGGGGACCTATTGGGTTATGAAGAGTAGGTCCTAAAACCAAAAAGGGTTAAATAAAGTTTTCCATTTAAGTGAGATTTACCATTTTCTAATTTAATTTTCTTTTTCCAACAATCGTTTTTTTAGATTATAGCGCCACTTATTCACAATTCGAAAAAATTTCTCGAATAAAAATTACTTATTTTTACGTAAGGAATCCAAATCTGCAATAAAAAATGGGGGCTCGCATTTAAGATTTTAAAGTAACCCCCCGCCCCACCTCCGTAGGGGGTCGTGTTTGGTACCATTCGATAGATTTTTCAAAAATATTGTACAGGTGTATTTTTCAGTTTTTCGATCTGATGTTCATTTCGCGAAATATCGCGGGATTCGTATTTAAAATATTAAATTTGCCCCCCACCCCTCTCCGTGGGAAGTCGTGTTTGGTATCATTCGCTTAATTTTTGAAAAATGTTGAGCAGGTATTTTTTAGTTTCTCGATCTGTCATTCATTTCGCGAAATATTCGCTTTTTTCTTGTGAAACTTTGGGACTCAACCGTTTCCTTACGTCCCGCTCAAATCGTCAGATTTTTTGAAATATACACTCTTTTGCATGTACTTAACTTACCTTATCTTAATCTGACAATTTTGAGTATTTTTAAGGATAGATTTTTTTTCGGGCCCCCCTTAACGAACTCCCCTGTGTTAAGAGCCAATATATGGTAGAGGTACATCTGCAGGCTACCAGGTTTCTCCCCATATGATAATCTGACACACTCGAGTAACTGCAAAAATCGCCGCTTGGGCTCCCCTACCATTATTTGAAAACTAATTAATTCAAAATCCATTCAAATTTTTTGCATATAAAGAATAATTTAGTCGGATATTAAACGTTGAAAGCACCAGGGATATTATAATAATAACGCTTTCGGTCAACGTATATAACTCGAGCCGAAGGCCCTCGGTCTATACATCATTGACCTCTAGCGTTATTATCCTTATAATATCCTTGGTACCTTAATAACTATAATATGTCTACAAAAGTTTCGTAGGTAGTCCGATAAGTACTTAGCCTACAAAAGAAAAAGGAAAATTTTGGAAAAGTGGCAATTTATTTCTCTACATAGTCTCCTTTTAGCTCGATACACTTGACTCAGCGACTCACTCAACTTCTTTAACCCGTCTGAAAAATATCTTTTCTCGAGTTCTGAAAAATAGGCTTCCGTGGCGGCGATGACCTCCCCATTCGACTTAAATTTCTGCCCAGCGAGTGTCTTCTTGAAGTTTGGAAACAAATAGTAGTCGCACGGAGCCAAATCTGGAGAATACGGTGGATGGGGCAACAATTCGTAGCCCAATTCGACCAATTTGGCTATGGCGACGGCGGAGGTGTGAGCCGGTGCGTTGTCATTGTGGAAGAGCACTTTTTTCTTTGTTCGGCGTTGAATCGGTCCAATAATTCGGCATAACAGGGCCCTGTGATCGTTTTGCCATTCTCCAAGTAGTCGATGTAGATCACACCTTGTGAATCTCAGAAAGTGCTGGACATCACCTTTCCGGCCGATTGGACAGTCTTCGCCTTCTTCGGAGCACGTTCGCCGGGTGCTGTCCACTCTTTCGATTGTTCCTTGGTTTCTGGTGTATACCAGTGAATCCATGTTTCGTCGATGATTATGAAACGACGTAAAAACTCCTTTGGATCACACGTAAATAGCGTCAAACACTGCTCTGAAGTGGTCTCACGGTTGCGCTTATTGTCTGAAGTGAACAAACGCGTCACCCATCGTTCAACAGCTTTCTCATGCCTAAAATTTTATGCAGCATATGACCTACGCCGTCTTTTGAAATACCTAATGTGTCAGCTATCTCGCGCACCTTCAGTCGGCGGTCTGCCAATACAAGATCGTGGATGTTTGTCACGTTATTCTCCGTGGTAGCCATTTTCGGGGCTCCTACGCGTGGCTCATCAACAATCGACGTTCGTCCACGTTGAAACTCATTAAACCAATTTTTGACAGTTGCCATTGAAGGAAAAGAGTCACTGTACACAGCATCCAAGCGCTCTTTGATTTCGCTGGGTGATTTCCCTTCCAAAAACAAGAATCTTATCACCGACCGATATTGCTCTTTGTCCATTTTATTAAAATCCGCGGATTTTCACACACAATCACAACAATACTATAATTTCGATTTGGCTGAAATTTTGACATTAGCCGTCTACCATAACGCATTAAATGACAGTACACTTCATTTGCGTTAGTGGCGCCCTCGGACGGAGAGGCTAAGTACTTATTGGACTGCCCTAGTAAGCCACGCCCAGGTGCCCCGAAATCGGCTACCACGGAGGATAACGTGAAATAAATCCACGATCTTGTATTGTCAGACCGTTGACTGAAGTTGCACGAGAGAGCTGACACAATAGGCATCTCAAGTGATCGCGTAGGTCATATCCTGTGTGATATTTTTGGCATAATAAAATAGTCTGCGTGATGGGTGCCGCATTTGCTCACTCCGGATAATAAGCAACTCTGCCTGGGGGTTATGAGCGCGAAGACTGGGAGAATTGAGTAGCTCAGAAGCCGCGTTCACGCTCACAGCCGGTCTCAAACCCGGATAAAAGAGGAGGGTTAATGGGCCAGGTTAGCATCCTACCCATTGTAAAGGAAAACAAGGCTCAAAGAACCGATATAAAGCCTCGTAACCTGACGAAAACCTAAGATGACGAACCACGAAAAGAAAAGGAAAACGACAAGGAAAAATAAACCTACAATCAGATTAGCAACATGCAACATGCAACATCACTTATTTCAACATCAAATACCAAGAGATAATAGAAGAACTGATAAATAAAAACAAAGACATTTGTGCAATCCAATAAATCAAGAAGGGGGTTAAAGGTCAAAGAGAATATAACCAATATATTTTAGCATAAAATGGAGTGAAGAACGAAGAACGAGCACGAGCAGACGTAGGTATACTTGTCCATAAAAAATTTAAAGACAACATAAGTAACTGCCGTTATATCTCTGAAAGAATAATACATATTCATATTACGAACATCACAACGGACTACCAAAAATGCAATGCTATATGTATCTATAGCCCCGAGGTAGGGATGGGAAAAACCTACCGGTTTAAACGTAAAACCGGTTTTTTTACTAAGCAATAACCGGTTTTACCGGTTGTTTTTTTGCCCCGGTTATAACCGGTTTTTTCTTTTTAAAGTAAAAACCGGTTATTAGGTTTTTACGGTGATTAGGATTAGGTTAGGTATTATTTTGGATCCCAATCATAATTATTATTTTCAAGTAATTATTCCAAACAAAACCATAATTCAAATTTTATTTTATTTTATAAAATACAGAAGCAAACTGAAAGTGCAATCTAACATCAGCCAGAAACAATTTTTAAGTTTTATTATAATATTTCCTTGAAAAGGTATTTGTAATCATAATATTTACATAAGAAATGATCTGGTTGAATTAGACGCAAACATCATCTATTTTTCATACTTAACTCTTGACATTGAAAGTGGGTGAATGACTTTTTCTGATTACCAAAAATAGTGCTCTGACTATGAATATCGAATTACTGATTGCGAATACGAATCTTCAAGAATTTCGCTACGTTTTCAAAACGATACACTCATACAGGAAGTATTAAATGAGTTAAAATGTACCTATTCTACAAATATACAAACGTGTTAAAAGTAATACATGTTCTTTCGATAGTAATACTAATTTTGATCATATTGATATCGAGTCGAATGGAGTATCGCAAACTAAAGTGTATTGTAAATGTAACTTTGTAACCTATTGGATTAAAAAACCGAAAACCGGATTTTCCAAAAACCGGTTTTTTCGGCCGGTTATAACCGCCAGGTTAAACCGTAAGCAAAAAAAAACGGTATAACCGAAAACCGGTGTTTTGTCAAGAACCGCCATCCCTACCCCGAGGACTGCAAACCTAAGGGTAAAAACAAAACAAGTGGGTCGAGGTGGACGTGTAGGTTGCAGTGGATGCTACTAGTTAAGTCGCGGTCGATGTCAACAGCACATAGCAAGGAGGTCACCTGCGCTGTCAGTTGAGCTAGAGCCACTATCAAGTAAAGTAGTTTAATGAAATTTGAATGACAAAAAGACTGTGCTTTTGCGATGTTGTGTCAGTCAAGTGATGATAGTGATGAAATGTCAGCTATCTGTAAATAATCAGATCCTTCTTCATGTTTCAAAAATTTACTGAATTTAACTACTTTAGAAATCCAAAAATAAACTGAATACAAAAAAGGTATTATATAAAAAGTATTAACACAGATAGCGCAGGTAATGACAACTTGGCTTCGAACGGACCAATCACAGGGAAGCATCCTTGTAGGCCGCGCAGTAGACATCCATGTAAAACAAACTCATTTTATTTTCAAAAGCATCGATGTAAACCTCCTGGATGGCATCGCGCTAAACCTCCACCGCGACTTACCTGCTCTGTTCTCTTCCATTCACTACGATGTGTTTGTTTTACATGGATGTCGACATCGACCGCGACCTCCACCTCTACCGCGACCCACTTGTTCTGTTTTTACCCTAAGGAGGAACGAGAGGCATGTTACAAACCGTTGCAAACCATCCTGGATAATATAACTCATAAAGAACCCTTAATTCTTATGGGTGACTTTAATGCATGAATCGGAAATGAAATAGTGTCAGGAGTAAAACAAAGATTCAAGGAAAACCTTGTAAACGGAAATGGAGAACTCATGGCTAATCTTTGTGCTTTTAACGAACTGAAATTCAATAAGACATTTTTCGACCATAAGCTTCAGTATAAATATACGTTTGAAAACTCCAGGGGGTACAAATCTATGATTGATTTTATAGTATCTAATAGAAAAATCCACCCAAAGCAGATTCTAGATATTTGAACTTTAAACTCAGCAGACGCAGGGAGTGAACACAAACTAGTCCTAGCAAAATTTGGGTCGGGCAGAAATTTGTTGAATGAGGAGTTCATAACCGGCATCCGGCACGGAAGCCTACTTTGCAGACCTCGACAAAACGTATTTTACAGACGGGTTAATAGACCAGGGCGCATCGGTAAAAATATTAGTACATTTGGACGTTGAGAGGTGACTCAAAATTTTTTGCATAAATTGCTTGAAAATAACTCAAATAATAATATTTGAGTTATCCTCCCTCTCAAAATGGTCCGGAACATTGTTTAAATAATCAAAATATCAAAAAATTAAGGAAAATTTTTTTTTGTTTTTTGATTATAACTTTAAAAGTATTCATTTCCGAGAAAAGTTGTACTTACATAAAAGTTGCGTAATTAAATTTCCTACAATATAGAATTGGGTCCAAATTTAAAAAATAGTCACCCTTGTTGCAAAATTGCAATAATTGCGAAAAAAATCATACAAAAACAAGTATTCGCATTTTACGTTTTTCAACCATTGATGCTACATTTAGGACCTTCGTATTTCACCCAGAAAAACTTTATAATACAGTAAAACAATACTGTAAATTTTATTAAGATCGGTTCAATAGATCTTGCAAAATAAATTTTGCAATCCAGCTTTCGCAAAAAAATTCATTTTTTCAAAATGTTACAGGACTTAAAATAAAGCAGATAGCAAGTTGAATTTTTTTGCTTACAGAAGTGTACTGTACCTTTCATTTGCAATTTGCAAAACTAATATTGATTAACTACCACCGCGTCAGGAATTTTTTTAAATAATCATTAATTATTGATGCTACGCGCAGGACAGCGGATAGTTTGCTCTGATTGGGCTTTCCAGTGACCTTTGATAATGATTGATACATTTTAATTTTTATTACATTTCGATATAAATAAATAAATTTGTTTATTGTGAAATAAAAACACATACTTTATCCTTTGAAATAACACTTTTTTTGACAAAAACATTCTTTGTTCATATATTTTAAAATAAAAGTTTATTATTTTTAAACATACGCAATTGTTTAAACCATATTTCACAAACAATAATAAAATTGGTTTGATTTTTGTGGAATTAAGATATTAAAATACAACAAAATATAGAGTAAGAAAATAATATATTAGATAAAGATTTGAAGACATTTTGGTGGAAATCAACTTGTGTGAATCGAACACCGCTGTCCTGCGCGTAGCACCAAAAATTAATGTTTATTTAAAAAATTTCCTGACGCCGTGGTAATTAATCGATCTTATTTTGCAAATTGCTAATAAAAGGTACAGTAGACTTCTATAAGCAAAATAAAATTAAACTTGATATCTGCTTTATTTTCAGTCCTGCAACATTTTTAAAAAATGAATTTTTTTTGCGAAAGCTGGATTGCAAAATTTATTTTGCAAAATATATTAAACCGATCTTAATGAAATTTAGAGTGTTGTTTTACTACATCTCTGGGTAAATATGAAGGTCCTGAGTGTAGCATAAATGGTTGAAAAACGTAAAATGCCAATACTTATTTTTGTATGGGTTTTTTTCGTAATTATTGCTATTATTGCTAATTATTGCAACAAGGGTGACTATTTTTTAAATTTTTAATCAACTCTATATTGTAGGAATATTAATTACGCAACCTTTATGTCAGTACAACTTTTCTGAGAAATGAATAGTTTTAAAGTTATAATCAAAGAACCAATAAAAAAATCGAATTTTTCCTTCATATTTTGACATTTTGATTATTTAAACAATGTTCCGGACCATTTTGAGTGGGAGTATAACTCAAATATTATTATTCGAGTTATTTTCAAGCAATTTCTGCAAAAAATTTGAGTCACCTTTCAACGTCCATCTCAAAAAAGATGCGCCCTGGGCTATAAACAAAGTGGAGCATCGCTTGTGTCAGGTTTCTCGAGATAAAGGAGACTTCGTTCAGAAATAAATCACCACTTTTAAAAGTATGTACTTATTTGGTTTTCTTTTGTAGGCTAAGTACTTATCGTGCCGCCCTAGTACCTGGTCAGAGATCAATTAATAGACGAGGCGCAAAAGAAAGGTAATACGAAGTAAGCTTTAAATGATAGATAATTAATTTATAACGGCGCGGCGGTACAGATCGGAGGTTAAATAAAAGCCTGAATTTTAATAGTGTAATATTTCAATCTTTTGTGTTTTCAAATTATTTGATCTTTATAGTTACATACAGGCGCGGATACAGAGTGGGGTCAACGAGGCTTTAGACCCCCTCTTGTACTTAGTCTCTAAATATTATTTTTTTACAGTTTTACAATATTGTTCCGACGTAAGCAAAGGAACATTACTGCTATAAATTATCATTTTGTGTAACTGTTTTACGCAGAATGTTTGATTTGAATTATTAATTTATGCAACAATATGTTTTCCACATTTTAAACAATGAACAGTATGTCCGAATGCATTCACACAACGGTCGAGCCTATGTGGCAACATTGGAACATTCAATACAGTTGATTCACTGTTATAATTCGGTTTGGGTGTAGCAAAACTAGCGGTATTTAAAGACAATCAGATACAAAACGACAATTTCTGATATGGAGATGTCAATCCCAAGAAACCATCCAATATCTTACCGGGGGATGCCAGGCGTTTGCTGCAACTGAATAAGGAACGGCATAACTCAGTGGGAAAGATCCTTCATTAAGAGATCAGGTATATCAAATCAGATATATCAGGTATGACAGATAAGGTATCAAAGTGGGATTTCTCCAAACCAACCATCTCCCATATTATAATGTTGTTCTGAAGCTATTTTCCTGTGGAATTTTTGCAATTACATAACTAGTTTTGATGGGAAATAAGCCACAATTTTACTTAAAAGAAGGTTTTAATAACGTTTCGACTCCCAAATCGGGTGTCGTTTTCAAAATACAAAAATATTAATAAAGCTATTTTCTTGTGACATTTTTGCATTTAACTAGTTTTGATGGGAAATAAGCCACAATTTTACTAAAAAAATGATTTTGTTAACGTTTCGACGATCAAATCGGGTGTCGTTGTCAAAATACAAAAAACATTAATCTTTTTTGTATTCTGACGACACCCAATTTGGGCGTAGAAACGTTAATTAAATCATTTTTGTAGTAAAATTGTGGCTTATTTCCCATATTATAAATACGTTCATGAGAGTATGCTTGAGAATTACAATTGCTGCGACAGCAGACTAAACAGTGGCATATAATAGAACAGATCTCATTTGTTAATAAATTCATGATACCTACAAAACCCTAATTAATGTGGCGATACCTAACAACAATAATCTGCGTATCAAATATAATGAAAAGAAAGCCAAGTACGGAGATTTGGAAGTACCGAAACAATATCTACCTATTATTCTCTCTACTACTGCAGTCATTTCGAAGAACCTTCTAGAAAACATAAAATAGTTGGGTCTGAATGAACATCTGTATAGACCATGCTGAAAGTTGTACCACTTTCATCGACCAGATATACACGAAAATTTTATTTTTGGGAGAAACTCCAGCACACTAAGTCACCTAGGGCTCAGTAGCATGGAAAGAGATAGGGTAGATAGAGATAGGATTGAGATAGTAGCACCAGAGCTCAATCCATTCAGTGCAGTAGAGAGAACAACATTACCGCGGTATGCAGGAGGAAGAGGACTTATGTGTATAGGCAAGCAAATAGAAAAGCTGGTTGCTAATTTAAAAACCTATTTTCAGACGCAAGCCGAGATATCTACTTTAAATCGCGCAATTTGGGCATTAGATGAAATAGCGCGGCTTAAACTGATGGAAAAACAATGAGCATAAACCACTTTTCTAAGCAAGAAAATGCAAACCTGGATGAGTCGAACTACTGGTTGATGTCAGGAAGGATATTTGCCGAAGCAGAGGAAAGATTATTCACCAGGAATTTACCAGTAAACTGGGACTTCTCCAAACCGACCACCTCCCTTGTTATCAATACATCCCTGAGCCTTAGGGGGAGCGTGACCCGTACTTATGGCTAAATCTAGATAATAATAATAATAAAATTTTCGGAAAGTCCAGCCCCCCCTATTATGAATTTCTAGATCCGCGCCTGGTTACACATCACAATAGTTTCTAAACGTGAAAAGTAGCACTTTACAGGACAGTTTAAAATTTAAAAAAATTGTAGTGTGTCCTGTGCCGTGTGCGCCACATAATAGAGAGTTTAAAAAAAAAAAAGTAAAAAAAAGAAAGTTCCTTTATTACAGGATGTTTTAATAAAGGACAAATACAGGATATGTCTAATGAGAGTTATCGGAAACGCAGTTTTAAGGAATCTCTTATTTTGACAAATGACACATTAAATATTTTTTGTAAATATAAAAATAACTTATAAAATTCTATTTGTTGATAAACACATAAATATAAGTGAAGTTAGAAGCCTTTCTTTTCTTGTTTCTTCGCATAATTTGACCAATTTGTGACATTTTTGACACGTTACGTCAAAATAAAGGATCCTTTATTAAAAGATTTTTGTCCTGTATTGTTCCTTAAATACGGGCGGCCTGTATTTTATTACAGGACAAAAATAAAGGTCGCGATACTGCGCTTGCGTATATGTCAAAATAAAGGATCTTTTATTAAATAACGATGTTAAATTGGGTTTCGACATCTCTCTAATAATAATAAATTTTAAGAATCTAAATTATTTTCAAGTAAGGTTTGTATAATATGCATGTAATATGGCCATGCTCGGTACCTAATATGGCTATCTAACACATTTCCAACTATTTTATGTCTAAATGATAGAAACCTTGATAATATCATTGTAATACAAACTTACTGCGGAAACTTTCCAAAAGATGGCGCCATATTTTCTACCCTCGCCGTTGTAGAAACTATTTATTAATATTTCATATTTTTTTTAATCTCATCTGGTTCTAATAGGTAAGTTTTAATTATTTTTTTGTATATCCCTTAGTTTAGCCGTAATCAAGTGGTTTGGCGCACTCTTTATATCCAGATAATCCATACATAATATGTTCATACATATATTAGATACCTCTTATCTAATTATAATAGTTCCTTAACTTAAACTAACTTAAATAAAAAACCGTAAATTTTGCCCAAAATATACTTGGACAAAATATCTTAAGGTGACCATATTACGTGCACATACTTTCCCTATATAAAAGGTGTCCCCGAAAATAGTGCGTTCCTTTAAGGTATGGATATAATATACAATTTATAAAAAAAGTCCTATACCGTTTTTCCTAAAGTTAACCGTTTCCACAAAAAGTTACATTGTTCTCCATAAAAGTGAATTTTTATTTTCATAAAATTAAATAGTCTGGCAACGTCATACAAGAACTTATTTTTGTGACTTTGGAAATTTAACGTAATCGAACCGCTTGTTTATTTGCTATTTGAGGTGTGATTTTAAGTTTGTTGACATCCGAAATGTACATAAGTACCTGAAAAATAATTTATTTCTTGCTAATAATGTGGCATTCGCTATTATCTGAAATAATTAAGGTTTTGCCCAAGTAGCAATTTGTCGACGCGACAACGTTGTCTACCGCGTGGCAACGTTTTGTTACAACGTTGTTATTGCCTAGAAGACGACCCTATTCTGCACTAATTTGGTGGACGATTTTTGAGTTGTCTTGACGTTGCCTAGGCAACCTCCTATGAAGCAACATCGTTTCGTAAGCGTTGCATAAGACAAGTGAAGCGACTATAAAAAGAACCTGCGCGTGCAATGGTTGCTCAAGGAGTCAGACTAGTTATGTTTTTTTACCTATATTTTTAACACCTGTATGGTGAATGCGAAAACCAAAAAGGTAACTATTTTGACATCGTATTAGGTATTTAAATTTATATAAATACATAAGGACATAACAAAATTACCTGATCTGAAATTTATAAACGCATCTCAGATTACCGTCAAATATGGATATTTCACCTTTAAAAAACACACGCGCTACTTTTTTACGACATTTTTGACAAAAACATGCAAATTTAAAAAAATCAAATTTTAATATAAAAGTCAAAATTTATGTTAAAAATGTTCTGTATAAATTTAATGTATTGATGGTGCTTTTAAAGTTATCAGAAAATGCCTGCATTTTTTATATTCTGTGTTTTCATTTTCTTTACATCCCAAAAATCTCAAGTAAAACCAAAATGGTGCATTAAACAATATTACCAATATTACTAAAAAAATACCTTATTACCAACTCTAGACCGATAAGACAACTTAGAAGTCCAATCGCCAACCAAACCCGGCCGCGCTGACTATTCCAACCATTTTAGAACGCGCCCTCTTATTGGGTGACAGAGAGGTCATGTGACCAGTGTCAAAAGTGTAGCAATCTCCTTAACAGCGTTGCCACAATTAGGAGATTTCTAGATTTCTACTTTTTTGGTAGATTTTTGATATTTTTTAAAATATTCTAGTAGGTAATATTTTTTAGTAGATTTTTGGTATATTTCAACATTTTGTTATGACTAAAATAAAATTTGCTTTTTAATAGTATTTACCCCATTTCTAAATTAATTTTCACACATTTGGTTACAATTTCCCAATCCGAAAATAAGATTCAGAATAAATAGGTCATTGCCGAAAATAAGATTCAGGACGTAGATGATAAATATTACAGAGAAATGAAACTGGATTCTTGTGTAACAAACTTGCAGATTTCAAGTAACAGTGCAAGCAGTATTTCAGGTGTTATTGAAGAGTTCTGGCATTCGGTGAGCCTATTAGAAGCTAACGATGGAAAACTAAAATATCTAAACATATGTAACTTTGCAAAACACAAAATGTTGTGTTCACGTGTTTCTAATGTTAAATGCGAAACAATTGTTTGAAGAATTTGATCCAGTCATGCAGCTGTTAAAATTAGTGGATGACAAAATATTCTAGTTGTTAAATGTACCTATTCATTTTTTTCGAAGCATTAGGAAACTATAATAAGTATTTTTGAAAAATTTAAACGCAGAATGAAAGACTGCATTATTTAGAAAAACCAAAACGTTTCTTTTGAATGAGATATTTGGAATTAAAATGACACTACATTTTTGTCCTTGGACTTTTTGTCCTTGGAATAATGTAATCTTTCTTTCTGCGTTTAAATTTTTCAAAATACTTTTAGTTTTCTTAGGATTCGCAAAAAATGAAAACATTAAAAATACATTGAACATTTTAACGGGCGACATTTTGCGCCTATCCCCGTAAGTTAGCTGTTTTTTTTATTATCAAAAATCCCAAATATATCCCAAAAATCCTTAAGTATATTTTAGTTTTTGATTTAGTAGATTTTAGCTAAAAAATGGTAATTACCAGTTGTTGTTTTGGAATAATTAGGTTTCCAATTTTTTGGAATTCCTCTTGGGACAGTTAAGACGGATATGCAGATTACTGTATAAGTATACTGTATTTACATGGCCTAAAAAGAATCTACTGATTTTGTGAGAGCAAAACTACTGAAAGAGTAAAAACTGACCTGGTAACCCCGTCTAGCAAAGCTGATACAAAGATTGAAAGATTAAGGTTATCAAATCTACTGATAAAATAGTGGACAATGGAATGGAAACCAGCTATTAAAAAAACAAACAAACAGGTTGTTAAATAAATCGAAAATTTCCAGCAAAATAAAACATATAATAATAAGAAAAAATAAGGTTATAAAGTAAATTCTTTTTCTCCTTCTGAAGTTGCCGCAAAGGTGTCAAACACCTAGGGTCGTGACAGACAACTTCAGAGTCGGCCAGAAAACCCAAATCGGCCAGGGCGTAAATTAGTTTAGCATTATAACGTTTTTAAGTCGTTGCGATTGTTGAAAAAACTGAACTGTGATATGTAGTTGTCACAATGGTAATAAATTAGTTGCCCGTATAACTAAAGGTATTACTTAAAGTTGTAACATCGTAATGTCAGTCGGGATAGGGGACGTTGGCCGAAACAACTGAAAATGCTCTCGGGCAACGTTATATACAGTGCATTTGTTTGTACTGACAACCGATGTGTCGAAAAATTGCTACTTGGGTGGATTAAGGCTCGAAGTTTTACATAAATAATTATAACTTTTACTATGGCTTATTTCCTAAAATGCAATTAATGCACCTAAAAAAATATTTGTAATGTTTTTCTGAAATGTAGCTACCGAAATATGGAATAATTTTAAACGAATTGATAAAATGTCAATTATTTACAAGAAGAAATACTTTATTTTTTAAATAAACTACTTAGTATTACGTATTTATTAAGCTTTAAAGGTGTTGAGTGCAAGGGTTTTAACTGAATTACATAGCTTACAGTGGAAATTAAATATAACAGACAACATTTAATAATTCTAGTTTTTACTTGTGAGCTAAAATTAAATTAGATGTTTGTACTTGAAAAAATATTGTTTATAATAAATGTTCAAAGTCAGCTCCACCTGCGCGAACACATGCATCGTTACGACGAATTCAGTTGTTAGTAATGCCATAGTCAACTAAATTATGTCAGATAGTTTCTGTAGCATCAAAAATTCGTTCCCGTAATTCAGCTGATGTTTGGATTCCATCTCGGTTATCATTCACTAACGGTTTCAGATGTCTCCAGAAATAAAAATCTAGTACATTGATTCCGGGACTTCGTGGTAGACAAAGAATGGGTCCATTCCTACCAATCCAACGATGAGGATCTAGAAGAAGTGGTATCCAGAAGATTTTCCACAGCTATGGTAAAATGTGCTGGGGTTCCGTCGTGAAGAAACCATATTTCACAGAGTGCTTGCAAAGACACGTCTTCAAGAAGTACCGGTAAAACTTATAATTTGTGAAATAATCTGCCTATAAATGTATGCTAAATTTTCGTTGAAAATTTGTCCTACATATGAAACTAGGGTCTTCGTCACTCCTTATGTGGCAATTATGAAAATTATACACACCATTTCTCGTGAAACATGCTTCATTAGCGTATAACACTTAGGATGGAAATTCAGGTCCTCTAGTCTGACGACTTTACCTTGAAACCACTTATAAAATGTTAATCGTCGAGGAAAATTACTTTGGTGAAAATCTTATACTCTCTGATAGTGATATGGATGTAGAAGTTGTTCCAGAAATGTTCTATGAACAACGTTTTTCGACATGCCAACTGCCAACCAGTGCTCGTATACTTACATTTGGATTATTCTTCACAGCATCTATAATGTCGTCTTCTATATTTAATCGACGGATACTTCTTGTTCTTCCGCTATTTGTTTTTTTTTTTTTTTTTTTTTCGGTACAACCCCTTTTCTAATAATCTTTGAGAAACATTCACAAAAGTTCGAGGATTAGGAGCTTGCCTTTAGCGATACCGATGCACATAAACTTGATCAGCTAAATTACTGTTGCAGTGACCTTCTCTATAAATAATCAAGATCTCGTGATACTCACGAATCGAATTTCGCGGTGGTAGTAAACACAATCGTGTTGACACTAAACACACATGACATGTTCCAAACTATCATGTAGTGATGAAAAAAAGTACCTACCCTTTACAAAGTAACAAAGTAAGGATATAATATTTGTCCAATATCCAAAGTACATACATACCGATCACTCGTTGCAAATACTTGTTCTTTTGGTACAGAATAAAACTAAACGATTAAGCGAAATATCCGGATGTCGGCATGTGGGTAACATCAAACAAAACAAATTCTTGTTTTGTTTGATGTTGAGGACGAAGACAGGGTGTAATGTAAACACTAAAGGCGCGTGCCGAAATGGATATCGGTTTCGTTGATATTTACACGATTCATTACTTTACTACCAGATACAACTCTAATACAAAGAAACCTACAATTTTTTAATTGTGACTGTCTTTAGATCTTTCGATTTTTGTATTGCACGTAGTTGCCTGATTTCAATTTGCATACCAAAATGTATTTTAGTTTTTGGTCAAACAGTTGAATTTAGAAAAAATGTTATAAGACTTTTTTGCTCTACATGGTGCCTTCTACCTATATCTTTAAATAACGCACTATCTTCGGCGACGCCCTGTATACCTATGCTACCATACTGTAAAGGTTAAGTGTTTGCCGTACCTTGTTGAGCAAAAACGGATATAGTATTTATGATAGCGTCGCTCCAGTTTATGGAATTTCGATTATAAATACTGTTTTCTTCGTGGTACAGAGCAAAGATTAAAATTAATATAGCAAAAGCTGAAAGTGAAATCAAACAAATCCATACAGTTGTTGTAAACGGTTTGGTGAACATATCTATAGAATTCAATCTTTTTGGATCCCTAAAGATAAATGCAGATCTGAAACAATAGAATCAATTATCAGTAATAATATTTTGCACAATATGGAATAATATATTATCTTATAAATAATATAATATTAATTATAGTTGAAATGTAAGACAGTTTTTTTCAGTATCATTACTTGTAAAATATGTCCATCACAAATGAAATAAGATATAGTAGAGAATTAGTCTTAAAATGGGCAAGAAAACAAGATTTATTATATTATACTGTACACTCCGATACCAGTACCCGAAATATTAACAAGGAAAAAGGGCATTGTCACCCAAGGATCAGAATTGATACCAGAAATCACAATAGACGAAATAATACTAGCCATAAGAAAAGCTAAGAATAACAAATCTCCAGGCGATGATTGTGTAGTTACTGATGCAATCAAAATCGGAGGCACTTGTCTTCTTAAGAAAATAAAAAACCTTTTTAACATGTGCCTTTTAGATAGTAATATACCCGACAAATGGCACAATGCTGAAGTAATTATATTGTACAAAAAAGGAGTACCCATTAATTAGAAAATTACAGACCTAAAGGCCTTTTTAGTCACTTATACAAACTCCTTACAAGAATAGTAACAAATCATCTTGAGAAAAAACTTGATTTCTACCAGCCAATGGAGCAAGCGGGATTTCGTATCGGATTTGGAACACATAATCACCTAAAGAATATTGAAACGGTAATAGAAAAGACTATCGAATACAATCGACTACTCGTTTCGGCTTTTGTAGATTTCCATAAAGGCTTTGACACGGTAGAATTTGACAAAATTCTGGAAGCACCACAAGCATGCCGCATTGACTACCGATACATAAGGTTAATTTACAATACATACAAGAACGCAACTATGTCGGTAAAACTACATAAAAATACAAACAATATCCTAATCGGCAGAGGAGTCCGACAGAGCGATATCTTATTGCCTAAACTCTTTACCGAAGTACTACAATATGCTAGTAAAAAGCTTAACTGGGAATAGCGAGGCCTGAATATTGGCGGTAGAAGATTAACAAATTTGAAATTCGTAGACGACATAGTTTTATTCTCTCACAACCTCAAGGAAATATGTACAATGCTCCATGAACTTCAGTTAGTGTGTGCCAGTGTAGGTCTTAAAATAAACATCTCCAAAACAAAATTGATGACAAACCTAGTACCTAGCGGAAATATCAATATTGGAGACAACGAAGTAGACCTAGTGTAAAAATATATATACCTTGGACACGAAATAAAGATCACAATACACAACCAAAGATGCGAACTACGAAGAAGAATAAACCTAGCATGGGCAGCCTATAGAAAACTCAAAGACATCTTGAAAAGTGATATACCAATTTCTTTAAAACTTAAAACATTTGACCAATGTGTGTTGCCTGTGAAGACTTATGATGCCGAAACTTTGACATTGACAGCTACAACTTCTAAAATGCTGCAAATAGCTCAGAGGAAAATGGAAATATCAATGCTGAGTATATTGCTTCGTGACCGAGTTAGAAATGAAGACTTAAGACGAAGAACAGGAGTTACCGATGTAATTTCCCGAATTGCCACCCTGAAATGGAACTGGGCCGGACACGTCGCCCGAATCAGTGATGGGAGGTGGACGAAGAGATTACTTGAGTGGAGGACGAGATTAGACAAAAGAATTAAAGGAAAAATACCTACTCGTTGGATTTACGATTACAAGAAAATGTCAAGAAATTAGATGCAAAGTGCTAAAAATAGAGCACAATGGACAAAATGAGGGAGGCTTATGTCCAGCAGTGGACGCAAAGGGCTGGAGGATGATGATGATGATGATGATGGTGATGATGATGATGACACTCCGATAACAGAAGATCAACTCTACGTCAATCAAGCCAGTGTAGAAAATGTGAAGCACTATAACTATATCATCGTGAAGAATGGACCAACGACCAAAAAATAAGAGTGCGCATCGTAAAAGCTAGATTTACCTTTAACCGGATGGGGGCCTTCTTCAACAGCCACAACTTCTTGCTTGGTATAAAAGTAAGAATGCTGCGATGCCACGTTTTTCTCTCCATTTTTATGGTGTTGAATCTTGAATTTTGAACAATTATAGGTGCCGAAAATTGGAATCATTTGAGATGTGGCTATATCGGAGAATTCTTAAAATCCCATGGACTGACGGAGTCACAAATAAGGAACTTCTCAGAAGAATGAAGAACAACCGGGAGGTACATTGACCACCATTAAATCTCAAAAGTTACAGTATTTCGGATACATGATGCGAAATGAATCCAGTGATGGCCTCCTACAAGCCACCTTGCAAGGAAAAATACTTGAAAAGCGAAAGAAGAAGAACGTACTGGTTGGAGAATCTCAGAACCTGGTTCAACACAATATCTGTGCAGCTTTTCCGCGCTGATACAGATAAGATAAAGATTGCCATGAATATCGCCAACATTCGTCACGGATAGGTACAGTTATAGGACTAGACTATAAACAAGAACCCAGACACTTCGACCGTTATAGGACTAGACGTGAGCTGCGCGCAAACAGTAGAAGGGATGCAGAATTCATTTGGGACTTGAATTACAGAGTGGCCACGGTTTTTACAAGTATTGACCTGTTTCTTTTGAAATGTTGTTTACATAAATCATTGCTTGGGTTACTAGGGGAGAGTTGGATAAAACGCGATAGTCGGATAAAACGGGTTACCTAGCCTAGAGACCCAACTAGTGCTGCTATCAATCGGACAATGACGAAAACTTATTCTCAGTAGTCATTTTAACATTTTCAGTTAGTTTTACCTCGATGCCATTATCTGATGAAAAGTTGTTGTAGGTATTTAGAATTGTTTCACTCCATTTTTTTGGTACTTTGTACTTTTAAGTGCGTTTTTTCTACATTATATTGCCTGTATATCTAAACATATAATTCCGGTGACTATTACATTTAATTAAGCACTCATTAACGAATATTCTCATGTATAGTCTATCTAATTTCACTTTCACGTTTAGGCAGGAGCCATTTTTGTTTTGAAAAATGTCTGAGTTGGACAAAAAGGGACACTTATAAGTTGGATAAAATGGGATACAGTTTTTTATGTTCCATTTTATCCACCTATTTATTTTTTGGCCTATTAATTTTTTAAATAGCGATAAAGCGTGTTTTCATACTGCAGAAAATAATAACATTTTTTATGTGACTTTTGGTCTGATATACGTACCTAGTACTAAATAAAAGGTCTTATTTCCTATTTTACAATAAAACATAAAAAAGGCCTATTTTTAAGTTTCTGACTACTGAAGATATAGTTTTTTCAAAGGTAGATTTTGCTTTTTTGCTTGTTTGTGCTTTTGCACAAACGGTCCTGGTAAAGAGACAGTGAGGTCGATTTGAATCTGCTACGCAATTTAGCTTCAAAATTACTGAGGTATTGCGAACAGATAAATCACCAAAGTCTTAAAAAGTGTAAATAAGTGAATTAAGTAATTTAGAGTGTAAACTAAACAAGAATTTTAAAAATAAGATCCAACCATTATTAACCTAACTTAGCTTTAATAAAAATATATTTTAAATTACTAACAGTAAAACAATAATTAATTATCATTAAGTTTTTCGGCACTGATAAGAAGTCACGGTCCGCTGGGGCGACTAGCCGTTGCTTCCTTTCGCGGTGTTAGTGACTAATAGAAAAATTCAAGTTTTTTGCACCTATCGAAAAATACAGAGTCGAAATATTATTGTGGATATAAATAAATAACCGATAATTAAACAATTTTTAAATAATTTTAAAAGTAAAATAAAAATTTAAAAATTAAATAATTAATAAATAAAATAACAATAATATTATTACATAGTAATAAGTAAATACAGAATTAGGTCTCTAAATAAAAACACAATGAGTGAGCATAGAAGCGAAACTGGAAGCGAGGTAGAAACAGACGAAGAAACTAAACGGAAGAGAACGGAAGGAAACGATGACAGTTTTGAAAGAAGTAAAAAAGCAAAGAGAACACAACAGAAAAATGAAGCAGACAAAGACACAAATGCAGTCATGATTAGAATGATGAAAGAACTTATGGAGAAAAATGAAGAACTGATGAATGAAATAAAACAGGTCAGGAAGGAACAAGCCGAAAACAATAAGCAATTAATGGAAATGAGGCAAGAGAATCAGAACTTGAAAAGAGAAGTAAAGCAACTACAGGAAAGAATCGAATACATAGAAAAATACAGTAAGAAGAAAAACCTGATAATATCAGGATTAAAAATGGACACAAACGACGATAGAAACATTAGAGAAGAAATGGAAAATTTCCTAGTCAGAGAACTGCAAGCTAAAGTGAAATTAAGGAACGCCACAAAAATTGGAGAGAATCTCTGTGTTATAGAAACGGAAACAATGACTGAAAAAATGGAGATATTGAAAAACAAGAGAAAGTTAAAAAACCACAACGAACGCATTTACATAAACAGTGACCTAACGATGAAAGAAAAAGAAATACAGAAACAATTAAGCAAGGTGGCGAAAGAAGAAAGAGAAAAAGGAAAAATGGCAAGAATTGGATACAAAAAGTTAATAGTAGACGGTAGAGAATGGAGATGGGATGAAGAGAAGGAGCAGCTATACGAAATAAAAAAAGGAGAAGCTGCACCAGGGGGGTCAAAAAAGTAAAAAATAATAATCAACATGAGAAAAATGGTAACGACATGGCTACAATAAGGACGATGAATTCGGAAAAAGGAAAAGAAGATAAGAAAGGAAATAAACAAATTGAAGATGTACTGAAAGTGGGCACATGGAATGTAAGAGGGACCTACGATGAAGGAGCATTAAGAAATTTAGATAAAATACGAGAGAAATATAGAATCGAAATAATGGCCTTGCAAGAGACCAAGCAACTAGGAAATGAGATAGTAAAAGTTAGGAAAAGTACCCTTTTTAAAAGCGGCGGGCCAAATAGATACCTGGGGACTGGTTTTATAGTATCAGACAGAATAAGACGAGTAGTAACTGACTTCCAAGCAATATCAGAAAGACTGTGCTATTTAAGATTTGGCGGGAAGTATAGAAAAATTAGCATAATTAATGCACATGCTCCTACAGAAGAGAAAGACAAAAAATGAGTTGGAAACAAAAAATGAGTTCTATGAACAACTCGGTGAGCTAATTGGGAAAATACCAAAATATGATATAAAAATAATTGTGGGAGATATGAATGCGAAAGTAGGAAGAGAAGAAATTTATATGAATATAACAGGAGGTAAAAGCCTACATAAAGAAAGTAATGACAATGGCAAAAAACTAATAGAACTTTCTATGGAACATAACCTTAAGATAGTAAGTACACAATTTGATCATAAAGATATACACAAAATAACCTGGATCTCTCCTGATGGAAAAACAAGAAACCAAATAGACCATGTCCTCATTGAAAGAAAACACAACAAATCTGTGACTGATTGTAGAAGTTACAGAGGAGCAGACGCGGACAGCGATCATATATTGACAATAGTCAAACTTAAGCAAGAAATTCCCAAGCTAACAAGAAAAGGAACACAACGGAAAAAATACCAATTAGAGCGACTCCAAGATAAAGAGGTACCAAAAAGAACAGAGGAAGAGATAAACAAAAGATTGGAAAGAATCACGACCGGGAACCTAGAAGAGGAATGGGAACAAATACAAGCAGCTTTGATAGAAGCGGCAGACCTTAGCATTGGTAAAGCAGAAAAAGAAAATAGAGAACAATGGTTTGATGAGGACTGCAAAAGAATTCTAGAGCAGAGAAACAACGCAAAAATGGAAAATATTAGAAACAACACAGAAAAAAGTAACGAGTATTATAAAGAAAAGAGAAGAGAAGCTAAGCGATTATGTAGGCAAAAGAAGAGAAAAGCACTGGAAAAGCAACTAGAAATAATAGAAGAAAACTATTTCCAAAAAGAAGTTAAAAATTTTTTATCAAGGAGTAAAAAAAACACGAGGGACACAAAATATATGCATAATGTTTTGCAGAAATAAAGATGGTATGTTGTTGGGAGACAAGACAGAAAAATTTAATAGATGGGCAGAATACTTCGGAGAATTATTAAACGATAAAGCCCAAACAGAAACAGAAATGCAACAGCGAGGGCAAGAAATCGAACAACAACAAATACAAGAAGCGGAACCACAACAAACACAAGCACCGACAGAAAGGGAGATAATAACAGTAATAAAGTGTCATGAGGCTGAATAGCTCATAAATGTAAAGTCCTGTGATCATAGATCACTTGAAGTGATTGTTGACAGACGATGACACAGGACAAGGACACGAGGCCTCATGGCAGGGGTTAGGTCAAGTAAGGACAATAGAGCAATGACTTTGAATTATAAAATATAATTATTGAATAAAGTACTATAACAATTCACAAGACCTTAAACATTATTACATGGCGCAGTCTAGTGGAAAATAAACCAAAATCATGGAAGTGAGGTTACCAAATACATTGTCATTTGAAGGAAATGTGGCCGAAAATTTTAAAAGATTCAGACAAAGTTTTGAAATATATCTGATGGCCTCTGGAAAAAGTGGTAAAAGTGATGACGTTAAGGTAGCAATTTTACTCAATCTAATTGGAGAAGAAGGCATTGAAATCTATAACACTTTGGAATTAACGGAGGCCCAAAAAGGCAAGCTAGCAGATGTATTGGAAGCATTTGAGTCTTATGTCACGCCTAGAAAAAACGTGGTCTATGAAAGATATGTGTTTTACAACCGCATTCAAGAAGAAAGAGAGCCGTTTGACCACTTTTTAACAGATTTAAAAAACAAAGTAAAAAATTGTGAGTTTGGAGCAGAAGCATCTTCAATGGTAAGAGATAGAATAGTATTAGGCACTAATAGTAAGGATGCACAACAAAACATGTTAAAGACCATTAATTTAGATCTGGCTAAAGCTATTGAAATATGTAAAATGCATGAAATATCCCAAGCTCAAATAAAAGAAGTTCAGAACAGCTTGGAGAAGGTTAAAATTGAATCAATTGGGAGTAAAGCCAAGCAGGGGCAAAATTCAGTCCAAACATTCAGGAGTGCAAATTCTAGAGATGAATATAGCTGCAGAAACTGTGGGAGAGTCCATGGGCCAAGGAGGTGTCCAGCATATGGAAAAAAGTGCAGAAAGTGCGGTAAAAATAACCATTTCGATAAAGTGTGTTATCATAGCAGGTTAGTGAGAGAAGTACAAGTGGAAGAAAGTGAAAATAACGAGGTAGGTGATTTTATGATATCATCAATCACTGTTAATGAAATCAAGAATAAAAATAATAAAGACTGGATCGAAAATTTAAAAATTAGTAATGTTGATATACCTTTTAAAATAGATACAGGGGCACAGGTTAACATTTTGCCTAATGGTTTTGTTCAAAAAGTTTGCAAAATTAATGATTTAAAAGAAACTAAAGTCATACTTGAAACATATGGTGGTTTTAAGGTCGTTCCTATTGGTACAATAAAACTTGTCTGTAAATATAAAAATATTGATTATTTATTAGAATTTGTTGTAGTTAAAGATAGCCTTACACCAATTTTAGGGTTAAAATCATGCTTAGATTTAGATTTGATACGAAGAGTAGATAACATAGATTTAAACATAACAAAAAGTGCCTTTATTAAACAAAATAGTGATGTATTCATTGGATTAGGCAAATGTCCTCAAAAATGTAAACTAAAACTTAAAGATAATTGTGTTCCTGTAGCTAAACCACCACGAAGGGTCCCTTTAGCCATTAAAAAAAGATTAGAAAACACACTTTTAGATTTAGAAAAACGTGGCATCATATCTAAATGTGAGGGTCCTACTGAGTGGTTGAGCAATTTAGTTATCGTTGAAAAGCCTGATAAAACGTTAAGAATCTGTTTGGATCCTAAAGATTTAAACCAAGCGCTTGAAAAGGAATATTGCTTAATACCTACTATTGAAGAGATATGCAATAAGTTAAAAAACAAATGCTATTTTTCTGTTTTAGACTTTAAAGAGGGATTCTATCAAGTTCAGCTAGATGAGGAGTCCAGTAGAGTTTGTGCATTTGGAACTCCCTTTGGAATTTGGAAATTTGATAGACTTCCATTTGGACTAAATATTGCCCCCGAATTTTTTCAAAGAATTAACTTAGAGAATTTTGGTGATATTGAGGGCTGTCTTATATATTTTGATGATCTTTTGATATTTGCTGATAGTCTTAAAGAACATGATAGAATCCTTAATGAAGTATTGGAACGTGCTAGAAATATTGGGGTAAAATTTAATTCTAATAAGATACAATATAGAATGTCTGAAGTAAAATATTTGGGAAATACATTTGATAAAAATGGTATGAGACCTGACTTAGATAAAATAAAAGCTATTATTAATTTAAAAGAACCCAATAATAAAAAAGAGTTACAAAAAATATTGGGTATGATCAATTATCATCGCAGTTTTATACCAAACTTATCGGATGTATCAGCCCCATTAAGAGAATTGTTAAAAAAGAATACACTTTGGGTGTGGACTAAAAGTCACACAGACGCATTAAATTTAATAAAAAAGTTAATTTGCTCACCACCAGTTCTTGCAAATTTTGATGAAAATAAGTCAATAATAATTCAAACAGATTCAAGTCAAAATGGCGTGGGATGTGTATTACTGCAGAATCATAAACCGGTATCTTTTGCTTCTAGGTCTTTAACTGATTGTGAAACTAGATTTAGCCAGATTGAAAAGGAACTAAATGCAATCCTATTTTCTTGTACTAAATTTCATAATTATATTTATGGTAGAGAAGTTAAGGTATTCACAGATCATAAGCCATTGATTTCGATAATGAAGAAAGGCATAGCTGAAGTAGATTCTCCTAGACTACAACGTATGAAGGTAAAATTATTAAAATATGACTTAACTGTGGAATATATGCCAGGCAAGGAAATGCTAATAGCTGATTTGTTATCTCGTAATTTTGTGAAGGAAAAGGTAGAGGATGATGCTTTTGTAACAGAAATAGTGCATACAATAAATATAACAGATGAAAGGAGAGAGGAATTTATAGCTGAAACTAAACAGGATAAAAAACTTCAATTGATCAAAGATTTTTGTGAAAAAGGGTGGCCGTCATGCTCTTCGAGGGTACCTTATGTAGTAAAAGATTATTTTAGTATTAGGCATGACATCTACATATTGAATGATTTGATATTTTATATGGACAGAGTTATAGTTCCGGATTCTTTAAGGCCTAGGATGTTAAAGTTTCTTCATGAAACACACTTTGGAGTTACAAAGACACAGCAAAGAGCAAGGCAAGTGTTGTTCTGGCCAAATATGAATAAGGACATAGTGGATTTGGTTAGAAATTGTGTTGATTGTGAGAAATATCACAGAAGTAATGTTAAAGAGCCATTAATACTAAGAGAAATTCCAGAACTTCCATTTCAAATGCTAGCGGCTGATATTTGTGAGTTCGGAGGAGCATCTTATTTAATTGTAATGGATTATCTCACAAAGTGGATTGAAATTGTTCTGTTGCCGTCCAAAACATCCCAGTCAATAATAAAATCATTTAAGACCATGTTTGCCACTCATGGGATTCCTTTGGAAATTGTATCTGACAATATGCCTTTTGGCTCTAAGGAATGTAGAGAATTCTCTAGAGAATGGAATTTTAAATTTGTGACATCTAGCCCTAGATATCCTAGATCAAATGGGCAGGCGGAACGAGCTGTTCAGATAGCTAAAAATATTCTCAGAAAGTGTGGTGATCTTCAGTTAGCTTTATTAGAATATAGGAACACACCACTGTTAGGATCAGACAAGTCCCCAGCACAACTCTTGAATAGTCGTAGACTTAGAAGCAAACTTCCAGTCTTACATGAAAAATATTTACCAGAACAAGTAGACCTAACAAGTGAAAAGAATAAATTGGATGACAAAAGAAAATTGTACAAGCACTACTATGATAGAAATACAGCTGCAAGAGAAGAATTAAGTGAAGGCGATAACGTTGTTATAAGGGAAGATGGGCAATGGAAACCTGCTGTGGTCAGGCAATGTTTACAAGAGCCAAGATCATATGTTATTGAGAAAGAAAATGGAACATTGGTAAGAAGAAATAAATATCACTTGAGACCATCTAGTAATACGCCTAAACATCACATTAAATTAGAAGATGATCTTGATGATAATCAGAGTAACAAACCTTCAACATCAATGGCCTGTGAGAGTGAAGTACCGAATCAGTTTCCTACCAGAGGTAAAAGAGTAATTAAACCCCCAACTCGATATAATGATTTCGAGATGTACTAGTTTTGTAATCACTTAATATTATTGTTAGTCGTAGGTAGTATTAGTATTTTATAATATTTTATTCTGAGTTTATTGTAGTAAGTTCTCTGCTTTATAGGAAGGGAAAGATGTCATGAGGCTGAATAGCTCATAAATGTAAAGTCCTGTGATCATAGATCACTTGAAGTGATTGTTGACAGACGATGACACAGGACAAGGACACGAGGCCTCATGGCAGGGGTTAGGTCAAGTAAGGACAATAGAGCAATGACTTTGAATTATAAAATATAATTATTGAATAAAGTACTATAACAATTCACAAGACCTTAAACATTATTACATAAAGGACCTAAAAAATAATAAAAGTGCCGGAGAAAGCGGAGTTCCAGCAGAGATATTAAAGGTAGGAAGAAATATACTGCAGCAAAAAATAGCTGGACTTATAAAGAAAATTTGGGCCAACGAAAAAATGCCGGCGCACTGGAACACAGCACTCATCTGCCCAATTCACAAGAAAGGTGATAAGACCATATGTGAAAATTACAGAGGAATCGCACTGTTAGAAGTGGTGTATAAGGTAGCAAAAATTATAAGAACTAGATTGAAAGCTTATGAATCAGAGATAATAGAATACCAGGCTGGTTTCAGACAGGGAAGAGGAACAACCGATCAAACTTTTTTGCTAAAGTTATTGCAAAACAATAGTTATGAACAAAATCTAGGATTACATATGCTCTTTATCGATTTTAAACATGCTTACGACTCAATCTCACGAAACGGGCTATACGAAGCAATGAGAGCACTAGGAATATCAGAGAATCTTTATCGCTGATACGATTAGTTAAAATGACGTTAAACAACACATTCAATAAAGTTATGATAGAAGGCAGTTTTTCAAATCAGTTTAACGTCAACAGAGGATTAAAACAAGGGGACCCCCTGTCAACAGACTTATTCAATCTAGTACTAGAAAATATAATTAGAGGAGCCAATATCCAGACAAGCGGCACGATTCTTAACACAAGACAACAGTGTATAGGTTTTGCAGATGACTTGGTGTTTCTGACGCGTTCAAGAACAGAACTTCAAAAAATGTTCAAGCAATTTGAAGAAGAAGCAAAAAAATATGGCCTGACTATAAACCAAGGAAAAACCAAGTATATGGAAATGAGAGGGGAAAATGCTGAAGAAAATAAGTGGATTACTCTAAGGACAAATGACAAAGATTATAAATTTGAGAAGGTAACTGAATTTGAGTACCTTGGATTCACAGTTACAAATAGAGGAGACGAAGAGAGAGAGACAGATAAACGGTTGTTAAAAGATAGCAAAGCAGTAGGTTCATTAAACGCACTATTGAAGGCAAAAACCGTGTCCAGGGCAGCCAAGATCCGAGCGTATGAAGCAATAGTGAGACCAACGGTGCTGTATGCATGTGAAACTTAGACAATGAACCAGAAAGTAGAAAAGAAGCTAGAGATTTGGGAGAGAAAAATATTGAGAAAAGTTTTTGGTGGTATAAAGGAGGATAACGGGGAATGGCGCAGAAGAACAAACCAGGAGCTAATGGAGATGTGTAAGAAACCTAAAATAACTCAGAAAATCAAGGCACAGAGAGTTAGATGGTTGGGCCGTGTTTTACGAATGCCACAAGAAAGAAACGTCCTAAGAGTTTCATCAGCAGGAGAACAAGGGAAGAAAAGAATAGGGAGACCACAAAGGAAGTGGTTTGATGCCGTCCGGACTGACCTAGAAGAAATGGGTACAAGAGACTGGAGAGGACAAGTACAGGACCGCAAAAAGTGGAAGAAATTAGTCAAGACTATCGAAGCCAAGGGCCTCTAAGGCCTGTAGGGCTGTTATATACATACAAATTTTGCTTTGAAGTCTTATATCAACTTAATATATACTTTTTAGATAATTTTATGCAAAAAATTAAATATTGTGAACCTATCCCGTTTTATCCAACCGTGGTATGCTAAAACGGGATGTAAGGTGCAGGACTTTAATAAATATTTTTGTTTACTATTTTCCAGTCATTCAAAATAGCTAAAAATATGTTTTTTGTGTGCTTCGATAAATCTCATACCTATAAAAAATAATAATATGATAATGTCTTTAACATTTTTTCCGTAATAAAAATAAACAAGAATGGTATCCCGTTTTGTCCAACTCTCCCCTATATGTATATTTTTTATACTATAGAAATAATCTAAACTAGCTGTTTTAACTAGTCTGTAATTCCTGTCTTCTTTGAATATTCTTAAGAGGCTATAGTACCGCGTCATCAAAACGGAAAACGCGATCCAAGATTGCTGCTTTAATTTTGAATTTTCTTCTAGAGAAGAAAGGAAACTAATTCCCCAACACCAATTTGGGTTCAGAACACAACACGGAACGATAGAACAGGTACATAGACTGGTAAAACACATCAGAAGTGATCTAGAAAATAAAAGGTATTGTTCTGCTGCATTCCTGGACATTGGTCAGGCCTTCGACAAGGTATGGCATGCTGGTATGCTCTTTAAACTAAAGAAAAACCTTCCTCATCCTTTTTATCAAATGCTAAAAAGCTATATTTCCAACCGACATTTCCTAGTCAAGCAGGATAATGAATACACAAGCCTAAGACCAATAAAAGCCGGAGTACCACAAGGAAGTGTCTTGGGACCGATATTGTACTTGCTCTACACTGCTGACCTACCCACAAGTAACAAAACAACGTGTGCAACTTTTGCTGATGACACTGCTGTACTAGCCTCTCACCATGATCCAAATACAGCATCCAGAACCCTTCAGAAAGACCTTAATAATATACAAATATGGCTTAAAAAATGGAAGATAAAGGCGAATGAGAGTAAATCCATCCATGTAACCTTCACCATGAGAAGACAAACATGTCCATCTGTAACACTAAATGAAACTCAACTCCCACAAACCGATACTGTCAAGTACCTAGGAATCCATCTTGATAGGAGATTAACTTGGCAAAAACACATTTTTACAAAAAGAAAACAACTAGGAATAAAATTTCGAGAAATGTACTGGATCATCGGTCGTAAATCTCAACTATCACTTGAAAACAAACTGCTGATATATAAAACTATATTAAAACCAGTGTGGACCTATGGTATCCAACTTTGGGGGACAGCCAGTCAAACTAACCTAGAAATATTGCAGAGATTCCAGAACAAAGTCCTTAGAACAATGCTGAATGCCCCTTGGTACGTGCCAAACTATGTGATAGAGCAAGACCTCAATGTGCCATCCATAAAAACAGTAATAACGGAATATTACAAAAAATATTCCAAGAGACTAGAATCTCATCCAAATGAGTTAGCCAGCAACCTTACTGATGACCACAATGATGTACGACGCCTGAAGAGATTCAAAGTAGTGGATCTAGCAAGAAGATTCGAATAATCTGTGATAACTAAACTTATTTTAATTTGTTTTAATTTAATTTATGTAAAGAGGGTGATCACTGGATCTCCCTCTACAGGTCAAAATTTTCAATTTTTGTCAAATAATTTACCTATTGTTCTCAGTTGAGGACAGATTGTAAATATTACAACATTAAATAAAAAAAAAAAAAAAAAAAAAAAAAAAATTGAATATTTTGTCGAGATATTTTGGCACAAATATTTGTAATAATATAGTAAACAATGGTGGTACAGAGCCCAATTTGAGAAATGTGTTAGTATGTGGAAATTACTCTATAACTGAATATAATATTAAGAAAACGAGCCTGTACCGCCATTAAGCAGAAAAAATACTACTACTACTACTACTATCCGTTTACAGCGTTCTCCGACGCCTTCCGACTCCTAACCGCCATTCTTCTCTCTTTAACCATAGACCTGGAGGGATTTCTCTTTCCCTAGTTCTTTTTTAATTCCCTCCCTCCAGCTTCTTCTCGGCCTTCCTCTTTTTCTTCTCCCTTGTGGTGTCCATGCGAAAATCTGTTTAGGGATCCTGTCATCTGGCATTCTCTGTACATGGCCGTACCATACCAGTTGTTTTGTTTTTATGTCATCAATTATTGTATGTGTTACTCCCATCATTTCTCGTATTCTCTCGTTCGGTATCCGATATCTTCTTGATTTGCCTGCTCTTCTCCAGAAGTCCATTTCTGTTACTAGTAACATTTTCTGCGCTCTTTGTTTCAGTGGCCAAACTTCGCTGCCATATGTGATTATACTTTTAAGTATGCTATTGTATATGAGCTGTTTGTTCGCTTTAGATATTGTCTGGTCCCACAGAATGCCGTTCATCATGGATATGGCTTTTCTACCCTGTATGTTTCTGTCTTTTATAGCAGCATCGAGTGTTCCATCTTGAGTTATCTTCATGCCCAGGTACTTGTATTCATCGCAGTGTTACAAAAAATACACTTTCTTCAAATAAACTTTTTTATCCCATGCCTAGATTTTGTGTAATATTGGAACTACTAAAATTGTTTATCTCTAACAATAAATCGAACATATTATAACTAAATAACTAATTAGTCAACATAAAGAAATAGTCACTGTCATTTTGACAAACCTGCGTCAGATTTCTAAGTGTAAATGTATCGATATCTGTTCAGTGCAGTAGTGTATTATTTTAAGAATTCGTTAGTGTTGGACTATTTGAAAAAAAAATATTATTGTTAATTTTGAGTTTTTCTTATATGTACGTAAAATTGTTTCGAATTCTATTGCGCGTATATAAAGTTTACGGAGGAGTTTTTATTCTAAAATTATTATCAATAGTTTAAAAAACGGGAAAAATTCATGTAAAGTTCTATTTTAAAAAAAGGGTTGAAACTAGTTAGTGTGCTTGTGGCGTTCTATGAACTAAATAAAATAAGACGGCTCTTGTTTCTCTTCACAACGAAATTACTATTTGTTATTGTTTTATTATTATTTCGTGCAAATACCTATGTTAAGGCCATCGGTACATAATTCGCAAATATTTTACGGCTATCCCTACTTTTTCTGTCTTTACACGGCAAATTAGGTGTAGTAAAATTCACACTGGTATGGATATGTAAACATTACTAGAATGTCATTCTACATACTTGAAAATGTCATCATTAACTGAAAGATGTAACGATATAATACCTCGACAAGCGATGAGCTGCCTTACCAGAGACGACCGGAGGAGTGTCAGCGTTGGAGCATAGCACCACTGGGGCAAACCGAAGGAGAGGGCATCGAGAGCATATTTAAGGCGAGCTAGGAGAATCGAAAACCATGTTAATCCAAAACCATGTTAGTACCAAAGTAGAATCAGTAATGTAAATAGGGAGAAAAGTTATCAAGCTACCCCTACAGTGAGGTGGCCTAACCACAACCATGCTAAAACGGAGGGTGTTTCTTTTCCCAAAACCACCCGACGTAAAGATCATAAGCCTCCCCGCGTATGTGATACGTTGGGGAGGGGTGGAGGAAAAACCTGGGGGTCAGATAGGTACCGATCTAAAATGATTTGCTCTTTTGGAGCGTGACCGGTTTGATCTTCGGACATGTGGGTCCCGCTGACTAGCAGCGGTACACACATGTTCCTAGGGGGTTAAGATGATCAGCGAGTGTGAGTGAGTGAGTGAGAAAATCAGTCATGGCTAGCGAATTGAACTAACCTCGGCTCAATAGCTGCTGCTCGCGTATTGAACGAGCAGTAGCTGGCTTGGCAATAGATGCACCGTATGTGAGGTGGGACTATGCCTAGGTGGACGCCACAGTAGCGACGTGGAGTCTTGCCATGACCGTTAAGCGCTGGTTTCCTCGAAAGCGGTGCCGACAACCTCCGATCGTAACACTGCGATGAATGACATCATAAAAAACTGTACCATGCAAAATAATAGCGTTGGTTTCCAAGGATGCGTTGGAAGCCACCGCTTGCTGAGCTTGCACATTCCATTGCCCCAGTGAAGAACCTTGAATTTTTCACCGTAATCTGACGTAATTCATCGCAATGCTACGGTCGCTGTTTGTCGGTGCCACTTTCGAGGAAACCCAGGCTTTATCGCAGTGTGCGGTAGTAACGAGGAATGATCTCTGGATCGGAATATAGGGCTAGGTTGATTTAACGTAGCTAGATTGATATTGTATATAAATATACTGTTTATCGTATTATTTTAATGTTGCTATTATCATCGGATAACTGTAAGAAAGTTTAATATTGTTTTTCCTTTGCAGAAGACGGAGTTATATTTTATTTTATTTGTTTTAAACTGTATATAATTATCTTTAATATATTTACTTTATTTTTAACTTGTGTTCTACTGAGTCTGTCGTCCTTAGAAGAACTGCCCGTTACAATGGCGCCCGAGCAAAAATTAGAATAAAGAGAATAAAGACACAGACTCAGTAACAGGTCCACGTCGTGGATATATAAATAGAACCCGTTCAAAGATGATTAAGCTTCTTTGTTTTCAGATTCTTAAGGAACCGAAAATGAACGAAACCGAGAATGATCCGAGAAATAAACGTCGCCGATGCATCAAGCAGGAAGGATGCGACCATCTGATGTATAAAAGCCTTGGCACACTGTCCAATGAAGTTGAGGGGTTCACGCCCAAGATCTACAGAAGGAAGCACCGTCTAGCCAGTCATCCGAGACAAATTTACAAATCACCGAAAAGGACGACATTGTTGATGGAACCGTCAAAGATGAAACCAGCAAGGAAAATGTGACCATCTGATGTAGAAAAACCTTGGTAAAATATCCCAATGGATTTGAGGGAATCACGAACAAGATCTACAGAAGGAAACATCTTCGTGACAATCATCCCAGACCAGTTTGCGAAAAGAAAACCGACAGAAAGTATATGCCTTAAGAGTAAACCGTCGCAGATGCAGCCAGCAGGAAGAATGTGACCATTTGCTATAGAAAAGCCTTGGCACACTGTCCGAATGGATATAAGGAGACCACGCCCAAGATCTACAGAGGGAAGCGTCTTCTTGACAGCCATCCAGGACCAGTTTACGAAGTAAGGAAGAACCAACCAAGACCACACCGTTGATGTGTCCAAGCCGTGTTGCACACACGGCACAAAAAAAAATGTATGCTACATTTTTTTTGTTTTCCAAAGAGAAGGGGGTGTAACGATATGATGCCTCGACAAGCGATGAGCTGCCTTACCAGAGACGACCGGAGGAGTGTCAGCGTTGGCGCATAGCACTACTGGGGGAAACCGAAGGAGAGGGCATCGAGAGCATATTTAAGGCGAGCTAGGAGAATGAGAAAATCAGTCATGGCTAGCGAATTGAACTAACCATGGCTCAACAGCTGCTGCTCGCGTATTGAACGAGCAGTAGCTGGCTTGGCAATAGATGCACCGTATGTGAGGTGGGACTATGCCTAGGCGGACGCCACAGTAGTGACGTGGAGTCTTGCCATGACCGTTATCGCAGTGTGCGGTAGTAGCGAGGAATGATCTAGGGATCGGAATATAGGGCTAGGGTGATTTAACGTAGCGAGATTGTTATTGTATATAAATTTCCTATTTATCGTATTATTTTAATGTTGCTATTATCATCGGATAATTGTAAGAAAGTTTAATATTGTTTTTCCTTTGCAGAAGAGTTATATTTTATTTTATTTGTTTTAAACTGTATATAATTTTCTTTAATATATTTACTTTATTTTAACTTGTGTTCTACTGAGTCTGTCGTCCTTAGAAGAACTACCCGTTACAAAGGGATGGCTTTTGAATGTTCTTGGATAACTGTTATTTGTATAATTGAAAATTATTAATTCAGTTAATTTGATAATTTTTTCACTAACTATGTATTCAGTGATTGTAATAATTTATAGGTACAACAAAAACTAATACTCAGTCGAGAAAAGAGGGAAAGTGTTAAAGTGATTTTTTAACAATATATTGTTACTATGGAAAGCTTACAATTTTGAACATCTTTAACAACAAAATACTTGGATCACAGAATATATTACCATGTGTTCTCTCCTGGGATCTTCCACAAATCATACACCATAAATAACTTTTTATTAAGTTCACGTCTTAAATCAATTATTTATCAAATACCTTATATATCAATATTATTTAATCCACAACTCAAAATATTCCCGATGTCATGTCAAATATTTAAAATTGTCACTGATTGTCACTGTCTGACAATATGCTGACAATATTCTGACTGAGTGCGTTGTAAGACAAAGATAGGTTTGGAAAATATTACCATGGTCATTGTGTTCATTTTTTTCGAATCATGAAAAAACTAATAAATATTTTAAAAAATTTTGAACGCAGAATGAAAGACTAAATTATTATCGAGGGCCGAAAGTCCCTTAGAATAAGTAAAAAGTTTATTTTGAATGAGATATTTAAAATTAAAAATCACACTAAATTTTCTCTTAGTTTTTCACCCCTGTAACTTATTAAAATAAACATTATGGAAGTTCTCAGGGACTTTCGGCTCTCGCTAATAACGTAATCTTTCATTCTGCTTTTAAATTTTTCAAAAAGACTTATTAGTTTTCTCAGGATTCGAAAAAAATGAATCCCCATTTGAAGAGCATTGCAGCCGAAAATACGTACCCATCCCCTTAATATAAAATTTTCACCCATTTTGGTTTATTTTTATAAATATTTATTTATTAATAATAAAATTGTTTTCTATTACCTCCATTTAACGCGCCTATGAGTATTGTCATCAAGCATATCACAATATTGATCTTAAATAATGTCAAATATTGCCACTGTTACCAAAGTTTCGCAGAACTTTCGAAAAAGGGTATGATACTATCTCCCGAAGTTATACTGATGACGCGCCACTGTAGGCTCTTAAAATATATACATCGTAAATGTATAAATAAATACGTTTTTATTTCTATAACTGACATTAAATGTCATAATTTTCCACCTCTTGTCAGTTGCTGAAACGCCGCATTGTATCCCATGGGGAAAATCTATTTCCATCTCGCTCGCGGACGTCAAAAATTTATAAATTATTATCACAGTTGAACACCTCTATTTTTTATTAATTGAAGGTAAATTACAATTATTAAATGTACAGTTAACAAATTTGTAACACTCATCTGTGGCTCAGTGGTAAGAGAGCCTACCTTTGGATTCAAGGGTTGTGAGTTCGAATCCCAGCTGGGTAGCAAACTTTTCTTTATTAAAAATTAAAAAATAAAAATTAGAGAAATACTCTAAACAATATGCTTTGACAGGATAATTTCTGTCTAGTTTGAATAATATTAAAATATCTATGCCCTAAAATGGTTTTCAAATTTTCAGGTAATACATATAAATCTTATAAAAATATAGTAGGGTAAGCTGTCTTGGCCTGTCTTTATTATGTATTTGCTAATTAATGCAATAGGCAATAAAATAATTTACATTTTAAATATTTATTAACTGGTACTCATTCTGTGAAATTTTATAACAATTATATTGTATTTACTAAAATTCAACATTCGACTTCGCTTATTTTTTTCCAATTTTTCAAAATTTTATAATTATTATTAAAGCAAAACTTAAAACAATTAGAAAATTCAAACTTATTATTATTAAGAATTATTAAAAATTCAGATTTTACACCAAACTTGTCAACTTCGTGAATCATCCCTCCCTATAGTGAAACCCAGAAGCGAAACTCAGGCAGATAACGGTAACATAATTTTCATGCGTATTCGCTACGTAAGTGGTGCAACCCGGTGCAACCCCACGTTTGCTACTGACAGTGACAGTTGTTCATAGTTAATTTTTTTTTAATTTTATATTTTTATATTTTTATTTTATAAATTTTATTTATAAAATTACTTAGTGTAAACACATTACGTTTACATTAAGGAAGAAGATCAATCCGGCCGTAACCTTTAACAGCACACCACCGCCAATAAGAAGTGACGTCAAATACTTGGGGATTTACCTAGACAGCTGCCTAACATGGAAAAAGCATATTTGGAACAAACGACTGCAACCGGGACTCGTTTGTAGAAATATATACTGGTTCATGAATCAAAAATCACGCCTAAGTCTAGACAATAAACTTTTGATCTACAAATGTGTACTGAAACCCATCTGGACGTATGGCTTCCAAATCTGGGGAACTGCCAGTAAAACAAATTTACTCAAGATACAGCGCATTCAATCAAAAGTTCTAAGGCAACTGTGCCAAGCTTCTTGGTACATTACCAACGATAATATACATAGGGATCTCCAAGTCCAAACGTTCAAAGAAGAAATTGTTTCTCTGTGCTCCAAGTACCACAATAGACTACAGGTTCACCCAAACATATTGGTCACCAATCTCCTGACACCCCTACAGAACAGAAGACTAAAAAGAACAGACACTCTTGACCTCAACACTAACTAATCATTCCCACTTAATACTATTGTACTATTCAAGTTAATTCAATTCATTTATTAATAACTGTACTAATTCAATCATTATTGTACTCTTTTAGGTATTCACCACTGGGTGAATACTGACTGTGTCACACTCTTAACACTCATATGTATTGTTTATTATTTTTTATAAAATAGATTGCAATAATTTTTTTTCTCTGATTCTGGCTTTGGTTTAGAATTAGAACCTTTAGCCACGTAATTGTATAACTTATCACTAAGTCAGGGGAGTAATGTGTAGTGTGTGTGTTGAGTAAGTGTCTTGTTACTTTACAAAGTCGACGTTATTGTCTTTGCAAAGAGACGCTAATTGTTTCCGAACGTCTGCGGATTCCAATAAATTGGATGCCAAAAAAAATATTTTATTTATATTTTATAGTTAAATTTATAGTTAAATTAAATTTTATATTTCATATTTAATTAATAACTATTTGTCAAAAATATCACATCATTTGGAATGGTCTATTCCTTAGAACATCAAGTAGTACTTTATGTTCTAAGACAGAATATTCTCTGTAAGTGGTGCTCAAGGTCAAATATTTCGGTCCCAACAAAATCAATGGAAACGACAGTCAGATTCGCTTTTGTGTGGTTATTTATTCTGTGGTGAAACTATCCACGTCTACAGCTAAGTAGTTGTTGATCGACTGAGGGCTTTCTGCCATAATTTGACATATGCTAGCGCGCAACGTCTTTTCCTATTTCTTTTTCTTCTTCTTCTTTTTGTTTTTGGTTTCGCTGCAAGGCGATTACCAACACGATTTATTGGCGATCTTGACGTAGTCTGGCTCTAAGCCATACCAAAATCGCTGACTATGTTCTTGTAAGAAGCTTTTGATGAGGTGTGATGATATAATTAAATGAGATTAAAAAAAGACTAAGTTTTCACTCTAATGGCATATAAAACAACATAATGCTATTCTACACCCCACCAGAATGAAAACAATGGGAACCTTCTCTGGTTACCCCTCCAAGGCTTCTACAATTTGCAAGCCAAACGGATGCTGAGACTAAGGAAGATGAGGGAATTCTACAATTTACAATTCACGTCCCATCTGCTCAGCGCGGTAAAGTTCCAACGAGAATGGTTTCCTTCATACTCCTTCTTCTTCTTAACGTGCCCTATCAAGTCCCCTTGACGTTGGCGATTAACATGGCGAAACTGTCTCTGTCTCGAGCTATTCTAAATAGGTGTTCTGCTTTCTTTATTCCTGTCCACTCCCGGATATTCTTCAACCAAGAGGCCTGCTTTCTACCAATTCCTCTGCGTCCTTCGATTTTACCCATCATAATAAGTTGAAGAATATTATACCGGTCTCCCCTTACTACGTGTCCAAAATAGGCCATCTGTCTATATTTGATGTTATCAAGCAGCTCACGGGTAGCATTTGCTCTCTTAAGGACTGCCACATTTGTCAGCATAGCCGTCCATGGTATTTTTAGAATACGTCTGTGCAGCCACATTTCAAAGGCCTCCAAACGGTTAATGGTGGATATTTTTAATGTCCATGCTTCGACACCATACAAGAGGACTGACCAAATGTAGCATTTAATCATGCGCTTTCGAAGT
Organism: Diabrotica virgifera virgifera; assembly: GCF_917563875.1. Classification (NCBI taxonomy): domain Eukaryota; kingdom Metazoa; phylum Arthropoda; class Insecta; order Coleoptera; family Chrysomelidae; genus Diabrotica; species Diabrotica virgifera. Next base: position 143,725,791 of record NC_065450.1, read on the forward strand.
TGAAGTTGCAAGGTATCATTACAGAAGAATGACCTCATTTTTAAAAATGTCGTGCGGGCTATCTCGATTCTACATTTTATCTCTTTATCTGGATCTAGTTGTTCAGTAATATAGCACCCAAGATATTTAAAACTGGGTACTCTTTGAATCATATGACCATCAACATATAACCGTGAATCTTGATGGGCCAAACGGCTAAATACCATGTACTTTGTTTTTGAACAGTTTATATTTAGGCCAAACTCTCTTCCCACTCTGTCAATGGCATTTAAAAGGTGTTGTAATCCATTCATATTATCACTTAAAATAACTGTATCGTCTGCATATCTGATTGTATTTATCAGAATTCCATTAACCTTCACACCCCATTCCAAATTATGCAGCGCTTCCTTAAATATTCTATCTGAATACACATTGAACAACAGTGGGGACAGTATACAACCCTGTCTGACGCCTCTTTGTATTTTGCATATTTCTGTTGATTTTCCATTTATGCAAGCTGTCGCTGTTTGACGCCAGTATAATTTTTCTATGATTCGTACATCTTGACTATCAACTCCTTTATCCTTTAGTATTTTAATTAATTTGTGATGTTGTACTCGATCAAAGGCCTTCTCATAGTCAATAAATACAGCAAAGACGTCTTTCCTTTGATCTCGGCATTTCTGCAATAACACATTTAGTGCAAAGAGTGCGTCCCGGGTTCCCAGTCCATTTCTGAAGCCAAATTGTGTTTCATCCTGGTCTTCTTCACATTTATCTCTGATTCTACTGTGGATGATACGTAGAAAGATTTTCAAGGTGTGGCTCATAAGGCTTATCATTCTATAGTCGCTACAGTTTTTCGGACGTTGTTTTTTTGGTAGGGTTATGAATTCGGACTTTAACCAATCTTCAGGGATATCACCAGTCGAATAAACATCATTGAAAAGTTTGACTAGTATTCCAATGTTTTCCTCATTTATGAGCTTTAACATTTCTGTAGGTATGTTGTCGGGACCAACGGCTTTATTGTTTTTTGCCAATTTTATAGCATGTTGTATTTCTGATTTTAGTATTTCTGGTCCTTCACCTTCATCTAAAGTGTCCAGTTCTTCGGGTCTATCATCATTATACAGTTCATTTATATAATTATACCAGGTAGTTCGGATTTCGTGTTCGTCTATTATCATTTTTCCCGACGAATCGGTTATAGTATGTGGAGTTTTCTTATAATAAAGACCAGCTACTTCTCTAACTTTTTTAAACATATTAAACGTATCATGTTTTTCATTCAACTTTTCTAATTCCTTGCATTTATCCTCCATCCATTTTTCTTTAGCTACCTTTATTTTTTGTTTAATTAGTTTTTGTTTTTCTTTGTATTCTGTTTTGTTATCTTTCAGTTTTCTTCTCTGCTCCATCAATTCCAGGATTTCATCAGTCATCCATTGTTGTTTTTTGTGCCTCTGCATCGTTGTCGTATATTTTTCCATTACTTTCCAGGTAAGATCTTTAAAGGTGTTCCATATTTCTGTATTGTTTTCATTTGTTGAATTCTTTAGCTGCTTCATACTCCACACAGAGTAAATGTAAATAAAAAATGAATAACCATTTTCAATTTCGTTGCAAAACGAAAACACAGCCGAACCATATTCTAGTCCAATCAGAGAGTGCTGCAAGCACCTCTACCGGTTTCGAGACTTATTAGTCTCTCATCAGGAGGCACATATGCTGCTCTCCCTGATCCAACCAAAACAAACCGCAGCGTGCAGTCCCGGATTGCAACGAACGAAATGGCATAGATGCCCTAGCGGCAACTGCTAGCAAAAAGACTAAGTTTTCACTCTAATGGCATATAAAACAACATAATGCTATTCTACACCCCACCAGAATGAAAACAATGGGAACCTTCTCTGGTTTATATGCCATTAGAGTGAAAACTTAGTCTTTTTGCTAGCATTTGCCTCTAGGGCATCTATGCCATTTCGTTCGTTGCAATCCGGGACTGCACGCTGGAGTTTGTTTTGGTTGGATCAGGGAGAGCAGAATATGTGCCTCTTGATGAGAGACTAATAAGTTTCGAAACCGGTAGGGGTGCTTGCAGCACTCTCTGATTGGACTAGAATATGGTTCGGCTGTGTTTTCGTTTTGCAACGAAATTGAAAATGGTTATTCATTTTTGATTTACATTTACTCTGTGTGGAGTATGAAGGGAACCATTCTCGTTGGAACTTTACCGCGCTGAGCAGATGGGACGTGAATTGTAAATAGTAGAATTCCCTCATCTTCCTTAGTCTCAGCATCCGTATGGCTTGCAAATTGTAGAAGCCTCGGAGGTGTAACCAGAGAAGGTTCCCATTGTTTTCATTCTGGTGGGGTGTAGAATAGCATTATGTTGTTTTATATGCCACTAGAGTGAAAATTTAGTATTTTTGCAAGCAGTTGCCGCTAGGGCATCTATGCCATTTCGTTCGTTGCAATCCAGGACTGCACGCGTGCACGCTGGGGTTTGTTTTGGTTGGATCAGGGAGAGCAACATATGTGCCTCCTGATGAGAGACTAATAAGTTTCGAAACCGGTAGGGGTGCTTGCAGCACTCTCTGATTGGACTAGAATATGGTTCGGCTGTGTTTTCGTTTTGCAACGAAATTGAAAATGGTTATTCATTTTTAAATGAGATTAATTGGGTCAGGTTAAATATGATTAAAAATTAAAACATAAATTAAATGACAAATAGTAACATATAACACGAATACATAATATAAAGAGTTGAGCCTTGCAATTTGTAAGCTTATTTTGTTAATTGCTAGAAAACGCATTGCAGTTTATCAGCTTATTTGGTTAATTGCAAGAAAACGCATAATTACATTGACTGATTCTTCCGTTAAGGAACTTAGAATATTGTATATAGAGAGCGGTGTTTTGAAGTTCATGGAAATGCATTTTGTCTATATATCAAAATTAGGAATCACATTAATCGGGCATTCAAAAAAGATGTGGTTTAGATCTTCGAGACGACCACATTCACAAAAAGGATTATCTTTTATATTCATTTTATACAGATGTTGTTTTGTTAAACAATGGCCTGTGCGTATTCTAATGATAGTTGTAGTGTGTCTTCTATTTCTATATGGAAAATTTGAATACCAAGGTTTTGTGGGTAAGAAGTCTTGAATTGTTTTGTATTGCGAAGTCTTCTTCTGGACTAAAGATTTCCATTTTTCTTGGTACTCTTTTGTAATTTTTCCTCTGATGACTGATAGGGCATCCTGGGAACCCAGTTGTACTTCCATTGGTACATTCAGGTCTCTTCCTATTTTTGCCAGTATGTCAGCCTGGGTGTTACCAAATATATTAGAGTGCCCAGGTATCCAGGAAAGGAGAAATTTGATGCCATTCTCATTGGCTGAAGATATAAGTTTCTTTGTTTTTAGGGCCCTTATATCTGGTGAAGCAGATCTGTTACATGTTTTAGTATTGATTATTGCATTGAGCGAATCAGAAAATATTATAGCTTTGTTTAGTTGTTTTGTAGTTGCGATTTCCACCGCTTGATGTATTGCTATACTTTCTGCTTTGCTTATGCTTAGAGCTTCAGGAAGTCTTGAGGAGAAATTATATTCAATACTCATGATGCATATCCCAAAACCTACCCTTTCTTTGTTTTTTGAGGCATCAGTATATAAAAAGGTATGGTCTTTCCCATATTGTTCAGTAGTCATAAGGAATTTTTCTTTAATCATCGGGTCATATTTTTTGATATTACAATTTAGAATTGGAAGTGGATTCATTAGTGTATCGTAAGTCTAATTCATAGCATGGAAAATTTGCGCTTTTGTATATTTTTTTAAAATATGGAAAAAAATATTCTAATGCCGAAACCAAGTACGGTACATTATGCCTTGTTTAAAAATTAGGTTTGTTTATGAGCAGAGTCAGGCAAATATGCAATAGTGCATATGCATATCTATTTGCATATTTTTGTAGTTTTTTTTGAATTTTGCATATATTGGTTATATTTAAAAATAGAGTGCATATAATAGGTTTTCAAAGCGAATTTATTTGTTTATTCATGGTTCAAATACCTTCGTACCTGATATTTCTGTGTGGATCAAGGCATCCAGAATTGGTCATTGATATGGGTAAATTATTATGCTCAGCATGCAGTAAATAAATACAAAGTAAACCTAAATATTTTAAATTGTATGAAAATAATCAGAAAACCAAAAAATATCCATTTTTAATTTAAAATGGTTTAAATAACCCCCGATAATTAATCATCTTGTTAATAATTTTATTTCAGATATGAACAAAATATTTCTTAAGGCACCTATAAGGTATCAGTTGTATAAAGAACATTTGCCGAATCTTCCTCTTCCACCAAAACCTATTGTTACTGAATGAGAACTTGATTAGAGGCTGCAATGTTTTATTCAGAAATTTTTGCTGAATTGAAGCGAGTAGATTCTCCCGAACCACTTATACTTTTCAAAGAATTGGTGAAAAATAAAATAGTACCACAGCAACTTTCATACTTAAAATATTATGTACATACATGCATATTTGACACAAAAAATACATGCATATATATGCATATTTGACATAAATAAATGCATATAATTGCATATTTGATACAAATAATATGCATATATATGCGCATATATCTTCGTTGTTAGCCTGCATATTTGCCTGACTTTGTTTATGAGTCTTTTACGTATTTCAATTAGGAGTAAGGTTATGGGATGATTTTCAATAGTGATGATTTTACTTAAAAATTTAGAGGCTAACAATAATCTTCTATGTTCTAGGTCCATTTGGGCAGACTCTGCCAAGATTGACAAATTTGGTGTAGACTTCATGCACCCCAAACAAATCTTAAGTCCCTCAAAAAATACTGCATTGAGTTTGTTGTTACATTTCTGTGATATTAGATTGAATAGGAAGGAACCATAATAGAGGTGAGATCGGATCAAGGCATTAAAAACCATTAGGAGTGTTCGTGGGTGAGCCCTCCACCAGACTCTACATATTGCACGTAGGATGTTAATATTTTTCTTTGCCTTGAGTATAATATTGTCAACATGTAAGTCCCATGATAGATGCTTATGAAAAATTATGCCTAGAAATTTCACTTCATTTTTTAGAGGAATGGTTGTGTTGTTGATTTTGATTTCTGTTAGATTATCTCTTCACCTACCCTTTGTGAACCATACAGCTTTACATTTGTCTTTGGACAAAGACAAGTCATGTTCTGCAAGCCAGTGTAATCTGTTTTCCAATTCTTTGTTTATTTTACTTACCATGTTTTGGCTATCATATCCCTTAATATACAAAACCCAGTCGATTGCATATCCACATATTTGAACTTCATTAGTGATAGTACAAAACAATTCTGCTATATAAATATTAAACAAAATGGTACTTAAGGGAGAACCTTGAGGTAGCCCCTTAGTTGCCATGAAAGGTCCCAAAAAGTCACCATCATTAGATCTTGAATATAAAAGTCTATTCTGTAAAATTTTGAAGACAATAATATTTAATAAAAATGTATACCATTTTTATTATTATTCAGTTGCAATGAGAAAGCAAAACAATCTTACTTTTCAATTAGAATATGGAGTGCAATCCAGCTCTCTGAATCGCGATTTTTGATTCTTATTGGAATCTCATCGGGAGAGCGCAGGCTTGTTCTCCATATCCTAACTGACCAGCACCGAGAGCTTTTCCCACACATTGTAACTGAAACAAATAGGGTAGGTGACTACCGTCATCTGGCAATTGAAAGATGAAGTTTTTCAATCCTAAAAGCAACATTAATAATATTGAAAATATTAAAAATATTAATAAAAGATTTTTAAATTGAAAAACTTATTGGTACATTTTCCTGGTGACACCTCCAAGGCTTCTACAATTTGCAAGCCAAATGGATGCTGCAGTGAAGACAAAGGGAGGAATTCTACACTATGCAATTCACATCCCCGTCTGCAGCTTGGTAAAGTTCCAACGGAAAATGCACCTAGTTACTCTACGGAGTAATACGAATATAAAATAAAAATGTATAACATTTTTATTATTCAGTTGCAATTCGAAGGCAAAACAATCTTACTTTTCAATTAAAATACGGAGTGCAATCCAGCTCTCTGAATCGCGATTTTCGATTCTTATTGGAATCTCATCGGAGAGAGCGCAGGCTTGTTCTCCATATCCTAACTGACCAGCACCGAAAGCTTTTCCCACACATTGCAACTGAAACAAATAGGGTAGGTGACTAGCGTCATCTGGCAATTGAAAGAGAGAATACCAATAAGTTGTTCAATTTAAAAATCTTTTAGTAATATTTTTAATATTTTCAATATTATTAATGTTGCTTTTAGGATTGAAAAATTTCATCTTTCAATTGCCAGATGACGCTAATCACCTACCCTATTTGTTTCAGTTGCAATGTGCGGGAAAGGCTCTCGGTGCTGGTCAGTTAGAATATGGAGAACAAGCCTGCGCTCTCTCCGATGAGATTCCAATAAGAATCGAAAATCGCGATTCAGAGAGCTGGATTACACTCCGTATTCTAATTGAAAAGTAAGATTGTTTTGCCTTCGCATTGCAACTGAATAATAAAAATGGTCTACTTTTTATTTTATATTCGTATTACTCCGTAGGGAAACTATGTGCATTTTCCGTTGGAACTTTACCAAGCTGCAGACGGGGATGTGAATTGCATAGTGTAGAATTCCTTCCCTTTGTCTTCACTGCAGCATCCATTTGGCTTGCAAATTGTAGAAGCCTTGGAGGTGTCACCAGGAAAATATACCAGTAAGTTTTTCAATTTAAAAGTCTTTTACTAATATTTTTAATATCTTCAATATTATTAATGTTGCTTTTAGGATTGAAAAATTTCATCTTACAATATTATTTATTGCAGATGAAATATTTCGAAGTTTTAGTTTGCTATAAGGTTTGAATATATTGACATTATCATATGCTGCTTTGATATCAAGAAAGATGGCCAAAACCGATTGGGAGGATTCAAAGGCTTCCACAATTGTGGAATGAAGGAGGGTCAAGTTGTCAGCAGTGCCTCTAAAACCTGTCTGATGGTTGGTGAATGAACAGTTATGTTCTAAGGTCCAATTTAGGCGATTCTTGATAAATATTTCTAATGTTTTAAGCACACATGACGATAAAACTATTGGTCTGGATTTTTGTGTGGCTTTAAGATATTTATAACATTATGGTTTTTCCAATCCTCAGGCAGGTTGTCACCATTTAGACAATTATTGTAGATGTTCAAGAGAATTTGTTTAGCTTCTAGTGGTAGATGTTTTATCATAAGGTAAGGAATGTCGTCCATACCTGGTGCCGAATTTTTTTTTATTATTTACACCATTGTTAAGTTCCCAGATTGTAAAAGTGAAAACTTGCTCGTTTATATTGTCAAGCTCAAAATTTGGATAAATAAAAACTGCAGACATGTTCTGTAGAATTTCTCTTTTAATGTTATCTGCGGGGTTATGAAATGTCTGGCCGTAATTTTTGTTATTTGGGAATTTTTTAACTTTATTCCAAACATATATAGTGTTAGGTTCGTTATTTAATGATTCACAGAAGTTTATGAATTTATTTCTTTTTTTAATTCTGAGGTTTCGTTTAGTTTGGGCGATTATACGTTTAGCGTTTATACAGCGTGTCTACTTAAGTTGGAAACATATGGGAAACTTTTTTGTTATTCATTTTACGAAAAAAAGTTATTCTTTATAAAAAAGTTCTGCATGCTCTAAAACCTAAGATTCAATCATCAGATATTAAATTTTGTAAATATTATACGAGGTATGTCAAAAAATATGAACTTCGTTCAAGAGTAAAGTACCTTTATTCCTCTCAATATCGAAAATTCTTATTATGAAAAGTTGTTTGAAAACAAAAACTAAGATCAAATATGCAATAACATGCTTCTAATTGGAACAAAAATATTTTTCAAATTTTTCTCAATTTATTGATACTTAACTTCGTTTTTATTTATTACACATACGATAACTCTTTTATTATTACTTTTACGAAAAAAAGGTATTCTTTATAAAAAGCTCTGAATATCCTAAGGCCGAAGATCCAACCATCAGATATCACATTTTATTAATTTTATACGAGGTATGTCAAAAAATATGAATTTCACTCAAGAGTAAAGTACATTTATTTTTCACAATATTGAAAATGGTTATTAAAAAAGTTGTTCAGAATTAAAAACTATGTTTCAATATGCAATTACATCCTTCTAATTGAAATATTGTGAAATATAAAGGTACTATAATCTTAGCGAATTTCATATTTTTTGACACACCTCGTATAAAATTAATAAAAGTTGATATATCATGATTGTGTCTTAGATTTTAGACCATGCAGAGCTTTTTATGAAGAATAACTTTTTTTCGTAAAATGAATAATAAAAGAGTTATCATATTTGTAATAATTAAAAAAGATGTTGGGTATCCATAAATTTGAGAAAAAAAATTTTTTTCTATTAAAAGCATGTAATTGCATATTTGATCTTAGTTTTTAATTCCAAACAACTTTTTATCATAAGAATTTTCGATATTGAGAGAAATAAAGGTACTTTACCTTTGAAAGAAATTCATATTTTTCGACATACCTCGTATATTATTAAGAAAATTTGATATCTGATGATTGAATCTTAGGTTTTGGGACATGCAGAACTTTTTATTAAGAATAACTTTTTTTCGTAAAATTAATAATAAAAAAGTTTCCCATATGTTTCCAACTTAAGTAGACACGCTGTATAGTTCTCTAAGAAAACAGATTGTTTAAAGTTTTGAATTGTCTGTTTGCGGCTTTTAATCCAAAGTGAACATTCTTCATCCCACCACGGATTTGAAGGTTTACCCTGTGTTCTACAGTTTTTTTAGGGAATTGAGTTATCTGCTACTTGATTAACTACCTTCAAAACTCATTGTAATTGGAGTTTACCGGTAAATCAAGCATTCCTGTTATTATTCCAGTGTGGAATGTATACCAGTCTGCTCTTTTGATATTTCTCAATTTGTATGTTTGTGTATTGATGCTATCATTTTTGTTAAAATCACAGTTGTTTATTATGACTAGAGAGCGCAATATATGCAACACAACATTACCAAAATATGCGCATATATATATGCATTACTTTTACTACAAATATGCAGATATTTTTTTTTAAATTTGTCTAAATATGCAAATGCATATTAAAAATACTCAAAAATAAAACAATATATTAAATATTAACATTTATAAAAAAAAAGACTAAGTTTTCACTCTAATGGCGTATAGCATATCCCACCAGAATGAAAACAATGGGAACCTTCTCTGGTTACACCTCCGAGGCTTCTACAATTTGCAAGCCATACGGATAAAGAGACTAAGGAAGATGAGGGAATTCTACAATTTACAATTCACGTCCCATCTGCTCAGCGCGGTAAAGTTCCAACGAGACTGGTTCCCTTCATACTCCACACAGAGTAAATGTAAATCAAAAATTTTTTTTATTAACATTTATGTTTAAAAAATTCAACCTACATTTCGACGTTGCCAAGCCAAAACGGCATAAACCCCAAAATGACCACTTTTTAGTTAGCTGCACTAAAAAATAGGATTTTAATTTCCGCACCAGACAGTCAACGCGGAATAACCGCAGAAAAAGTGAAATAGGTGTAATATAGGTTTAAAATTTTTATAAACGCCAGTCTAGTCACGCACGTGAACACCGACGTGAACACCGATTGACATAATCGCCAGTGCCCGTAAGATTATCATTGTGTACATTTCGGTCCAGTAATAATAGTAAAGGTATGTATTTTTACAATTTTTATGGATAAGTAACATGATATTACCTACCTTTGCCATATTTTCAATTTGTATTGATTTTTGAAGCGTAAACACACTGAATTTCTTTAAAAACTATGAGGCGTTTATGCCAAAACCACATATTTACATTGTGGTTGACACAAGTGCCATTGCTCAATGGTATTCTTATACAGGTTTCTTATTTAAAAATTGCGCAGATAAAAAGTTTATTTTAAAATTTTCTATTGTAACTTTATACTAGTGTGATGAACAATTCATTTTGTATTACAGCGGAGAGTTCAAATCAATTTTATATAGCTAAAAATGGCGATCGATTTTTGGCGTTTATGCCATTTTTTTGTTGTAGATCAATAGCAGAAGTAAACAAATAATGGCCTTACTAAATGAAAATAAAACATATACCGAATCAGTACAAAATGATATACTGACTGACAATAACTCCCCTATATTTCCCTTAGAGGTTTATGACATTTATTTTATAATGCCAACATTGCAGAAGCTTTTAGCAATGACATTATCGTCTTTGAGGAACCACCAGACGTTGCAGTAGAAGAAGAAATATTTAGTCACGATCTCACATCATGTTTCAACTTAGCAGCAGATAATGGTTTGGGTGCCGGTATAAGTAGTGATCAAAATAAGGAAAATACAAGCAATCAAATCAATACGGATGTTGAATCAAATATTGACAGTGAATATGAATTAGAATCCACTATTATTAGATATCCGCTTCTATTCTCGAATTATTTACTTTTAAGTATTTCATCCTAGCACCAAAAACACGTTTAAAGAATTGAAGATTTTGTTTTTAACTTAGAATATATTTTTGATTAATAAAAAATAAACCCTATCAAAAATCTTCGTAATTTCATAATTTTTCTTTTTGGCATAAACGACAATTTTTAATTTTCGTTTCTTTTTTCATTAATGGCATATATCCCTTTTAAGCGCCATGTTGACTAACCTTACAACGATGCGATCAACACAAACGCCAGAGGTAAGTTTGGCATATTCACCAATGTTATATCTTGGATGGACATAAGCGCCATTTTCTAGTTTTTAATTTATTTCAGACAGTATTTTCAGCCACATTAATATTCACAATATATTAAAATTTGAAAAAAAAGATCACCATTTTTTTTGAGTCACTGTGCAGATAAGCAGAATTGGTAAAAATAAAAATAATCAGTTTTTTGTGTTTCCTGAAAAATCAAGTGAATGTCGTTTATGCCGTTTTGGCTTGACAGCGTCGATTTATGTTTAATACATATTTATTTTTCACATAAAAAATGTTCAAGCACCAAAAAGAAATCAATTTTCATACGAGAAGCTGAAGAACAAAAGCGGAATTGTCTATAATTTGATGGATTTTTGTATTTTGATGCTTCTCTCTATGTCCGTCTTTATAGAAGTAAAAGCGAATTTGTCGAATAAAAACACTCTTTCAAGAAAAATTTCTTTGATGGGACATGATGCTTTTGTTTGTCAGTTCCTCATTTAAAAAATAAAATGTGAAAATGAATGTAACTTACGTTTTTTAAACAGGCCTTGCAAAATACTTTGTCTCCACTTAGCTTTAACTCGGGAAAACACTTTATCCAAGCACTTTTTTGAATGGTAGACATATTAAAATTTAATATATACCAATCACTTCAAAAACACTAAATACCATACAACGTTTACTTTAAACAAATATTGGCCGGAAACTGACAAAATAAATATTAGACCCTTAAAAGCAGGTAGGTACCTACGACTTGCTACGCTAATAAAATAATATTTTTCTGGGAACACCCATAATTGTTAAATTCAGGTAGTAATGGGAAAGTCCAGATAGATGACAATGAGCGATAGATAGATAAATAACGAGCTCGTTCATATCGAAGTTATAAAATTCCAACAAAGATAGGAAAATTTTAAACTTTTATATAATTTATTTTTAAAATATGCAAAAGAAATCGTGTTTAGCTTAAATATGCAATGTTGTGTTTGTTGTCTGAAAATATGCAATATATGCATCTATATGCACTTTGCATATATTCCGCTCTCTAATTATGACAAAGGTGGGGAAATGGTTGCTATTTCCACAATCTTGTATGACACCCCAAGTAGAGCATAGAGCCATATTATTACTTGCTATGGCTAGATCTACAGCGCTAAGGTTATTATCAGAATAAGGGGGGCTGAGCCCCCTTCTCCTCACTCATTTTAACCCGCCGTTACACGCGTCTTCTATTGTGACGTGGTTGCACGCGTATGAGCGTCGCCCTCACCTACATAAATTCGACTTATTTCGAGGAAGAATGAATGTCAACATCTATAAATATAAAATGGGTTGTACTCACATATTATAGAAAGTCTCGTAAACCAATTTTTTTTATTAATTTAACAAAACAAAAGTAAAAATAATATAGATCAAAAGCAAGTTTTCTTAATTTTCAATTTCAGCAAGCCACTGAAGAAATTAACGTTCTTTACGCGAATTCATTTTACTAAAAATACAAATTAAAATTAACAACTCTTCTGAAGCTATTTACTTGTGGCATTTATGTAATTAACTATTAATATTTTGTATTTTGATAACGACGTCCGAGGTGGAATTCGAAACGTCAATAAAATCAATTTTTCAAGTTAAATTGTGGCTTATTTCCCAATTAGAATAGGTAAATTTAAAAATTGGTTCTTAACCAGTGGCGCACCTATAATTTTCCTCTGGGGGGGGGGGAGGGGGTTTGCTTGGGCACCGAAAGTTTTTTGTATTATTTGTGAAAGACAAGTTACATTTTCCTACTTTCTTTTATATATATATTTCTATATGCTTTGGGTGGGATTTTAACCCCTCGCACCCCCCTCGGTGTGCCACTGTTTCTAACCTAATCAAAACAATAATATTTTAATTAAACCTACCTAAATATTAAATAAAAACCTAAAAGTTTCTTTGAGATAACAGAAACGTGATTTCACCGTGTTTGCACGCGCAGTGAGGAATTCCCTCACTTGAAGAGGGATGTCTCTTCTTTCAACTATCACACAGCACACTGACCGCCTGAAATATTCTATAACTTTTTCATACCCTCTCATGAACCATGCTAAAGGCATTCCTGGGTGCTTAAGGTTATCGTATTAGTTTACACAATTTCATTGGTTATAAACAAATATGGTGAGGGATTCCCTCATAGCGCGTGTAATGGCGGGTTAAGAAAGAACGAGTCAATGAAGTATTAATAACTAGAAAGCAAAAACAAAATAAAAAGAGCAAGCAAAATAGCATAAAAGAAAGCCGCTTGAAAAAAATATAAGCAAAAATGCTCAACTTACCTATATGCAAACACTTAAGCAACAACACCGGCGGTTGTTAGCTAGGTTTAGACCCTAAACTAGTGGCAAACTTTAGCTGCTGCAAAACAGAAGCTGTTCACACCTCGAAAGCGTAATGTCTAGTTTAGAAATATTAAATTTTTGGAAAATATTTCTTAAATTTAAAATACGCGGTCTGACGTTTGGTATTTTATTTGACGACTTCTCTTCCTATTTGGGTTCACCTATATACATTCTTAATAATAAAAGCAGCACATGATATTGAAAAAAAAAAGAACGAGGCTCAAAAGGGAAAGATTGATTCGATGAAGAATATGAATATTGGATCACTAAGATGTGAGGCTGAAACGAAATTGTTAGGTGAGAACACACAGAAGGTAATCGAATGACAGTAGCATTAAAGAAGGTTATTGTTAGTGTAGTAATCAAAAGTAGTAGGCATCACTGATGATATTCCCACCATGAGCTGAATTGATACTTCCTTAATGTTTCTTTCGACAGGAAAAAAGTTTCTAACCAAACGGGAGTTACCACAGAATAATAAGTTATATCTGCTGCACAACCTGAGAGAATGATACGAATGTACATACTATGAACTTTTCAAAGCAGCCGTATTTAAAGTCCGAATAGCTGTGATGATTGCTGACCTCCGTCGCAGAAATGCACTTGAAGAAGAAAAAAAATATCATGACGAAAAACTAAGGAAAATTTTAATATAATATCCTATGGATAAGGATATATAGGGTGAGGCAGATAACTGGCCTATTAGAAATATCTCGAAAACTAAAGGCAACAGAATCATGAAAATTGGAATAAAGGGGTTTTGAAGGATGATCTATGAAATGAAAATATTTTCATCTCCTTGCAACTTCCGGTTATACCGGAAGTTGCTTATAACTTCGTTTTTTTAAATAGAACACCCTGTATATTTTTACATTTTTGGATTCTCTTCGATATCTTCTTTCTTAAAATATAAGGTTTTGTAATATTATACACGGTATTTTAAAACATAATTACGTTTTTTTATTAATTTCGTAGCAACATTCACACCCTGTAGAATTGTAGTAGTTTGACATCTAAAACTCTACTTACGTTCAAATGATTTTTAATATACTCTACTATTGTTAAGAATCATTAGTATAGCTAAATTTTTAATTTTAGTATACAGGGTTGGTCGAAACTCGGAATGAGTATTTTCTGAGTTTTCTTAAATGGAACACCCTGTATTTTTGTATTGTAGTGAAATGATATTTTATAGTACTTTTTTATTTCTTAAGCATTCCCTATACCTAACTGCTTTAATTTGTGAGTTATTGGTGATTCAAGCTAAACATTAATTGCAACAAAAAATACGTAAAATTTTATTAGGTTGGCCGTGAAAATACTCAATACCAAATAATTTTTCAGAAATAAATACATATTAATCCAGACTGGTCCTTAAAATTAACAATAATGGTTTAGCTATCGAAATACCTACTTAGTTAAGATTGTTGGTGCGATTAACAATTAAGCACAAATTAAAGCAGTTAGGTATAGGGAATGCTTAAGAAATAAAGAAGTACCATAAAATATCATTTCATTACAATACTAAAATACAGGGTGTTCCATTTAAGAAAACTCAGAAAATACTCATTCCGAGTTTCGACCAACCCTGTATACTAAAATTAAAAATTTAGCTATACTAATGATTCTTAACAATAGTAGAGTATATTAAAAATCATTTGAACGTAAGTAGAGTTTTAGATGTCAAACTACTACAATTCTACAGGGTGTGAATGTTGCTACGAAATTAATAAAAAAACGTAATTATCTTTTAAAATACCGTGTATAATATTACAAAACTTTATACTTTAAGAAAGAAGAAATCGAAGAGAATCCAAAAATGTAAAAATATACAGGGTGTCCCATTTGAAAAAACGAAGTTATAAGCAACTTCCGGTATAACCGGAAGTTGCGAAGAGATGAAAATATTTTCATTTAATAGATCATCCTTCAAAACTCCCTTATTCCAATTTTCATGATTCTGTTGCCTTTAGTTCTCGAGATATTTCTAATAGGCCAGTTATCTGCCTCACCCTGTATATTGATATAAAAAGATTAGAAAGTGCAAACGTAGTATCCGGTACCTTAACATAAAAGTTAGTCCTCCATACTGTACAAATCTAGCTCGATCAGCACGTAGTATTAGTGGAGATCCGTAATCGATTTCTCTAGTTGATAATGCGCCTACCATTCCATCAAAAGTACCATCTGGTCTTTGGTATCCCCAAGTTTTTACCAAAATAACTTTATTCCTAAAACGGGAATAGCAGACAATTATTAGGATAAAATACTAAACGTACCTGTACCTATATTTAAAACCAAATATGTATTTCTTTATAACTTTAATTTTGAATATTTTGTCGAGATATTTGGCACACATATTCGTAATATAGTAAAGAATGGCGTTACATGGCCCAAATTGAAGAAACATGTTAATATGTGGAAATTACTCTTTAATTAAATAAAATATTAAAAAAACGAGTCTGTACCGCCATTAAGAAGAACAAAAAATACACTTTCCTCAAATAAACTTTTATATCATGCTTAGATTTTGTGTCACATTGGAACTACGAAAAATCGATTATCTATAATCGATAACAATAAATCGAACTTGACTGACTTGGCAATTTTTGGCGCGTCTATGAGTATAATAATAATTATTGTTATCTCAATATTTTAGTCGAGGAAATAAAACTGAAAAAATGGCAAAACCTCGCAATTTTTCGTCCAGCATCGATTTGTACAAAAATTTGGGATTAGGCTCATTACACCCTCTAGTTTATTTTCCATATTGAGCCGTTTTACGCTTTTGGTTTTTTAAGGGCGAAAACTACCCCTAATTGTAAAAAATTATAAAATAACATTTTATACTTTAATATTGTCAACATTTGGTTCTTATTAGTTACATAATGATTGTTTTATGCTTTAAGATATACTATCATATTATTTCAACCCTTAAAACCACCCTTGTTGGAGATTATAAAACCCACCTCTATATAACAAATTTACTTATCCTAAAAGAATAATTTAGGCTTGCATCGATTTACATAAAAATTTGGGATTAGGATCATCTCACCCTGTACTGCATATTCTATATCATTCTAAAGGGGGTTGATTATTTTTAGGGGTGTAAACTACCCCTTATTTTCAAAAATTATATAAATACATTGTAAACTTTAATATGGGTAAATTTGGTTTTAATTGGTTAAATAATGATTGTTTTATGCTTTAGGATGTAATATCATAATATTTCAACCCTTAAAAACCACCCTTAATGCCATCGGTACATAATCCGCAAATGTTTTACGGCTATCCCTACTTTTTCTGTCTTTACACGGCAAATTACGTGTAGTAAAATTCACACTGGTATGGATATATTAACATTACTAGAATGTCATTCTACTTGACAATGTCATCGTTAACTTTAAAGAGATGGATTCTGAATGTTCTTGAATAACTGTTATTTGTATAGTTGCAAATTATTAATTCAGTTAATAAATGTAATAATTTTTTCACTATGGATTCAGTGATTGTAATAACTTATATGTACAACAAAAACTAATACTCAATCGAGAAAAGAGGAAAAGCGTTAAAGTGATTTTTTAAATATACAGTGCTAGTCAAAAGTCCGTACCCCCCCTCGTATCTTTTGAACGGTTATACCTATAATAGTAAAATTTGGAGGAAGGAAATAAACGGACGTAAGCTTCTTAACTAGTTATGACAGGTGACGTAATAGTGACATATGACGTTACAGAGCCACTGTGACCGATAATTTTAAATAGGACCTTATGGCAAATGATACCTCGTTTGAAAGGTATTTAAAATACCTATTCAGTCATACAAATTTTTTTGAGTTTAGGTTGATTTTGATTTTGGTGAATAAATTAAATAAATATAATATTTTAGTTTTGAATTTAATTAATAAAAATTCAAATGTCCGCCTATGGATTTTTTGTCAAAAAAGTTGACGTTTTTAATTCTCTAGTAGTTTTTACGTCAACGTCAACCTATTTGACAAGTAATCATAGGCGGAATTTTGAATTTTTATTAATTAAATGCGAAACTACAATTTTATATTTATTTCATTTGTTCATCAAAATTAGATTAAACTCAAACAAAATTAGTATGACTGAATAGGTATCTTCAATACCTTTCAAACGAGGTATCACTTGCCATAAGGTCCCATTTAAAATTATCGGTCACAGTGGCTCTGTATCGTCATCTGTCACTATTACGTCACCTGTCATAACTAGTTAAGAAGCTTACGTCCGTTTATTTTCTTCCTCCAAATTTCACTATTATAGATATAACCGTTCAAACTATACGAGGGGGGGTACGGACTTTTGACTAGCACTGTATATTGTTACTATGGAACGCTTACAATTTTGAACATTTTTAACAAAAAAATACTTGGATTACAGAATATATACTGGTGTATTCTCTGCTTGGATCTTCCATAAACAATAATTAAGAAATAACTTTTTATTAAGTTCACGTCTTAAATCAATTATTTATTAAATACACTATCAATAGTTTTTTAATCAACAACTCAAAAAATATTCCCGATGCCATGTCAAATACTTAAAACTGTCACTGTCTTGTCATCATGTTCTATTTGACTCAGTGCGTTGTATGACAAAGATAGCAAATGTTTGATTTGGAAAATATCACCACGGACATGGTGTCCATTTTTTCGAATCTTGAAAAAACTAATAAATATTTTTAAAAAATTTAAACGCAGAATGAAATACTAAATTATTATCGAGGGCCGAAAGTCCCTTAGAATAAATAAACAGTTTCTTTTGAATGAGATATTAGAAATTAAAAATCACACTACATTTTCTCTTAGTTTTCACCCCTGTAATTTATTAAAATAAACATTATAGTTTTCAGGTACTTTCGGCTTTCGATAAGAACGTAATATTTCATTCTGCGTTAAAATTTTTCAAAAATACTTTTTAGTTTTCGCATGATATGAGAAAAATGAATCCCCATTTTAATAGCATTGCAGCCGAAAGTACGTACCCATCCCTTTAATAACATTACAATTTTTATAAGTAGATAATTTAATAGATCTATACAGAAAAAAAGTAGAATTAAAGAATTACAAAAACATTTATTTACACAAAAATACGAGTTTACAAATATGTACAAATACAAATACAAATAGTTTTTTAGTCATCTTCCAGTATACGAACCGGTTCTGTGGTATTATACATACATTGAAAATGATCCAATTTCAAATGATAGAATTTTTCGAAAAAAAAAATGGTTTTATTAACATGGCTCCTTCATTTTTGGAGGTAAAAAGTTTTTTCAAAAATGATTTTGTGGCATTTTTGAAGAGCTATAAGCTTGTGTAAAGGAAATTCCGTAATATCTCTTAGTTTTTAATTAGGGTGGGTTTAAAGGGCTCGAAAAAGGAGGTGCTTGCTCCTAAATAGAGGTTTTAAACAGCTATATCTCGCTAACTGTTCATTATAAGGAAAATTTATGCACAAGGGAATTTTAGTTTTTAAAAAAGCTATACTTTAGTAGTCCATCATATTTTTTTTTCGTATCTCCAGTGTTTACGGAGACATTTTGAAGTAAAAGGTGAAAAATGGGAAATTGCAAAAAATCTATTTTCCTCTAAACTCCATTTTTTCCAAAATTAAGCCTTTTAAATAGGTCAAACTTCTTAGGTGTATTTAAAATACAAATATAAAAGGAATTACAGAAAGGTAAAGACCAATTTTTAATAAGGAGGGTAGTTAAGGGGTTGTTTTCACTGATTTTTTCATAGAGAAAAGCAGGTACCGACCTTTTTTTTGATCATAAGTCGCTTAAGTTTCATTCTAGTCACTTTTTATTATTTTTTTTTGAAAGGTCTAACTGTATATTTGTACAAATATTTTTTAAATTTCCTCGAAAAATGCAAACTTTTTCCGTTATTTGGCTTTTAATATTTCAAATTATGCATTTGATGAAAAAAGCTAACTTTTAACATGCCGTATCTCGGTTTGTATTGGTCTTAAAAATATTACAGAAAAATAATTTGGTTTGTGTTACTAAAAGATACAATTTTGATATCAACAGTTTTTTTGATTAAATGCATGTTTTTCGGGGTATCCTCAACAAACCCTCTAAAAAAGTCGATTTTTTCGTCGAAAAACTGTTACTTTCAAGCGCGAATAACTCGAAAAATATTAGTTTTACGAAGAAAATGTAAAAAACATTTTTTTCTTAGAATTACTTTTTACATCGATTTACATGGTTAAAATGTAATAAAAAATTCCCACCCCCGAGATGGGGTGGCAACAATCCCAAGGGTTTAGCGTACAGCGGAATTATATAGAAAATGATCCTTGGACTATTCCCTAGCTTCTGTGAAAATTTCAAGTACATCCATGCTGGACGAAAAAATTGCGTGACAAAATGCTTCATTTCTTCGACTATTTGTCCTTCACTTTTGATAGTTTGGTGCCACTGACACTGTCGTACACTATTGCGGCATTGTTGAAAGTTCGCAGAACATTTGAAAAAAAATATTGATGACGCGCTGATGTAGCCTATTAACCCGACATCTGACAAGTGAAATTTTTTGCCACTAACATACATGTGGGGTGTGACAGCAGTTGAAAGAGTTAAAGAATTTCAAAAAATATCTTTACATTTAGTTGTCTGTGATATCTGGAACGGCAAAATCTTACAGCTGGTCAGAATAGTCACTATTTACACTAACGTTGTCTATTTCTTCCAAATCACTCTTGTCAATACATTCCTCACTGTCTGCTTCATCCCATAAGACCTGAAGACGTGCTTATTCTCGTTCGTAATTCATTTTAGCTTAGACTAATAAAAAAAATATGTTACAATCTGTAATAAGTAATCCACTTTTAATCCAAATGTACTTTCTGAAACTAAACAGACGACTAAAAACTATATCTATGTGTCATCGCATAGATGAATATACAGTACTACATGCAAAATTTCCTTATGTTTTAGGCGCTTCAGCATTGTTGGGGTGTACCACACCCCACCTGTCAGATGACGGATTAAGAGGCTAACAGAGAGCTTCTGCGAACTTTCAACAGTGCGTCGGCAGTACCTGACACTATACTATCAAAAGCGTAAGCACAATATTGTGGTATAGTCTGGGCTGATTATCGGAGAATAGGCCATTTTTGGGAAAACTTATTTACCAGCAATTTTATTGCTGAAATCGAATCTTATGATTATATATATTAATAATATAGGTCGAAAGTACCGATTAAAATCTGCTCCCAGTAAAATTAATTTTTCTGTGGATATTTGCTGGCTCTTTCGTTTAGTACGCGTCAATTTCGATTTATCTAAAACTAATTTATCTATACACAAAAGTTTTGGAAAGTTTTTTAAAGTGAATTGTTCAGTTTTACCATAATGGGGGAAGAAGATCCCCTGATGAAGGGGGAACAAAAAATATGGACTTGGAAAATAGTTTGGAGATCCAAAATATACCAAATAATGCTGAAGTTGAAAATAATGCTGTCGTTGATAAGGAGCCATCCAAAAAAATGTTTAATTTGCAGAAAGCTCATCTTTATTCTAATAAAGTGTATATTTTCATTGAAAAATCAAATAAAGAAGAGAATCTGGGTAAAATTCACGCAATGAAGATAGGCCACATTCTCCATAAGATTCTTGCTGTCCAAAACATAATTAGCATCAGTAGTGTAGGTAAGAATAGAGTAAGAGTTGAGTTAAAATCAATAAAAGATGCTAATAAATTAATTCATGACAAACGTTTACAAGACCATAATATAAATGCTTTCATTCCTAATAATTTGTTGCAAAGAAAAGCCATTATCAGAAATGTTGATACAAGTTCTAATGATAAGTATCTGTTTGAAAATATTATCTCTCCTATAACTATAACAGAGGTAAGTAGATTTAAAAGAAAAATAATCGTAGACGGAGAAAATACTTATATACCAAGACAGATGATTTTATTGACTTTTGAAGGCAATGTACTACCTACACATGTTTTTCTTAACAGTGTTTCATGTGCAGTCGAATCTTATATACATAAAGTTGTCAAGTGCTTCAGGTGTCTTGAACATGGACACGTAGCAAAAAATTGTCGCAGCACTAAAACTCTCTGCCTTAATTGTACAAAAGAAAAAGACGACAAACATGAATGTAGAGATCCGCAAGATAGTTTCTGCAAACATTGTAAGACTGACCAGCATAAATCTATTTCTAAAACTTGTCCTATATTCATTGAGCAAAACAAAATTAAAAAATTTATGGCGGAGCAAAATTTAACCTTTTTGGAAGCAAAGAATAATCTTCGAAATAACTACTCTTCGACTTTAAATACAAATAATAGATTTTCAGTTTTGGATACTCAAAGCATGGATAGTTTTCCTAATCTTCCTCAAGTAAAAACAAATGCCTACAACTTCATTAATAAGCCTAGAGTTTCCTCCACAAACCCAACTACTTCACAGCAGGACAAAACCACCACAGTTCCTGTGTATCCTTATTCACAAACTGCGGAACCAAGAATCCCAGCTAAAAGAA
Source organism: Diabrotica virgifera virgifera (assembly GCF_917563875.1). NCBI lineage: Eukaryota > Metazoa > Arthropoda > Insecta > Coleoptera > Chrysomelidae > Diabrotica > Diabrotica virgifera. The sequence continues at coordinate 143,747,526 of NC_065450.1, forward strand.
AGAAATTGTCTGCTGGGCGGTGGGTGGCAGCTTTAACATTGAATTTAAGCGAAAAACAATATTTATTTGTCAAATAAACATTTTTTCCTGTTTCCTGACAACATTAAAACGTATTTTGAATTAAATAAATTACATACATTCTTCTTTTTGTCTCAATTATTTTAATTAAAAAATGTTTTTTTGAACACCTTGTATAAATAATTATATTAATGTTTATATTATTGGATAGAGAATTGAATACCCTTTCAAATGAGCTATCACATGACCCCTATTCTCATTTAAAACATCATCGATGGTGCCATCACGCCCAGATGGGTGACGTCACTACTATGATATATATGCCAAAAAAACGGAATTTAAAAATAAAAATCGACCTGTTTCGGGATTTTTCCTTGGTATCGCCGGTTTACGAAATAATGAATTTATGCGTTACTTTATGGACGCACTGTATATCTATTCTTAACAAAAAGGTCGGTCAGACTTAGATAACCTTAACTTAGATTAGTAATTAGATAGTTTAGATAAGATATATATTATGTTTATGTATGTACTATTTACTTTGTTTCTGGCCGCATGGTCTAATCCTAAAGCCAATAAAAAAAATAATATAGGTATGCAAAGTCCGCAGATAGTGTGCTACTTTTTTTATAAACAAAATGGCGCCCGAAAATCGTGTTTCTTTTCAATTTTTGCTCTATAATTCCAAAGATTTTACCTTTACACCAAAAACATTCAAATAAAAATTCACCGCAATTAAATTCTGCATAGAGACGTGTTTTTCCCGATTTCGACGAAAACTTTCTCCGGAAAAAGCGGGGTTTTCCAACAAAATCTTTAATTTTCAACTAAACTTTTAGATAAGTAATTGTTAATCAATAATTAAATAACTTGGTAATGTAAAAGCCCTTTTCGTATAGATTATAATTCCAGAAGCCGATGGAAATTGAATGAACAGTTTAGCAGCAATTAAATTGTTAATTAAAGATTTACGGTCGCTATAATAACGACCATAATTATTATGATACATAAGAAAAACTATGATTTTTTCATAAAAAGACACTATACCTATCTAATGTACTTTACAGAATTGATATTGGACTATTTAAGCGGCCTCAGGAATATTTTAAAATTATAAAGAATTTTTTGGCTTATAAACAAATAGAATATCTAGGAAAATATTAAACTAAATTAAATTGGAAACACGGTATTCGGAAAATAGCGGCAGGACGCTTCTTCTAAAAGGAAAACGTTTAATTATGATGAGTATTTCCTGAGATACAACCGGTCAAAGTTCACCGGAATTTACGGTAAAGATGTAAATAATAGGATCATAATTTTCAAACCATCACCTTTTTATTTTTGTCCTCTTTCTCCACACCAATTTTCATATCCTTAAAATACTCATAACGTATATTATTATAATAAAAACTATCGATAATACGTGTGAAAATTGCCTAAAATAGCAAAATTCCAATCAAAAATTAGGTTGGAGAAAATGTAACCCTCAAAGTTCAAAATCGATATACGTTAAAAAAATGCATTTTCTCGGCTTCCCATGGAGCAATTTGCTTCATTCTTTTTTTGTTCCCAAGTAACTCGAGTAGAGCCATCGAACTAACGCATTATTAAATGTCAAACTTGCTTTTGTTTTGTTATAATAAATTAATTTATTTATTATAACACAAAATTTTAATTTGTTTAAATAAAAATTGTCTAACTAATTATACAGCTTTCAAATGAGAATATGTTTTTAACTTTAAAAGGTACACTTGTAGTAAGTTTATCTAAAAAAAGCCTACAACTGGAAAAAATATGTAGTTTTCTGTTCTTATAAATAAATTAATCTATTATAACAAAACAAAAGCAAGTTTGACATTTAATAGTACGTTAGTTAGATGGCTCTACTCGAGTTACTTGGGAACAAAAAAAGAATGAAGGAAATTGCTCCATGGGAAGAGGAGAAAATGCATTTTTTTAACGTATACCGATTTTGAACTTTGAGGGTAACATTTTCTCCAACCTAATTTTTGATTGGAATTTTGCTATTTTTGTCAATTTTCACACGTATTATCGATAGTTTTTATTATAATAATATATGTTATGAGTATTTTATAGATATGAAAATTGATGTGGAGAAAGAGGACAAAAACAAAAAGGTGATGGTTTAAAAATTATGATCCTATTGTTTATATCTTTGCCGTAAATTCCGGTCAACGTTGACAGGTTGTATCTCAGGAACCACTCGTCATAATTAAACGTTTTTTTCTTTTAAAAGAAGCGTCCTGCTGCTGTTTTCGAATACTGCTTTCACAATTTAATTTAGTTTAATATTTCCCGAGATATTCTATTTGTTTATAAGCCAAAAAATTGTTTATAATTTTAAAATATTCCTGAGGCCGCCTAAATATACCAAATTCAATTTTGTAAAGTACATTAGATAGGTGTAGTGTCTTTTTATGAAAAAATTATAGCTATTCTTTTGCACCGTAATTATTGTCGTTATTATAGCGACCGTAAATTTTTAATTAACAATTCAATTGTTGCTAAACTGTTTATTCAATTTCCATCGGCTTCTGGAAATATAATCTATATGAAAAGGGCTTTTACATTACCAAGTAATTTAATTATTGATTAACAATTACTTATCTAAAATTTTAGTTGAAAATTAAAGATTTTGTTGGAAAAACCCGATTTTTCCGGGGAAAGTTTTCGTCGAAGTGAATCGCGAAAAACACGTCTCGATGCAGAATTTAATTGCGGTTAATTTTTATTTCAGTCTTTTTGGTGTAAAGTTAAAATCTTTGGAGTTATAGAGCAAAAATTGAAAAAAACACGATTTTCGGGCGCCATTTTGTTTATAAAAAAAGTAGCACACTATCTGCGAACTTTGCATACCTACAGTAGGAAAAATGAAAGAATACCCATGAACGAACATATAAAACACGCTGTATTTTCCTGTCACCGTGTCACACAAAAAATTGGCCAGCGCAAGTACATGTAATAATTATTGTTACATGTACTTGCACTGGACAATTTTGTTTGTGACACGGTGACAGGAAAATACAGCGTGTTTTATATGTTCGTTCATGGGTATTCTTTCATTTTTCCGACTGTATATTATTAATACATACAATAATAAGATTCGATTCCATCAATACAATTGCTGGTAAATAACTTTTCCTTGTATTTTGCTAATTAGCCCAGAGTAGTAATAATAATAATTATTAAACTCATATGTGCGATAAATATTGCCAAGTCAATCAAGTTCGATTTTTTGTTATAGATAATCGATTTTAGTTATTCCAATATGACACAAAATCTAGGAATGAGATAAGAAAGTTTATTTGAAGAAAGTGTATTTTTTTCTCCTTAATGGTGGTACAGCCTCGTTTTTGTAATATTTTATGTAATTATAGAGTAATTTCCACATACTAACTACTAACATATTTCTCAAATTAGGCTCTGTACCGCCAATCTTTACTATCTTACGAATATCTGTGCCAAATATCTTGACAAAATATTGAAAACTAAAGCTGAAGTCCTGGAACGCGTTTTCCACGCGCTAATGTAGCCTCTTAACAAGTTAGCCCGATCAGGGAACACAAAATTTTACGAAAACCTCCAAAAAAGTAAAGGAAATACGAAAATTTGGGAATAGGTAGTTGAAATTGTCTATTATTATACAGGGTGAGTCATGAGGAACTGTACATACTCCTACCTCGTATAAAGGCTCCTATGGGGAATAACAAATGACCATTAAAAAGTGTCTGCTCCCATTGTTTAATAATATACAGGGCGAGTTTCGCATTTTGACAGAAATTTGTATTCGTCATAATTTTTGAACGGTCAGATCGATGTGTCTCTTATTTTGGTCAACAGTTACACTATTACCACCTAATCAACTGATTTATTCAAACTAGAAAAAAATCAGGTCCGGCTTTAAAAAAATTAGTTCGTTTGGGTCTTAGAAAAAATTTTCACCCTATATACGCTTTTTGAAAACTCTAATATGAATTTTACAAATTAGACAAATAGGCAATTAAAATGGCATATTTATTTTTTTCCGCACACGATTACTTAATTTTTTATAAAAAAATGAAATTTCACTATGAATTAAAAGTTTGGTAAAGTGAATCATAGATTTAAAAAAAAAATAACTTTTATTACAAAAATTAATTTTTTTTGCACAAATAAGTAATTTATGTTACCATCCAATCAACTGATTTATTCAAACTAGAGAAATATCAGGTCCGGATTTAAAAAATTAGTTCGTTTTGGTCTTAGAAAAAATTTCACCCTGTGTACGCTTATTGAAAACTCTAATATGAATTTTACAAATAAGACAAACAGGCAATTAAAATGGCATATTTATTTTTTCCCTACACGATTACTTAATTTTTTATTAAAAAATCAAATTTGTCAAAATCGGAATTTTAACCTAAAAATGAAAAAAAAAATGAACTCACGGTTTAACTCGCTACAACTTTGTTCCATTTTAATATTTTTTTTCTGAAGACTTGTGAAGACTATGAAAATTGTTGTAGACTTCAGTCTTCTTCTTGTAAAAGTTGCAAACTTGTAAATCGCAAAAATTAGGTGGAAAAATTTATCAATGTGATCACGTCTATGTTAAACTATAGAGTCCAAAAGAAGTGTTATGTGAAGATTTAGATCTAGACGTGTTATAGAAAAAAAAAATGGTAAAACTTTTAATTTTAAGAAAAACGTTGTTTTTGTAAATTAATTTTTGTAAAAAAATTGCAAAAACTTTGCCAAACTTTTTATGCATAGTCAAATTTGATTTTTTAATAAAAAAAAAATAAGTAATCGTGTGGGGAAAAAATAAATATGCCATTTTCTTTGCCTATTTGTCTTATTTGTAAAATTCATATTAGAGTTTTCAAAAAACGTATACAAGGTGAAATTTTTTCTAAGAGCCAAACAAACTAATTTTTTAAATCCGGGGCTGATTTTTTTCTAGTTTGAATAAATCAGTTGATTGGGTGATAACATAAATTAAATATTTGTTCAAAAAAAATTTATTTTTGTAATAAAAGTTATTTTTTTTTAATCTAAGCAATTTTAATTGCCTATTTGTCTAATTTTTTTTAAAGCCGGACCTGATTTTTTTCTAGTGTGAATAGATCAGTTGATTAGGTGGTAATAATGTAACGATTGACCAAAATAAGAGACACATCGATCTGACCGTTCAAAAATTATGACGAATAAAAATTTCTGTCAAAATGCGAAACTCGCCCTGTATATTATTAAACAATGGGAGCAGACACTTTTTAATGGTCATTTGTTATTCCCCATAGGGGCCTCTATACGAGTTAGGAGTATGTACAGCTCCTCATGACTCACCCTGTATAAGAAAAAGTTTACAATTCTACATCCCCTCCGTTTACCAAAAATTGGAAAATACGGGGTGAAAAATATTTTCTCGGGAGTGAAAAAATATACGTTCAAACTAGGCCCGGAATTGGATAAAATGACGAAATCTAAGCAACTTTTGTTCTATAGAGTTTTTTCACCACGTTAATACTTTTCGAGTTATTTGCGAGTGAATTTGTTCATTTATGTTCATTTTTAACAAAAAAAAAATGTTTGTGGGCGGTTTTTCGCAGATAACTCAAAAAGTAAGTATTCTAGCTAAAAGAATATTCTTAGTAAAATATAGTTTATAAAAAGTTTAAAAAAAAATGGTGTACACTTGAGGTTTGCAGACCCAGTAGAAGCAAAGTTGTAGCTAATGAAAAATAGGTTCTTCTTCGTCAAATTCCAAATCGAATATTTCAATGTGCAATAGCCAAAAAAACAGAGAACTTTTCGGGGAAAATTTATTACAACTTTTTTAAAGTGTTTAAAAAAGGTTTATTTTTGTTTTTTAAAAAAACTTCTAACATTAAAAATAAGTGAGTTACGCTCAAAACATTGTTGGTCCCTTTTATTTTTTGCTACAAAAATCGCGAAAATCACCCCCTAATTAGCTTACCAAATAAAATTAATCGTTATCGCTTGACAAGTTACTTTACTTTAATATTGTTTATATTTTCTATAAGTTTCATTGGTTCAAAGTGCTCATTTTTGAAAAAAATTGGATTTAAAATAAAACATTTTTTTAATTTTGAAAAAAAATGGAATTGTTTGTGGAAATAACTTAAAAATTATTAGTAATACCAAACATTTTAAAGAGTAATAAAATGTACCTACGTTTTGCTTTTCTGAATATTTTTGCTTTTTTGTTTTCTTTTTAGACAAAAAGTGGTTATGCTACGGTTGTTCAAAATTTGCCTAAACTCGTGATTAGTTACTCGTTCAAGCCATTTTAACAACAGCTTTTTCAAAATTAAGCACTTCGAACCGATGAAACTTACAGATCATATAAATAATACATAAGCAAAATAACTTGTGAAGTGGTAACGACAAAATTTATTTGTGATGCTAATTAGAGGGTGATTTTCGCGATTTAAAAAAGTTGAAATGAATTTTCCCCGAAAAGTGCTCCTTTTTTGAGTTATTTCACATTGAAATATTCGATTTGGAATTTGATGAAAAAGAACCTACTCTTCATTAGCTATAACGCTGCTTCTACCTACTGGGTCTACAGACCTCAAACATACATTTTTTTCAGTTTTTTATAAGCTATATTCTGATAAGAATATTTTTTTCGCTGAAATACTTACTTTTTGAGTTATCTCCGAAAAACCGTCCAAAAACCTGTTTTTTTTTTCTTTTAAAAATGAACATATTCACTGGCAAATAACTCGAAAAGTATTGACTTAGGGAAAAAACTCTATAGAACAAAAGTTGCTTAGAATTAGTGATTTTATCCAATTCCGGACTTATTTTGAATGTATATTTTTCACCGTCGAGAGGGGGTATTCCCCTCCATTTTTGTAAAATGGAGGGGACGTAGAATGGTAAACTTTTTCTTATATAATAATAGACAATTTCAACTAAATATTCCCAAATTTTCATCCTTCCTTTTTTTTGGGTTTGATTGTTCTCTGATCGGGCTAAGTATCTTTGGTATGTATCATTATAGTCCAGAGAAATAAGGATTTTCTCAGGACACTGAAATATCCAGGCAGGTGACTACTTTTTTAGTTATTATACCTGGAGTATTAAGCCATTAGACAATATACAGATGCCGACATAAAGGATTTCCCTTTTATGTCTCCCAAGTGGATGTACAACTATGCTTAACTTTTGTCTTATAGTTACATATCAAAAAAGAAAACCTCATGTTTTAGAGACGAAGTGAAGGAAAAATTTGAAACAAGATTGCAAAACGAGAAAGCCTTTTTACAATATAGAACACAGCAGTCACACAACCACTATAAACGAATTCGAAATGAAACGAATATTTTAGTCGGACAAATAAAGAGGGAATACTAGGAGAGCTTCTAAAAACAGATGAAAAACTACTTTTACGGAACACAAGGAGAAATATGGAGAATGGTTAGGATTACAAAGAAAAGAGATAAACATCATCATCATTCTCTTTGCCTTATCCCTATGCGGGGTCGGCTTCCCTAATTGCATTTCTCCACACAATTCTATCCTGGGTCATATCAATATTAATCCCCTTTACCAACATATCCTGCCTAATCGTCTCCCCTCACGTCTTCTTTGGTCTTCCTCTCCTACTCCCTCCAGAAATCTGCACTTTAGCTACTCTTCGTATTGGATGATTAACGTCTCGACGTTGAACATGACCAAACCATCTCAACCTATGCTGTCTCATTTTGGCATAAATTAGTGCCACACCTAGACTTCCCCTAATATATTCATTTTTAATTTTATGCATTCGTTGTTTCTTCATGTTTCGTCATTCCTCTTTCTTTTTCACTGCCCAACATTCAGTTCCTTACATCATAGCCGGTCTTATTGCTGTTTTATAGAATTTTCCTTTCAGCTTCATTGGAATTTGTCTGTCACATAACACACCACTGGCTTCCTTCCACTTCATCCATCCAGCCCTAATTCTACTGCATGCATCTCCATCTATTTCTCCATTACTCTGTAATACCGATCCCAGGTACTTAAATCTATTGCTTTGTACACCACCAGTTTACACCATTTAATCAGTTCACCATCCATTACCATCAGATACCATTTTATTTGTAGTAACTCCATCTTTAAATGAACATTCCAAATACTCTGTCTTTGTCCTACTCAGTTTTAAACCTTTTTCCTCCAGAGCTCGTGTCCACTGTTCCAGTTTTTGTTCTAAGTCTCTTTCACTACTTCCTACTAACACGACATCATCAGCATACATTAAGCACCATGGAATGTTACCCTGTAGTTTCGCTGTTATCTGGTCCAAAACTAATGAGAATAAATTCGGACTAAGCACCGAGTATGGGTGCAATCCTACTTTCACATGAAATTTGTCAGTCTCTCCCACACCTGTCCTAACACTAGTCGTTACTCCCTCATACATATCCCTCACAATCTTTACATATGCACCAGGGACTCCTTTCTTATTGAGTGCCCAACACAGAATCTCTCGAGGAACTCTATCATATGCGTTCTCAAGATCAATGAATACCATATGAGCGTTTGTTTCTTTACTCCTGTATTTTTCCATCAACTGCCTTATAATGAAAATTGCGTCTGTTGTTGATCTGTCCTGCATAAAGCCAAATTGATTCTCGGATATGTCGGTCTCTTCACGTATCCGTCTATTAATTACTCTCTCCCATATTTTCATGGTGTGGCTAAGCAGTTTTATAGCCCTGTAGTTTGTACACTGCTGTATATCTCCCTTGTTTTTGTAGACAGGTACTAGTATACTGCTTCTCCATTCGTCTGGCATTTGTCCAACTTCCATAATTCTATTAAATAAACCTGCTAGCCACCTTATTCCTCTCTCTTCCAATGCTTTCCATACTTCCCCAGGAATATCATCTGGTCCTACCGCTTTTCCTCTTCTTTCATTCTCACCCATACCTGTTTGAGGAGCATACACACACACAATATTCAATACACTTTATCAATTACAAATTTCACTGACATCATTCTATCAATCGTTCTTACAACTTCCACTACGTTATCATTCACTTCACTATCAGCAATTATACCAACTCCATTTCTAGTGTTACTACTCCCTGCATACCACAATTTGTATCCTTCACCTAGTTCTTTTGCCCTTTGTCCTTTCCACCTAGTTTCTTGAATGCAAGCAATTTGAGCAATTTGAGCTCTCCTTCGTTTGAGCGCACCCACTAACTCCAGACTCTTACCTGTAAGACTACCAAGATTCCACGACCCTATCCTGATTTTTCTAACCTGCAAATGGTGTTCCCCTGAGATAGTCCTCACCCAGAAATCCGAACGGAGGCTCATTTTACTTCCGGCACATTTTACCTCAGGAGATGCCATCATTTCAGTATAAGTTTAATATCATTGGAGAAGGTCTTTTCATTATTATGGCCTGAAAAGATTTTATTTGGATATTTGATGCCTGAATGCAAATACAGACAACAATAGGATACCAAAGATTACAGCCAATAAAAATAGAAGCCCTATTGTATGCGGATGACATAGTCCTTATAGCAGGTTCCGTGACAAAAATGCAAAAACTCATAAATATATGGACAGAAGAAATAGAGAAATTAAAAATGGAAATAAACATCGAGAAAAGTAAAATAATGGTCATCGGCGAAAAGGAAGAAAATGAAGTAATTATAAAATGCAAAAATACTCAACTGGAAATAGTTACAGCATATGATTATCTTGGAAGTATTATTACCAATGATGGGAAAATAGACCTCGAAATAACAAACAGAACTAAAAAATCAAATAAACTGTACTACGCACTAGCGCCAATTCTGAGGAAAAAAGAATTGTCCCAAGAAACAAAAAATTAAAATATATAATACGATTGTAATACCGACGATACTGTATACAAGCGAAAATTGGACTTTACAGAAAAAGCATAAGATAAATGCAATTGAGATGAGACATTTACGTGCTATAGCCGGAAAGACCAAATGGGATAGAATAAGAAATGAGACAATAAGAGGGATAACTAAACAGGAACCAATAATGAATAAAATAATAAAGAGGCAATTAAACTGGTATGGACATCTGATGAGAATGAAACCTAGTAGACTAGCAAGGAAAATTCACGAAACAAGGAATATTACAAAAAAGAAAAAAGGCAGGCCGAAGAAAAAGTGGATACAGCAAATAGTAGAAGCAGGAAAAATCAAACAGAAAACGCTAGAAGAAATGAAACTAATAGCACAGGACCGAAAAGAATGGAAGAGATGGGTGAATATGTAGCTAAATTAAACCCAAATCCGACACCTGAAAGGGTATAAGGAAGGGGAGAAAGAAAGAAAGAAAGATGCCTGAATGCCTTTTCTATCAGCACCATACCCCGCCCTGCACGTTTAGCCAATACACCACAAATGCAGCCAAAGTGCAGTATTACTCCACACCCGCCTGCATTTTTCTGTATAGGCCAGGGTCCCTACTGTAAGGACTGCCCTATAAGCCAATGTATTGTTGTCCGTATCCCGCCGCTAGGAGGCACGTACTTTATTCGGGACACAAAGGAAAGAGATGAACGAACTAATCAAGACGAGACACGTTCAGAAGGAATAATTGCCCTACTACTTTTGATCCCTATTTGCTACACGTCACGATAATAACCATCAACATCAGAAGTGATGATAAACAAAGAAATAAACATTGAGGAGAGAGACATCAAGGAAGCAATAAGGAGAGTAAACAATAGAAAATCGACAGGAAAATACAGAATTCCTAACGAACTCCTAAAGTACGGAGGATCAGATCTGACCTAACAACTGTTAAAACTAATCCAAAAAAATAATAGAACAAAACAGAATACCACAAGAATGGAGATCAAGCATCCTAATGCCTCCTCTACACATCGGCAAACGCGTCTGCGGATGCATCTGCGATGTATCATCACGAGCTAACCACAAATCTGTAGGTACACATCTTAGCCCAGTAATTGAACGGGAAATACGGCGATACCGTGTAATTTTCAGGGGCAACTCCGAATTGCATGAAAATTTGAATTTAGGTTCTTTTTACCCTCTACTTCAAAGTTGAAATTGTGCCGTTGGTTGCTTTTACTTGGGGGGTGACAGTCACCCCTTCTCGGGGGGTGAAAAAACACAAATTCAAGATAAGACCAGAAATGGATAAATTGACTAATTTTAAGCAACTTTTGTTTTATAGAGTTTTTTATTTAAGTCAATAATTTTTGAGTTATTTGCGATTGCAAATGTTTATTTATCTACAAAAAAACTACGTTTTCGGACGGTTTTTCGCAAATAACTCAAAAAGTAAATATTGGCCGAAAAGATATCCTTGGAAAAAGTGTAGCTTATAAAAAACCGAAAAAAAATGTGTATCAGTAAAGTCTATCAATCGAGTAGAAACAAAGTTGTAGCTCATGAAAAATACGTTCTTATACGTCTAATTCCAAATCGAATACTTCAAGGTGAAATCATCAAAAAATTAAGCACTTTTCGGGAAAAATCCATTTAAACTTTTTTAGAGTGATTATAAAAACCTTTATTTTAGTTGTTTATAAAAGTTTCTAGCATTAAAAATAAGCGAGTTACGATCAAAATAAAGTTGGCTTTTTTTTGGTAAAAAAATCATGAAAATCTCCCCATGTTTAGATCCCAAATGAAATTAATCGCTACCGCTTTTCAAAAAATTTACTTACTTGTCTGAGAAGTAAGGATCTGTTTTTAGGTGGATGTGAGAGGTGGCATTCAGATTTTTGCGGATAAAGTTAGGTGATAACTTCGTTAATAATAATTGATTTATGCTCCTTCTCAAATATGCCCGGAACATAAATAAAAAAATAAAATATTTAAAAATTTCAAAAAATTTCGTTTTTTTTTCTACTATTTTTGCTTATAACTTAAAAACTATTCATTTTAGAACAAAGTTCTATGGGAATAAAACAAAGACAATTAAATTTTATATCAGATGCGATTGGTTAAAAATGTCTTAATTTATCACCCTTGCTTCAAAATAGCAATAAATATAAAATAAGGTGACAAAACAAGCCTGTTTTTATTCAATGATTTTCCATCATTTAGGTTACACTTGGAACCTTCCTAATTCGCTTAGAAAATTTGCGTAATGTGCTAAAATCGTACACCAAATTTCATTAAAATTGACTTACTAAATTTTGCATAATAATTTTGCAATCTAAATTTTTTTTTAAAAATTTAAATTTTTTAAAATCTTGCACAACAAAAACTAGAGCATACAAAGGTTTGTCAATCTTTTTACACATAAAGAAGTACTCCACCTATCTAATGCACTTTACAGAATTGAAGTCGGATTATTTAAGCAGCCTCAGCAATGTTTTAAAATTATAAACAATTTTTTGGCTTATAAACAAATTAGTGCTGTGGCCAGGAAAGGGTGCTACGGGCTCCTTTATTTAGATGGACTTACCCAAGTTTTTTTTTATGTATTTTGACCCGTAGAACATGAAATTTTTGGGTAACAGTTGATCCGGATGTCGATTGTTATAAACAAAGAACTTGAGGAATTACATAAAATCGATTTTTCGCAAAATAAAACATTTTTTTGTATTTCTTGGGTAATTCTAAGCAAAAAATGTTCTTACAACTTTTTTCGTAGGATGCATAATTTTCGATATAAACGCGGTGGAACTTTCAAAAAATCGAGAAATTGCAATTTTTGAACGCAAATAACGTTTGATTAAAAAATAAAATAGCAATTCTACTGACAGCATTTGAAACTTTAAGTCAAATTATACCGGTTTTAATTATTTGCATTGCTAAAAATTAATTTTTTTATTATTAAAAATGCTATTTTTTATAAGCCAAAAAATTGTTTATAAATTTAAAACATTGCTGGGGCCCCTTAAATAATCCGATTTTGATTATGTAAAGTGTATTAGATAGGTAGAGCACCTCTTTATATGTAAAAAATTAGCCAATTTCTAAATGGTCTACTTTTTGTTCAGAAAGATTTTAAAAAATTTGAACTTTTTTAAAAACATTTAGATTGCAAATTTATTATGCAAAATTAATTAGGTCGATTTTAATGAAATTTGGTATGCAATTTAAGTATGTTACAAAGAATTTCCTAAGCGAATTACTAAGGTTCTATGTGCCACCAAAGTGGTTAAAAAATATTGAATAACAACAGACTTATTTTGCCCCCTTTTTTTTGTATTTATTGCTATATTGCAGAAAAGGTAATACCTTAAGACATTTTTACCAGTCGTATGTCATACAAAATTTAATTATCTTTATTTTATTGCTCTACGACTTTGTTCCAAAACGAATCGTTTTAAAGTTATAAGCAAAGAAAGCAGAAAAAAATCGATGTTTTTCGAAATTTTTAAATATTTTAATTTTTTTATTAATGTTCCGGGCATATTTGAGAAGGAACATAATTCAATTATTATTACTGAAGGTGTCACCTAACTTTATCTGCAAAAATCCGAATTCCACCTCTCACTTTCAAAAATAGACGTTTTTTCGCTAATCCTTACTGGTCTAATATGATTTGTCAGTCTCACCGGTTTAAAGTGCTTATTTTTGAAAGGGTTATAATTAAAAAAGCTTGAACGGGTCACTAATCATGAGTGTATGCAAATTTTGAACAGCCATATCCTAACCAATTTTTGTCTTCCGGAAAAACAAAATGAAACTAGCATATTTATAATAGCAAAACCTACATTTTTTACTCTTTAAGATTTTTTTATCACAAATACTTTTTAAGTTATTTTAAAAAAAGGGAATTTTTCAAAAATTTTTAGAATTTTTTTTTACTATAAAACTAATTTTTTTTTTTTCAAAATAAGCACTTCAAACCAATCAAACTTACATATCATACAAACAATATACATAGAGTTAAAATAAATGTTAAAGAGGTAACGATTAATTTTATTTAGGGTGCTAAATAGAGGGAGGTTTTCACAATTTTTTTATCAAAAAAAGGGGCCAACTTTTTTTTTCAGTGTAACTCGTTTATTTTTGGTGATAGAGACCTTTGTAAAAAACATGCGTTTTTAGATTCTTTAAAAATATTAATAAGATTTTCCCGAAAAGTGCTTAATTTTTCGGTGATTTCGCGTTGACTTATTCGATTTGGAATTAGACGAATAAGAACGTATTTTTCATGAGCTACAACTTTGCTTTTGCTCAATTTATACAGGGTGTCCCGAAAAGATTGGTCATAAATTATACCACAGATTCTTGGATCAAAAATAGGTTGATTAAACCTCACTTACCTATATACAATAGTGCACGCAAAAAAAGTTACAGCCCTTTGAAGTTACAAAATGAAAATAGATTTTTTTTTCATATTATATCTAAAACTCTTAAAGATTTTTTATTGAAAATGGACATGTGGCATTCTTATGGCAGCAACATCTTAAAAAAATTAAAATGTAATTTGTGCACCCCATAAAAATTTTATAGGGGTTTTGTTCCCTTAAACCCGCCCAAACTTTTGTGTGCGATTGAATTAAATTAATATTGTATTACCATTAGTTAAAAACGATGCTTTTAAAACTTTTTTGCCTCTTAGTACTTTTTCAATAAGCTAGTGTTGATCGAGATATTTTGAATATTTATCGAATCCACCACATATTTGTATATGGTTAAGTACTAGAGACCTGTTAATAATCTGAAAATTTATTTATAATTTACATTTTTATGTATATTTTGAAAAAGAAGCCACATCTCGATAAAAGGTGACTTATCAAAGAAAGACTAAGAGACAAAAAAAGTTTTAAAAACACTGTGTTTAACTAATGGTACCACAATAATAGTTTAATTGGAACGTACACAAACATTTGGGGGGTTTAAAAGAGCAAAACCCACAGAAAATGTTTATGTAAATATAATAACAAAGAAACCGCATCTCGATAAAAACTGGCTTATCGAAAAAATACTAAGAGACAAAAAAGTTTTAAAAACGTTATGTTTAACTAATGGTACCACAATAATGAATTAATTGGGACGTACACAAAAGTTTGGGGGGTTTAAGGGAACAAAAGCCCCATAAAATTTTGTGGGGTGGACAAATTTCACTATAATTTTGTTTTAAGATGTTTCTGATATAAGAATCATACATGTCCGTTTTCCATAAAAATCTCTCATAGTTTTCGATATATTGAAAAAAATCGGATTTTAATTTTGTAAATTCAAAGGGCTGTAACTTTTTTTATGAGCACATTTGTACTAAAGTAAGTTAGGTTAAATCGAACTATTTTTGACCACAGAATGTGCGGTATAATTTATGACCAATATTTTCGGGACACCCTGTATACTTTACTGATACACCATTTTTTTTTATTTTTTTATAGGCTACCCAGGGGTGGGTAAACTTTTTTTAGTAAGGGCCACAAAATTTTTTTGGTCTATTACCGAGGGCCGCAATATTTTTTACCTCAACATGTTCGACTTTTTACTAATTTTGTTTAGGGGGGGATATGGTTTGAAATCAACTTTTCAAGTACATTTTTGTGAATTTTGTTTAAAACTACGGTAGAATTATTTTATTTCTAAATTAAATAAACATATTAAGTACAATTCAAAAATATTAAAAAAAATTCAAGACCAAATATTGAAAAATAAGTCAACGGTGGCATATTTCTACAGACACCTCAAGAAACATGGATTTTGCAGTAGACATCAGAACTCGTCATTGAATCATGTTCAATAAAAAATTCAAGAATATTTTATTAGCTTATGGCTTTCTTGAGATAACGCTGTCGAGTTTTTTGTTTTAACGATTTTTGAGTTTTTGGTATTAGTGGAGTCAATGAAGGTGGATATGAGTTATTACCTCAGATTTCGTTGAACCTCCATCGCTTTTTATAAAAATTGGTGAGTGATTAAAAAATACCTCAAGGAACAAAGGTCACTTAGTGCCAACTTGCGCTTTTTGCATTTTAGGGGTGAAATACACCCCTTTTTAAAAATTATTTTTTAGATTTCTGAAAGTGCAGTCACTGTAAGTTTTCACTTCCCATTTTGTTGAACCTTTATCTATTTTCATGAAAATCGGTAAGTAGTTAGAGGATACCTCAAGCAATAAAAGATATATAGCATCAACTTGCGCTTTTGCATTTTAGGGGTGTAATACACCCCTACTTTTTAAATTGTAAAAAATGCAGATTTCCGCATTATGGCGCAAGTAATCTCGTTTAATTAAGAAAATAAATATTTTTTTATATTCATGTGCATGAATTACATTTTTTTTTAATTTTTCAAACCTTATAGCAACCAAAAATCCGAAAATTAACAAGTCGAAAATTACGGAATCCTTATTCTTCTATATTTCTGAAAGTGTAGTCACTGAATGTTTTCACCCACTATTTCTTTGAACCTTCATCAATTTTCATGAAAATTGTTGATTAGTTAGAGGATACCTCAAAAAACAAAAGTGATATGGCACCAAGTTGCGCTTTCTGCATTTTAGGGGTGAAATCCACCTTTTTTTTATGATAAAAATGCAGATTTCAGCATTCTGGCTCAAGCAATCTCGTTTAATTAAGTAAAATAAATATTTTTTTATATTTATGTGCATGATTTATAATTTTTATTACTTTTTTAAACTTTATAGTAACAAAAATCAGAAAATTAGCAAATCGACAATCACGAAAAAAATTAATCTTTTATATTTCCAAAAAGGCAGTCACTGAAGGTTTTCACCCCTGATTTCGTTGAACGTCCATCAATTTTCATGAAAATTGGTAAGTAGTTAGAGGATACCTCAAGAAACAAAAATGATGTGGTACCAACTTGCACTTTTATCCTGGGGGTGGATGTTACTCCTTCTCATGGGTGAACACTATTTTATTAAAAATAACCCCATAATTAGATGGAGGAGTAAATTCTAAGCAAACTTTCTTTTATCAAGTTTATAAATTTTTTATTTAAATAATATTTCATAATTTAATAAAATATTATTGGTACAGTAAAACCTGACAATAACGGCCACTACAAATAGAAAACAATTGGCCGTTATAGAAATGTGGCCGCTAATGCTAGGTTTCTTTTTCCACAAATACATAAAATATAATTGAAAATTTATTTATTTTAGTAATTAAAGCAAATCTAATTAAATATAATTCTACAAACAAACGGAACATACTAAAACTAAATTCAATTTACTACAATATAAAACAATATCTATACGAAAAAACAACTACAAGAAAAACAGAATTTTTGTTTGTTTTACATTTTTTTAGATAAACGAAACTTACTAAAACTAATTTAATATAGGTAATACATAATATAAAACAACATACTAAAGCTACTACGAAAAATACGCTTATCACTAAAGTTTCGTCGTGCTTCCATGCTATATTCAACAAAACCAACTTGGTAGGGCCTTTAATTAGATATCGCAAATCGCTTTGGCTGATTTTGTCTGCATATATATTATGTTTGAGGAATCCCTTTTTTTTGTGAGACTGGATATAGGACATTTCTCAAGTATGAATTCACATTCATGGTATATCGTTGCTATACAGGGATAATAATCTGTGCAATGTTATGGTACAGGCTACGTTAAATATGAAGTAAATGTGGAAGATATACACTGGTTATTCATTTCAATTTAATTTGATTGTTTTTTAATCGTTTACAATATTTAAAATAATTAAAGATATAAAGTTAGGGATTTCAAAAATAAATTCAGTTCTCACTGGCAGGGTGGGAAATAATAAAGTGCCATACAATAGCATTTAATTACAATGCTCATTATAGGCATTACAGGCTGCTCCGTTTGAGAAAACTCATACTCTCAAACTTTGAGAAAACACTCATTCAGTTTCGACCAACCCTGTATTAGATAAAATTAAACGTTTTGTTAGATTAATAATTTTTAACAATAATAGATTATATTAAAAATCACTTGAACATAAATTGATTTTCTGAAACATAAATTTGAAAATAAAAACGTAATTATCTTTTAAACTACTTCGTATAACATCACAAAACCTGATATTTTAAGAAATAAAACATAGAGGAGAATCCAAAAATGTAAAAATATACAGGGTGTTCCATTAAATAAAAGATAATTTTGTTTCACCCTGTCAATATGGGTGGCCCTGTATATTTGGAAATGTATTTAAATTCTGATATTAACTATGCCCCAATCTCACCTAAATAAACTTTTTTCGTATCTCTTACAACAAACGGCTAATTGGACTTCCCACAACCTGTATACATACAAAATCTCCGCTATAAATTTTTTTCAAAGAAACTGTTATTGGTTTTTTTAAAATAACTCCGTTAAATTTTGAAATATGAGATTTATCCAAAAACGATTACAAAGCTAAGTAAAAGTTATAACACTGTATTAAACATAATTTTCTAAATCCTAAAGGGCCCCAGTTACATGGTTCTCGCAGTAAAATTTAGGTTTTTAATGTTTCTATCTCGGTTATTTTCTGTCGTAAAAAATATTAAAAAAGAAAAAGCTCAAATAAAGTTAAAACTAAAATTTTGTTCTCTACCATTTTTTAACTATATCGAGTATTTTTGGAGTTATCAAAAGAAAATGAAATTCACGAAAATTTGAAAAATTCTAATTTTTTTTAATCGTATTTTTTTTTTAAAAATATGCATTCTAAACCGGTCAAAATTGTTGAAGTTATTACTCATGTTAAAATAAATAAAGTTTTAAATGGGTTACTATAAATTTTAATTTTTGTGGAAATGACGTATATTTCATTTTTCATTCTTCCCTAAAAAATCTGAAAGGGTCCTCTTATTTCCATCATAACTTGCTTAATTTTGATGCTATCGACTTCTTATATAGCTTTTTGATAGTTACCTTTAAGTACTTTATTAAAATGTTTAATATCTATATTTAACAAAGTGCATCGTTTTCCTGTTATTTAAGCTTGAATACTAAGATTTGAGTACTCGCGGAAAAAAATATACATTCAATTGCATATAACTCACTTTGCATATGTTATAAAGGATTTTTCAAATAAGGAGCTTATTTATTTTTATATTATCTTCGATTTTGGTAATAACAACTTTTTTGAAGAAACTTATGGTTTTTGAGTTATTTATGAAAAACTGCTTTAAAACATGGATTTTTTTCAGGAAAAATCAAAACTTTTGATCTTTAATAACTCAAAAACTATTGATTTATTTAAATAACTTTATATAACAAATTTTACTTATAATTTGTCCCTCTATCGATAAGTGGTATTATTTTTAATAAAATAATTTCCACCCCTGAGAAGGGGTGGCATCCACCCCCAGGGTAAAAGCGCAAGTTGGCACTATGTCACCTTTGTTTCTTGAGGTATGCTCTACATACTTACCAATTTTCATGAAAATCGATGGAGGTTCAACGAAATCGGAGGTGAAAACCTTCATTGACTCCACTATATACTTAGAAGTCAAGAAAACAATATTTTTTGTAAACAGGGTGAAAATCAACATATTGTTAATAAAAAAAATATCTCGACAGCGTTACTGTCGAAAATATATAAAAAATTTCAGGTGGATCTGTCAAGTAGCTTTCGAGTTACAATGTCCACCGCCTTTGAAAAAGCAATTTTAAGAAAAACGCGTTTAAAGTTTTGACAACTTTTATTTTCAATTTCTTTTTTGTCTGTCAAATCGTAAAGTGATGAATACCGGAATATGTTTTTGGATCGTCATTTAAATAAAAATAGACAAAGTTATACATTTGAAAAAATCTTAGATTCCCTTTATTGTTTATGTTTTCTTTGAAACAATTAAATAATAAAAAAATATTTATGAAACACATTATCTATTATTTCCAAACTTATTTAAGGTACATTAGTATTTATTAAAACATAAAAAACGAATCTTAATGGCTTATATAAAATTTTAGTTTAGTTTTATGTCCTCGTTCATGATTCTTTCTACTTCGGGTGGAAATCTGGTCAAAGCATCATCAATTCCGGTCCTCAATGGATTGTATCGATAAGTCGAACTATAAATTTAATTATGTACTTTTGCACATTTGCAAAGATTGGTAAAATGCAAAAATATGGAAAAAATGTGCAAATTAATCTATAATTTCTAGTTAAATGTAGACTGGTACGGAATCACTTTGAACTGAAAAATGGTTTCTTAGAAGTGATATGATATATCTTCAAACCATTTTCAAATTTCGTCAGCAAGTTACAAAATTTTTCTTCATAAATTTTAAACTTATTTTCTGGTACATTATTTTTAATGATTTTAATGAGGGAAATAATTGAACTAATTCTTTCTTTTTTATATTAACAATAAATAGTTTCTGTTTCATTTTAAAAGTTTCATTTTGCGTTCAAAATTTGTAAATTTAGCAAATGTGTTGCTGTTTTTCATTTCTATAAATAAAGCAGTTTCCTCTCCTAATTCACAGCATCTTTTAAGAACCGTTTCTAAACTCAATTATCGAATATGATTGTGGTATAAGACATCACTATGTTCTATTTCTAACTTTTCCAAAAATGCTATGAATGCACGATGATTTATTCCTTTTGAACAAATAAAATTAACAATATTTGTTGAAAACTGAAATAACGTTTTTTAATTTCAAAACATTTTTGAACAATACCTGCTGATGGACTATGCAGTGAAAAAATAATAAGTAATGTTCTGGAAATTGTTATTGAATATAATTTTTAAGTTTTCTCAACATTACAATATCCTCTTAAATTTAGTGCTCCGTCAGTTGTTGTTACACTTATCTACTAGGTGGTTACGGGTTAATTTAAAATTTTCCAAAGAGTTCCTGACTACATACTTCAAAAATATCGTTTCCATTTGTTGAAATTTCATGGATTTCATTGAGGAAGCCGACAAAACTGTGTCGGGAACCCAAATAATTGCCCGCGGAACTGCGGAAAAATGACCCGCTGCAAAAGTGGTAATTAATAGCTGCATTATCTATATTTAATTATTAATATTAGCAAGAATTCAAAAAATATTTCCACGGGCCGCAAAAAAATGTCTAAAGGGCCGCATGCGGCACGCGGGCCGTACTTTGCCCACCCCTGGGCTACACTTTTGCTAAGAATATATTTTTTGATAAATTATTTACTTTTTGAGTTATTTACGAAAAACGGTCTGAAAACGTAGTTTTTTTGTCGAAAAATCAACATGGTCAATTGCGAATAACTCGAAAAGTATTGACTAACGTAAAAAATTTTATAGAACTGAAGTTGCTTATAATCGGTCAGTTTATCCATTTCCGTGCTTATTTTAAACACGCGTTTTTCATTCCCCGAGAATGGCTGCCTGTCACCCCCCAAGTAAAAGCAACCAACGGAATAAATTTAACTTTGAGGCAGAGGTTAAGTAGAACCTAAATCCAAATTTTCATGCAATTCGAAGTTGTCCCTGAAAATTACACTCCAAAACGGTCATTTATTGGGCTATCTGTAAATCGTTCAGTCCGTTTTAATTCTCGGGTGACTCAATATCTACTTTGAATTCACTGCGAAAACTAATGCGTCGTAGAAGTCAGAGGTCAGATGTGTGGAGTGGCATCGGGGATTCGCACCGAAACCCTTTAATCTGTGCTAGGAAAATCGACAACAATCGGATATTTCGCAGACTCATCCGCCGACGTGACATATAAACAACAAAGGATCAAATTATTCCATCTACACTAGGGTGGTTCGAAAAAAACTTTTTTTTTATTTCAGATCGCTATAGTGCGCAAAAGTTGCCATTGGTATAGACTTGAAAAAGCACTAATTATTATTTTTTCATTATATTTGTTTTCCGGTCGCGCAATGCCATCGAAGTGAGCAAAAATTGTGAAAAACCTTCATTTTTCATATATTTTTTTAACAGGCCAGATGGTTTTAATTGCGTTCCTATACCATGAATTAACTACTAAAAGTATGTAAAATCAATATAAATGCACTTATTATACATTTGTTTCATATCTTCCGGTCGCGCAACATAATACAAAATGAGTAAAATTAGTAGTTTTTGCAAAATTTCAACGTTTGACTGTTTGGTACAATTTAATCATACGACTTTTAGAGATGGTATAGTTTAATTTAATTACAATAATATATTTAAAATCCAAGCATATAAGATAAATTTTAATATTCAAGTGGAATTCGGTCTCGCAGCTTCGTCAAAAACAGCAGACTTCCGAGAGACGAGACGAAAGTGACGAATGCCAGCTAAGCGCGCGCTGCCACAAATAAAGTTACATGTGGGAATACCTCTACAATGTAGTATTTGTCTTCTCCATTACAACGAACTGCCATTACACCACCTTTTCCAACACTTAGATGAAAATACAACAGGCCCAATAGGATATTCCGGACCAATTAGAAAGGCCCTACCTGATTGTGAAAGACTACCACTTATTGATTTTAATCCTATTGATTGTGAGATTCCAAAAGTTGACAAGCGTATTCTTAGCAAGCACCAATAATTGTACTTGCTTGCGATATCAGAAGTCATCAAGTCAGGACATTGTTCAGAAGACTTTGTAGTGGGTACGTGATCCTACCCCAACCTCACATTCAAGATGGCTTACTACTGCAAACCGAGTTTTGCGTTTCTACATCAGTGTGTCCAAGCCTTCTGAAAATCTGAGAGAGATTGTCACATTCATTCTCAAATGTTATAATATGCCTATGTGGTTTGTCACAAAAATAAACCACAAATTCACAGATGGGCCTAGACATGATTACAAAATCATTGAATATTCAAGGTACTTACCAGAAGAGCTTCTTCAAGTTGTTGATCCCGTTTGACAACGGAATGTTTACTTTGCCCATCCCGAAAATTTACTTTTGGCTATGGTAACTGATGACAGAAACCATATCCGATAGCTGGGCTTTAGGCGTATCATTAAGGAAAAGCAAGCAATATCTGAAAGTGACCCTATCAGAATCTTTAAACCACCAAACTTAAACTTTGAAGCTACATAGTATTACGAAATTATCAAATGGAACACCAGTACACTGACTCCCCTCTACGGCTAAGAACATTGACTAATGAAGAGATAAAACAGTATGTGATCAATGACTTCAAGCCTGTTATGAGTATAGATAATTTGCCATGCCATACATAGGCAGTTGAAAGATGCGTTAAGCCAGTGACTGTAGCTTCAAGTAAAGTGTGTGGACATAGTTCCAGAGACGGCTATATTACAACCACATTATTGCACCGCTCAGCGATGCCAACGATTAAAATCAAAAACAACTGGTAGTCTTTCACAATCAGGTAGAGCTTTTCCAATCGGTCCGTATATCCTATAGTGCCTGTTGTATTTCCATCTAAGTGTTGGAAAAGGTGGCGGAATGGCAGTTCGCTGTAATGGAGAAGACAAATACTCCATTGTAGAGGTCTTCCCACATGTAACTCTATTTGTGGCTGCGCGAGCTTCGCTAGCATTGGTCACTTTCGCCTGGCCTCTCGGTTGTCTGCTATTTTTGACGAAGCTGCGCGACCTAATTCCACTTAAATATCAAAATGTATCTAAGATGCTTGAATATATTATTATATTGTAATTGCATTAAACTATAGCATCTCTAAAAGTCGTATGATTAAATTGTACTAAACAGTCAATCTTTGAAATTTTGCAAAAACTACTAATTTTACTCATTTTGTATTACGTTGCGCGACCGGAAGATATGAAACAAATATATAATTGGAAAGAAATCCTTTGTAAAAGGTATAAAATTTTTTTATTAAAAATCCCTTAAAAGGGCTACATCACAACAAAACGTTTTCGATTTTTATAAAAAATCATCATCAGTGTTCGATCTAAAAATAAATATAACCGATTTAATGAATATAAAGTTATTATTTAAATTTTGACAAAGGTTAGAGCAAGTTGGTTATACTTACAAACTGGATGCTAGCTGAGCCACAAAAGAAAAATATGTGGGTAAAAACCCTTTACATATAATATAGATGCCTTAAAAGTGCATACTTCGATAAAAAGGCCTGTGATGGTCACATGGCAAACAGGATAATGCCCTAAGGTAAGGTATACAGGTTTCCCAACACGTGGGATCCAAATTGAGTTGATCACATAGGGTTTTTCATCGATTGTCATTTGTTTCGAGCTTCTGTCATGTGTCACATAATATTAATACATATACGTCATACGTCTTTGGTTGGTATTATTGTATATACCAATAACGTATGTCGTAGATATGTTAATATTATGTGACACATGACAGAAGCTCGAAACAAATGACTGTGAATGAAAAGCCCTATTTCAATGACTTAATGGCAACTAAGTGCAAAATGATTGATGTTTCTGAAAGGTGTCAAAAGACAGATAGACAACGTGACGTGGAATTTACCCTGTATTACGACAGCCAACTAATTGTTAGTAAAATATTTAATGAAAATTTACATAGTAATAACAAACATCAACAAAGTTATGGCTATAATTACATTTAAGTAAGTACCTTGAATATGTAAGATGAACGTGAAGTAAGAAATGATTTTTATAATGAGAAATAGCCAGAATCTATGCAGCCATCTATACATGTTCCTATTCTAATTGATGTAAGTTCAACTGTGCTGTGGAAAATTTGATTTCTATGAATTAAAAGGAGTGTTTGGTTTAATTGTACCAATGGCAGAGTAAATTATAGAGTCTGTAGTAAATGGAAGTCTGATATTAAAGTAGTGTTGAAATTAAGATAAGTTGTATGAGTCACAGGAGGAAACTGATATGATATAATGATATGTGAATTAATTGGTTAAGGTACCTGAGTGTTGATATTGGAAGTGAAGAAGAATATCAATTGAACTAATAACCTGGCAAAAGTATGAGGTCCTTTTATGTAACATAAGCATCTAGGACTAAACATGTTTATGAAATAGGGATTTTTTCCCATTTTTTATTTTTTATACCAAGTTATCGAGTTGAATTGAAAAGGTTTAAAACTGGATGGATGTATGAAGGTGTATTGGAAAACAAGCAATATGTGTAAAATTAGAAGGTAGTGAATAATTTGTGATTTGATATCAGAATTGTTTACTGTAATGAGGTGTGATGAAAAAGGCTGGGCGCCCCAGAAACCAGACCCCACATCTATGGATAAGAGAGTGGAAGAATTAGTATAAAAACCTTTTATAAATATTTTTTTTTCTGAAGTTTAGTTGGACCTATAACGAAAACCTTATCAAATGGCGATAAGTTATGAAATTGGGTGGAAAAGAACAAATAGTGTTAGAGTTGTGACTGGTCGATTTAGTAAAAACTGTGGAAAAAGTTAAAGTAGATTATTTTGGAAGACTAGTAGAAGTTAAGGGATAATGAGTTGATGTTAGAAATGTCATCTGTTAGATAAGTAAATATGGAGGAAAGGTTAATATAAATGAAAAAAGAGTTTGGAAACAGCAAAGAAGTTTTGAAATTTAGGTTAAGAAAAAAGTTGACGATGTAAGGGATTGAAGTCACGATTGAAAGACACATGGCGGTTAACACAGTTAGGGCTACTTTGCTTTTCTCTAATTATTTCCAAGTCCTCGTATAGGTCCAGTCTTAAGAAATTCTTTTGAGGTATGTTGTGTATTAGAGAAACATTTTCCGGAATGTTAAGAGTATGACTGTTTTGTTTTAAATGTTGAGAAAAGGTGGAAGTGTTCTCTCTTTTTGTGTGTTCAAGGGAACGAGATGCTAGTGACCTACAAGTTCTTCCTATGTACGTAGCATCACAGTCAGAGCATTGAAGTTTATAAACCCCACTACGATTCATGTAGTTGATAGGGTCTTTGGAATTGGAAAGACATTGTCCTAAATTATTGGAAACTTTAAAAGAGATGTGTATGTTATCAACTGATCTCTTGATAATATTACTGATATCACCGGAAAGGCTCTCTTGATGGAAAGGTAATGAAGCATAAATGGGTCTGGTGGTCAGATCTCTGGGAAACGCAGCCTCCCTCAGAACCCTCAGTTGTCTCTTATGAAGGAGTTTGGTTATAAGGTTTGGTTCGTAACCGTTATTGAAAGCAATTTGTTTGATAGTGTTGAGTTCTTTAGTGTAGTTAGATTGAGATAGGGGGATGGTTTCTAGACGGTGTATGTAACTGTGGAAGGCAGAGTATTTATGTGACATTGGATGGTTTGAAGACAAGGGTATGGCATGATCAGTCTGTGTTGGTTTCCTATAAATACTAAAATCGAAGTGGTCATTCAATCTGGTGATGGTGAGGTCGAGAAAGTTAATTGAATTGGATGATTCAAGTTCCATAGTGAACTTAATGTTGGGGTGGATTTGATTAATTTTAGAAAGCAATAGCTCAGCTGATGTGGAGGGTCCTGTTAAGAAAACTAGACAATCATCTACGTATCGAAACCAGTGTAGAATTTCAGGATTTTTCATAATCTGTGTGGATTCTAAGTGATCCAAATTGAGTTGATCACATTTCAATGACTTAATGGCAACTAATTGCAAAATGATTGAAACTTTTGTAAAGTGAAAACTCCAAGAAATGTTCCAACCAACCTAAAGAACACCTTCCAACTTAAGATATTAAAAAAGGAGATTTGTAATCATTATAGTAAGAAAAACTTCATTAATTGTAAGCTTAAGGTAACGTATGACTTATTATTAGCATCCATTGGTTTTGATAACTTGAATAGTTTTCTGAATGATGTCCAGGACAGACTAGACAGGGTGACTTCTGTAAAATTCAATAGAGTGAATTCTAAACTTAATAAACTTATCAATGACAAATCTAACTTACATATTAGTAACAATAATAACAACAATACCAAATTTTCTGATTTTGTCTTCCATCCAAGATTGAAAAACCTTTCATCTGTTGTCTTTAACAAAAATGAACTAGAACTTCTTAATCTAGGACTCAAATATTCCATTCCTAGAAAGGTTTCTGAAAAGGACCTTCAGAGTCTATCCATTGAGCTAGATATCATCATACAAAATCTTTCTGTCCCATTAAATCAAAAAACTTCAATTAGAAACTCATGTTACAAAACTATCAATAAATTCAAAAATAAATATATTCCATCTGCTACTTCTTCTAACTTATCTAATGCATATATCTCATCAAATAATCCTAATAATACATCTTCGTTCAATCTACCACCTACTTCTCAAAACAATTACTTCACCTCTTCTTTTCCTTCACTTTCAGATAAGAAACGTTTAGACCACCTCAACACCCTGAAATCTATTAAAAACAAAGTCAAATCCAACAATCTTATCATAAGTAAAGCAGACAAAGGAAATTGTTTAGTGATTCTAGACCAAAATCTTTATCATGAAAAAGTCACTACTTTTCTATCTGATAATAATTTCACTCTACTTCAT
Organism: Diabrotica virgifera virgifera; assembly: GCF_917563875.1. Taxonomy (NCBI): domain Eukaryota; kingdom Metazoa; phylum Arthropoda; class Insecta; order Coleoptera; family Chrysomelidae; genus Diabrotica; species Diabrotica virgifera. The sequence continues at coordinate 143,774,839 of NC_065450.1, forward strand.
GAGGATCCTTCCAAAAAGTTCATAAACAAACTTAAAGACAACCTCGAACCTTTCACAGAATTTTTTTCAGAACATGATGCACCTTATTACAAAACACCCAGCAATCCTTTGACACCCAGACTGTATGGTTTACCTAAGATACACAAAGAGGGTATTACAATTCGTCCAGTGGTTAGTTTCATAAACACTCCAGTGTCAATCCTTTCTAAATTCATACTTAACCTTATCAACACTATGACGAATTTTTCCCCTCGTTTCTCAGTCAAAAACACCAATCATCTAGTCAATAAACTTCAACAAATTAATCTTCATCCCAACATTACTATGCTTTCATTCGATGTCAGCAACCTTTTTACTTCGGTCCCCAAACAAGAAACTATTAATCTGGTACATTCTCTTCTTAGAGCCAGTTCCATTACTATGTCTACTACCAATTCAATCATCCAATTATTACAATTTTGCTTATCTCAAGATTTCTTTGTATTTAATAATACATATTACAGGCAACCTGATGGCCTAGCTATGGGTAGTTGTCTATCTCCTCTCTTAGCTGATATATTTATGGATCATTTAGAATCCACACAGATTATGAAAAATCCTGAAATTCTACACTGGTTTCGATACGTAGATGATTGTCTAGTTTTCTTAACAGGACCCTCCACATCAGCTGAGCTATTGCTTTCTAAAATTAATCAAATCCACCCCAACATTAAGTTCACTATGGAACTTGAATCATCCAATTCAATTAACTTTCTCGACCTCACCATCACCAGATTGAATGACCACTTCGATTTTAGTATTTATAGGAAACCAACACAGACTGATCATGCCATACCCTTGTCTTCAAACCATCCAATGTCACATAAATACTCTGCCTTCCACAGTTACATACACCGTCTAGAAACCATCCCCCTATCTCAATCTAACTACACTAAAGAACTCAACACTATCAAACAAATTGCTTTCAATAACGGTTACGAACCAAACCTTATAACCAAACTCCTTCATAAGAGACAACTGAGGGTTCTGAGGGAGGCTGCGTTTCCCAGAGATCTGACCACCAGACCCATTTATGCTTCATTACCTTTCCATCAAGAGAGCCTTTCCGGTGATATCAGTAATATTATCAAGAGATCAGTTGATAACATACACATCTCTTTTAAAGTTTCCAATAATTTAGGACAATGTCTTTCCAATTCCAAAGACCCTATCAACTACATGAATCGTAGTGGGGTTTATAAACTTCAATGCTCTGACTGTGATGCTACGTACATAGGAAGAACTTGTAGGTCACTAGCATCTCGTTCCCTTGAACACACAAAAAGAGAGAACACTTCCACCTTTTCTCAACATTTAAAACAAAACAGTCATACTCTTAACATTCCGGAAAATGTTTCTCTAATACACAACATACCTCAAAAGAATTTCTTAAGACTGGACCTATAAGAGGACTTGGAAATAATTAGAGAAAAGCAAAGTAGCCCTAACTGTGTTAACCGCCATGTGTCTTTCAATCGTGACTTCAATCCCTTACATCGTCAACTTTTTTCTTAACCTAAATTTCAAAACTTCTTTGCTGTTTCCAAACTCTTTTTTCATTTATATTAACCTTTCCTCCATATTTACTTATCTAACAGATGACATTTCTAACATCAACTCATTATCCCTTAACTTCTACTAGTCTTCCAAAATAATCTACTTTAACTTTTTCCACAGTTTTTACTAAATCGACCAGTGACAACTCTAACACTATTTGTTCTTTTTCACCCAATTTCATAACTTATCGCCATTTGATAAGGTTTTCGTTATAGGTCCAACTAAACTTCAGAAAAAAAAATATTTATAAAAGGTTTTTATACTAATTCTTCCACTCTCTTATCCATAGATGTGGGGTCTGGTTTCTGGGGCGCCCAGCCTTTTTCATCACACCTCATTACAGTAAACAATTCTGATATCAAATCACAAATTATTCACTACCTTCTAATTTTACACATATTGCTTGTTTTCCAATACACCTTCATACATCCATCCAGTTTTAAACCTTTTCAATTCAACTCGATAACTTGGTATAAAAAATAAAAAATGGGAAAAAATCCCTATTTCATAAACATGTTTAGTCCTAGATGCTTATGTTACATAAAAGGACCTCATACTTTTGCCAGGTTATTAGTTCAATTGATATTCTTCTTCACTTCCAATATCAACACTCAGGTACCTTAACCAATTAATTCACATATCATTATATCATATCAGTTTCCTCCTGTGACTCATACAACTTATCTTAATTTCAACACTACTTTAATATCAGACTTCCATTTACTACAGACTCTATAATTTACTCTGCCATTGGTACAATTAAACCAAACACTCCTTTTAATTCATAGAAATCAAATTTTCCACAGCACAGTTGAACTTACATCAATTAGAATAGGAACATGTATAGATGGCTGCATAGATTCTGGCTATTTCTCATTATAAAAATCATTTCTTACTTCACGTTCATCTTACATATTCAAGGTACTTACTTAAATGTAATTATAGCCATAACTTTGTTGATGTTTGTTATTACTATGTAAATTTTCATTAAATATTTTACTAACAATTAGTTGGCTGTCGTAATACAGGGTAAATTCCACGTCACGTTGTCTATCTGTCTTTTGACACCTTTCAGAAACATCAATCATTTTGCAATTAGTTGCCATTAAGTCATTGAAATGTGATCAACTCAATTTGGATCCCACGTGTTGGGAAACCTGTATACCTTACCTTAGGGCATTATCCTGTTTGCCATGTGACCATCACAGGCCTTTTTATCGAAGTATGCACTTTTAAGGCATCTATGTTATATGTAAAGGGTTTTTACCCACATATTATTCTTTTGTGGCTCAGCTAGCATCCAGTTTGTAAGTATAACCAACTTGCTCTAACCTTTGTCAAAATTTAAATAATAACTTTATATTCATTAAATCGGTTATACTTATTTTTAGATCGAACACTGATGATGATTTTTTATAAAAATCGAAAACGTTTTGTTGTGATGTAGCTCTTTTAAGGGATTTTTAATAAAAAAATTTTTATACCTTTTACAAAGGATTTCTTTCCAATTTTGTGATTGATGGTATACAGCCAACTACAGGAAAACCTTTTCTTTTCCTTGTGGAAATGTATAATAAGTGCATTTAAATTGATTTTACATACTTTTAGTAGTTAATTCATGGTATAGGAACGCGATTAAAACCATCTGACCTGTTAAAAAAAATTGAAAAATTAAAGTTTTTCACAATTTTTGCTAACTTCGATGGCATTGCGCGACCGGAAGACAAATTAATAAAAAAATAATAATTAGTGCTTTTTTCAAGTCTATACCACTGGAAACTTTTGCGCACTATAGCGATCTGAAATAAGAAAAAAAGTTTTTTTCGAACCACCCTAATTTACACATCTGCGGGTGCATACGCAGATGCCGTCCGCGGACGCGTCTGCCGATGTGTAGAGGAGGCATAATACTTCTCTTGATAAACGGAGACAAATCGGACCCGGACAAATACAGAGGAGTTAATTTATTAAACACAACACTAAAATTAACAGCCGAAGTGATAACAAAGCTGCATGAACTTATAGCACTAGCAGAAGAACAACAAGTTGTTAGGTCGGGAAGATCATGCACTGTCACAGTGTAAAATTGTTAGGTCGAGAAGATCATGCACTGTCATTGTAAGAAAAGTCATGAACAAACCGACATATTTGTGTTTCGTGGACCCGAAGAGGGCATTTGACAGGGTCAAGTTAATAGACGTTATCCACTTCAAAATGATCAAAATTTATACCGGAACAACACAATAAAAACAAAAGTAGAAGAACTATTGCATTTATTATACCTGTACATTCTCTAGTTAATAATATTATACTTACGTATAATTGTAATAATCTGCACAATATCCTACAATTTGATACTGAAACTTGTTGTAATTTTTTAAATTGAGATCCAAGACATTTACACTTTTATTTTGAAAATATTCTTCCAGCGGCCCTTCAAAATTAAACGGCGCCTATAACAGTAATTAATAAGGTGATATTATTATTTGATAATGGGATAAACATAAAATGTAACAAATATCATAAGTATAAAAAAATTTAAAACTAAAAGGAATTGGCTGAAGATAGTATGGGTTGGATCGAAAACATCAAAAACTAGAATTATATAAAATATTAAAATAAAGGTACCTAAGTTAAGTACATAAATAAGATTATATATTTAAAAAATCTGACGATTTGAGCGGGGCATATGGAAATTGTCGAGTCACAAAGTTTCAAACAGATCGAAAAACTCAAAAATACGTGTCCAATTTTCTTCAAAAATCTGTCGAATGATACCAAACACGACCCCCACGGAGGTGGGGTTACTTTAAAATATAGGAGCCCCCATTTTTTATTGCAGATTTGGATTTCTCGCGTTAAGATAAATAAATTTTGTCCGACACATTTTTAGAATTATGGATAGAATGCGCTATAATCGGAAAAAAATATTTTTGGGACGGGAAAATTCAATTTAAAAATGGAAAATCCCCACTATAATGTAAAACTTTAATTAACTTTTTTTGGTTTTAGGACCTAATCTTCACAACCCAATATAGGTCCCCATGACCCTCTTATAACTGCAAATTTAGCACCCAAGCCTCCTCTAGCCCGATCAGGGAATGCAAAATTTTACGAAAACCTCCAAAAAAAAGGAAGGATGAAAATTTGGGAATAGGTAGTTGAAATTGTCTATTATTATATAAGAAAAAGTTTACAATTCTACATTCCCTCCGTTTTACAAAAATTGGAAAATACGGGGTGAAAATTTTTTTCTCGGGGGTGAAAAAATATACGTTCAAAATAAGTCCGAAATTGGATAAAATGGCTAATTCTAAGTAACTTTTGTTCTATAGAGTTTTTTTTACTAAGTCAATACTTTTCGAGTTAATTGCGAGTGATTGTGTTCATTTTTAACCAAAAAAAATGTTTTTGGACGGTTTTTCGGAGATAACTCAAAAAGTAAGTATTTTAGCGAAAAACATATTCTTAGTAAAAATATAGATTATAAAAAATTGAAAAAAATGGTGTATGCGTGATATCTGCAGACCAAGTAGAAGCAAAGTTGCAGCTAATGAAATGTAGGTTCTTCTTCGTCAAATTCCAAATCTAATATTTCAATGTGAAATAACCAAAAAACGGAGCACTTTTCGGGGAAAATTCATTACAACTTTTTAAAAGTGTTTAAAAAAAGGTTTATTTTTTTAACTTCTAACATTAAAAGTAAGTAAGTTACGCTCAAAATATTGTTGATCCCTTTTATTTTTTGGAAAAAAAAATGGCGAAAATCACCCCTTAATAAAACATTTTTTTCAATTTTGAAAAAATCGTAATTGTTTATGGAATTACTTTAAAAACCATTATGAATACCAAAAATCTCAAAGGGAAATAAAATGTACGTTTTGCTTTTCTGAATATTTTCGATTTTTTGTTTTCTTGTTAGACAAAAATTGGTTATGCTATGGCTGTTCAAAATTTGCCTAAACTCGTGATTAGTTACTCGTTCAAGCCCTTTAAACTACAGCTTTTTCAAAGCGAAGCACTTTGAACCGATGAAACTTACAGATCATATAAATAATACATACAAAGTGACTTGTATACTTGTAATACTTTGTAGACAAAGTAACTTGTGAAGTGGTAATGTTAAAATGTATATGTGATGCTAATTAGGGGGTGATTATCGCGATTTTTTACCAAAATATAAAAGGGAACAACAATATTTTGAGCTCAAATCGCTTACTTTTAATATTACAAGTTTTTTAAAAAACAAAAATAAACCTTTTTTTAAAAACTTTAAAAAAGTTAAAATAAATTTTCCCCTAAAAGTGCTCCGTTTTTGGGTTATTTCACATTGAAATATTCGATTTGGAATTTGACGAAAAGAACCTACTTTTCATTAGCTGCAACTCTGCTTCTGCTGGGTCTGCAGACCTCATGTATACACACCATTTTTTTCAGTTTTTTATGGGCTATATTTTTGCTAAGAATATTTTTTTCGCTAAAATACTTACTTTTTGAGTTATCTCCGAAAGATCGTCCAAAAACATGTTTTATTTTGTTAAACATGAACATATTCACTCGCAAATATCTCGAAAAGTATTAACTTAGTGAAAAAACTCTATAGAAAAAAAGTTGTTTAGAATTAGCCATTTTATCCAATTCCGGTCTTATTTTGAACGTATTTTTTCATCTTCGAGAGGGGGTATTTCCCTCAATTTTTGTAAAATGGGGGGATGTAGAATTGTAAACTTTTTCTTATATAATAATAGACAATTTCAACTACCTATTCCCAAATTTTCATCCTTCCTTTATTTTTTTTTGGGGTCAGATTGTTCTTTGATCGGGCTATATAGATAGATCATATTTGTGAAAACATAAAAATCAGAAAAAGAAATAGGGCTGAAAAAAAACTTACCACTAACATAGATTTTAGTGTTATTCCAGTTAAATTTCTCCTTAACCAATATTTAGATTCTTGATCTTTTTTGAATCCGTCCACTGTGTTAGTATAAAATCCCATATTTCTCCGTTTTAATTGTCCTCCCTTCATAGATGCTGGATTATATGTGTCTTCTAATTTGTAAATATTTAGACCATTTTCAAATGATTTATATAATATATTAATATCGGAATTAAGGTATAATTCTACATTTTCGAAATATTGCGTAAACAGCAAATTCGTGGTCATAATTAACCAATGATATTTCACATGGAAGTAATAGTTTTTCCCACACTAAAATTACGAAATAAAATTTTTACATAAAAATAAATGCTTAATATTTAGAGAAAGGCATAAATTATAACGAGCGATCCACAATTATTTTCATCAAAGCTATCCGAACAAAAACTTACGTATGTATGTATTGTTCTGAATTTGTATCATTGGCTTATACATTAATGGACCGTAAGAGTGTGACTTCAAAACGTCAAAAAGGTTTCCAAACAAAACAAAAATCTGTCAAGTTATTATACACGTGGTTTGTGTAATAATTTGTAATTTTATTTTGATTTAAAAATCATATGCGTTTGATTAATTGGAATAACGGCAAAAAATAGTTAATTAAAATTAATGAAATTTTGAACTGTTTTAAAGATATTTTCTATAATATTTTAGTACTTACAATCAGTGGCGGCTCGTCAGAAAAGGCAAGGGAGGCTTAGCCTCCCCATAAATTTTTTACACGCGTTACACTGTTTTGTTTATCTTGAATCGCGAAAAACAACAAGCACTCTTACTATTATATAAAGTGTAAATTCCACATTATCACTAAATATCTATACGCACGGAGCATTAGCATTAAATCGCATGATTGCGTCTCAGTTTCTCATTATTATTGTAGGCAGGACCCTGGGTTATCCAGAGATGCATGAATGGAGGCGAGAAGCCAGCCAGGCTCCGTTGCTAATGCTCCGTGCAGCGCTGCAGCGTTTAAGAAGACCCGGTATCCTAGCAGTGCCATCCACACGGTACCATCACACGCTGCACGGAGATTTAGCAAGGAAGGCTGGCTGGCTTCTCGCCTCCGTGCATCTCGGGACAGCGAATTTTAGGGTCCCGACTAAGAATAATGGATCATCATCAAATTAAGCAAGGTGCAAAAACTTGCTTGTCTCGGGATCACGGGGGCTATGAGGGGCACACCTACGGCAGCTATAGAGGCACTACTGGATCTCCCTCCTTTACATATAACAATAAGAGGTGAGGCGATAATGGGCTGTTATAGACTGCGAGAAAACCTGAGCAACGTACCAGTTAAATCAGGACATAGTAAAATAACGAATGAAACTAATGATGCCGAATGGATGATGATTTCTGACCATATGACATCAAGATATATGCCTGAAGTACCTTTTCAAGAGGACATTTGCCCACGAGACGAATGGGACAGAGGAAACTCTCGACCCAGACTGCAGGGTTGCACCTGGTATACGGACGGGTCTAAAACTGCAGACGGTTCGGGCGCAGGAATATTCTGTAGTGGTGGAAAATTCAACATTTCTAATCCACTGGGAGAATGTACCTCCGTATTTCAGGCAGAGATCTTTGCAATCTTGCAGTGTGCAAGAGAAAACAACCTGAGGGCATTCGAACTGCAGCGGGTTAACATATGCACAGATAGCCAAGCAGCCATTGGGGCTCTTATAAGCCCTAAGGTGAACTCTAGGCTGGTGTGGGAATGTCGACAAGAACTTGATAGACTGGCACAACATAACAGTGATATACTGGTATGGGTTCCAGGTCATCGGGGCATATACGGCAATGAAAGATCTGATGCACTTGCCAAGAGAGCATCAGCTACAAAATACCTGGGTCCAGAGCCGGCCGTGGGAGTGCCAAAAAGCACCGTCCGTGAACGGAAAAAAGCCTGGATCCGAAGCCAACACAACTCACACTGGGAGAGTGTACCCGGTCAAACACATGGCAAGATGTATATCGGACGGACATGTGCTAGTAGAGCTGAGTTACTGCTGAAAACAAGCAGGAATGAGCTCAGAGTCATAACAGGTTTCCTCACTGGACATGCGCCAGTTAAGGGTCACCTGCATACAATGGGGCTGTTTCATGGAGACTTGAGCTGCAGACTCTGTAACAGAGAACCTGAAACAGTCAACCATATTTTGCATGACTGTGAGGCATTGGATCGGAGGCGGCAAACACTTTTCGGAGACATCGAAATGACTCCAAATTTATATGGCAGCTACCCACTAGACCTGTACAAGCTGGTACAGGGTTCCAGAATTCTGGAATGGGTTTCATAAACCAATGGAAGATGTACAGTAAGCCAAGTGGCTGCAGTACAACCGGTTCACAACAGACGGCTTCCAGGAAAAAAAAAATAATGAAAAAACTATAAGTGCGAATTTTGTTATGAAATTTGGTATGTGGGGTTAGAATAATATTTTGTTAGAATAATATTTACTTGTTTAAATAACTCTTTCCGGTACATGTAACGCAAAGCAAAATATCGATCATTTACCGTGTTTTGGATTCGCAGTAGGCCGCGTTTAGAATTAAAAAAATTCAAAAGCAAAGTTTTCAATCTAATAGCACATATAACAACATCGAAAGATGTTACTCTACATCATACCAGATTGAAAACAATGGAAACCTTCTCTGGTAACACCTCCGAGGCTTCTACAATTTTTAAAGCATAACGGATGCCGAGACTAAGGAAGATGAGGGAATTTTGCAATTTATAATTCACGTCCCATCTGCATATGTGCCTCCTGATGAGAGACTAATAAGTTTCGAAACCGGTAGAGGTGCTTGTTGCACTCTCTGATTGGACTAGAATAATGATGCGGCTGTAGTTTCGTGTTGCAACGAAAGTGAAAATGGCTATTCATTTTTGATTTACATGTTTACTCTGATTGGAGTACGAAGGGAACCATTATCGTTGGAACTTTACTGCGCTGGTCAGATGGGACGTGAATTATAAATTGTAAAATTCCCTCATCTTCCTTATTATCAGCATCCGCCCTAGAGCACCCCTGCCATTTCGTTCGTTGCAATAATCCGTGACTGCACGCCGGGGTTTGTCTTAGTTGGTTCAGAGAGAGCAGCATAATATGTGACTCCTGATGAGAGACTAATAAGTTTAGAAACCGGTAGAGGTGCTTATTGCTCTCTCTGATTGGTCTAAATATTTACTATTTATTTATTAAATAAAGTGTATTAAAGTTTATTAAAATATACTTTTTTTATTAATAAAAGGACAAAAATGCTAAAAAAATTGCTCCTACTTTTGATATCTATTATAAGAATTTTTTTTCCATCTATTTTGTTTGTGTTATGCGGGGATTAAATAGGATTTTTAAACTAATATTTTATCCTTGCTATCTTGTTTTGTTATCGTATTACCCGTTTCCTGTTAAACGATTAACACGAAACCGTTAAAAATATGTATTACAGTAAAAAACACTTCAACTCAATTAGATATAAATACAGGATGTCCCACTGGCAAATTTTCTTCAGGTATTTCATCAAGAGAACCATTGAAAATTTTTCCACCTACCTCTACCGAAAGTATACTTTTCCTGACCTGATTGTAGGGAGCAAAGTCGTACTTTTCCTCCCTAGGGAAGGAAAGTAATGTTCCTTCCTAGCGAGGAAAAGTAAAAGTGACGTCATTATATATCATTGATGAAATAACTTATTGACGCCCTATCCCTATACAATATTATATTATTATTAGGGGTACGGAATTTTCGTTTTTACGAAATAGATGGGAATTTCGGCGAAATTTTGAACATAAATGCGAAATATGGAGTTTTTGTTCATTTCCGCGAAATATCTGCAGGTGCTCAACTCAGGTAGTTACGAAGGTATGGAAAGATTTTACGGAGTTTTCTATTGTAATTTTTGAAAGGATTGTTTATTGTTGTAACACTCAATTTTTTGATGTGCGGGAGAATGAAAATTCCAGTATTAAATTTCTCAAACACAATTCCGCCGATAAAACTTTCAGACGTAAACTAGAAATTCAAATGACCTTCACCACCGAGTTCTGTCCAAAATTAATGAAATTAATAGACGATTCACCTGAACACCATCGACAAGGTTATTTTGATGTAAGAACATCTCGATTGCTCACTGAAAACGAAGAAATTAACGTTACACTGAAGTAAATGCTTATGAAAGCAAACGACAAAGCCTTTAATAAAATCACTCTCCATATGACTTTAAAAGACACAAACGAGGATTTCTTACACATTGGACAGTTATTTAACCCATCTATAGCTGCAAGTTTTACTGTGAACCCGAGTGTACTCTCAGAAAGCCTTTCTAAAATCCTTTTTTTAGAACAATGACCCAATTGGGGAACATACATAGATGGATATACTCCCTTTCATAAATTAATCCTTCAATCGATACGAAGGAACGAAGATCCCAATGTGAAGAATATTCAGCTTGCTACACATTTCAGTTTTCTGTCATTTGCTAAAACAGCATTACAGAGCATCTGGAGTCCAACGAACAAGGTAGACGCAGAACGATTCTTCAGCAGCAAATATAATATTGTAGTGACAGATCGAAGAACAGCTCTTAAAGAGTCGAATGTCGAAATTACATGTTTAGCTTTTAATTAATATTTTTTATTTTACTAGTAGTTAAAAATAAATGCTAAATAAATGCGAAATTTTGTAATTATAAAAAAAGTTAATGCGAAATTCATGTTTTTTATTTGCGAAAATTCCGTACCGCTAATTATTATCTATTATGTAAGTATCTATACATTTTAAAGTATATTTATAGAGCCCCCTGTATTTTGCAGAATGGTAAAAACAGTAAATTGTTATTTTGATTTAACAATGTTTACATTAATAATTTGACTTATATTTGACAGTTGACAGTTATACTGTACCTACTTGTTAGTTTTAGTGCTCTATAAATTTTGTCAGTTAGTGACATAAATGAATTATTTAAAAATTAAAAAATTGCTTGATATTTGAAAAAGGTGGAAAAATCATATGTATAACATGGGAGTAAAGTGCCTTTTCCTCCCTCGAATGATTACTGCCCTCCGCTACGGGTCGGGCAGTAAACTTCATTCTCGGGAGGAAAAGTAGCACTTTCCTCCCTTGTTATACAAATAGCTATATATCAACAGTTCAAGCCAAATACACCAAACTGTACATTTTAAATCAATACCAATGAGACGAAATACAAACCGAAATTAAAATTATTATAAGCCACAAAAAACTTAATTCTCTGTAGGGGCATTTTAACACTAAAAGCAAATAACAAATTAATGAATTATTAGGAGGGCTTAATGTTTTTCGTATTACTTCTTTGAATAATTGTAGAATGCGTAAAATAATAAATACTACCTCTGCTAAAAAATGCTTTGTCATATTTTCGTCACAGTCACCATCAATAATCACTCCTATATGTTTGTGAGTTGTATGAAAAAATAGCAAACTCTTTTGGATATACGAGATATTATTAATGTTTCCAAAAGCCATCGTTTGATTTCCAAAAATCAGTGATTTTGCTAACTGAAATCTTTCTGGAAATAAAAACAAAATTTAAAATAAATTTTAAGTTTTTCTGCAATACCTTATTTATAGGGCAGTCAATGAGAGCAAGAAGAGGTTAATACCTCCGAATTCTATCCTACTGCATGGATTTTAATGAAATTTTAGGAATAGCCTGAAAATATCTCGTTATTCAAAGTCTACCCTATGCCAATGTGTGCTTTTGTCTTGGGGGCGGCTCCCACCCCTTCTCGGGGGTGGAAAATTTTTTGGTTAAACAACTACGGAAGTTGCTAGAGAACCCAATTCTAAGCAAAAACTGTTCTATAATTTTTTTTCTAAAACTCACTACTTTTTGGGTTATTCGTGGTTGAAAATTGGCCATTTTCATTGAAATATAACACCTTTTCAAACGGTTTTTTGCGAATACCTTAAAAACAATGCATCTAACTAAAAAAGTTATAGAAAACATTTTTGTAGCTCAAAAAAAAAACTAAGAGATTCGTTCCTTCTTCAATCTTCTAGTTATAACACAAAAAGAGATATGGTAGGTAAAAAGAGTTTTTTTTTTGGTGAATGCTCAAAGCAGTGTATTCAAATTGAAATAACAGAGAAACGGTCGTTTTTATGTATATAATGCTACCAATATCGTTTATTGTGCTTGAAAAGTCCTTTCAAATAAGCAATATTAAATGTCGATTACATTCAAACTAAACGAGATATGCTGCAAAAAATTGATGACTAACGAATTTTAAGAAAAAAATTGAGAAGTTTATTTAACCCCTCACCCACAAGAATTTAAATGCATCGTTTTCCTTCTACAATACATTTTACTACAGTGTCATTTTTATGTTCAAAAAGTTGAGCGGGTTTAAAATGAATGGTTTTTGAAAAAAATAAGATCAAATTATAGAGCGCATATTTAAATTTTCTTAAAAATCTTCTTTTTCTCCATGTAACTTGAAAATGATAAGAGATACTGTTATAAAAAATAAAATCAAAATGTTTATCTAGAAGAAACCTTGATTTTTGTATGGCGTCTTTTTTTTGGCATCTCTTATCATTTTCGAGTTACAAGGAGAACACGGAAGATTTTTAAGAAAATTTAAAAATGCGCTCAATAATTTGATCTTATTTTTTTTCAAAAACCATTCATTTTAAACCCGCCCAACTTTTTGAACATAAAAAGAACACTATAGTAAAATGTATTGTAGAAGTAAAACGATGTATTTTAATTCTTGTGGATGAGGGGTTAAAATACACTTTTCATTTTTTGCTTAAGATACGTTAGTCATCAAATTTTTTACAGTTTATCTCGCATGGTTTGAATGTAATCGACATTTAATATTGCTTATTTTAAAGGTCTTTTCAAGCACAACAAAAGTTATTGGTAGCATTATACACCTAAAATCGACCGTTTCTCTGTTACTTCAAGTTAAATACACTGATTTGAGCATGCACCAAGAAAACAAGATTTTTTCACTTACCATATCTCTTTTTGTGTTATAACTAAAAGATTCATAAAGGAAAAGATGTCTTTGTTATTTTATAAGCTACAAAAATGTTTTATACAGTTTTTTTAGTTATATGCACAATTTTTTAGGTATTCGCAAAAAACCGTTTGAAAAGGAGTTATGTTTCAATGAAAATGGCCAATTTTCAACCAGGAATAACTCAAAAAGTATTGAGTTTTCGTAAAAAAATATAAAACAGTTTTTGCTTAGCATTAGGTTCTCTAGCAATTTCCGTAGTTATTTAAGCAAAAAATTTTCTACTCCGAGAAGTGGTGGGAACCGCCCCCAAGACGAAATCACACATCGGCATAGGGTAGACTTTGTTTCTTGGGCTATTCCCTACTTACTGTGAAAATATCACGTAAATCGATATAGTAGGATAGAATTCGGAGCCACATACCCTCATTGACTGCCCTATTAGTGAAATGTAGAATAAAAAGCCGGCCACTCACGATACTGCGGCGTCGTTCAATTTTGTCTTCTTCTTCTTCTTGACTGGCTTTACAACTCGGGATGAGTCTTCGCCGCATCCACTATGGCCCTCCATCGTCTGCGATCTTGCGCTTCGATTTGCCATTGTTGTACCCCAATCCTAGATAGATCGGTTTCAACATCATCCTTCCATCTTTTTCTGGGACGGCCCACTGATCTTCTACCGTCTGGTCTCTCGAAGAACACTGTCTTTAGCACTCTGTCTTCCTCTGATCTTACTACATGACCTGCCCATCTTATCCGATTAGCTTTTATATGTCTGACGATGTTTTCAGTACCATATAGAGTCACCAATTCAGCATTGCGGCGCCTTCTCCACTCTCCTGTCAATTCATCTCTTTGAGGACCAAATATCATTCTGAGGACTTTCCTTTCAAATATCAGCAATTTATTTATTTCTCGCTGATGTAGAGTCCATGTTTCACTCCCATATGTAACAACTGGGCGAATAATTGACATGTACAGTCTTAATTTAGATTGTCTTTTCAGCAGCTTAGATCTTAATAATGATGATAGGGAGTATAATGCTCTATTTCCCGCAGCTATTCTTGCTGAGACCTCTTTTTCTATGTGATTGTCCTGTGTGATTACTGCTCCCAGATATTTAAACTCTTTTACTACTTCAAAGTTGTGGTCATTAATAGTTACGTTCTGCCTATCTCTTGGTCTTGGATTTTTGGTCACCAGCATATATTTCGTCTTCTCTTCATTTATTTGAAGGCCCAGGTTACCTGTTTCCTCCTCGAGCTGTGAAAACACCTCTCTTACGTCTCTTGTAGAATGAGCGACTGCATCTAGATCATCGGCAAAGGCCAACAATAGTTTTGATCCTCGATTTGCGAATCCCCCTGTTAGTTCAGACGATATTTTACTTATTGCGTGTTCTAAAGCCAAATTGAATAGCAATGGTGATAAAGGGTCTCCTTGTCTAAGCCCTGATGTTATACTAAATGGCATCGATGTTCTGTTTCCTATATTTACCTGTGCATATGAGTCTGCCACGCACATTTGAGTGAGCTGCACTAATTTTCTTGGTATTCCCATTTCTAGCATTGCTAGCCATAGTCTGCTTCTTTTTATCGAGTCATATGCTTTCTGGAAATCTACGAAGATTTGGTGTACATCTCGGTTGAATTCCCAGTTTTTTTCTAATATTTGTCGGATGGTAAATATTTGATCTATTGTTGACTTTCCACTTCGAAAGCCGCATTGGTAGTCGAATTCGACTAATTGACAAAAATGTTGATCGTATGTGACTGTGCATCCATCCAACAAAATCGTTACAATTTTACCACATAGAAACTGGCCTATCTGCTGCAGTACTGCAGAATTGATATCGTCGACGATTTTGTCGAACGACACCGCAGTACCGTGGGTGGCCGGCTTAAAAGAACTAGTACACTTTAGAAGCCAAAAATAATTATTTTTTTCAAGAATTTTTTTCTCAGAACCTTTATTAAAAATGAACATAAGACTTTTTACATATTAATATATAACTCTTAGAGAGTACAAAAAATATATCTCTTTTCATGTATGAACGTACACTAATATTGTAGAGGGCGCAAAAGTCGAGTCCTCCAAAAATGTTGGCGGACAGTTAATCTCAGGATTGGGATATTTGAAATAAAAAAATCGTACTGCATTTGAAAAAGGAAGGTTTCTTACGTGACAATTTACCACAATTTTGTCCAAAAATAAAAAATAAATATTTTTTAACCATGAAAAACTGCAGAGAAACGGGTGATTTTTTCACAAAAATTTTTCAAATTTTCGTAAAATCTTTTTTGGCAGAATTTTTCACTAACGGTGGTAAATCGTCACGTAAGAAACCCTTCCTTTTCAAATTCCGTATGATCTTTTTGTTTCAGAGATCCCAATCCTGAGATTATCTCCGCCATCGGAACTACTTTTTTTCGAGGCCTCGACTTTGGCGCCCTCTACAATATTAGTGAACGTGCATAAATTAAAGAAAATATATTGGTTGTATTTTCTAAGAGTTAGATATTAATATGAAAAAGGCTTTATGTTCCTTTTTAATAAAGATTCTAAGGAAAAAATCTTGGAAAAATGCTTATTTTTGGTCTTCTAAAGTTTACTTGTACCTTAGAAGTTCCACATATAAGAATAATTGATACAATAATAAATATGATCACACAAATTAACAGCCTTCAGTGGAGAAAGGACTGCAAGGTTTAGGGAAGCTAACGGAGTAAAGACAAAGCTACATATTAATACTAAGTCCTATTTTATTTAAAATATAGTATGTTAATTTTTTAATTGTGTGTAGAATATTATATCGTCGATGTGAAATCAAACCGGAATAGGTAAGTACAAAAAATCTATTTTCAAAACATTGGTATCTATAGTGTATGTACATATAGTATAGCTAAGAAATATTGTGCCTCCATGTTGTCAGGCCGCTACCGTATGAAAAATTTTATGATTCTATTCTGCGGATTCCTATTCAAAAATGTCCTCCTTACACCAATCCTGTCCAGTTTTTCTGGGTGGACATTTGACTTTCTATGTGTGTGTGTGTGTGTGTGGGTTATATTAAAAATTGTGTCCAATAAATTTATTGTGACTATTGACCTAATTACATTAAATTTTTATTAATATTCTACGCACTAACAATCTTAACAACTACGCAAGTATTTTATTTATTTTTTTTTTTTTTTTTATTTAGTAAGTACAGCCGCATCCACATTGATGGTGATTAGCGGCGGCTACAGAATACAATGCTAAATTCTATAAAATACTCCTGTGGATTTTAGAAATTTTGTAATATTGTCCGTTTAACAATTAGTTACTTATACAGTTAGGTATGTTAAACATGGCGCGATAATTGGCAAAACGGAGGCATACAATTAACAAGTGATTAACAGTAATTTGGACATTACATATTTCACATACAGGTGGATCGCCTTTAGACAGTAAATATGAATGAGTAAGTCTCGTGTGTCCAATTCTCAATCGAGTTATCACCAGCTGTTCTCTTCTGTTACGAGTTGACGGTTCCCAGGCTGTAATGTCATTTTTAATTAATCTCAGTGAAGTTTGAGACGATTGGCATTCGTTTTTCCACTTGCACAAAACACGATTTTTAAAGTAAGCTTTTATATCACTCGCGGTATTTCGACACTCATCTTTTTCTATATCGGCACATACGGCAATTTCACTCGCGCACTGGTCAGCTTTTTCGTTGCCTGCAATGCCAATGTGGGATGATATCCATATAAATCTAATTCGTCTAGCGTTTTCTTGAGCCTGCATCAGTTCGAATTTAATGTGTTTCTCAACAGGACCTTTGGGATAGATCTGTTTAAGGGTTTGAAGAGCGCTTAGTGAGTCATTTAAGATAACTGAATTAGAAATGTCATTAGAATTTATATGCATGATAGCTTTGAGCACTGCATAGAGCTCAGCAGAGAAAATCGAGAAGTAAGATGGGAGACGAAATTGATAAGTATTGCTTGGGGTAACGAAGGCAGCACCTACTCCTCTCTCACACTTTGATGCGTCTGTAAAGATTTTGTAACAATACTCATAATTCTCTTTGAGAACTAAATCTAGATGGTGCTGGATCTCTGCATGACTATTAATATGTTTGTCGAATTGGGTTAGCGCAGTATTTATATTGGGAATATTAATTAACCAAGGTGAGGGGTTTTTAATATTGATTGGAAGAATATCTGGGAATTCGACGTCGAGACATCTCAGGTAACACCGTACTCGCTCGTAGTAAGGTTTGTGTTTAGTACTATTGGTAAAGAGATTTATATATTTATTAGTGAACGTGTTATTGAAAAGAAATTTGTTTACGTTTGAAGCTATTGACGTTGCATGTGACAGAGTTAAGTAAGTCCGTCGATGATATAAGGAAGGCTCTCCACTTTCACTATATAAACTTTCTACAGGTGATGTTCGGAATGCACCAAGAGATAGTCAAAGTGCTGTATTGTGTACAGAGTCTAGCTGTTTCAATAATGTGGGGGATGCAGAGGCGTAGGCGATTGATCCATAATCTAGTTTTATCTTATTAACATTCTGTAGATAGTTAGCAGAGTGGAGCGATCAGAGCCCCAATATCTATTTGACAATGTTCTCGTTAGATTAAGTTTCTTATTACAAGTCAATACTAACTGCCTAATGTGTTCTTTCCAAGTAAGTTTGTTATCAAACGACATACCTAATAATTTCACACATGGTTTGAATACAAGCGGTGTATTGAAAAATTTGAGATTAGGATTATTTGTAAGGTTCTTTTTAGAAAACACCATACCTACGGTTTTTGTAACTGAGAATTGAAAGCCTGTATCGCGAGAACATTCTTCGAGATTGTGTAAAAACTTTGGAAAACTGTTGAAATTAAATTGATATCCTTGCCTTTTACGTAAACGACCAAGTCATCTGCATATAAACGTGCTTTTAAGGGTTTCATGAGGTTTCCGATTATATCATTAATGGCGATTAAGAAGAGTGTAGGTCTGATAATTGAGCCTTGTGGAATCCCATGTTCTTCCTCTTGTTTTTCGGAATAGTGGCTGTTAATTCTTACACGAAACGAACTATTCTCTAGAAAGTTTTTAATATAGTGAAGAAAATTTCCACGAATATTCCACGACTGTAACTTTCTTAAGATGTTGTATTCCCAGCATGTATTAAACGCTCTTCTTAAGTCGAAAAATACGGCAATACAATGTTGTTTCGTTGACAGGGATTCGGGAATATCACTTTCCAGATCTAATATGTTGTCTATCCCAGATCGGTTTTGTCGAAAGCCATTTTGTTCATTTATAAGTAAGTTTGAACTTTCTAGCTGACATATCAGCCTTGAATTGATAATTTTTTCTAATAGCTTGCCCATTGCACAAGTTAGGCTTATTGGTCTATAAAAATCAGGACCCAAACGAGATTTTTGGCTTTTGAGAAATAGAAGAATAATAGATTTTGACCAAACAGATGGGTGTTGTTGCCATTGCCAAATAAAGTTAAATAATCGGAGCAAGTAATTTTTAGCAGAAGTGGGTAGGTGTTTTAAGAAAACTGTTGGAATATCGTCTGGCCCAGGACTTGTGTTTTTTAGTTCATTAAGTGAGTTGTTGAGTTCTTGTAACGTAATAGGAGCGTTTAATAGGATGTTAGAATTTTCTAGAGAAAGGGTAGACTTTTCGGCTTCTAGTTTGTTTTCCAGAAATACGGGGTCGAGATTTTCATTGGAAGACATCTGCCTGTAGCTTTTAGCTAATTCGTTAACAATTTCCAGCGGGGATGTGATAATTTGACTTCCAATTTTAAGACTAGATATTGGGGGTGACCACTTTTTGCCGAAAATTTTACGAATTTTCTTCATACTTCTCTTACTGGAGTGGAACTGTTAATACTAGAGACATATTGTGCCCAACTGGATTTTTGTGTTTGGTTTATTAAACGTTGAGCTCTAGCCTTAATTTTTTTGTAGGTTATTTTATTTTCAAGCGTTTTATGCTTTTTAAATCTATTAAAAGCTGTTTTGCTGGCATGTACGGCTTCGCTACACTCCGAATTCCACCAAGGCACAGAGACGTGATTTTTGACGGGCTTAATTTTGCCGATGAAGAGCTTCGCACTCTGCAAGATGACACCATTAAAATCACTCAAAGATTCATTTATATTATCGCTCGTTACAAGATTTCCCAAAGCTTTATCTGTATAGTTTTCAAATTCGTTCCACTTAGCAGAATTTATATTCCATTTGGGCAAGAAAGGTATTGGATAAGGCTGACCTGAGAGATTTTCAATTAAAATAGGATGGTGGTCACTACCATAGGTATACTGGAGAACATTCCAAGAGAGAAGTGGGGCGATACCTGGATCGCACAAACTTAAATCTATCACGAAGGATTCCGCAGTGCATTAAATCTTGTAGGTGACCCGTCATTTAGGAAATTTAATTGAAGATCTTGCAATACCTTTTCTAGAAGTTTTCCTCTGCGATCAGTACTCTTCGAACCCCAAATAAAATTATGACCATTAAAGTCGCCTACAATGATTCGGGGAGACGGTATCTGTTCGATAAGATTTTTTAAATCTTCATACGTAACTGAGGAACTAGATGGAATATAAACATTACATATATACATTGAAACAGGAGCTGTAATCTCTATAACTATAGCTTCGATATTACTATTAACGGGAAAATCATTTGCAACCAAATAATTTTTAACAAGTGTCATAACTCCACCTGAAGAATAATTATTGTCATGTACTCTATCTTTTCTAAAACGTTAAAATATTTAGAATTATAGTTTTTTTGTGAGTTTAAGTTTGTTTCTTGGAGACATATTGTTTCGATAGAAAATTCAGAAATAACTTTCTGTAAGATAGGTAGTCGATGGAAAAATCCATCTATATTCTATTGATGAGATTCCATACTCTGAGATGACTCGCCCTCGGATTCAGAAACCTCGTTTCCTAAGTGTCGTAGGATTTTCTTTTTGAGAGTGGTGATAAAATGTTTGGATGATCTATTTTGCAGTTGTGAATAAACTTCAGTTAACATGTGGTATAATCCCATTAGGTTGGTAGTGAAATCTTGAATAATTATATCAATAGGGTTTTGGCGCCAGTTATATTGCTAATAAGAAGGTTCAGTTGGTCAAAGTTAAGGACAAATGCGGGCGAATGATTTTCGATAAAAGTTTTGGCAGGTCCAAGATCATGTTTTTTGACTGATTTCGTTGCTACATGCTCCTCGTCGCTTTTAATCTTCTTGGCTTTAGGTTTAGATGTACGTGCAGTAAAGGGTTTTTCTGTATGACTTGCTTCTGGAGAAGTGAGAACCTCATTTTTACTACGTTTCGACTGAAGGTCGACATTAATGGCTATGGAGGTGTCCATGGTGCTAACTTCTTGACTTTCTTCTATATTGGGATTGTTTAGATTATTTTCTGAGCTTTCTTCGATAGGAATTTGTTCGTGAGATAGAATTGTAGCTGTAGGTTGAGGCATAGTTTCGGGTGAGGAAGAAGAGATCGGTTGACTGTTATTTGAATTTGCTAGTGATTCCATTTTATCGGGACAGTTTGTGGCGATGTGTCCAGACTTTTTGCAGGTATAACAGGCCGTAGTTTCTAAGAAAATTCGATATGTTGAATTATCGAAGTCTAAAAGGAATGAGTCGGGTAAGGAGATATTGTGAGGACTAACGTATATTTGTCTTCTGAAGCTCAAAATATGATTGTATTCAGGAAAATTAGAACTGATTTTTAGGAAGGTAACTGGGGAGAGAAGATTAAGTCCTATTTTTTGTAAATAATCGGTTAACAAACTGTGTGGTATACTGGGACCTACGTTTGACAAAACAATACGTTCGGCTGGAGAAATCAGTCTTTTAGCTTGTACAATATTATTCTCGATTTTTATTTGTCCGTGCTTTTGCATAAATTCTTCCACCAGTTGTTTGCTTGAAAGTTACATACATATCCGATTTTTCGATAATCGAGACGAAAATATAATATTTTTTGGTTGAATTAGATTACGTAACGGAATTAAGTAATCTTGCAGCTTCGTATTTTCTAAGGCGCTGAAGACAATCGCTTGCAGTTTCGACGGAAAAGAAGAAGTTGCTAATGAATAGGTTTTATTGGTATTTGTCTGCGGTTGTTGTACATGTTGCGAGTCAGAGAGACTCTGAATGTTAGGTTCCATTTTTAAATTTAACACGAGACATGTGTTCAAAACTAATACGGACCTGACCAGTAATTAAGCAGGTAATTAAACCAGTAACAAAACTGGAATAAATTGTAACTTATATCGTACTTTATTGATGTTATTAAATAAGAATTAACCAAAACTGGTTTACCACGTTATACTAAACAAAAATAATACGATGGATGCACTTACTGGTATCTAATAAACTTGTCACTGAACTATTTATAAATAAACTATTACTATTTCTGCACAAAATTTGCAATTTTGTTGAGACCAGAAATAAACACACCTTTCGGTAGGTCATTCAGGGCCGTACTCGCAAGTATTTTATTATTTCAACCAATATTAATATATTAAGGACTAGTCTAGATTAATATGTATTTATTTTCGAAAACGTATTTTTGATTAAATATTTTCACGGCAAACCTAATAAAATTTCACGCAATTTTTGTTGCAATTAATTTTTGGCTTAAAAAAGCACGAATAACTCACAAATTAAAACCGTGAGGTATAGGGAATGCATAAGAAATAAAAGTAAATAAAATAGAAATAAAAAAATAAAGTACCAGTATATCACTTTATTACAATAGTAAAATACAGGGTGTTCCATTTAAGAAACTAAGAAAATATTCATTACGACTTTCGACCCACCATGTATACCAAAATTAACCATTTCGCTATATTTATAAATTTATATCTTTGAACAATATTAGACTACATATATTAAAAATCATTTAAACAATAATAGAGTTTTTAATGTTAAACACAACAACAATTCTAGAGGGTGTAAATATTGCTACGAAATTATCGTTTAAAATACCTCGTATAGCATTGCAAAACCTTATATTTCAAGAAAGAAAACATCGAGTAGAATCTAAAAATGTAAAAATATACACGCTGTTCTGATACAAAATACTCTGTCAACACAAGTCGCCCTGGATATTTGAAAATATTTGTAAATTATGCTTCTACCTATGCCCCAAATTTTTCCTAAATAAATTTTTTTCGTATCTCTTAAGAAAACAAATAATTAAACTTCCTGGCACTAATGACGCACCCTGTATATAGGGTGATTCATTAAGAATATCCAATGTCTGAGTTGTTTTTTTTTTGGTTAGACTATAGTCATTCAGCCCGAGGTTGTTCGGTGGCCCGAGTATCCCGAATAAAGTACGTGCCTCCTAGTGGCGGGAGACGGGCAACATTACATTTGCTTTTAGGGCAGTCCTTACAGTGGGGATCCTGGCCTATACAGAAAAATGCAGGCGGGTGTGGGGTAATACTGCACTTTGGTTGCATTGGTGGTGTATTAGCTAAACGTGCAAGGCAGGGTATGGTGCTGATAGGAAAGGCATTCAGGCATCAAATATCCAAACAAAATCTTTTCAGGCCATAATAATGAAAAGACCTTCTCCAATGATATAAAAAACTTATACTGAAATGATGGCATCTCCTGACGTAAAATGTGCCGGAAGTAAAATGAGCCTCCGTTCGGATTTCCGGGTGAGGACTATCTCAGGGGGAACAGTATTGCAGGTAAAAAAAATCAGGGTAGGGTCGTGGAATCTTGGCAGTCTTACAGGTAACAGTCCGGAGTTAGTGGATGCGCTCAAACGAAGAAGAGTTCAAATTGCTTGTATTTAAGAAACTAGGTGGAAAGGACAAAGGGCGAAAGAACTAGGTGAAGGATACAAATTGTGGTATGTAGGGAGTAGTAACACTAGAAATGGAGTTGGTATAATTGCTGATAGTGAAATGAAAGTTAACGTAGTAGAAGTTGTAAGAACGAGTGATAGAATGATGTCAATGAAATTTGTAATTGATAAAGAGGTATTGAATGTTGTGTGTGTATGCTCCCCAAACAGGTCTGGGTGAGAATGAAAGAAGAGCTTTCTATGATCAATTAGGAGACGTACGGAGTGATATTCCAGCAGAGGAGAAAGTTATAATAGGAGGTGATTTCAATGCACATGTGGACCAAACCAAGACCGGATATGAAACAATATATGGGGGATTAGGCTTTGAAACTAGAAATGAAGCTGGAGATGACATGCTTGAATTAGCAACAGCATTGGATATGGCGATTGTTAACACATTCTTTAAAAAGAGAGAAACTCAACTTATTACCTACAAAACTGGACAACATCAATCCCAAATAGACTACTTCATGACAAGGAAAGAAGACATACGTGAATGCCAGGAGTGCAAGGTAATAGTTAGTGAGACAGTAAGCCAACAACATAAGCTGCTTGTTCTGGACATCGAAGTAAAAAGCGAAACTAAACAAAAATATCGGAGAGGACCACAAAAAATCAAGTGGTGGCTGCTGAAAGATGAGAAAGAAGGTCTATTCAGGAGAAGAATAGTAGAAAAAATATGTTGGAACATGAAAGGAAGCTCTAATAAAATTTAAAGAAAAATGGCCAGTAGTGTTAGAGAGACTGCAATTGAAATACTTGGGAAAACGTCAGGAAAAAGTTTGAGGATAAAGAGACTTGGTGGTGGTCAAAAGAAGTACAAGGAAAAATAAAAGAGAAGAAAAAATTATACAAAACTGGCAAGAAACCAGATCTGACACAGATCTTCAAAACTATAAGGTGGCGAAAAAGGAAGCGAAAGTAGCAGTAGCAAAAGCCAAAGCAGAAGCGTATTCAAACCTATACGATCAACTTGATACCATGCAAGGCTAAACGAAGATATCTAAAATAGCCAAACAGAGAGCAAAAAAGCAAAAGATTTTAATCAGATTAGATGTATCCGAGACCAAAATAATAAAATACTAGTCCACGAAAAGGATGTCAAAAAGAGATGGAGAAAGTACTTTGATAGCTTATTAAATAAAGAATTTGACAGACAGCCTGTAGAGTCAACGGAGACATTAGCAGCAATGGTAACCAATATAACCAACGAGGAAGTGACTCAAGCGCTTCAAAAAATAAAGAAAGTAATAGCGGTAGGACCAGATGATATTCCTGAGGAAGTATGGAGAGCATTGGGAGAGACAGGAACAAGGTGGCTAGCAGATCTATTTAATAGAATTATGGAAGTTGGACAAATTCCAGACGAATGGAGAAGCAGTATACTGGTACCTGTTTACAAAAACAAGGGAGATATACAACAATGTACAAACAACAGGGCTATAAAACTGCTTAGCCACACCATGAAAATATGGAAAAGAGTAATTGATAGACGGATACGTGAAGAGACCGAATTATCCGAGAATCAATTTGGCTTTATGCAGGATAGATCAACAACAGATGCAATTTTCATTATAAGGCAGTTGATGGAAAAATATAGGAGTAAAGAAACAAACGCTCATATGGTATTCATTGATCTTGAGAAAGCATATGATAGAGTTCCTCGAGAGATTCTGTGGTGGGCACTCAATAAGGAAGGAGTCCCTGGTGAATATGTAAAGATTGTGAGGGATATGTATGAGGGAGAAACGACTAGTGTTAGGACAGGTGTGGGAGAGACTCATAAATTTCAGGTGAAAGCAGGATTGCACCAAGGCTCTGTGCTTAGTCCGTATTTATTCTCATTAATTTTGGACCAGAAAACAGCGAAACTACAGGGTAACATTCCATGGTGCTTAATATATGCTGATGATGTCGTGTTAGTAGGAAATAGTGAAAGAGACTTAGAACAAAAACTGGAACAGTGGAGACAAACTCTGGAGGAAAAAGGTTTAAAACTTAGTAGGACAAAAACAGAGTATTTGGAATGTTCATTTAAAGATGGAGCTACTACAAATAAAATGGTATCTTTGGATGGTGAAATGATTGTGAAAAGCAATAGTTTTAGGTGCCTAGGATCGGTATTACAGAGTAATGGAGAAATAGATGGAGATACATGCAGTAGAATTAGGGCTGGATGGATAAAGTGGAAAGAAGCGAGTGGTGTGTTGTGTGACAGAAAAATTCCAATGAAGCTGAATTGAAAATTCTATAAAACAGCCATAAAACCGGCTATAATGTACGGAACTGAATGTTGGGCAGTGAAAAAAAAGAGGAACAACGAATGCATGTGGCGGAAATAAGAATGCTTAGATAGATGAGTTTAGTGACAAAGAAGGATAAAATTAGAAATGAGTATATTATGGGAAGTCTAGGTGTGGCACCAATTGATGCCAAAATGAGAGAGCATAGGTTAAGATGGTTTGGTCATGTTCAACGTCGAGACGTTAACCACCCAATACGAAGAATAGCTGAAGTGCAGATTCCTGGAAGGAGTAGGAGAGAAAAACCAAAGAAGACCTGGGGGGAGACGATAAGGCAGGACATGTTGGGAAAGGGGATTAACATTGATATGACCCCAGATAGAATTGTGTGGAGAAATGCAATTAGGGAAGCCGACCCCGCATAGGGATAAGGCAAAGAGAATGATGATGACTATAGTCATTCAGCCAGTCTCAATTAAAAGTAAATGTATTAAAGATATTGCCAATTAGTGAAACATAGTTATTATAATAATATTACAATTTTTTACTTCTTAGTTTACCTACTAATTACAGCTAATCTACATACTATGTTAATAAATATTATAAATATATTATACTTAATGTTTATCACGAACACATAGTGTATACATTTTACAAATAAAATTATTAATGTTATTATTTATAATAAATTCATTCTTTTTTGTATTTCTTTTTTCTTTTTTTTTTGTTTTGTTTTTTTTGTTTTGTTTTTTGTTTTGTTTTTTTGTCACTACGATAAGATTCTGATTCTAGAATATAATAGAATATAATGTCTGAGTTGTAGATTCTAGACCTTAAAAATATAAGATTTAACCCAAATCACTTAAATAAAATGTGACTCCTTATTGTGTTACAGAGTATTTTATTTAAAAATTTAAAAACTATTAGTACCCAGTACTTTAAAACTATTTGACATATTCTTGTCATACTTGTTAGGAAGTGTAGGTAGCATACATTCTACTAAATTATGATAAATACACGTTTCTGGCTACTACCAGAAGCGTACGACAGGGGACAGTGAATGGTTGACTCTTTCCAAATTCTACGCCATTGGCAGAATTGCTATTTTAGCACAATTTTTCTATACTCTCTAGTCAAATAACATACGCTTCACTCGTAACGATAAAGGCATTAGTTTTCGAGATTTTTGAAGTTAAACATATAATGGCACAGATATTTTGATTAATGTATTAGTGCTAATGCCGCTTCAAATTTCAAATATCTCGAAAACTAATGATTCTATCGTTAAAATTGAAGAGTATATAATTCATTCTTAACGATAAAATCGTTAGTTCTCGTTAGTTTTCGAGATATTTGAAATTAAAAATTAAGTAAAACATTAACATTTTACACAATACATTAATCAAAATAACGGTGCCGTTACATGTTTAACTTCAAATATCTCGAAAACTAATGACTTTATCATTATGAGTGAAGAGTATGTTATTTACAGAGCAAAATTGCGCAAAAATTGCATTTCCGCAAGTGGCGTAGAATTTGGAAAGGGTCAATCATTCACTATCTCCTGTTGTATCCCTCAGGTAGTAGCTGGAAACGTTTATTTATCAAACTTTTGTAGAATGTATGTACAGTAATTACACTTTCTGACAGGTATGGCAAGGATATGTAGAACAGTTTTAAAAAACTGAACAAAAGCATTTTTTTAATATTTAAATAAAATTTCCAATAAGGAATCATATTTTATTTATGTGATTTGAGTTAAATCTTAATATTTTGAGGTCTAGAATCTACAACTCAGAGATTGGACATTCTTAATGTAACCCCCTGTATAAAGTATCATAAAATTTGAAGAAAAATCTAAATGGTTAAATGCCATATTTAAATCTAAGGCCTACCTTCGTGATTGTAACATCCAATAACGGTAGCATGATTTATATATTTTTCCCTGAAATACGTTTGAATTATTTTGATATCCAAAAATCCATTTACAAAGATTAGTGTAAGTACAAGACAATTTAGAACATAAAAAGCCTTCATTTTGTGTAACGTCGGTTTCGCTAAATGATCAGAAAAAATACATTTTCTACGGAATATGACAAGAAAATTGCATCAACCTTGAATGATTTCTTTAATTAATGAACCAATTCAACTTGTCTCCGGAATAATAGGAAAGATTTCAAACTGTTTATAATTTACCGGCCATTCAATAAACCATTAAAGACTTTGTTCTTATACTAGTATGTGTAAGGTATGAAACTATTATTTCCGTTAATCAAAATATATCTAAAAATTTTGGGTAATCAGTGGCGTAGCTAGCCCCACAGGGGCTCCCTATTAAAGTTTGTTGCGGGGCTCTTTTCGACGACTGATATGGGATAGTGCTAAAAAAATGTTCAAAAAAAGGCAGCAAAAACGCGTGTATAGAATAGAATAGAAATATGCTTTATTGTCACTGAAAATTTCACAATTTTATGGATAAAGCGTAGGTACAAAGAGTACAACATCAACAAATACAGTTTACTGAAATTACACAAATCGTCAATATTATTACAAAATAAAAGATTATGAAATAAAACAAAACAATACAGGGTGTTTCATTAATACTCGGAAATATTTTAACTGTAGATTCCTGGGCTCAAAATATTACGGTTTAAACCAAATCACCTATTTCGAAAAGGCTTCCTAAGGGAGCTGGAGCTCTTTGAACATGGTGACTTTTAATTAATTTTTTTGAAATACCGCTAGAACCCATCTATTTAGAAAAAATAAAACTGGTACGGCTATTTATCTTGCAGAGATAAATCTATTTCATAAATTGCGAATTTATAGTACCGGTCATAAGCGTCATCTTTGGGTAGGGCAACAGTTATTTTATCGCATAACTTTTTTGTCTTTAACTTTTAAGCAATTTTGACACTTGATTATTAAATTGTGTGGTATTCTAGTACTAAAAGTTACTTTAATACACCGTTTTCTAGAAAAACCGATTTGAAATTTTTCGTTTTTTGAATTTGATCAAAATTAAAAAAAATTAAAAAAAAACGGTGTATTTTACCGACCTAAAGCAAGAGTAACTAAGTACTAGAATACCTCATAATTTAATAATCTAGTGTAAAAAAATGTTTCAACATTAAAGACACAAAAAATAATGCGATAAAATAACCGTTGGCCTACTCAAAACAGACGCATATGACCGATACTAGAAATTCGCAATTGATGAAATCGATTCATATCTGGCATAAACGTACCAGTTTTCGTTTTTTGTTTCCATAGTTTTTTTTGAAAAATTTTCTCACATTAAAAGAACACAAAATTTTCAAATCGACAGTTCTAGAAAAAGGTGTATCCTACCGACTTACAGCAAGAGTACCTTTTATTACTAGAATGCCTCACAATTTAATTATCCAGTGTCAAAAAAGCTTAAAAGTTAAAGATAAAAAAGGAAGATAAATAGGCGTACCTGTTTTGGCTTCTCTACATAGAAGCGTTTTGGAGGTATTTAAAAAAAAACTAATAATTACAAGACGCCTTTTTCAAAGATCTCTAGCTTATGTAAGAAGTATTTTCAGACTAGGTGATTTGGGTTAAATCTTAATACATATTTTAAGCCCAGGAACCTACAGTTAAATTATTTTAAATTATTAATGAAACCCTGTATATTGCAAAATTTAAATAAATTCCAAATTGCGTAATACAACCTTAGGGGAACTAATAAGTTCAGCGTATAACACTCAAATATAGATATTAATAATAAATCTAATAAACTCTAATAATTCAAAGTCGAAAAAGAGATTTGAATTGAGACTCATTGTTTTAAAAGAGATTCAGTTTTTTCAAGAAAAGGGCGAATAGACATTGAAAAGGAGGGTAAACAAAGAGGATCTGGTCTTTAACCGCGAGCGACCGGCAAATAGATATACCTTGTAACGCTCCTATATTCTTTAGGAAAAATTTCTCACTTTTGTTCAAAATTTTTCTGATGGGTGAGAGGAGTGTCTAACGTTATAAACGTCACATATTTGCTATTTTATTTTTAGATAATTATTTTACTTTATTTTCTTTAATATTTCATTAATAATTATCTTCTATTCGTTTTAATTTGCTTTTTCGTTAAAAACTTGTTTGGCGCCCACTTTTATTATTCTCTATCTCTATTTTCATCTAAAATCTAAATCATCATACGGAACGTACTTCATATATTCTTACTCTGTAGATATTTGTCTTTCAATACGGAACATGGTTGCCCATCTACTCACACTTTGCGCTCTCATGTGAATGAGAGTGACAATCAGTAATGGAGGGGCAAAATTAATCTATTTAAAGAGATGAGCCCATAAGGACCCATCTATTTCATCAGACCATATTCTCTTGGGGTAATAATACATATATTTTAATAATATATTTTAATTACATTTCTACATCTAACAGTTTTTCTAATATTTTAGTTTTAAATATATATTTTTAATTTACATATACGCACGTTTAGTAATCAAATTTTAACTAGTAATATTCAATCTTAATTCCATTTAATTTACCCCTTGCCATCTGCTATTTTTGAATACTTTTTGGCAAGGGAAACTTTTCTTCTTGATGTCAAACTTATACGCATTATTCTTCTAGTTTTTGGGAATACAATCAACCTTTCTCCCTCCGGAAGCCTCCAGCATCAAGCCATCCACACCGGTGATGGAACTAAGACCAACAAGAATGAAGACCATTGACCATGTTATCTAGACTACAGCACCCAACATCTTCAGCTGCAGGGATCTGAGGCCAAACATCTGCCCAGGTATATAAGAAGTCTACAACAGTACCATTCTACATCAAGAAGTTACCATTGAACCAGATACCAAAGCCATAAGTATAATCTACAAATTGTTAGTTTTTGGCAAGAATTTGAATATATTTG
This sequence comes from Diabrotica virgifera virgifera, assembly GCF_917563875.1. NCBI lineage: Eukaryota > Metazoa > Arthropoda > Insecta > Coleoptera > Chrysomelidae > Diabrotica > Diabrotica virgifera. The sequence goes on from NC_065450.1 coordinate 143,805,440, forward strand.
TTAATGCACTTAATAAGTCACATTTTTATTATATCTTTATTGAACAATAAACATGATTGGTTAAAAATACTGTTTTGTTTGCTTCCATTCTAAATTTTCAGAGTTCATTATCTAAGATTAGGACAAGACGAACACACACCCTGAGAGACTGAGCTAGGCTGGGGTGAACGATAGCTATCTTAGTTAGTTGAAACATTATTTTCGGATTGTATTTCAATTAGCTGGGGTAGTCTATCGCCTTATTTCGTTTCACTGGCGCCCAACGTGGGGCGCCAGGGAAACGAATTAAATGACAATAGACCAGTGGCGGCCGGTCAGGTTCGGCAGGGTCGGCAGTGACGACCCACACATTTATAGATATTATAGATTTTTTTAATATTCAATTTAATCAGAGTTTATGTCATTTTTTGTATCTATGAAATAAAAAAAAACTGTTTGATAATACAGACTAAATTTTATTCATGGTTTTTAAAAGGATTCGACCAATCCGAGCTTTAAGTGATTCCTGCGCATAAAAGACTTTTCAAAAAATGAATGACATGAGCCATTCATCTGACTGTTCGGCTAGCCGACCCCAGCTTATCCGTAGTCCGTAGCTTGACGATTTACACGTAAAACTCAACGAAAAACACAAGTCGATTAGCAACCAAACAAACATTTCTCCGTTGGCATTAAGCGGCAGGTACGGCATATTTAAATCTGCCGGTTTCATTTGGAAGCATCGGCAGAAATTGTAAAAAATAATCACGCCGTTTTACGTCGTTTAATTGATATTGTAATTTTTTTAAGTTGTCAGGAATTATCATTTATTTGTAGATATATAATATCGTATAATCGGTATATCATATAATTATAGATAACTAATAAAATTGTTTAAGAAATACGATTTGGATTTTTTAATTTACTTTCTGATTCTAAGATATTTTTTAGCGGCATGTCTAAAACAGTACAGAATGAACTAATATAATCAATTAGTTACATTTTCAATAACGTTATTTGACCTGAGATTCAGAAAACCATTTGATTTTCGCTAGAAGTAGATGAAACTTTTGATTATCATGTCATTTACAATAATTATCAACTTACGCGTTACGTGGTAATATTTATGAGAGGTTTTTAGGTTTTACAGACGTGAGTAAAAGCAATAAGGCAGAATATGTTTTTGGTGTTTTAAAGAACAAATTAAAAATTTTTGATATCAAAAATAAATTGGTAGGGCAAACTTATGACGGCGTTGCCGTGATGTCTGGTGAATTGAACGTTCTCCCAGGCAAAAGTTAAAACTATTGCACCATAAGCTTTATTTACTCACTTTCATGGGAATAGAATGAATTTAGTTTTGCAGGATAGATACGTGTAAAAAATTAAAGAATATCGTCTTTTCTTGCCAGTTTTGTCAAATGCGATGAAATTTTAAACCTCGGTTAGTTTCCACTGTAGCAGATTTTCGTGAACAGCTTTTGGAAGTTTTTTTAATTTATTATCGAAGGCGACGATTTTGAAAGTTGTGATGTGATATCTTGATCCGTGAAGCAATCGGTTTGAGAACTTTATTAAATGATTACTCTTTTAATATTCTTTTAAATATTTTTAAGAAGCTGTTTGCCCAAACCGATTTGATATTCATTGTTGTTCAAAATCAGTCAACTGACATTATTTATTCCAAAGATAGAATAAGAAAACTGGTGCAAAATCTCAAAGATTTTCGTAATGATAGTAGTTTCCAATATATACGCAGTGACGTATTGGGTTCGCTTGATATTTCAGAACCACCCCAAAAAAGACGCAGGCATGATACATATCTCGAAAACGAGTATATTTTGAAATTTTGGATACCTACTATGTATTATGCAAATAGATACTCGTTTTTCGAATTTTGAAGATTTTCAAATTTTTGACCTCTTTGACGACTCAAAACTTAAAAGTTAACTTCGCCAAAGAATTTTCAAGATATTTATTATTACAAATTACTTAAAAATTACTCTGATCCAAATATTTTCAGAAAGTTGGATAAGTTACAAAATATGTGTAATTTTATATAAGTAGTAAGTACTGCAATTCATTACAACAAACTGATCATCAATTCTCTTATTACCACCAACTTCTGCTTTAAATGAACGGGATTTCTCTTGTCTCAAAAGAATCAAAATATATTGTCGAAACACCATGAAACAAGAGAGCCTTGAGGAATCTCCTATGATGATTTAAGCCTTTTAATTAGATGGTATACCTCTGTGAGGCGACAAAAAGACCTTGCCGACCCTGTCTCTAAGGCCACGAGCCGCCACTGCAATAGACTACCCCAGCTAATTGAAATAATATTCGAAAATATTACTTCAATCATCCAAGATAGTTATCGTTCACCCCAGCGTAGCTCAGTCTCTCAGGGTGTGTGTTCGTCTTGTCCTAATCTTAGATATGAACTCTGAAAATTTAGAATTAAAGCAAACAAAACAGTATTTTTAACCAATCATATTTATCGTTCAATAAAGATAAAATAAAAATATGACTTTTTAAAAACATTAACAAATATATTCAAATTCTTGCCAAAAACTAACAATTTTGGATTATACTTATGGCTTTTGGTATCTGGTTCGATGGTAACTTCTTGATGTCGAATGGTGTTGCTGTAGACTTCTAATAGACCTGGGCAGATGTTCGGCCTCAGATCCCTGCAACTGAAGATGTTGGGTGCTGTAGTCTAGATGACATGGTCAATTGTCTTCATTCTTGTTGGCCTTAGTTCCATCATCGGTGTGGATGGCTTGATGCTGGAGGCTCCCGGAGGGAGAAAGGTTGATTCTATTCCCAAAAACTAGAAGAATAATGAGTATAAGTGACAATCAAGAAGTTAAACCCAATGTGCCAAAGTCTGCCATTCTTTTAAGAAATAATCAAAAAGAGTAGAAGATGACAAGAATAAATGAAATGGAATTAAGAGGATCGGTACGTATTTTCGGCTGCAATGCTATTCAAATGGGGATTCATTTTTTTCGAATCCTGAGAAAACTAATAAGTATTTTTGAAAATTCTAAAATCAGAATGAAAGATTACGTTAATAGCGAGGGCCGAAAGTCCCTGAGAACTTCTCTAATGTTTATTTTAATAAGTTACAGGGGTGAAAAACTAAGAGAAAATTTAGTGTGATATTTAATTTCAAATATATCAATCAAAATATACTTTTTATTTATGCTAAGGGACTTTCTGCCCTCGGTAATAATCTAGTCTTTCATTCTGCGTTTAAAATTTTTCAAAAATATTTATTGGTTTTTTCAGGATTCGAAAAAAATGAACACAATGCCGTGGTAATATTTTCCAAATCTATCTTTGTCTTACAACGCACTCAGCCGAGTATAATATTGTCAGCATATATTGTCAGTCAGACACTGACAATCAGTGACAATTTTAAATATTTGACATTGCATCGGGAATATGTTGAGTTATTGATTAAATATTATTGATATATAGTGTATTTGATAAATAATTGATTTAAGACGTGAACTTAATAAAAAGTTATTTATTGTGTATTAATTGTGGAAGATCCAAGCCGAGAATACATCAGGATAATTTATATTCTGTGATCCAAGTATTTTGTTGTTAAAGATGTTCAAAATTGTAAGCGTTCCATAACAATATATTATTAAAAAATCACTTTAACACTTTTCCTCTTTTCTCGATTGAGTATTACTCTTTGTTGTACACATAAATTATTACAATCACTGAATACATAGTTAGTGAAAAAATTATCACATTTATTAACTGAATTAATAATTTGCAATTATAAAAATAACAATTATCCAAGAACATTAAAAACCCATCTCTTTAAATTAATGATGACATATTCAAGTAGAATGACATTCTAGTAATGTTTACATATCCATACCAGTGTGAATTTTACTACACGTAATTTGCCGTGTAAAGACAGAAAAAGTAGGGATACACGTAAAATATTTGCGAATTATGTACCCATAGCCTTATAATTGAATATTACTAGTTAAAATTTGATTACTAAACGTGTATATATGTAAATTAAAAAGATGTATTTAAAACTAAAACATCAGAACACATTGGAGGTTAGAAAAAAAATTATTATAAAAACGGTTATAAGAAACCAGGTATACATGGAATATAATGAGGAATATAATGATTGTAATAATTCGAAGTTTTAGGATTCTTACCCCAAGAGAAAGGTCGTCTATTGAATAAAAATTATTTATTTCCAAGCTCCCTTGGCTTTTATGAGTTTACCACCACCATTTTGAGAATTGAGAGACGAAGTGTCACTATCATGACAGTAGGACGTAGGAGGTGGCAGGCATGTTCCGTATTGAAAGACAGATATCTACAGAGTAAGAATATATGAAGTACGTTCCGTATGATGATTTAGATTTTAGATGAAAATAGGGGATAGTAAAAGAGGGCGCCAAACAAGTTTTTAACGAAAAAGCAAGTTAAAACGAATAGAAGATAATTATTAATGAAATATTAATGAAAATAAAGTAAAATAATTATTTAAAAATAAAATCGCAAAGATGTGACGTTTGTAACGTTACAACCTAAATACAATTTATAGATAAAGAACAGATGAAAACAATACGCAGACATTACGCAAACAATACACAATGTTTCAATGTTTCAAATTATCAAAGGTAAAGCGATAACAAATATTGCAATTTCTCATTATACATTATACAATGTCTCACACAGCCAACGGTGAATAGACAATAAGAAGTAGCTTGAAAACAAAAAACCTCTGCTGTTATAGAACGGCGAGAGGCAGAAAATAGATAGGTACTTGTACAGTACATAAATATAGTTTATAATAAAGAATCCATTACACGAAAATGCCGATATTCCAACAACATATTATATACACTGTTTCAAAGCGTTTTAATAGTGAAATAATAATTGCAGAATATTTTGTTCAATTTTTTGAATGGAATTTTGTTTCGACATGCCGCGTTGGTGCCCCTGAATGTCGGGCGCCCCGTATAATTGATACATCTGATACTGCGGTAGCTACGCCTCTGGGTAACATGTTAATATAACATGAGTTCTTGAACTCATAAGTGGAGCATAGAGCTAGAGTAAGAACGCGCCATCAAATTCATGTTGAGCTAAGATCTTCACCTCATTCTAAGACGTTCCTTGACCTCTTATCTCGTCCGTGATTGATCTTCACCAAGATTGTGTGGTCTTTTTCTTTTACCTTGGGGACTCGACTATAGGGCAGTCTTTGCAATACAGGAACTATCTTTTCGGAGTGTGTGACCGATCCAACCCCACTTTCTGGACTTTATTTCATTTTCTACCCTCTTTTGTACGGTCAGGTAGGTATAGCATATATGTATCTTCGTTTCTGATGGTGTTAGGCCAGAAAATATGAACAATTATTCGTAGCCATTTATTAACAAAGACTTTCCAAGTTTTACATCCGTAGGGTAAAACACACTTCTTGACATTTGACTGGAATATTCGGATCCTGCTTTTTGTAGTATATTGGCCAGATCTCCAAATATGGTTGAGCATGCTGAATGCTTGTTGAGCTTTTCGCATCTTCATACGAATATTTTCTTGTATACCTCCGCATTCTGTTGTGACGCTTTCAAGATACATAAATTTTTCCACATTTTCAATCTGCATGTTGTTAATAGTAAATAGTATGTTGTTCCTTGCATTTATTCTCATGGATTTGGTTTTATTGATATTGATTTTCAAACCTATTTTATTGGCTTCAGTGGAAAGTGTTTCCAATTGGTCAGCGTCATCTTGGAACCTTTATTCTAAAAGGACGAGTTTACCGGCCTATTCTGGATCGCTTTTTTGACGTGTGGTTAACGTTCATTGTATACCTCTTCTGTCGAAGCCTAGTTTGGAGAGAACATAGTCCACAGCTATGTTAAAAAGAAACGAAGAAAAGGTCTGACTCCAGTAATGGTAGGGGAGCAAAGTATGCTAAATATGCAGTCACTCGAGCGCTTTGGGGACCTATTGGGTTGTGAAGAGTAGGTCCTAAAACCAAAAAAATTTAAGTAAAGTTTTCCATTTTAGTGGGCGCTTGCCGTTTTTTAATTTAATTTTCAATTTAAAACAATCGTTTTTTTTAATTATAGCGGCATCTATCCATAATTCGAAAAAATGTCTCGAATAAAAGTTACTTATTTTTACGTAAGGAATCCATATCTGCAATAAAAAATGGGGACCCCCGTTTAAGATTTTAAAGTATCCCCCACCCCATCTCTGTGGGGGCCGTGTTTGGTGCCATTCGATAGATTTTTCAAAAATATTGAATAAGTTTATTTTTCAATTTTTCGATCTGATCTTCATTCGCGAAAAATCGCGGGATTCGTATTTAAAATATTAAATTTACCCCACACCCCTCTCCGTGGGAAGTCGTATTTGGTATCATTCGATAGATTTTTGAATACGTATATTGAGTAATATTGAGTACGTATTTTTTAGTTTTTCGATCTTTCATTCATTTCGCGATATCTTCGCTTTTTTCTTTTGAAACTTTGGGACTCATCCATTTCCTTACGCCCCGCACAAATAGTCAGATTTTTGAAATATACACTGTTTTGCATGTACTTAACTTAACTTATCTTAATCTGACGATTTCGAGTTTTCTAGGGATAGATTTTTTTTTCGCCCCCCCCCCCTTAACTAACTCCCCTGCATTAAGAGCCAATATATGGTAGAGGTCAATTTTCAGGGTACAAGGTTTCCCCCCATGTAATAATCTGATGCGCTTGAGTAACTGCAAAAATCCCCGCTTGGGCTCCTCTACAATAAGTATGTTAAATTCGTCACTGTTGATCCCATTGTGTGTCACGCTGCATTTCGCCACAGTGTTTATAATGGAAATTATTTTAGGGGGAATATTTCTTATATAGCTCTAAAATTTTCTATACATATTGTTATATTTCTATTTGATATGAAAATTAAATTTTGATAATTATAAACAAAATTCAATTTAATATAAAATATTTTCAATTTTCTCAACCACGGGAATATAAATTTAGAACAACCTGTATACAACAAATTGTTATATGTAATTTTAAGAAGTGATTAGAAGAAGCTTACGAAACTCGGGACAATGCGCCGAGAATAAACAAAGTGAATGGGGCGTACCATTATCGTTGTTCGCGGAAGGTTCGATCATTAGCCTATGCTAAATAAGACTCATTTGAAGTAGATAATAGGTCATTAAATTTTGTAAATAGTAGAAAGTAATTTTAGAATGGGAATTAACTATTTTTTTTGGAAATCCATTAAGCATATTTAGAAAGATTAAAAATTGGTTTTGAGGAATACTGCGAATGAGAGTTGGTGGTGGAAGGTTGATTTGTGAATCTGGAAGGGATATTTAGAAAGTAGGGGAATGAATGGAAAAGATAGATCAGAATGTTAGGAGCTGTCGAGAAGTGAAGTCCAGTAGTAGACGGTAGTGTACGGAGAGTGAGAAAGCCGGTGTAGTTCCGTGAGTGTGGAGTATCTATCGTGGAACGAGAGGTAGGCCAGGTTGAGAGTAAAAGAACCTCCTTGAGTCAAGAGTGTCCCGGTAGCTGATTGCAGTTTCGAAAAAGGTAGAATACAGCATCACGACAGAAGCAGGAACGAGAGCTATACGAGCTAGTTTTCAAAGGAGAACATTACTGAAAGCCAGGACGAGGTTTTGATCGCAGCCAAGTATAGCAGGAAACGGATCTTGTGTGAAGACATTCTCAGTTCACCAGAAAAAGGTCAGTCTCATTTGTTTGGACATGAATGTATGGGTTTTTCGTATTAAATACCACATTATAAATTGAAGAACATAATAAATAATATCAGAAAAGCTTCATCAAACTTAAATAGAATTGTTGCTAATAAATCCTAATAGTTAAATGTTAATAAAAACTGTCAATTGGAAACCAAAAGGAAATAAGATTCACATTTGTAAATGTTATGTTTAAGAATAATAAGATCTAGCAAATATTAAGCAGTGATTGCCATTTAAATAAAATAAACAATATTTTGATTATAATTGTAACCCATATGTGTGTATTATTTTACTCTTTTCTTTCCTATCCCGATTAGGAACCATTGAGAAATACTTAGAAGCCACGAGAGTAAGTAATTAATTTTATAATTCGCCCTGAGATTGAAAACATATTGATATGTGATCTGGTAAATTAATTAGATTATGATTAATGCATTGATTAAATTAAATGACATATAAGAATATCATCTCATATCAATAATCAAGATCACATCAACTGGCGCCCAACGTGGGGCATTGTAAAGTATTTCTAGTGGCAAATTTGAAGGATAGAAAGAGTAAAGCCGGTATTTGAAAATTTATATGCCTGTGGTAAAAAGTGAGATACTTACATTTGATAACATAAAATTTTAGATCTCTTTAGGTACAAATTTTACATAACTGATTTAATATTTTATTTTTACGATATTTACATTTGATATATTTATTGACAATTTATAATATTTGGGTGAGAAAAAGTCGTCTTGGTAACATACTAGTAAAATTTCATATTTGGCGGGGACAGTACTTTTTGAAAACAAATGTCTGTGACAAGAAGCCAAAGCAAGGACAACAAAAAACAAAAAGAACATTCAGACCAAGAAGATATTTTAGACACGACAATCATGGCATCAGAACAGCAAGAATTATCAGGAATAGATAAACTATTACAACTTATGCAACTCCAGTCACAAAAAATGGATGAAGCAAAACGAACAATGGATAAAAATCAGGAAGAAACATCAAAGAAAATGGATGAATCACAAAAAAAAATGGATGAATCACAACAAAAAATGGATCAAAAAATGGATGAAACACAACAGAAAATGGATAAAGTGGATCAAAAAATGGATGAAACACAACAAAAAATGGATGAAACACAACTAAAAATGGATGAAACACAACAAAAAATGGATGAAACACAACAAAAATTGGATCAAAAAATGGATGAAACAAAAAGAATAATGCAAGAAAATCAGAAGGAAACAAAACAAGCCATAGAAGAGAACAACAAGAAAATGGAGGAACGCATAGAAAAGTATGAAATGAAAATTCAAGATAAAATAAAGGAACTAGAAAATTTGGAAAATGCTATTCAAGTAGACAGAGAAGAAGTGGAAAAAAGAATCACAGAAATAGAAAAACAAGTCACCGAAAATCGGACGCAACAAAATGTAGGAGAAGGAAGAGAAATGGTTATACATAGCACATATGACGTGAAGATAAGGTTTGGCGGGGATGTAAGAAGATTACACCCAGTGCCGTTCATAAATAGCCTGAAAAAGAAAATACAGCACATCGGAAATTTCGAAACAGCAAAAGAAACTATCAGAAACCATCTAAAATATGAAGCAAGCCTATGGTTCGATTGCAAAGAAGAAGAATTTGACAGTTGGCAACAATTTGAACAAAAATTTTTGAATTATTTCTGGGGAAAAGTCCAACAATTGGAAATTAACAACGAATTGCAAAATGGGAAATACAATGATAGGATGGGTATATCAGGAAGGACATATGCATTACAAATTTACTATAACGCAAAACATTTACAATATAATTACTCATCGGAACAATTAGTCGAACTGATTGCAAGACATTTCGAAGAAACGCTGGAAGACCATGTCACATTGCAAAACTACAAAGACATAGATAGTTTATGCCAATTCCTACAAATAAGAGAATCACGTTTAAGAGAAAGAAAATCAAGAAGGTCGCGAGAAGATTACAGGCCCCGAGAAACACAGGATTACAGAGATAGAAATCAAAATAGGAGGGACTATACAAGACGAGATTTTAATCCCAGAAGGGAAAACGAAAATAGAGACAACGGAAGAGGAAATTATGAACAAAGAAATAGGCAATGGAATGAGGACAGAAATCGAGAATACCAGAATAGAAACACCACACTCGCAAATCAAGAAAACAGAAATAATGGTAGACAAAATGAACAGGGATATCGAGAAAACCGAAACAGATCCGACAGACCAAGAGAAAATAGAAGAGAAGTAAATAATACCCAGACAGATGAATATGACGGAGAGAGACATTATGACGAAAATATAAACAACGATGAGCAACCGGCGTCTTTTCACGACGGCGCTCACTAAAAACCAAAAATCAAACAGGAATCTTTTGTAACCCCAAGGAGTTTATTAAATTGGCAAGAAACAACGAAAAGAAAAATGGAGTTAATTTAAAATTTGTGGATGGATTTATCAACGAGAAACCAATTAAAATTATGATAGACACTGGATCTGAAATAACATTGGTCAACAGAAAACTAATAGAAGAAGTTAACTTAACAAATTTAATTTACAAAATACCTAGGGTAAATTTAGTGGGCGCAAACAAACGGACATTGGCAACTATAAATGAAGGCATACGAGTAATGGTACGACTGGGTAAGAAGATGTATGCACTACAATGTGTAATAATGCCAAACATGTCACATGACATGATAGTAGGAGTTGACGAATTGGCAGAAAAACATGTAGTGATAGATTATAAAAATAATACGATGAAACTAACAGAAGAAAAAGAAAAAGAACAGGACAAGGAACATGAGAAACAAAATACGGACGAATCAGGTAAAGAACAAACAGTGGAAATGAATTTGGCAGCGAAGCAAGGACAAAGAAAAAAAAGGAGAAAAGGTCAGAAAAAGATAAAAGAAAATGAAACCTGTGGCTCCTCAAAAGAAGAGTTGAGCCCAGAAGAAGAAAATTTGAGAGTATCAGAAACAAAGGAAACCTGGGATTCCTCAAAAGAAGAGACGAGCTCAGGAGAAGAAGAAATAAAGCTAAAAAATGAAAGTGAAAAGAATATGATTGAAACAGTGGTATTTGAAGAGGAGGTATATGCAAACGAGGATGCAGAATGCACGGTAAACATGTGTGAATAATCTGAGAAAAAAGACAGAAAATTGATATGTGGAGAAGGGAAAGAAAAAGAATTGCGGTTGATGTTAAGAAACTACGAAAATTTGATCAATGAGGAAAACAGAGTGGCTAAAAAGTACGAACATTCATTTGAGGTGAAAAACTTGGGAAATTTTCGATCAAAGACTTACCCGATTCCATACAAGTATCGACAAGAGGTGAAAGAAGAAATAAATAAAATGTTGGAAGATCAAATCATCGAAAGATGTGATTCACCGTATGTTACCCCGATTGTGATAGTAAAGAAAAGCAATGGAGAATTGAGATTATGTTTAGATGCCAGGAATATCAACCAGCACACGGTATCACAATATGAATCACCTCTAAACATCGAGGCCATTTTTGGAAGAATCACCGGGTCACACATATTTTCGAAAATTGACTTAAAACACAGTTTTTGGTTGATACCGTTAGCTGAAAAGTGTAGAAACTACACCGCTTTTTCTATTGATGGTATTGTCTACCGGTTTAAGGTAGTGCCATTTGGATTGCAGAGTGCTTGTGCTGCACTCGTCCGAGCTCTACATACCATTTTGAATCGCCATGAAGATTTCATAGTTCATTATATCGATGATTTATTAATTTTTTCACAAGATACTCAGAGTCATCTGGAACACATAGAAATAATTCTGAAAGAATTGGACACAGCGGGATTGAAATTAAACATTGAAAAATGTCAATTTTTTCAAAAAGAAGTCATTTATTTGGGTTTTCAATTGGACACCAAAACAGTAAGATTAGCCGAAGACAGAGTCAAGCTCATAGATGAATACCCAAGACCAACGAATTTGAAAACATTGAGAGGTTTTCTTGGCACGATAAATTATTTTAAAAAGCTGATTCCCGATTTGAGCCAAAGGAAATCCCTCTGATAAAATTGCTTAAAAAAGGAATAAAATGGAATTGGAAAGAAGAACAGGAGGAAGCTTTCGAAACATTAAAACGAGAATTCGCAAAAGGAACGAAAATATACCACCCCATTTACAATTTACCTTTTATACTCCGAACTGATGCGTCCATACAAAAATTTGCAGGAGTTCTGTCTCAAATACAAAACGACCAAGAAGTGCCGATATGTTTTATATCTCGAGTGACTAAAACACATGAGAGAAAATATAGTGTTACAGAATTGGAGTTTGCCAGTGTACTATATTGCGTAAACAAATTGAGGTTTTACTTATTGGGAGCAAAATTCACAATCGAAACAGACCATGCAGCTTTAGTACATATCATGAAGAATAGATTAGTAAATAATAGAATACATAGAGGCATTCTATTATTACAGGAGTATGATTTTGAGTTCCGATATATAAAAGGGAAAGACAACATAATAGCCGACGCTCTAACAGGGGATGAGGACACCGGAAAAAAGGAAACAATTACTCTACAGGTGGGACTAAATAGATTAATACAAGAAGAAGGGATATATTCGTTAAATGAGATAAGGACAAACCAGGAAGACCTAGAGGAAAGAGAAAAAAGAAGAGCGGAAATAGAAAATAACATATATTTTAAGAGAATAGACGGAAAGGAACTATATTTAGTGACACAGACATTGGCCGAAAAGATAATAAAGAAATTACATGAGGACAATGGGCATATCGGTAGCAGAAAAGTTTGGCTCGTTTTTAGGGAAAATTACATCAGCCGACAGGATTACCGCATTGCAAAGGAAATTACCCAGAAGTGCGATGTATGTCAAAAATATAAGAGTCGAAATTTCAAAAACGAAAATGTTGCCAAAAATATTGAAGCCCGAAACAAACTAGACATTTTAGCAATAGATATGTTAAGCGATCTAATTATGACCACTAAAAGGAACAAACATATTCTGGTAATGGTGGATGTGTTTTCAAAATACATAAAATTATATAGTTGCCGCACCACAAAGGGGGAAGAAATATTAAGAAAAATCGACAATTTTATAGCCATAGTAGGAACACCAAAAAAGATTCTACTGGACAATGCAACGTATTTCCGAAATGATCGTTTCAAGGGACAACTTCGAGAACGAGGAATAGAGACAAATTTTGTCAGCATCAGGCATCCACAGAGTAATCCTTCGGAACGATTCATACAGGAAGTGACGAAATTTCTTCGCATTGCAACAGATGGTCAACATCGCCACTGGGACCGGAAAATGGCGGAAATAGAAAGGTATCTAAATACAATTCCGAGCACAGTAACAAAAGAGACCCCAGAATACATCATGAAGGGTGTACTGCCGATAAGGCCATGGGAAGACCAAGAGCCAAAAGAATATCAACAGGTGATTGAAACCGTACAGAGAAGATTACGGCGAAGCAACGAAAAATATATCCAAAGACAGGAACAAAATAGAAAAAGAAGACCAGTGACTTTCCAAAAGGGTGAAAAAGTACTCGTGAGAGCATTACGAGTATAAAATCTTCCTGGTGGCATTTGCGTAAAGTTGATGCCTATTTTCGAAGGCTCGTACATCGTGAATAATGAAAATGGGATAAATAGTTATGAGTTGAAGCACAGGAACTCGGAAAAGATCCGAGGAATTTATAATATTCACGATGTATACAAATATCACGAATAAAAGACAGAATTGCATGAAGTAGATAGTAAGTTAGGGTATAATACGTAGATTAAAGTAAGGAAATATACAGGGAGTTGGTTTTGCCTCGAGAAAATTTATTTAAAAATGCAGATAAATTTTATCGAATACAAGGCGGGGATTTGTTATATTTCTATTTGATATGAAAATTAAATTTTGATAATTATAAACAAAATTCAATTTAATATAAAATATTTTCAATTTTCTCAACCACGGGCATATAAATTTAGAACAACCTGTATACAACAAATTGTTATATGTAATTTTAAGAATTGATTAGAAGAAGCTTACGAAACTCGGGACAATGCGCCGAGAATAAACAAAGTGAATGGGGCGTACCATTATCGTTGTTCGCGGAAGGTTCGATCATTAGCCTATGCTAAATAAGACTCAAATAGATAATAGTTCATTATCGTTGTTCGCGGAAGGTTCGATCATTAGCCTATGCTAAATAAGACTCATTTGAAGTAGATAATAGGTCATTAAATTTTGTAAATAGTAGAAAGTAATTTTAGAATGGGAATTAACTATTTTTTTTTGGAAATCCATTAAGCATATTTAGAAAGATTAAAAATTGGTTTTGAGGAATACTGCGAATGAGAGTTGGTGGTGGAAGGTTGATTTGTGAATCTGGAAGGGATATTTAGAAAGTAGGGGAATGAATGGAAAAGATAGATCAGAATGTTAGGAGCTGTCGAGAAGTGAAGTCCAGTAGTAGACGGTAGTGTACGGAGAGTGAGAAAGCCGGTGTAGTTCCGTGAGTGTGGAGTATCTATCGTGGAACGAGAGGTAGGCCAGGTTGAGAGTAAAAGAACCTCCTTGAGCCAAGAGTGTCCCGGTAGCTGATTGCAGTTTCGAAAAAGGTAGAATACAGCATCACGACAGAAGCAGGAACGAGAGCTATACGAGCTAGTTTTCAAAGGAGAACATTACTGAAAGCCAGGACGAGGTTTTGATCGCAGCCAAGGATAGCAGGAAACGGGTCTTGTGTGAAGACATTCTCAGTTCACCAGAAAAAGGTCAGTCTCATTTGTTTGGACATGAATGTATGGGTTTTTCGTATTAAATACCACATTATAAATTGAAGAACATAATAAATAATATCAGAAAAGCTTCATCAAACTTAAATAGAATTGTTGCTAATAAATCCTAATAGTTAAATGTTAATAAAAACTGTCAATTGGAAACCAAAAGGAAATAAGATTCCCATTTGTAAATGTTATGTTTAAAAATAATAAGATCTAGCAAATATTAAGCAGTGATTGCCATTTAAATAAAATAAACAATATTTTGATTATAATTGTAACCCATATGTGTGTATTATTTTACTCTTTTCTTTCCTATCCCGATTAGGAACCATTGAGAAATACTTAGAAGCCACGAGAGTAAGTAATTAATTTTATAATTCGCCATGAGATTGAAAACATATTGATATGTGATCTGGTAAATTAATTAGATTATGATTAATGCATTGATTAAATTAAATGACATATAAGAATATCATCTCATATCAATAATCAAGATCACATCAATATATCTGCATGAGATAAACTGTAAAAACGCTCTAATAGTCCAGGAATCGAAGCTTTCCACCTCGCAATTTGTACAGAATTAATCGATTTGCTTGAAAATTTGAGAATAAATAGTGAATAGTCCAAGGATTAAAATCTATATAATGCCGAAAGGCGCTTTTACCATGAGGGTCGTTGCCACCCCATCCCGGGGGTGGAAATTTTTTATTATATTTTGACCGCAAAACTTGATAAAAATATTCATTCTAAGCAAAAAATGTTCTATACATTTTTTTGATAAAATGAATAGTTTTCGATTTATTCGCTATCGAATGTGTTAGTTTTATATCGAAAAAATAAGTGTTTTTCAATAATATACTAATTTACGATTCACTCAATTTTTGCCGTAGAAAAAATTTTTTCAAACCAAGTTCTTGGCAATTATATAACCTAGAATTTCATATTTAAACATTTTTTCGTATCTCTGATGCTGATCTTTCTATTCTGAAGGAATCGACATTTTTACCGAACTACAAAAATTCGTTATTCGCTTTTAACTTCAGTTTTTTAAAAACTAATCTTTCTATACCAGTCAAACTTCTAGCATCTATTAATAATACATAAATAAATAAGAATAAATAAGACCAATGACTAAAAACGCCGCTAAGTTACATTATTATGCTTCCAATTGGATTTCTCCTTTTTTTTTCAAAAAAATATATTGATTTTTTAACCGTAACTTTTCTATTTTTTATCTTAGACAGTTTGGTAAAAAAGAATTTTGTAGGTTTTTATAAGATCCATAGGCCTATGAATATTAATTTTTTTTAAAATCGTCAGTCGCGAAAACAGGTGACTTTGAAAGGGTTGGTAAAGGTGGTTTTTGCATGTTATTACAAGTTTTAATTTTATCAATAGCTCACTCAATTTTTGCCGTAGTACAAATTTTTGCAAACCAGTTTCTTGGGAATTAAATAAGCTACAATTTTATATTTAAACATTTTTTCGTATATCTAATGCTAATCTTTCTATTCAGAAGAAAAGGCCATTTTTTCCAAACTTCAAAAATTCATTATTTGCTTCTAACTCCATTTTTTTTAAACTAATCATTCTAAGCCGGTCAAACTTCTAGAACTTATTAATAATATACAAATAAAGAAGACCAAATAAGGTTAATGACTAATTTTAATTAGGGTGGTGATTAGTAGGTTGCTCCGGATCTCTTTTTCGCTGAAAAAAGTAGGGACTAACATTCTTTTCAATATACGTCACTTAATTTTTGAGCTAGAGACTTTGTTTTTATTTCTGGTGATAGATATTTTAAAATGCTTTAAATTAGTTTAAACAAGTTATCCTCGAAAAGTGCATAGTTTTCCCGTCTTTGGACTTTGAAACTACAGTATTTAGCATTTGACGAAGAAGAGCTAACATTTAATAGTGTATAGCTCGATTACTATTAATTGGTCTTAAAAAAAATTAAAAGAAACGGTTTTGTTTATTTTTTCAAAAGGTACATTTTTGTTAAGTAAAGTTGTTTTGATAAAACGAAAACTTTTTATTACGAAACGAGTTATTAGCCGAAAACTTATTAACAACATTGATTTTTTCGATATAAAACCAACACTTTAGATAGCGAATAAATTGAAAACTATTAATTTTATAAAAAAAATGTATATACCCTATTCCACGAATATACGACTGTATTGGATTATTTCGACAATGAATATTTTATTGTGCAAAATATGAAGAACGAAAATAAATTGGAAATTACATTGCTGTTTATTGGAATAATTATTAGAGCCATTTACTTTCGTACTTCTTATGTTGCACACTGAAAAATTCGTTGTCGCGATAATCCAAAACAGTCGTATGCTGGTGGAATGAACCATAGAACATTTTTTGCTTAGAATGAATATTTTTACTAACTATTGCGGTCAAAATATAATAAAAAATTTCCACCTTCTAGATGGGGTGGCAACCACCCCCATGGTAAAAGCGCCTTTCGGCATCATATATATTTTGATCCTTGGACTATCCACTACTTATTCTCAAATTTTCAAGCAAATCGATCCATTCTGTAAAAATTGCAAAGTTTTGAACTATTTTAAGCTTCACTACTTGGACTATAAATCGACAAAAACCATGTATATCCTATTTCACGAACATACGCCTATTTTGGATTACTTCGACAACGAATATTTTACTGTGCAAAATAAGAAGAACGAAAGTAAATTGCAAATTACATTGTTGTTTATTGGAATAATTATTAGCGCCATTTACTTTCGTACTTCTTATGTTGCACAGTAAAATATTCGTTGTCGAAATAATCCAAAACAGGCGTATGTTCGTGGAATGGCCCATATAAGCGTGTGTTCGATTCAACCGATTGTTCCATTATTACCCTCACAGTATTAATGTGGTATATGCAGGAGGAATCTGGTCTAAATCCGGCTTGATTAGCTCGAAATTTAACTTTGTTAATCTTTTAGTACGATGGTCGTGACAATTTTATTTATAAGGTTATTCCTTTCCAATTCTTGCACAGTGTAAGATTGCGCTTATTTGGAAGCTTGATAATGTTTCCTTTTTTCCAGACAGCTGGAATACGGTTTGTTTCCCACAATCCATAATCTCGTAATATGGGGAGCAGAAGTTCAGTAGTTAGCTGCGGATCAGTTTTTAGGAATCATCTTAAAATAGAGCCTTATTTCAGTTCATTGAAATAGCACTATATTTCACAAAAGACACGAGATTGAAAATCCAAACGTATTGCCACAGAAGAAACCATAGATATAGAGTATTATATATCTATGGTTTCTATATATCTATGGAAGAAACGAGTCAATTATTAACAACATCACATAACGTATAAAGTATTCTCTAGAAAAAAAAATTATACATTAGGTTAAAAATGTAAAAAAATCTGGCATACACAGGATGGTCTTCTAGTAATTCTACAAAAGGAAACAATAATTCTACCATTTCAAATAACGATTTAAGTCAACAATAAATTAAACGTTAATATTAAGAAATATGTATATAGAGTTTTAAAGTTGAAATTTAAAGATTTAAAGTTTATTAAGATTGTTGGTGTGTAAAATATTAATAAAAGCATACATAGTTCGCTAAGATCTTGACACTAAACTTGCTTAAAACTTTGACATTATACTGTTTTTATAGTTCCAGTTGCTCTCTTACCATTACCAATATGAATTTTTCTAATTAACATAATAAGAAAGTATAAAAAATGTGCTAATAGCAATAATATTTTATCTTCAGCAATTTCCTGATAGACGATAACTCGGAAGAAAAATTTTGCAAAGTTTACTAAATAATATGCTCTTATAATACTGATATTTGAAAATATTGGATCAAAAAAAAATTTGGATCTCCTATTTGTCTGAAAATTGGTATGTAGCATCTGCGGGATGTAAGAATAAAACATTTAAGGTTGAATTGTCTTTTTCTTCTTCTCTTTTTCTCGAAATGTAATTTTAAGCGATTTTACAGTGATTTTTTTACAGTATTTAAACAAATTTGCATTTTCTATCGTAAAGTATAATGAGGGGACAAGTAGTACCAGCTACTACAATTAATTGTTCAGGGAAAAATAATAGGTAAAAGATCCATTGGTAGAAGAAGACATTCATGGTTGAAGAATTTAAGAGATTGGTACAATTGCAGCAACCGCCAATTATTTAGATCTACGGTATCAAAAATACGCATAGCCTTGATGATAGCCAAACTTCGGAACGAGGACGGCACCTGAAGAAGAAGAACATCGTAAAGTATCAATAGAAAACATAATATTTTAATAGAAGGGACTCAAAAATGTCATTATATGGCACTAAAACAAGTTATTTTGATTCAAAACAAGTTTTTGATCAAATTGTATAGTGTAGAAAACGTTAAAATACCGTTTTTTACATTTTCCTCCATTCCCGAAATATGTCATAATCTATTTGGCTGAAAATTTGCCCACAGATTGCCAAAACATAGAACTTTAAGCGGTTTAAGTGGTTTAAGGATTTCAATTATATTACAATACTAAAAAAGTTACATGCAATATCATAGTAAAAATTTAGGGTACCTACTGCAAGTACAATTAACTCGGAAAATATTGACCTCACGACAATAATTGTTAAAAAGAAATTGTAATAATTGTAAACACGATTTATTTGAAACAATTTCAGTTCCTACCATTTTTGTCGAATAATTAAAAATGGTGGAGTTATTGAGCAAAAACGGTTCTCCCTCAAAATCAAGATGACGGCTAACATAACAAAGGAATTCATTAGCGATTTTAAATTTAGGCTACTATTGACGCCCCTAAAGATTAGAAAAATAAAATTTTGGACAGCTCGACATTCAAGAT
Source organism: Diabrotica virgifera virgifera (assembly GCF_917563875.1). NCBI lineage: Eukaryota > Metazoa > Arthropoda > Insecta > Coleoptera > Chrysomelidae > Diabrotica > Diabrotica virgifera. Next base: position 143,824,866 of record NC_065450.1, read on the forward strand.
CAAATGCTATCCCGACTGGACTAATATACTTTTGAGTCTGATCTTATTGCATGTAACTTTTTTTGTATTGTAATATAATTTAAACGCTTCTAACCACTTAAAGTCCTATGTTTTGGCTATATGTGGGCAAATTTTCAGCCAAATTGATTATGATGTATTTTGGTAATGGAGGAAAATGTAAAAAATGGTATTTTAACGTTTTATGCACTATAAAATTTGACAAAAACTTGTTTTGAATCAAAATAACTTGTTATAATGCCATATAATGACATTTTTTTAAGTCCCTTCTATTATAATATTATTTTTCCATTGATACTGTAACAAAATAATTATTGACCGACCCTCGTATACCAGCTCCCGTCTCCGCACAGACAGAACATTATCGATGTTTCTAGATACGCCGATACAGCGCCGATAAGGACGTGCGAGTGGTCGAGTCTCATGGACATAGCTAGAGATATACCGAACATTCCGGAATGACGGCTAGAGTATATAAATTGGGACGGATTTTGTAAATAGTTAGTTGATAATATAAATTCGATCGGTAACTTGTATAAATAAATGTATAAATGAACTGAGAGTATTATTTTAAACAGTAATCACGTTATATTGATGTCCGGTGTGGGAGTGTAAATAAATGAAAAGACTTTTGAAATTTATTCGTCGGGAATAATCGGAGTGCGTTAATTGTTCGGTATTCGGAAAGACTTTTAAAAGACTTTTGGACTTTATTCGTCGGAAAAAATTAAAGTGCGTTAATTGTTCGGTATACGGAAAGACTTTTAAAAGACCTTGTGATAAGTGCGTGTGTGCCGACCAAAGATGCTGCTACAAGAACTTTCCGTAAAACAGCTCCGTGAACAGCTAGAGAAACGGGATGAAGACAGCAGTGGAACCAAGAAAGTCCTACAAGCACGACTTGAGGAAGTCCTCACGAAGAGCGGGTATGATCCAGAGACGTTCCACTTCCAATCAGCAGAACAAGCAATCTTATCGAAATTTAAAGACGTTTCTCAAAACATCGATGAAACTTCTAAAAAAAGCGACGATAAATTCGAAAATGTTGCTAAAAGATTCGACGAGACTTCTCAAAAGGTTGATGAAACTTTTAAAGAGGTCTGTAGACAAAACAACGAAAAACTTGAAGAAGTTTGTAAACAGAACAATGAGAAATTTGAAGAAGTTTTTAGAACAACCGATAAATTACAGTAAAGTGTAGACTACAATAAAGAATTGTTAGAAGAGAGGATCAAACAATTAGAGACCGTAGAAGGGAAGATCAAAGAATTAGAGAGCATAATAACTAATACGAAGATGCAACCACCAGTTAATGCAGTAGCTTTAGATCCTGTAGTGAAAGATGAACTATCGAGAGACGAAACGTCGCATAACAGGCGATTTAAATTACCACCATTTGATGGAAAGTCACCTTGGTCCATATACCTTAGACAATTCGAAGCTATCGCGACCGCCAATCATTGGACCGAACAAGAAAAGGCTGTTTCCTTGACGGCTGCTTTACGAGGTGATGCTGGAGATATATTACGGTCAATTCCTAAGGATCAAGAAAAATGTTACCAGACCTTGTTCACTCGTCTAGAAAAACGCTATGGAGATGCCCATCTACAACAAGTATACAAAGCACAACTGCGAAGTAGAAGTCAACGAGCAAGTGAGAATCTGCAAGAATTTGAAGCAGATGTGGCTCGTGTGGTGAGGTTGGCTTATCCAGAGGTACCAGACAGCGTTTTAGAAGAAATTGTAGTAGACACCTTCGTCAATGGGCTGAAAGATAGTGAACTACAGAAAGCTTTACGACTAGCAAGACCGAAAGTTTTAGACGAAGCACTTGCTATTGCCTTGGAACATGAAGCAGCTAGCCAAGCTTCACGAAACAATCAAGTACTAACCGTGGAAAAAGGCGATAAGAGAAAAGATGAACGTTTGGTGGAAATTGTACGAAAGGTGATTCGTGACACGATACCGAAGAGACGTGTGAAGAGGGCTGGAAAAGTTCGTTCAAATACAGATGCTTCCTCGATACGGCCATGCGGTGAAAGTTGTAATCACCGGCTTAAACTAGAGGAACAGCTTTGCCATGTGAGACGAACCACCGTAATTAATGAGCAATGGCAGTCCCAACAGTTACAAGACGCCCAGGAGGATGATCCATGTGTAAAAAGAGTATTGGATTGGATGCGGCAAGGTGAGAGACCAAGTTGGCAGAACATTAGTGCATGTAGTCCAGAAGTTAAGGCCTACTGGAGCCAATGGAATTGCCTGGTACTAAAAGATGGTCTTCTGTACAGAACCTTTGAGAACCATGATGGTACAGAATCGAAGCTTCAGTTGATTGTACCTAAAAGTAAAGTGTCAGAAGTATTGCGTCAGTTGTATGACGGTACATCAGGTGGACACTTTGGTATTACGAAGACTCTGCAAAAGGTTCGAGAACGGTTCTATTGGGTGAACTGTAAAGATGATGTAAGAAGATGGTGCCGGAAATGTGAACTGTGTGCATCCGGTAATGGTCCAGTTGGTAAAAAGAGAGCACCCATGAGACAGTACAATGTTGGCAGTCCTATGGAAAGAGTAGCAATCGACATTGCAGGTCCATTTCCAGAATCCGATGCTGGAAATAAGTACATCTTGGTAGCCATGGATTATTTTACAAAATGGACCGAGGCCTATGCATTACCGAATCAAGAAGCTGCTACGGTTGCAGAGGTACTTGTTAGAGAATTCTTTAGCCGATTTGGTGTTCCCTTGGAGATCCACTCCTACCAAGGGCGAAACTTTGAGTCAGCTCTTTTCCAAAACGTTTGTAAATTGATTGGTGCCAATAAGACCAGAACAACACCCCTGCATCCTCAATCAGATGGGATGGTCGAGAGGATGAACCGAACGATGGGTAAACACTTGTCCAAAGTTGTATCTGAACATCAGCGAGATTGGGACCAACACATTCATTTATTCCTGATGGCCTACTGCTCGGCTGTGAGTGAAACTACAGGTCAAACACCAACCTGCCTGATGTTGGGTCGTGAAGTTCATTTGCCCTACGACCTAGAGTTTGGCTGCAGACCTTCCGAGGGACATGTTGCAGGCGAAGAATACGTAGACCGCCTAAAGTTACGAATGAACAACATTCATGAACTTGCCCGACAACACATCCAGATAGCCAGTGATAGAATGAAAGATCAATATGATTCTCGCTGCAAGAATGAAAGCTTCGAAGTAGGTGATCTTGTCTGGCTTTATAATCCACAACGTCGTCGAGGCCTGTGTCCTAAACTGCAAAGAAAATGGGAAGGTCCGTATGAAGTTAAGAAGAAAATAAATGACGTAATTTACAGAATTAAGAAGTTACCAAACGGTAAACCAAAAGTTATTCACATAAATCGTCTTGCACCATACGCTGGCTCAAATGAAACAGAAGAAGTCCGAGTCCTCCAACAGAAGATGAAAGATGCACCACAGCCAAGTTTTAAGGAATTTATGTCAAATTACGCAGAAAGAAAGAGTGCTAGATTCGGCGTGGCCACAGAAGTTCAGCAAGATCTGTTTGGTATTCCAGAAAACGTCTCTCTAGCCCACTGTGTTGCCCAAGACCTCGAGATGACTAAAGGAACCTCGTCCGTATTCAATAGAAAGTTCGGCCGCCTGGACGAGTTAAGGAATCAGCAGCCTAAAATTGGAAGAGTACTACGATTGGAAAATGGTCCTCGATCTTTGCTGTATATGGTGACCAGGAAGTTTTATACGGACACGCCAAGCTACGAGAACATATGGCGTGCTCTAACTAATTTGAAGAAAATCGTGTGTAATTATGACATCAAAGATTTGGCTTTACCAAAAATTGGCCATACAGTAGAAAATCTGGATTGGAAGATTGTGAGAAGCATACTGGAAGTGATCTTCAGAGAAACTGGCGTACGAATTACTGTGTGTTGCATGAACCCGAAGATGTCATACCCTTCAAAGACAGTAGACTGTTACTTCTTTTCTAGGGGTGTATGCAGAGCTGGAGATTCCTGTAGATTCCGCCATCCTGGGCCATCTAGAGTTGCTGATCGGGACGCTCAGATCTTAAGAAGGGAGCCGTGTAACAAAATAATTATTGACCGACCCTCGTATACCAGCTCCCGTCTCCGCACAGACAGAACATTATCGATGTTTCGAGATACGCCGATGCAGCGCCGATAAGGACATGCGAGTGGTCGAGTCTCATGGACATAGCTAGAGATATACCGAACGTTTCGGAATGACGGCTAGAGTATGTAAATTGGGACGGATTTTGTAAATAGTTAGTTGATAATATAAATTCGATCGGTGACTTGTATAAATAAATGTATAAACAAACTGAGAGTATTGTTTTAAACAGTAATCACGTTATAATACTTTACGATAGAAAATGCAAATTTGTTTAAATAAACACCAAATTACTGTAAAATCGCATAAAATAACATTTTGAGAAAAAAAAGAAGGAGATCCAAAAGTTTTTGCCTAAGTGATTTGACAAGGAATGTACCTATAGTGGGTGATCATATTATTAGAGCCACCTAGTAAAATTCAATGTTTTAGAGGAAGGGTATATAATTGAGCTGTATCATATATTAATGGATTTGTTTCCATTTGGCTGTCTTGTTACACTTTATGAAGGTGCAATAATAGTCTGACAATAGTGGCAACAGGCATGTGTGGCAATGCGTCACTCAGATGCCATTGTTTGTCAGTGCTGCCCAGCCTAGCTTGCAACTCGTGTGCGTATTATTGAACTTTGCGAGTTTCGATTGCTCTGTAGTGATATTCTGACAGGCCTATACTGTTTTTTCTGAATTTAGTAAAAATTACGCGTTCGTTACGCTAGTGGTACCAGAACATCATGGGAAATCCAAAGACATCTCACCAAGGAAAATAGCAGAAATAAAAACTTTAATATTCAATAAAAATCCCTCCAACAGAGACATAGCATCCATTTCTAAAGTTTCAAAAGTTGGACCGTATAAAGAAAAAACTTACATACCATTATTAAACAAAAGTAATATAATATTTTCAGAGGTGGCTCTAATAATATGATCACCTACTGTAAATCAGAATTTGTCAAGTTCTCCGAACAGAAATTTTTTTAAGATTAATTTTCTCGAAAATAACATTTTGGTAGGGGAGCCCAAGGGAATTTTTTTAGTTACTCGAGCGCATCAGATTATCACATGGGGAGAAACCTTGTACCCTGTAAATGTAGGGGAGGAGGGGACTAGTTCTAACAATTTTCATAAAATCAAATATATCTTGACAGCTATTTTCCCAATTATCACTAATTAAAGACTCAACGCTAGTTTAACCCTTTCTGAATCAAATTGAACTGAAAATAAGTTAAAAAGACTGGTATTTTTTAATCAACTAGCATTTTACGAAAAAAAGTGCCTTGTTACAACTTACCCCACGCTTGGGGCTAGTTGTAACATCTATTGGGGCAGGTTGTAACAGTATGATAATTTGAATTTTTTGGTATATTTCGAAGAAAATAAGAACGTTGCTTCTTTTCAAAGATGTTGCTCGACTTAATAGCTTGGCTTCCGGTGTTCTTAAATATAAATGTAAATTTGTACGCATAACATTTTGAACCCAATCTCGACCAACTCTATAATTTTGATACTAATAAGAAAGAAGTTGCTTAGCACTGAGTTTCACGGCACATTGGTAAGGCAGTTTTCGCATCTTCATGTGAATTAATCCAAAATATATTTCAGCTCACTTCAGAATATACGAAGCCATATTACAAGATGTTACAACAAGCCCCAACGTTTTGTTACAACATACCGCGTAGCAAAATTTTGTATATTTATTAAAATAACTGTAAAAATATCTTCCTAATCGTAAAATTGTTAAGCAACATCAAAGAATAACTAAATTTAGAAAAGAAATGAACACCAAAAGTTTCATTTCAATTTAAAACAATAGCGAGAACCAAAATTTTATGAGTGTCAAATTTTATATTAATTCATCCAATTGAAGCTAGTGCACAAAACTACTATTTGCAACTATGGGAGGATGACTGGCTAGACGGTGTCATTTGCAGGGCGATAAGAGAATAAGATTGAGCCAGCTAAATTAGTTAACAACGGTCAAATAACCTATGAAAAAGCCGTGTTACTACTTACACCTGTTACAACAATCCCCTTTTTCCCCTACCTATACCATATATTGGCTCTTAATACAGGGGAGTTCGTTAAGGGGGGCCCAAAAAAAATCTATCCTTAGAAAAACTCGAAATCGTCAGATTAAGATAAGGTAAGTTCAGTGCATACAAAACAGTGTATATTTAAAAAATCTGACGATTTGAATGGGGTATAAGGAAATGGGTGAGTCACCAAATGTCATAAAAAACAGCGAATATTTGGCGAAATGAACGTCAGATTGAAAAACTGAAAAATATTTAGACGTATTCAATATTTTTGAAAATTCTATCGAATGACATTAAATACGACCCCCCATGGAGGTGGAGTGGGGTGTTACTTTAAAATCTTAAATAGGAGCCCCCATTTTTTATTGTAGATTTGAATTCCTTACGTAAAAATAAGTAACTTTTTTTCGAGATATTTTTTCGAACTATGGATAGATGGCGCTACGATCGGAAAAAACGATTGTTGTAAATGGAAAATTAAGTTAATAAATGGAAAGTCCCCACTAAAATGGAAAACTTATCTTAACTTTATTTGGTCTTAGGACCGACTTTTCACAACCCAATAGGTCCCCATAACGTTCGAGTAACTGCAAATTTAGCATATTTTCTTTCCCTACTATTTGTTGAGATCAACTTTTTTATTGCCTACATCTCATATATTTCTTATCTTATCGATACAATGTATTAAGTTTCTTCTTGGTATTAAAAGTAAGATAAAATTATTAAACAAATATTGCAATTTCTTTTTTAATCAGTAATATTAACAACTAGTTACTCTCATAAATTTTTAGAACGGCATATTTTCTGAAGTTTGTTACGAGAAAAATGCACAGACCGCACCAATACAGTAATCATTATATACCAAAGATAAAACAGGGAATTAAAGATAAAGATAGAAACCATCAAAACTCACCACAAGTGGAAAGTTCTAAGTGTGTGATGCTATAAACTTTGTGAACTATAGAATGTATATTTTTTTTAATAATCAATGGTAAGTTTTAAATAGTTGGAACCTTTATCCGGGCAACACATTTTACTTACGTAACCGGGCAACTCGGGTCCGTTGGACCCACGACTGTTCGTGAATGTGCTATTAATATTTACCCATATATTTCTAATATTCTTTTTTCATTTTTTACTAAAGTTATATTTAAATTGTCTAGATTAATAAAAAGTTCTACTATATTATGCGGTCTACCTTGAGGGTGCGATCTACCTGAAGGATTTACCATATTTTCATGCCATACTTGTCTGGCTTTGAAGGCTGCTTGAAAGGAGACCTACGTCGATACGTTACAAGTTGCTCATCTACCGTTATGTTTTTTCCTGGTAACTAGTATTTCTGAAAGTTTTGTTTGACTTGATTCCACACATCGCGTATTGCTGCTAATTTGTCGTTCCTTCTTCGTTCAGATCTCGTGTCTTTATGGTCAAATCGAACAAATCTTCGCAAATTTTTGAATCGTTTAATGGATGTTGGCACTCAGGTACCCTGCAGTTAGTAGTAGTCCAATAAAGGCATATAGCTCTGTAGAGTCTCAATATTTCCAGTTATCTATCCCCAGGACTTTTTCGGCTTCTTCATTTGTACACTTCACTATTTCGTTCACATTTTTTTGTCCACAAACAAACAAAAGGAATCAACAGGATCATCTACACTTTGACGAGGGGCTAACATTACTTTGTGCGTTTTGCTTTTTATTATGTCGTTAGATCGCATACGGCCTGTCGGTTGTTGTTGACTCTTCCAGTTAATTACATCCTTAGTTTCAAAAATTACACACTCTGAAATCTGAGAACTTGTAACTACACATTCTTATTCATTATTACTCAATACTACTTGCTGATCATCCTCTTCATTTGCTTCCGAAAAATGATCTTGAATTTCAGAGTCACTTTCAATGCCACCTACTTCAGGAGATTCTTCATCATGGAAATCCCAAAAATTATTAGCAATGTCTTGTAGTTCTGCAACTGATAATGGTTTTCGGGACATTTTATTCACACTATCTACTTTCACTGTAATTCAATATAATTTTAGGAGCTTAGTTGTCGACACTAACATCGATATCAAACGATTGATAACAGATGCATTATTTATTTCAAAATATGTATAGGTACCTACCTAAAAATATTATTGCATTCCAACAATGATTATCAGTTTTTAAAATTAATTTAGAATTGATATAACACCTATTGTAAGCATCTCTTTGATGTTCACACCAAAGAGATATTTACATTGTTTGTTACAGGTTTATACTTTATTATTGGATTTCCGGAATCATAAAAGTCGTTTATATAATCCACGAAAACATTACCTGACTGCCAGATTAACTTCTGTGACAAAGATTTAGACTTTAGGTATAAATAAAAATAGGGCCCGACGGGCCCGTGTTGCCCCTTTAGTGACAAAATTCTTTCGACGCAATAATTTCAAAAATGGTAATGAATATTTTGAATAGCTCATGACTATGTAGAAGTAAACATACTTCTAAACAAATTCAGTGATGCATAAAACTCAATAAAAATTTTTTTATCAGTTTATGATAAAAGAATTGGTGTCTCGGGCCTGTTGGACCCACCTTGCCCGGATAAGGGTTAAATAAGTAAACTAAAAGTCAAACAATTAGGAATGCACGTCATAGATTGATAGATTTAATGACATCATACCCCACCAGTACAAACTTGACGACAAACAAATTCAACCAACGTTTCCTCATATTATTAGTTTTATGCTACCGTTAGGTTTAGCAGGAAAGCACTGTTGCCGAATAAAAAACATATGTGTATTGTGTGTGTTGTAAAACAACTGCCGACTACACTGTTTCTCTTTTACTTTAACCTTTAGCTACCCGCGCATCAAGTTATAACGTAACTACACGCGTGGCTTACTTTATACGACACAAGAAAATACACATAAAAACAGCGGATTTGTTTTTTTTTTGAAAAAATACACTTAGTTGTTTGTTATAAACCTTATTCGGCATCAGTGAATACTTGGAGTTCCTTCTCAGTAAGCCAATTGGGATTTATAACTGGAATCATGGAATAACTGGATTCCATGATAAATAAAATTACTAATAAAAAATTTTTTGAAATGTGATTTTTTACAGGAGAAAAAGTATAGTTTATAAAGAAAAATATATTTTGTGCCATAATGACTAAAAAACAATTGAAATATGTACTTATATTACGACTTATATTATTATAATCGTGGCGTATATTGTCCACCACCGGAAACAACAAATAATAAACTGTAAATTACGATCTTCCCAGAACGCCGACTATAACGAAACTAAAACCAAATTGTAAAGCACATTCCACTGAGAAGTTAGAGAGATAAACAGGGTTAAAAATTAAAATTTTAAATATGTTTCCAGTAGAATCCTTATATCTGGCGTATAAAATACGCCAGCGCGTGTAATTAAAGGTTAAGAGTGTGAGACATAGGTAACGATCTGTAATATAAGTATCGATGTCACGTTGTAATAAAGAAGGCTATGTTAGATTTTTGTTTGCTTATTTTTTTTTCTTCTTCTTTTATAGCCTTTGGGAGCTGTGTCCATTTAGCCAGCAACATTTCTTAAAATTAGCCTAACTAAACCTACCATACAAAAAACTATTACGAACCTAATCGACCAATCAAGGAGAGGGAAGGAAAAAGGTTAAAAAATATACTGTAGCTAAAATAATACACAAAATAAATAAAATATAATTTAAAAACAATAATTTGACGTTATATTTAACCTCCAATATTGCGGCAGACATCAGTTACCATTTACAATTTTTCCAAATATAATGATGACGTCATTATATACTCGTCACTAACTCTACCCAATGAAATACTCGCTGTAATAGGAATGGCATGTCAAAAATATCTGATTATTCTCTGTATATTTTTTCAAATTTAGAATGTGGCAACATGAAGAAACTTAAGTGCATTCCTTATTTTTGACTTTCCCTATATATGTACCTACCTAATTAATAATAAAAAGGAATTTATAATACGTTCAATCATATAATTTTATCTGATTCATCCATTCAAAGTCATTCATTATTGTCCTCATTTGTCCTCATTTTCGGCAGTAAAGTAACACTGTATTGTACTGAAAGAAGAATTTGACTTCTTTGAAGAAGAGGTTGAATGTAATTGGCCGATAGCAGTAATCGATTATTTATTTGAGTGAACTTAAAGTTTATTTACTTTAAATATTAAAAATATTGTACAAAATTTACGTCGTTATTGGTTAAATTTATGCCAAAAAGTGAAACTCTGTAGTATTTTGGAATTATATTTCTACAACATAAATCAAAAATTTACAGATTTAGTAATGAGGTATTCAATATTTTTATCGATTAAACATCGAAACCGGCCATCATGCAAAAGCATTCTGTCATTAATGTCATACGAAAATTTTTATTTCGTCTAAAATTAAAAAAATAAAAGTACTGTTATTATATAAAATTATTTCAATTCAGTTCTTGTATGTTTGTACAATACAAAGAATAAACAAAAAATGACCATTTATTTAGATTTTCTACGATTCATCAAGGGAAAAGCAACTGTGAAAGGCTACTGCTCATAAATAGTGACGTAACTATTAACGGTATTTTTAATTTTTGGTATTATTTTAAGTATTAAAATTAGTTATAATATTTAAATAAACATAGAATTAAACTGTTTAATATACAGAGAGAGTCTGTAAGTTGGAATAAATTCAATATCTCAAATACTAATTGTTTTTTTTAAATAATGCTCAGACCCGTCGATTAGTATTTCAAATCGTCCTTCTTGACATACAATAATAATGTATACCCCAATTAATGTCCCAATAATGTCCCAATTTAGAGATATGACGCCATCGTTGATTTTCTTAAATGGCAACACTGTCATTTTGATAGCTATTTTGATAGGATGTGTAAAGTTTTACACAACTGCAAAATATCACATTTTTATTCTCTACCATTTACAAGATAATAGAAAATAACAAAGTTATATCTGTAATTTGGAATAAATTCAATAATTAAAATGCTAATTGTTTTTTGAAACATGCTTAGACCCGTCGATTAGTATTTCTAATTGTCATTTTTGACATACCATAATAATGTATACAGGGTGTCCCAATTTAGAGATATGACGTCATCGTTGATTTTCTTAAATGGCAACACTGTTATTTTGTTAACTATTTTGATAGGGTGTGTAAAGTTATCCATAACTACAAAATTTCAAATTTTTATTCCCTACCATTTACAAGAATAATTGTGTAATACTTGAATATTTGAATACTTGAATATTTAAAAAAATAACAATGTTATGAAAAACAAGTAATCAAATAATAATTGAATTTAATTATTTCAATTAAGCAAATGCTCATAACGTTGACCATTGACAATTTAACAATAATTGAGCAATAATTTAACAATAATTTAACAATAATTTAACAATAATTTAACAATAATTAATTTTATCAATATTGAATAAATAATTATTTTAAATAATTAAATTCTTTTTATTTAAATATTTATTTTTTATTATCTTGTAAATGGTAGGAAATAAAAATTTAAAATTTTGCAGTCGTGTATAACTTTATACACCCTATCAAAAAAGCTATCAAAATGACAGTGTTGCCATTTACGAAAATCAACGATGACGTCAAATCTGTAAATTGGGACACCCTGTATACATTATTATTATATGTCAAAAATGATAATTTGAAATACTTATCGACGGGTCTGAGCATTTTTTAAAAAGACAATTAATATTATAATTATTGAATATATTCCAAATTACAGACACAACTTTGTTATTTTATATTATCTTTTAAATGGTAGAGAATAAAAATTTGATATTTTGCAGTTGTGTATAACTTTACACACCCTATCAAAATATGTATCAAAATGACAGTGTTGCCATTTAAGAAAATCAACGATGACGTCATATATCTAAATTTGGACACCCTGTATACATTATTATTGTATGTCAAAAAGGACAATTTGAAATACTAATCGACGGGTCTGAAAATTAAAAAAAAAAACTATTAGTATTTGAGATATTCAATTTATTCCAAATTACAGACTCTCTCTGTATATTTATTTCGTTGAAATCATAATAATAGAAGTATGTAGTTGAATATCTCGCGCATATAATGAGAGGTTGCAGATACATGATCCTTCAGTTAATACTCAACGGAAAGATCGACGGAAAAAGAGAAATTTGTAGGAAGAAATATTTATGGCTCCGAAACCTTCGTCAATGGACTGGTTTATCAGCAGATCAACTATTACATACCGCGCAAGATCAAGAACGATATCGGCAAATTGTCGTGGAAGGTACCCGCGCCTAAAATTTGGCACGGTACTTAAAGACGAAGATGGTACTATAGGACAGAGCTAAAAATGCAGAGAGGAGATGCAAGGTGGACTTCACTAACAACTGGGTAAGAAAGAGAAGAGTAGAATGAAACGACCACATAGCCGAAAGAAAATAAATAAAGTAGTAAATACGGTTCTCCAATAGGAGAACGATCAGTGGCAAGACCACATAAATGATGGGATAAAAAACTTACTGGAGGCACATTGAAAAAAACAGACAGGGTCATATCTGCACACAAAGAAGAAGAAGAAAAATAAGTTTCAAATTATTTATGTAATTAATCTAACAAATATTTTAAAAATTTTCTAATTACATTTTTCCGACAGTAATACATAATTAATTATTTTATTTTCAAACATATCAACTATATTTTGTTACGTTGAATTATTATAAAAAAACCCTCTTATCTAAAATTGCTTTACTAAATGGTAATAAATAATAAACCGAGAACTGTCAGGTAAATAAGCCCAAATAGCAGTAAAATTATTCTAAATTAGTCTAATAGCTGAATCAGTTGTAGCGGAAGCTAAGATTGGAGAAAAACGAGTTCCCTCACGCACTTTCATTGTTTCGGTGTATGAAAGTGATTGTCAAAAAATGATCATATCAGAATGTCGGTGCGTTACTTATTTACTATACCTTCTAGTTTTTAATTGTCCAGCACTAGCGTATTTGAACTGCAACCTTATCACAAAATTTAGCGCAGCAAAATATGTTTCCAGAGGCACAATATTTGGATGTTTAAATCCACGAGGTAATTTATATTTTACATACAAAAAGTATAGAATTATTTTTAAGTTTTACAAAATTGGTTAATTCTGTTTGTAAAAAAACACAAACACGTACATATACACTTACACATGCAGTATAATGAAAAGGTATGGAATAAATTCATTATTTCAGAAACAGACGACTTAAAAAAAATTAGCGGAACTCAATTTTTATTTTTGGAAGGCCATCAATTGCTAAATTGCATGTGTTGGACGTTACGTCGTCAGTATTGGCGTAATGACGTATGTAATCGATGATTTTTTTTAAATACAAACGGAAGTCATGGGACACTTCAATAATTTGAAAGGTCTCCTAATAACCTGCTTTGCAGCGATGTATTAGTCTAATATTTATTTCTATCTTACTAGTCACTGCAACTTATTTGAAAACTGTTGGTTTATTATTGCAATTAGCTTATATTAAATGTTTAGTAATATACCTTCATTAAAATCGTTTTAATGTAGGTAATGTGACCGATCATATTACCCGTATGCACGCCAATGGTGAATATAACATTCTTAATTGTATGTCAAAAAATGTGCAATAACAACGTCTTAAAACCCACCAAATTTCATTTGCATATCTCAACCGGTTTTCAAGCAATAAGTAAATCGTCAGTTTGTATGAAAAAATTCAACATCCCGTATCTCGGAAACAAAGCATTTGAGCACATATGTTTATGAAGCAAACGGTTATTATTTTTTGCCCGCTATAACTTCTCCCATGCGTCACGATTCATTTTCAGACAAATTAAGTCAAAACATAAAGTTAAACGTACGCCGATGTGTGTAGTATATAGTATGCAGTATACAAAATGTATTGTTATGATCTGCTTTCTCTTACTTTTATATTATATATATAGTGACTGTACACCCCGATATGGGGCTAAGTCGCGTAAGCTTTCTAGATCCTATTTCTTAGGGAGGATCAGTCCCTTTTGCTTATGTTATCTTCTTAACGATTTCTCTCCATTTTTTCCTATCTCTAGTTTTTCCCCGCCATTCTCTGACTCCTGCGTTTTTTAAGTCTTCTTCAACTTCTTGCAACCACTTTGATCTTGGTCTTCCTCTTTTCTTTCTTCCTCCTGGATTCCATTCTATCATAGCATATGTCACTGCTTCATCTCCTGCCCGCCAGATGTGACCTAACCATCTAACTCTGCATTGCTTTATTTTGGTCACGATATCTTCTTTTAGTACTTTCTTAATCTCTGCATTTGTTCGGCTTCGATATTCATTTTGCTCTGTTCTGATTGGTCCCAGTATGGTTCTCATGATCTTTCTCTCCACTATTCTTAAGTTTTCTTCATCTTTTTTAGTCATCGTCATTGTTTCTGCTGCGTATAATAATATTGGTCTAATTATGGTGTTATACATTCTCATCTTGGTTTTAATAGACAGTATTTTGCTTTTAAGTAGTGTTTTATTTGCAAAATAAGCTTTATTCGCTGCCAATATTTTTTCTTTTATTTCTGGTATTCTTTCACCCGTTTTGCTTATTGTCACTCCTAGGTATTTGAAATGTTCTACATCTTCAAACTCTGAATTTCCTATTTTGGTTTTTCCTTTTATTGCTGGTTTCCCTAGTCTTAATATTTTCGTCTTTTCTTCATTTAATGTGAGTCCCATTGTCTCCCCTTTCTCTTTTATTTCTTCTAGCATTTCTTTCATTATGTTTCTATTTTTTGCAATAATAACAATGTCGTCTGCATATGCAATTATTTGTCCACCTCTTGTTCTTAGGTTTCCTTTGTTTATATTTCGTAGTACATATTCTAAAGCTAGATTAAACAGTGTCGTGGATAAGGCATCCCCTTGTTTCACTCCTTTATTTATAATGAATTCATCTGTCTCGCCTCTTTGCGTCTTTATGCTAATTTTGGTAGTTCTCATTGTCATATTTATTAATTTTCTGAGTTTATATGGGATTTTTAATTTTTCCAGGGCAATCATTAGTTGTTTTCTCTTAATCGAATCAAATGCCTGTTTGAAATCGATGAATAGCATTTCTAATTGCAGTTTGTATTCACTTGCTTTTTCCATTATTTGTTTTATTGTGTGTATAGCATCTATTGTTGGTCTTCCTTCTGTGAATCCACATTGGTACTGTCCCACTCTCTTCTTCGTGATCTTTGACAATCTTTTTCTTATTATCGAAGTCAATATTTTATATGTTGTGCTTAGTAGTGTTATTCCTCTATAATTTTCACAAATTTGTTGGTCTCCCTTTTTATGTATTGTTATTACCTGCCCTATCTCCCAGTCCTCTGGCATCTTCTCTTCCTTCCATATATTTTTCAATAGTGATAGTATTTTTTCCTTCAGTTCCTTTCCTCCATATTTTATAAGTTCCATGTTAATTTCGTCTTTTCCTGGAGCTTTTCCATTTTTGCTTTTCTGTATTACTTCCTCGAGTTCATCTATTGTTGGCTCTTTTGAGACTGCAATGTGTATTTCGTCTGCTTCTTCGTCCACCGTTTCCTCTTCTTCGTACATTTCTTCTCCAGTGTATTCCTCCGTCAAGAGTTCTCTGTAGTGATCTGCCCATACCTGCCTATATTCATTGTCTTCTACAATGACTATTCCCTCTTTATTTTTTATTCCGTTTGTTTTACCTTTGTATTTTTTGGTTTGTTCTTTAATATTTTTATAGAAATGTTTCGTGTTTCTATTTGTTCTTTCCTGTTCTATTTCTTGCATCTTTTCATCTGCCCATCTTCTTTTATTTTGTCTTATAATTTCCTTAGCGTCCTTTCTTAATTTTTCATAACTTTCTCTGTCTTCCTCTTTATCCGTTCGCAGCCATTTAATTCTTGCTTGCACCTTTTGTGCTGTTAGTTCTTTACATTCGTTGTTATACCATTCGTTTTTTGTTTTCTTCTGGTGTTTGCCTACCTGCTTTTTTGCAGCTTCTTCTATTGACTTTTTGATCATATCCCATTCTGATTTGATGTCCTCTGCTTTATATTTCTCTCTTATTTGCACTGTTACTTCTTCTTCATATTTTTTTCTAATATCTGCATTCTGCAATTTATTGACATTCCATTTTTTCTGTTGATTTTTCTGTTTAGTTTGGATTTTAACTTTTTGTCTTATGGTGGCTGCGACCATATAGTGGTCTGAATCCGCACACGCACCTCTGAAAGTTCTCACGTCCTTCATTGAAGATTGTTTTCTTTTGTTTATTAGTATGTGATCAATTTGGCTATACGTTTTCTGATCAGGTGACCTCCATGTTACTTTATGCATTTTAGGGTGTTCAAATTTTGTTGAGCTTACTATCATGTTTGTTCTTGTTGCTAGGTTACATAGTCTTAGACCATTATCATTAGTGTTTTTGTGTACGGTGTGTTTTCCTGCAATTTGCTGTAAAAAATCTTCTTTTCCAATCTGGGCATTGAGGTCTCCTAGTATAATTATAACATCTTCTTTGGGTATTTTTTCCATCTCTTCTTCTATCTTATCATAAAAATTGTCTTTATCGTCTGTGTTGCTTGTTTCTGTAGGTGCGTATAGGTTTAATAGTGATATATTGAATGGTTTATTATTTATTCTTACATACGCAATTCTTTCACATATCGGTTTAAAGTTTATGACTTTTTCTCTTAGCTGTCCTAGAATCATGAATCCCACTCCTTTTTGTCCTTGCTTCTTTCCTCCTGAGTATAATAGTGTAAAGTCTTGTTTATCAATCTGTCCTTGTCCCTCCCACCGTATCTCTTGCAGTGCTGCAATATCTATTTTATACTTTGCTAGTTCTTTGCTTATTTCTAGCATTTTTCCTGGTGCCAACATCGTTCTTATATTCCATGTGCTTATTTTCAGTTCTTTATGTTTTTTATTTTTTTGTTTTCGTCTTGTATTTTTGTTTCCTTGTCTGCTCTTATTTATTTCTTTTTTGTGATACATCAATTTATCTGCACTCATTTCCTTTTTATTTGCCTCGTCCGTCGCCAAATAAGTATTGTCTTGTATTCTCTCATCAGTTGCTAGTTTTTTGAAACGTTTTGAAAAACCTCATCCAACTGATTCTTGTTCTTATTCCATTTCCTCTCCCGTCCATCTATTATCAATTTGTTGTGCTTAATTTGGACGCGTTTTCCTTTCTTTATTTCATCATTTGCTATTTTGACTATTTCTTTTTGTATTTGTAATTCCTCTTTCGTTAAATCATTGTTTATATATATTCTTTCTTCTTTTACTTCTTTAAGTTTTCTTTTATTTTCCATTACTTTTATTTTTTCCTCTTTGTTTGGCAATCTGACTAAACATGTTTTGTTTCCTAATTTCACAGCTTCTTCTATCTTTATATTAATATCTAGTTCTTTTTTCATAAAGTTCTCCATTGTTTCTTTTAGTAATCTTCTATCTCCCGTATCTATTGTCATTCCCTGTACTATAACATTATTTTCTTTTCTTGCTCTATCGAGTCTTTCAAGGCGCACTTTTACATCTTCCAGTTCCTTTTTCATATGTTCATTTTCTCTTCGCACTTCACCATTCTCTTGTCTTAATTCTTCTAATTCAATTCGGAGTTCCCTCATTTCTTCTCTGTATTGCCTTTGCTCCTCTTTAATTTCTTTTACGTGAATTTTCAGATCTTGTGTCTCTTTCGTTAAGTTTGCCATCATATTTAATATTTGGTCTAGTTTGTCTTCCTCTGTGTTTCTTTTATCTGGGGTTCTTGATACTTTTTTGCTTTTCGAAAAAGGCTGCTCTTCATTTTCTCTATATCTTTTCCGATTATCGTCGGATGTGTAATCGTCGGGGTTCATTTTCTTACCGAAATTGCTCGCGATAAAATCACCCTCCCCACCTATCGCGCCGGAGGAAGATGATTTTCTCAAGCAATATGTTTCTCTTTCGAATGTGTTGCCCCTAAATTGAATTAAATTAAATTAAATTATTTTCGTTATTTTGGAGCAGTTCGATTCAAGAGTTGATGATTTTCTCAAGATGATTTTCTCAAGCAATATGTTTCTCTTTCGAATGTGTTACCCCTAAATTGAATTAAATTAAATTAAATTATTTACGTTATTTTGGAGCAGTTCGATTCAACAGTTCCCACCTTTAACTTTCAAAATTCCAGTTTCTGGAGCTTGTAATCAACGTTCTAATGATCTACTTTTTTGGCTTGATGCTGAATTAAATTGTATTTGTTGTTTTAAGTTTATGTATTGTATTTAATATTATTGTACTTGCAGTCTGTTTCAAAAGTTTATTTCTATAACTTCACTTAACACTAATCGTCTTTGACACACTGTAACTAAAATCACTTTAGAAACTATTTCTTATTCGCCAAAAAATTGAATTTTTAGAGAGCCTGATTTTTCACGTGTTGATCTGCCCACACTAGAGATGGGAATCTACTTTTATATTAATTAGTATTTATTTAATTAATTTATAATATTAGTTTATAATATTTAATTAAAAAATCTCAGGGTGCCTTTTTGTCATTAAAAATTAACTAAAATTATTTTAGGTTATACTTATCCTTTCTCGTGGCTTCAGTATCTCTTAGTTGATCCATCGGGATAAAACAGGAAAAGGAAATAAATAGAAAAATCATAAATAAGCACATACAAGTACCTTTATTATCAAAAGCAATGCTCTGAAAATCTATCAATTAAATCCTGTGGGCATACTTGTCCAAATGAAACTTTTACCATTATAATTAATCTAATTTAAACAAATATTTATCGCTTTGTTCCTGATACCATTTATAAAATAAGCCAAACAAACAAATTAAGGTATTTGGAAAACTGCTATACTTCCTATTAAATTATTGAAATGTTGGAATTTTAATTCATATGCTTTTACGAAAATATTTTAACTTCTGATTATAAAGAACATCTATCACATAAGTTATTGACTGACCTTTTTGATTCACACACAATGATGTCTCCTCTTGACCCAAACAGCTCTTCCTTGTTGATTATGTTAGGCTACCAATCAAAGCCCTCTCCGTTCTCATCATCAATCCAGCAGCATACCAGCAACTATTTCTCCAAAACACAAGCCAGGCCGCTTTTGACCAGTACTCGTTCAATAAACTCCAAAACTCTCTCCTCTCTTTCTCTCAATAATAATCTCCTGAGACCCAAGTATCTTTTTTACTTGGTGCCACAAATAATTTTAATAACTATAGTTCTTGTAACTTACTCTCTTGGACTTTACAGAATCAAAGAGGTTTTTCTTCTCGATTTGATTTGTCTCTTGTTCTACTTTTCAGCTACTCTCCACTATCAAACAACCACTAGTACTTGCTTCTGAACTATCCGCGAAAACTTTCGACTGCCTCTCTCGGATGCCGGCCACACAATGATTTTTCTTTTCCAAACTGTCTCAACATTCAAACTTCCCGTTCCCCATTCTAAATTGCCAAGCCAATCAGAAACATTTCTCTTTCCACATTCATCTTTTTCATTAAAAAAAAACCAGGCATTCTTTCAAACAATACTTCTACTCATCCTAATCACTTTCCGGAAATTATACAAATATTCTGGTGCTTAAACAAAACAGACTTAAAATTCCAAATATATCTACCTTTATTTTCCTAAAAACTAATAATTACAGCTAGCTGTGGATCTTACCTTTCCCGTAACAAACAATCTTTTTAAATTATAATCCGAAATAAATTGTATTTTCACTTCACATTGTTTACAAATGTCTTTAAGTCTTCAGGGAAAAACTCATTAGGATAGACCCACTGCGTAAAAGCTACCTTCTACTAAATAGTTACAAATCAATATACAGGGTGTATCAAATTTATGTGCCTGCGTTATAATTAAAAAAATTTAATTTTTACTCTATCTTTGATTGATAAAGTGATACATAATATTATATACACACCGACGTTCGTTTCACTTTATGTTTTGACTTAATTTGTTTGAAAATGAATCGTGACGCATGGGAAAAATTATAGCGGACGAACTATACCTTTTCATGCAGAATTACCCCTTAAAGTTTCTCGCACTTATTTAGAAACACTCTGTACTGATGAAGAACATGTATAGTTGTTAAAGTACCTAACTTGTGTATTAACCAACATTAGCGAATGAATCAAAAAATAATATGTTAATAAAACCTGAGGCTACAGTTAGGTTTTAATTTTCGTATTTTACAAATGCTAGAATATTCCACAGGGTGTTGCGAACTTTGAGATAAAAACACAGTTTGATTCGTACACCCGGTATACAATAAAAATGTATTTACTTAGCAACAATATTATAACAGCGATATTGATAAAGAATAGCGCTATCACATATTAAAAAAATACTTAAATCGGACAATAGGTTAAGGAGATACGAGACATCAAATATGACCCATTTTTTTGGGGTGCCCGTTTTCTCTGACGTGTAGCGTATTTAAAAAGGAAAGCTTTCAACCAGTGCATTATATCAGTCCCCATTTACGGAGCAGAAATCTTAACTCTCACCAAAACATCAAAGGAATTAGAGATATAACGTAAAATGGAGAGATCAATTCTTGGAATAAGCTTAAATAAAATTAAGAAACAAGAAAGTTCGTAAACGAACCGGAGTGCAAGGTATTATCGGACGTTTTATAGGGCAAAAATGAAGTTGGGCGGTACGTGCTGCAAGAATGAAACACGACAGCTGTACAAAAAACTGCTTGAATGGAGACTACTTGCAGACAAGCGAAGCCGGGGAAGCCCTAACGCGATGGCCCGACGACCTCAAAATAATTGTGATCTTTTGGATTTCAGAGGCACAGAACAGAAGAAGATGGAAATATCTGGAGGAAGCTAATCTTCAACAACGGACAAATCAGGAATGAATGATGATGATGATAATCGTTACTTTCCATATACTTATAAGATCCAAGATTGATCTAGAATAGTTGCGATTTAATACAAACTGGTTTAACAGCTCAAATTTTTCTTATAAAAAATATTGACCTTTTTCTGGCCAATTACGATTAGGAAATCGTTAATAATTTAAAAATTATTTGATTTTGGTCTATGCTTTCGTGACTTTTAGTAATATATTTTAAAACTTCAGTATAAAAATGACATTATTATCATAATTCTCATCATCACGTAATAATATATTATATGTAGGTATAAATATGGCATTAACCTTTAAAAGACGACCCCGACTTATTCAACTAATAGTACGAGATCAGAATATATAGACCTGGATCCCGCGTAAGAAAAAAAAGTTGATTAATAGCAAGCTGAAAATTTGTTAATAGCTTAACGGTGTCTAGTCGGACAAACATTGATGCACGGGAACACTGGAACAGGGGAAGTTTTAACGGTGGAACATGATAAACGTGTCGTCCTGACAATTTTATGATGGTGAAAAATAGCAAGTTGTTTTTAAGTTTATTCAATAGCCAACGTTATATAATATATGAAAAAATGTTTATCCGACAAAAAGATTGGGCATTTTAACGAGTCCGACACGTAGAACATGTCACATCACAGGAACTATGTTGGTGATGAATAGCAGTCTGATTTTTGCATGAGAGTTTAATGAAAGGTTAAAAAAGCAATTGAAAGTTCTGTCGGACAAAATTAATGGGAAATTTTCCTAGTCGGACATTCTAAACATGTAAGATATAGATAAAAATGTTGGTGATAAATAGCAAGCTAATTTTGATTTGTTTATGTACAAATTATATTTTGTAACGCAAAAAGTTATATGTCGGACAAAAAAATTGGGCAAGTCGAAGGAAATAAATAAAAAACATTTTTTCAGAATGACTTAGTCACATATTGATAAAGCTATTTTAGTTGTATATTATTATTTATATTCACATATTTGCATGTGCATATATATACATGCACACTCCAAAAACAGTGAGGTAAGTATCAATGCATGTATATATTGCAAAACAATTATTTTTTGGGTGGAGTTTGTTCTAGATATTCTCAAAATGACAATAAAAAATGGCAAATAAGATGTGAAAGCAATCTCTTAGGGTTTTCTAATTAGGCGCATCAGAAAGTACGGAAAATTTCCTACAAAAAACGTTGTATACATTTTTTTCCATACTCAAATCTTAACCCTGTAAACGACATTGAAAAATGTGAAGAGTCTAAAACTTTGGTGCTTATAAGAATATACGTAAATATGACACATTATGCTTAGAAGTATGTATTAGAAGGCTGCATTTGTCAGTGTGACACTTTGTGCTATACAAAGTAGTATTTGAAACTACATGGTCTCTGAGTTTCTGTTTGCCACGTGTGTTGGAAATTAAATTTTATATTAACTATGGAGTGTTTTTGTGTCTATTTTTGAGTGTCAATAGTTTAAATTTTAAGTCGCCAAATCAAAAGTTAAACCATTCAACGGAACATTTTTGAGTAATTTTCGAACATTTTACAAAGTTAGTAAAATACTTGGTCATCAATTCAATGATATTCAGTTGCCAGATAAGATTGAAAAAGGGTACCTAAATAAATTATTACTAAAATTGTATAACGTAATTTTTCTCAACTTTCTACAAATGAAATAATAATGTAATTAATATGTCACATGGCTAGAAATAATTTGCTGCCAAAATAAATCGATTAGTTTAAATTTGAAGTTAGGATTGCAATCTATTATGAATTATTGTCAAAAGTGACAGTTTTTCTTAAATGGAAATGTATTCATAGACATAAGGGTAGACAGGGAATACAGTGCAAAAAGTCGATAGGTGGTCTATCTATCTCTTTTAACCAAGCGATCCCGCGCATGTGGCAGACAAAGATAGCTAGACCACTCAATCCATAATATAATTTGCCTGATCTACTATAAATGTATTACAGTGAGGTATCTAAATGTTGTTGAGATAAATCGAAAGAAATCGATTGTAATTGATTGCAGGTACTTTTGACATAGAATAATCACCCCTTATTGAAATTCCAAAAATTATTTTTTTAAATTGTCCGACTACAAAATCTACCCCTTATTTTTTTCCGACAACAGTCATTCTTGGTAAGGAATAATTTACTTAATTAAATTTCGTCTTTGTTGGAAAGCTATTTATCACCAGCATTTTTGTCTATATCTTACCTGTTTAGAATGTCCGACTACGAAAACTTCCCATTAATTTTGTCGGACAGAACTTCCAATTGCTTTTTTAACCTTTCATTAAACTCTCATGCAAAAATCAGACTGCTATTCATCACCAACATAATTCCTGTGATGTGACATGTTCTACGTGTCGGACTCGTTAAAATGCCCAACATTTTTGTCGGACAAACATTTTCTCATATATTACATAACGTTGGCTATCGAATAAACTTAAAAACAACTTGCTATTTTTCACAATCATAAACTTGTCAGGACGACACGTTTATCATGCTCCACAGTTAAAACTTCCCCTGTTCCAGTGTTCCCGTGCGTCAAAGTTTGTCCGACTAGACACCGTTAAGCTATTAACAAATTTTCAGCTTGCTATTAATCAACTTTTCTTTCGTACGCGGGATCCAGGTCTAATAGGTCGACCTGCACCCATGATGAAACATTTTTTTTTATTAAATTTAATACATAGACAAATATTTCTAGCATGGGTTGCCTACCAAAATCGTATCATAGCTATCCTTAAGGGGGGCCGTAGGGGTTGAAATGAATAACTCAAGCACATTTTTTTTAAAGTGTGGTAGAATTATTTTATTTTTAAATTAAATAGGCATATTCAGTACAATCCACAGATTATTCAAGAAAAAATTCAAGGAAAAATATTGAAAAATAAGCCAACGATGGCAAATTTTTAGACACATTGAAAAACAATGAATTTTGCGATCAGAACTTATCCTTGGATCATGGTAAACAAAAGATTCAAAAAGGTTTTATTAGCTTATGTGTTTCTCGAGGTAACGCTGTTGAGTTTTTTGAGTTTTATTGAATTTTGACTTTTTGATATCACTCAGAATCAAAACAACGATTTTTTTGCAAAAAGGGTGAAAATCAACATATTTATCATTGTTAAACAAAAAATAAGCACAAAACCAAAAATATCTCGACAGCGTTACCTCATAATTACAGCTTATTTAAAGCAACTAAAAAATTAAAGCAACCCAAAGATCATATTCCACCGATAAGGAAACCTGATGGAAGTTGGACAAAAATAAATAAATAGAAAGCAGAAATTTTCGCTGCACATCTTGAAACAGTTTTCAAACCTCTCTCAACAAGAGAAGATACAGATGACGAAATTATAGCGTTTCTTGATGAACAAATACCATCAGATGAGCAAATACAACATATTACACCAAATGAGGTACGGTGCATTATAAAAACAGAGCTAGACCCTAAAAAAGCTGCAGGATACACCTAATCACTGGAAGAATTATGAAAGAACTACTGCGAAAAGGAATACTTATGTTAACTTACCTTACTAACGCCGCCGCCGTCATAAGACTCAAATATTTTCCTGCGCAATGGAAGGTAGCGCAAATAATACTAATCCCTAAACCTGGTAAACCTCAACACGAAACAACTTCATACCGACCAATAAGTCTACTGCCTGTCATGTCGAAAATTATGGAAAAATTATTAGCTAAGAGACTGATGAAAATTATTGCAGAAAAAGAACTTCTACCGATACACCAATTTGGATTTAGAGTCAAACATTCAACAATTGGACAGATCCATCGACTGGTAGAATTAATCCAAAACTCTTTTGAAAGTAAGCAATATTGCTCAACTGCATTCATCGATGTGAGTCAAGCTTTTGACAAGGTGTGGCATCAGGGACTACTCTATAAACTAAAAAGGGACCTACACCAGAACATGTATAACATACTATACTCATACCTAAAAGAAAGATATTTCCAGGTAAAATATGAAGACGAGATAACCGGTCTACATCTCATAAAGGCAGGCGTTCCTCAAGGTAGCGTTCTTGGGCCGATCCTGTATCTACTATTTACCTCCGATTTGCCTACGAACAATAAAGTATATACAGCCACATTTGCAGACGATACTGCAATAATGGCGGTACATTCAGATCCCGTTGTTGCAGCAGACCAACTCCAAGAAAACCTAAATAAAGTCCACAAATGGACTAAGAAATGGAAGATAAAACTTAACGAAGCCAAATCAAGTCACATAGTATTCACTAAATTTCATAGCGATTCTCCTCAAATATCACTCAACAATGCTCCCCTTCCAACGGTAGTTACTGTAAAGTACTTAGGCCTACATATGGACAAGAGACTCACTTGGAAAACTCATATATGGAAAAAAAGAAAAAATCTTGATACCATATATAGAAAATACTATTGGTTGCTCGGAAGAAAATCCCAGTTGTCGTTGAGAAATAAATTACTAGCATACAATGCCATACTCAAGCCAATTTGGACCTACGGAATACAGTTGTGGGGCACTGCTTCAAAATCCAATCTAGCAATCATAGACCGGTTTCAAAACAAGGTGTTACGAGCAATAACTGATGCGCCGTGGTTTGTAAGCAACAAAGACATCCTACAAGACCTTCAAGTGCCAACTGTGAGTGAAGTGATATAATAGGGTCACACAGTGATAAATATTTACAGCGACTAGAAAACCACCCAAATGTGTTAGCGCTAAATTTATTAGACAATAGTCAACAAATTAGACGCCTTAAGCAAAAATTTCCATTAGATTTACCAGGAAATCTTCATCAGGATTAACTTAGGAAACACTAATTGTAAACGTAATTTTAATACTCATGTAGAGTAAATATTTATTGAAATATTTCTCTTCGGGCCATTGTAAATTTCAACAAATGTGTTTATGGTCTGTTTTTTTAGACTGATTGCACAGTAAACAAACAATAAAAAAAGCGTTATCTCATGAAATGTCTAATGAATATATATGGATAATTTTTAGGCAGATCGGTCTCGTAGTTTTTGAGTTACAATGTCCATCGTCTTTGAAAAAAGCATTTTTGTGAAAAACACTTTTAAAGTATTGTCAACTTTTATTTTCAATTTCATTTTGTCTGTCAAATCGTAAAGTGATGCACACCGAATATTTTTTTGAATCTCGGAGTAATTTACAAAAGAAAATGAGAACAGCTGTTGACCGTTTCTCACTATGCTCAAGTGCACTTGTGCAAACTTGCTGCAAAGCGAGTCGAAGGTAGGGAGATAGGTAGATAGTGTTGAATATCCCTACCGTCGACTCGCTTTGCAGCAGGTTCGCGCCAGCACGCTTGAGCGTAGTGAACAACGGTCAACAGATGGTCTCATTTTTTTTGTAAATTACTCCGCGATTTAAAAAGATATTCCAGTGTGCATCATTTGACGATTTGACGGACCAAAGGAAATCAAAAATAAAAGTGAACAATAGTTTAAACGATTTTTCCTCAAAACTGCTCTTTTCAAAGGCTATAGACACTGTAACTCAAAAACTACTTTACCGATCCATCTGGAATTTTGTACATATTTTCTTTAGACATTCCTTGAGGTAACGCGGTCGAGATATCTTTTGTTTTATGCTTATTTTTTGTTTAACAATAATAAATATGTTAATTTTCACCCTTATTTGCAAAATAATTCGTTATCAAAAAGTCAAAAGTCGATAAAACTAAAAAACCTCGAGAGCGTTACCTGGAAAAACTCATAAGCTAATAAAACCTTTTTGAGTTTTTTGTTGACCGTGATCCAATGATGAGTTCTGATCGCAAAATTCATTGTTTTTTGAGGTGTCTTTAAAAATTTGCCACCGTTGGCTTATTTTTCATTATTTATCTTTAAATTGTTTTAATATTATATTCTTTGAATTGTACTTAATATGCATATTTAATTTAAAAATTATATAATTCTACCATACTTACAAAAAAAAATGTGCTTGAAATATTGATTTCAACCCCTACGGTTCCCTTTAAGGGGATGGGTACGTATTTTCGGTTGCAATGGTATTTAAATGGGGATTCATTTTTTTCGAATCCTGAGAAAACGAATAAGTATTTTTGAAAAATTTAAACGCAGAATGAAAGATTACGTTCTTACCGAGGGCCGAAAGTCCCTGAAAACTTCTATGATGTTTATTTTAATAAGTTACAGGGGTGAAAAACTAAGAGCAAATGTAGTGTGATTTTTAATTTCAAATATTTCCTTCAAAAGAAACTTTTTATTCATTCTAAGGGACTTTCAGCCGTCGGCAATAAAGTAATCTTTGATTCTGCGTTTATATTTTTCAAAAATACTTATAGACCAGTAAGGATCTGTTTTTAGGTGGATGTGAGAGGTGGCATTCAGATTTTTGCGGATAAAGTTAGGTGATAACTATGTCAATAATAATTCATTTATGCTCCTTCTCAAATATGCCCGGAACATTAATAAAAAAATAAAATATTTAAAAATTTCAAAAAATTTCGTTTTTTTTCTATTTTTTTTTTGCTTATAACTTAAAAACCATTCATTTTAGAGCAAGGTCCTATAGGAATAAAACAAAGTTAATTAAATTTTCTATTAGATGCGATTGGTTAAAAATGTCTTAATTTATCACCCTTGCTACAAATAGCAATAAATATAAAATAAGGGGGCAAAACAAGCCTGTCTTTATTCAATGATTTTACATCACTTAGGTTACACTTGGAACCTTCCTAATTCGCTTAAAAAATTTTTGTAATGTGCTAAATCTGTACACCAAATTTCGTTAAAATTGACTTACTAGATTTTGCATAATAATTTTGCAATCTAAACTTTTTTTAAAATCTTGCACAACAAAAACTAGAATATACGAAGATTTGTCAATGTTTTAAAGTTATAAACAATTTTTTGGCTTATAAACAAATTAGTGCTGTGGCCAGAAGGGGGTGCTACGTGCTCCTTTATTTAGATGGGCTTACCCAAGTTATTTTATGTATTTTGACCCGTAGAACACGAACCGATTTTTCGCAAAAAAAAACATTTTTTGTTCTTGGGTAATTCTAAGCAAAAAATGTTCCTACAAGTTTCTTCGTAAGATGCATACTTTTCGAGATAAACGAGGTGGAACTTTCAAAAAATTGAGAAATTGCAATTTTTGAACGCGAATAAAGTTTGATTAAAAAATAAAATAGCAATTCTGCTGACAGCATTTGCAAGTTTAAGTCAAATTATACCGGTTTTAATTATTTACATTGCTAAAAATTAGTTTTTTTATTATTAAACAAA
Organism: Diabrotica virgifera virgifera; assembly: GCF_917563875.1. Classification (NCBI taxonomy): domain Eukaryota; kingdom Metazoa; phylum Arthropoda; class Insecta; order Coleoptera; family Chrysomelidae; genus Diabrotica; species Diabrotica virgifera. The sequence continues at coordinate 143,853,302 of NC_065450.1, forward strand.
GCTATTTTTTTATAAGCCAAAAAAATATTTATAAATTTAAAACATTGCTGGGGCCCCTTAAATCATCCGATTTTAATTCTGTAAGGTGTATTAGATAGGTAGAGCACCTCTTTATATGTAAAAAAATTAGTCAACTTCTAAATGGTCTACTTTTTGTTCAGAAAGATTTTAAAAATTTGAACTTTTTTAAAAACATTTAGACTGCAAATTTATTATACAAAATTTACTCGGTCGATTTTAATGAAATTTGGTACACGATTTAAGTATGTTACAAAAAATTTCCTAAGGGAATTACTAAAGTTCTAAGTGCCACCAAAGTGGCTAAAAAATATTGAATAACAACAGACTTATTTTGCCCCCTTATTTTGTATTTATTGCTATATTGCAGAAAAGGTAATACCTTAAGACATTTTTTACCAATCGTATATCATATAAAATTCAATTATCTTTATCTTATTTCTCTACAACTTTGTTCCAAAACGAATCGTTTTAAAGTTATCAGCAAAGAAAGCAGAAAAAAATCGATGTTTTTCGAAATTTTTAAATATTTTAATTTTTTTATTAATGTTCCGGGCATATTTGAGAAGGAGCATAAGTCAATTATTATTACTGAAGGTATTACCTAACTTTATCTGCAAAAATCCCAATGCCACCTCTCACATCCAAAAACAGAGGTTTTTTGCAGATCTTTACTGGTCTATTATATTATTAGTTTTCTCAGGATTCGAATAAAATGATTACATCTAAAATACATTGAAAATTGTGACAGGCGTCAAAATGTTCCTTTCCTCTTAAGGATACCTATGACACGATTTTGATAGGCAACCCATGCTAAAAATATTTGGCTATGTATGAAATTTAATAAAAAAAAAATGTTTCATCTGGAAAACAGATGGGTACATATCGACCTATATTCGGATCTTAGACTACAACGAGGCATTTTCTGACGCGATCGATATCAAATTGTAGATAGATAATGAGATTTATATAATTTTCATAATTCTCTAGTTGTTATAGGTTGTAGCAAAGTTATTTTAACTTGTTACACTTGTCTAAATTAGGCGATAGTTGACTAGTTCACTGCTCATGACTCGGATCCGACTCGGCTGTGTTTATTTCTGTATGCTAATGACTCGTATCCGAGTCGACGGAAGACCCGAATTAAAAGTATCAGTATTCTTTTAGCGTTTGAGTAAGATTCTTGTATTTTGACGAGCGTGTTTGTATACCCTTCTACAATTTAAAAGTGCTTTTCGTTTGTGAATCGTAATATTATAAATATTACGAATATGGATGAACAGCAGCCGGGTCCTTCGGGAAATAAAAAATCTAAATAGGCGAGAGGCAGCAAACTCTAAAATTACGTTATCCCGACCACGAAAATCAGCTTTCAGGTGAATGACCAATTTTGGTGGTTCTTTATGTACGAAGAGAACCATTCTCGTTGGAACTTTACCGCGCTGAGCAGATGGGACGTGAATTATAAATTGTAAAATTCCCTCATCTTCTTTAATCTCCGCATCCGTTATGGCTTGCAAATTTTAGAAGCCTCGGATGTGTAACCAGAGAAGGTTCCCATTGTTTTCAATATGGTGGGATAAAGGGTAATATTTTTAATGTTATTTTATGTGCTATTACTTACTTACTTAGTCTTTTGCTAGCAGTTGCCGCTAGGGCATCGTTCGTTGCGATCCGTAACTGCTTGGGGTTTGTCCTGGTTGGGTCAGAGAGAGCAGAATATGTGCCTCCTGATGAGAGACTAATAAGTTTCGAAACCGGTAGAGGTGCTTGCTGCACTCTCTGATTGAACTATAATATAATGCTGCTATAGTTTCATGTTACAACGAAATTAAAAATGGTTCTTCATTTTTGAGGAAAATTAAAGATTTTAATTCTAGAAAGAACGAATTTGCTTGTCACCACAACTTGATTCCAAGAGTAGAATTCTTTAGATTTTCGGATCTAAAACTTCTAATTATTATAATTAGATGTCGCTACATCGTTTAAAAGCAAATTATTGTTTCTAATTTTTCTTAGAGACAGTTTATCTTATTTTTGATATAGAGCAGATCATAGGCTTCTATGAAGATCTCAAAAGAGTGAAACGCACATTAGAGGATGAGGGTCGCCTCGGGAACAGAATGAAATGTTAAATGTCTTTCATTTTCTATTAGTTTTACTCTTATCTGAGTACAAGAAACCAAGATTTGATGGAATTTTACCTAGATAAATAAACGGGTTGTGTAATACAATCTTAGATTACCCCTAGTCCTCTTCTTATTTATCATTCGTTTGACTTGCAAATTTTTGAAGACACACTGGGGGAAGTACAAACAATTTAATTTCACACGGCCATTTCAAATTTTGCAATATTTTGGTCCGTGTGTATTATTTAACCAAAATGTCTTTTAGAATCTTTACTTTTAAAAACCTTTACTTTTAGAATCTATCGAGTTATCAAAATGTTTGATGAGCCATTATTTAATATTCTTTGTGATAGATATAAAACATGTAGATGATAAATTTGAGAAACTTATGAGAATAACTCAGTCACACTTGGGAATTGTATTAGATGGAGATTGTAAAAATTGGACTTCAATTATAAACCAGGTAAAATTAAAAAACATATTACTATTTATTGGTTATATTATATTATTATATTATTGGTTATATTATTTGGTTATACTTTATACCATCATCAGTGATAGCCACTGTGATACACCATGCAAGTAATTGCGAAATTTATTGCACAAGTTCTTGCAGCAATAGAAATTGCATCGTGTCATACGAAAATTGCACAGAAAAGTTGCTGCAACTTATTGCATCAAGAAGTTGCAGCTAAATAGAACCTGCGCTATTTTTCATGCATTTTTTTCTCCAATTTGATTATATTTTAGGAACTTTTTCTTTTAACTTCTGTCAACTTCTGATGACATTGACATTCTGTCATCCTACCACGCTTGATCGTTTACCAATTTTATTTTAATAAGATTGTAATAATAACATAGGTAACGATGAAAGTGCAATAAACTGTTAAGTAATCAATATAAAGTTACATTTTTAACCGTTATTTAAGTAACAATTTAACAATATTATGGTAATTATGGAAAAAAGGCGGCTGACAAGGAAATGGAACAAATGTAAATAAAAGCAGGTTAAATTAAATAAGACTTTTGGAGTTTCTCCCAATGAACTGTCCAGATTGCGGCCAATATACAAGTGAGAGGTCCTAGAGAGAGACAGAGCTTGTTAGGGAAAATTTGTTACAACACACCATCAGAGTTGCCAGATGTGATTTTATAAATCCCCGACTTAGAAACTGATATTCCCTCAAATTGAAGCTCAAACCCCTTAAATTTAAATTGTTGTCGCATTTTAATAAATTAGTAGTCAAATGTAGAGAACAGTAAACCAAAATTATACTACTTATCAACAGAAGGCCCTGGAAATAATTCATAGGTCCTATCGTCTTCGATTATATGAGAGTATAATTATACAGTTCTATGTATATACGCAAATTTAATTTACCATGACCCCTTAAAATATCTCATAATTGTCTCTTCCCAACCAATTCTGCTTAGAAAAATTCCTCTAGACGCTTTCAAATTACTCCAAAATTATGGAAAAGTACCCCAAGCTGGCAACCCTGACTACCACTATCAATTTTTTGTTTACGAAAGATGGCGATTATCTTCCTTCCTTCCCTGACTAGCGCTATCTCATCCTGGCGGCATTAGATTCACTTCTTGCCCATTCCATCCGTATTGACACTTCATTGGTTTCTTCTCTGTTAACTGTCAAAGAAATTTCTGTCTATTTCATGTCAGTTTGTGCAATTGTTTGCACCGTGTAATCACTTTATTGCAAAAAGTTAGTTGCAATTTATTACAGAAGTTCTTGCACAAGAAATTGTGCAGTTCGTGTGCTATGATAGCTTCAAAGTTATATGATGAGTTATATTTAAAAAAAAAAATAAAAATGTGAATTTACAAAATTGAGATTACATATAAAATTAAGTAAATGTGAGTAAATCTCATTTAAGTGGCTATTGTCAGATTTTGTGTTTAGGGTTTTATCAGTTTTCCAATATTTTTTTTTTTCGATATATTTCTATTATGGAAATAAATCTATTGTACATTCGATGAACATAGAAAAAAATTAGATCGAAAATAAAATAAATGGGATGGCTAGCAAATGAACTCGGATTGCTCGATCAGAAGTTAAGAGTCGTAACCAGTAAACCATTTCGTCGATAAGTTCGGCGATAATGGTTTATGCTGTTTATGCAAAAATAAAATGCTGGTTTTGTTTTAAAAGATTTTTCCATAATATTTGCTAAATTTGAAGTAAAACGCGCCACAAAAAAGTACTTTTGATAAAGTTTACAGTTTGAGACTCGTTTAAAGCGCATTTTACTTCAAATTTTGCAAATATTCTGGAAAAATCTTTTAAAATAAATCAAGAATTTCATTTTCAATCAATGTAATATTCATCTCAGTTATTTTGTAGCTGTAAAACTGTTTGATACTCATTTTTAGCGTATTTAGCGGTGTTTTATTCTTGTATCCATCGTAATTCTTATATTACGCTTCTGGTAGCTTTATTTTAGCGATTATTTTAATTCTATCCATGAACTTTTAGAATAGTTGATACTTACTTACTTTCCGTGTCCGGAACACCAACAACTTTAAATTCTGTATTTCCAATAGTTGGCCACATAGATGGCCCTGTCATTTGCTATAATTAAGTCTTGTTCTGTGCAGGTCTCTCTCATCTCTGTGCATGATAGTAGATGCCGGCTGGTCTGAATCGCGCCACAGTCGCAGGTATCGTCCTCCTGGTATCCCCATTTTCTCAGGTTACTAACACAACGTGAAACGCCGGTTCTTAGTCTGTTTAGCGCTTTCCAAGTCGGATACGGTAAATTGTGTCCAGCAGCCACTTCCTCCGAGGGAGGAAAATGTGTCGCGGTAGCTGACGCTTGCCATAGGTGTATTCGGCGCGTCTCTGGCGCTTCGGGGATGGATCTTGATGTTTTCAGGAAGCTTTTCCGAGATCCTAGTCTGCTTGGCTGAGTTTGGTGGTCATATAAGGGGTGTCTTCGGTCCGTCTCCTGCTTTTTCCGTTCTACCTCTGACGTGACCTTCCTCCTGATAGGTGGTGGAGCAATTCCAGCAATGGGGTATACCTCTTCGATAGGTGTCGGTTTCAGGCAACCCGATATTATACGGACCGTTTCATTTAGAGCCACGTCGACGTTATTTGCGTGAGCAGAGTTTGCCCATACTGGTGCTCCAAACTCCGCGGCCGAAAAACATAATGCCAAGGCAGAAGTGCGGAGAGTGTATGGTTGTGCTCCCCATTTTGTATTAGTTAGCTTGCGGATGATATTATTTCTGGCACTTACTTTCTTCTTGACATCTTGACAGTGGTATCGGTAAGACAGCGTTCTATCCAGACGGACGCCAAGGTATTTTGGCGTCTTGTTGTGTTCCAGCATCTGACCACGCCATTCCACCTCCAGCGACCTTCGGGCATGCTTGTTTCTCAAGTGGAAAGCACATACCTGGGTTTTTGTGGGATTGGGTTTCAGATGGTTTTTATCATAGTATAGAGCTAAGTCTCGCAGGGCATCTGTCAGTTTCACTTCGACTTCATTGAAGGTTCTTCCCTGAGCTGCCACCGCTGTATCATCAGCGTAAATAAATTGCCTTGTTTGTTGGTGTATGGGTTGGTCGTTGGTGTATATGTTGTATAGAATCAGCGCGAGGACACTTCCCTGTGGTAGCCCATTTTTTTGGTCCCTCCACCGACTGTTCTTGGACTGGAGCGTTACGTAGAAGCGTCTATTCTGGAGGAGACATTTCACTAACCTTGTTAGTCGGAAATCCTTTGTAGTTTCGTAGAGTTTTGCGAGTAGCCGTTGATGGTTAACTGTATCATAGGCGGCAGTTAGGTCTATGAACGCTACTCCTGTTATTTCCTTCCGTTCAAAACCATCTTCAATATGTTGGGTGAGATTAAGAATTTGACTGCAGCAGCACTTTCCGGGCCTGAATCCTGCTTGTTCTGGAATAGTTAATACCTACACTTCTTACCTTAAGAGGCTACAGCAGCGCGTCGTCAATATTTTTTTCGAAAGTTATGCGTAGTTTCAATAGTGCGTCAACATTGTGTCGACAGTACGTGACACTATCAAAAACGAAGGCACAATATTGTGTTAATAATTATACTCAGAGGCGCGCTAAATTTTGTCAAGTCAGCCAGTTTGATTTCTTGTGATAGATAACACAGGCCTACAGAAAAAATAAATTGTTTTGGTGCCCTGAATCCTTAAGCTGATTTTTACTATATTAGGGGCGATAAATCGAAATATGGATTTCGTTTTTTTGTATCAGCTCTAGTTTTATGGATATGACAAAATCCGAAATTAGAGCTTTAATATTTGAGATAATGAAGAATGTGCTATTCAAAGGAATGTACATTGTTAATTAAACTTATTCCTCAGTATATATTTGTTGTCCTCACTGTATTGTGCCTTATTTATACAAGAAATTTGTAATACTTTAACATCGTTACATTAAAATTTTATAAGGAAATAAAACAGCTTGGAGAGTATTTTTAAACTTTTAAAATGATACATTTACCACTTGTAAACCCATTCAGCCTCCACCTAATAATGGCTCATAGCCCGTGGACCATGCTCCGCCTACATAGGAAGGAAGCTTCCCCAGATATGTATGGAAAAACTTAAAGCTGGAATTTTTGATGGACCACAGATCAGACTTTTTACAGAGGATCCGGCTTTTGTGGGGTCAATGAATGAGGTAGAGAAAAAAGCTCGGCTTCCGTTTGTGGATATTATGAAAAATTTTCTGGGAAATCACAAAAGTGAAAACTATGCTGAGCTTATAAACCGTTTGCTGAATAATTTCCAATCACTTGGATGAAATATGAGCATCAAAGTCAACTATCTTCACAGCCACCTGTACCGTTTCGCTAAAACTTAGATGACACAAGTAATAAACAAGGTGAGAGACTTCACCAAGAGATAAAAACTATTGAGGACCGCTACCAAGGAAGATGGGGCATGGGCAGCCTATGGAAAACTCAAAGACATCTTTAAAAGCGATGTACCAATTTCTTTAAAACGTAAAACATGTGACCAATGTATGTTGCCTGTGGTGACTTATGGTGCCGAAACTTTGACATTGATAGCTACAACTTCTAAAATGCTGCAAATAGCTCAGAGGAAAATGTAAATGTCAATGCTGAGAATATCGCTTCGTGACCGAGTTGGAAATTAAGACTTAGACGAAGAACATGAGTTACCGTTGTAATTTCCCGAATTGCCACCCTGAAATGGAACTGGGCCGGGCACGTCGCCCGAATCAGTGATTGGAGGTAGACAAAGAGATTACTTGAGTGGAGGCCGAGATTAGACTAAAGAAGTAGAGGAAGACCCCCTACTCGTTGGACTGACGATCTCAAGAAAATGTCAAGAAATTGGATGCAAAGTGCTCAAAATGGAGCACAATGGACAAAAATGAGGGAGGCCTATGTCCAGCAGTGGACGCAAAGGGCTGGATGATGATGAAATAGCTTAAAATATACGTATTTTTTAATTGTTTGGTTTTTATTTTAATTAAGTATATCCATATCAGCATATTCGTATTTTAATGCATAAAAGCTGGCATGACCTACGTTATCTTGGAAACCAGAGCTGATAGAGCAAAACTAAGGCCATATTCGGAATCAGCACCCCAAATATACCCAAAATCAGCTCTAAACACTTCGGCACCAAAAACACTGTAGGCCTGTGATAATCAATTTTAGTAATTCCAATGTGATACAATATCTAGGCATGGGATAAAAAAAGATTATTTGAAGAAAGTGTTTTGTTTTGTTCTTCTTAATAGTGGTACAGACTCGTTTTGTCATATTGTATTTAATTATATAGTAATTTCCACATACTAACATATTTCTCAAATTGGGCTCTGTTCTGCCATTCTTCACTATATTGCGTACATGTGTGCCCAATGACTCGACAAAATATTTAAATTAAAGCTGCAATCTTGGAACGCGTTTTTCGCGCTCTGATCTAGCCTCTTAAGGTTAATTGTAACTTGCATCAATATATCTAAATATTAATTTACTAACTTATTAATATTGATAACTACTCTATTTTTAGGAAACAGATAAAAAATACTTTTATGAAACTTATCACTGGCTAGTGACAAGCACTTCTGAAAATGTTACTAATGATCTAAGTCAACTAAAGTTAAATATCAACTCTGATATGCATTTGGTAACTTTGGACAGCTTCAACGAAACCAATGAAGCTTATACAATATACGACGTCTACAACCCTGCATCGGACCATGGAGGAGAATTCAAGATGTTTAATATTGGATTTTATAACGAAAATGTTGGTTATGTCCTGACTAACTTCGAAAATAAGTACTGGAGACGAAGAAATATGACCGGTACACATTTTAAGTCTGCTGTAGTGGTAAGATATTATACAAAATTATAGAAGGTAGAATTTTTTCATTTAAACTAATGATCATGAAATACCTACCCTACTGAATATTTTCTCTAGGATAAAATATTATGCTGCAATTGCTTTCCCATTTTTTATAGTCCAGGAACCGAAGCTTTTCACCTTACAATTTTTACAGAATGTATTGATTTTCTTGAAGATTTGAGAATAGGTAGTGGATAGTCCAAGGATCAAAATTTATATGATGCCAAGAGACGCTTTTACCATGGGAGTGGTTGCCACCCCATCTCGAGGGTGGAAATTTTTTATTATATTTTGACTACAAAAGTTGGTAAAAATATTAATTCTGGACAAAAAATGTTCTATACATTTTTTTGATAAAATTAACAGTTTTCGATTTATCCGCTATTTATAGAAAGTGTTAGTTTTATATCAAAAAAATCAATGTTTTTAATCAGTTTTCTGCTAATAACTCAAAATTTTTCGTTCTATCCAAACAACTTTATTTAACAAAAATGTACCTTTTGAAAAACTAAACACAACGGTTTTTTTAAGACCAATAGTAGTCGAGCTATACTTTATTATATGGTAGCTTTTCAAAGTCAAAAGACGGAGAAACTATGCATTTTTCGAGGATAACTTATAGAAATTAATTTAAATTATTTAAAAAAATATATCTCCAAAAATAAAAAAAGTCTCTAGCTGCAAAATTAAGTAACTTATAATGAAAAGAATGTCAGTTTCTATTTCTTTTTTCAGCGAAAAAGTGATCAGACACAACCTTATAATTATCACCCTAATTAAAATTAGTCTCTGACCTTATTCGGTCTTCTTTATTTATGTATTATTAATAGATTCTAGAAGCTTGACTGGCTTAGAATAATGATTTGTTTTATAAAATGGAGTTTAAAGCGAATATTGAAATTTTGTAGTTTGGTAAAAAATGACCGTTTCTTCAAAATAGAAAAATTTGCATCAGAGATAAGAAAAAATGTTAGATATGAAATAATTGTAGATTACTTAATTTAATTCCCAAGAGCTTGGTTGACGAGAATATTTTCTACAGCAAAAAGTTGAGTGATCTATTGACAATTAAAACCTGTACTAACATGCAAAAACCACCGTTACCAACCCTTTCAAAGTCATCTCTTTTTGCGACTGAGGATTTTAAAAGGGTATAATATTAATAGCCCTATAGACCTTATAAAAAACTATAAAAAACATTTTTACCAAACTTTTTAGGATAAGAAATAAAAAAGTTACCGTTAAAAAACCAGTATATTTTTTTGAAAAAAAAATGAGAAATCCAATTGAAAGCATAATAATGTAAGCTAGTGAAGTTTTCAGTCATTGGTCTTATTTAGTCTTCTCTACTGATGTATTTTTAATAGTGTCTAGAAGTTTGACTGGCTTATAATGATTAGTTTCTAAAAAAAAACTGGAGTTAAAGCGAATAACGAATTTTTGTAGTTTAGTAAAAAATGCCTTTTCTTCAGAATAGATAGATTAGCATCAGAGATACCAAAAAATGTTTACATATGAAAGTTTAGGATATTTAATTCCCAAGAACTTGGCATCTGGCAAGATGTCACTTCACCCAGTAAATGGCGTATAAATCTGATAAGTTTGGAATTACATTCTGGCTTACAGGAAGCTAATGTCTAGTCCAAATATTTATTGAACAAATTTTCTTACCTAGGAAAAGATAAACAACGACCAGACAATCAACTTCTAGGGAACATGTAGTTGTCCGTCTAAGAGGACCATTTATGAATAAAGGAAGAAATGTCACGACGCATAAAAATTATTACGAAAGAACGCTACCAGCAATGTTGGAACAATAAACCGAGCAAGAAAGGACATTCCTCGGTCAATAAAAAACGAAAAGATGAAGTTGTACAAATCAAAAACTTTCATATAGGAAGACTGGAGCTAACCAGGGAAGCCAGGTGTACCAGAGAAAAATGATCAAAAATGTTCTAGCGCTGAGTTCTCTATACTCAAACAATATTGAAATAGGTGTAGGTAAAAAGGAGAAACCAGAAGCAATGACCTACTACAACCACACAAAATACGGAATAGACGTTGTAGATCAGATGGCCATATAGTGTTCAACCAAATCAGCTTCAAGACGAGGGCCGTTGCAGGATATTTTAATATCATAGATTCGGCTGGAATAAATGCTTGGATTGTATATAAGGACGTTACTGGCTGCCAAATATCTAGGCAAACTTTCCTACTTCAGTTAGCAGAACAATTGCGACAAGATCATAATATAACTAAAGCAGGACAACGTCAACGGATACAAATCAATGATACAACCTCAATCAAATAATAAACGTAGGCAGTGGCAAACAGGGAACTACAACAAAAATAAAACATGTGAAATTTGTCATATACCTATGTTAAAAATTTGTATGTAGGTCTTGTAGACGCAAAATTAAAAAATTTGCTACTACATAAATTGTGCTTAAGTAATTAAACAAGTTATTTAAATTAACTAAATATGTCTTTCGTTAGTAGGTATTAACTCAGTATTATAGGTTTTTCTTAAGTAAAAAAGGATACAAAAATGACTGGAGATAGAAATGTCTAATACCCTTCATCTTGACCGCTCAAGTGCTTTTAGGTATGCAAAAATGCTGGTGCTTCTAGTGTTAAGGGGATTCCACGTGTACAGCTTTCTAGGTGGTAATTTGAAGAATATATTGGCGGCACCTATTAAGTTCTGAGTCTTCTGCAAATTTTAGAAGGTCTCCTGTCTAAAAGCTCTAAACAGGAACAGATAATACTGGCGAGCTCTGCCATGCCCCGAAGGCTAGACGCCTAGCTTTAAGATAATCCGCCAACGCAATATAGGTGCAAAGCACTATGAGAAGAATTACATAGTACATGAACTTTCTACTGTATTATTGAATATCATATAACATTTAGTTTTTAGGTTCCAGTGCTTAACCAATCCTTACACTCATATCTTGCAAGTGATGATAATAGGCAGATAGATTCACAACATAGATTTCAAGCAGTAACTGTTCAACACTGTAGACAAATGTACAATTTTAGGTCAGTACCTTTTATTGGGGTTTCAATAACGGTTTACTGTAAAGAGGCCGAAATCTTTAGACCCAAAGCAGTAGACCGAACTCATTAGACCGAAAAGCACTTTACCGAAACCTCACTAGACCGAACAGTAGGAGACCGAAAAGCAGGAGACCGAAAAGCATTAGGTACATAATACAGAGTGCTCAAATAGCACAAAGTATTGGCGAGTTTAGAGGTTGTTCTTTTTTTGCTTTGTTTATTTTTTTGTTTTTATTTTGATTTTGGTTTATTTTTTATTTAAACTAAAAGGGAAGTTCCCTAGGTTGGCTGTACACCATATAGTTAAAAAACTCTAACATGAAGTAAAACCACTTCTATGTAAATTGGTATATTTATTAAAACTTAAAAAATCCCAATGGATTGAGTAAAATATGTTCAATTCAGAACGTTTTCAGACCTATCGGTCCATCATTAGTGAATGTGCATACTTGCTAAATAGCCCCAGAACCAAACAATTTGGTTCTGGGGCTATTTAGCAAGTATGCACATTCACTGATGATGGACCGATAGGTCCGAAAACGTTCTGAATTGGGCATATTTTACTCAATCCATTGGGATTTTTTAAGTTTTAATAAATATACCAATTTACATAGAAGTGGTTTTACTTCATGTTAGAGTTTTTTATTTATTATTTATAATACTAAAAATTAAATGCAATACTATTCTCTCTATTATATTGTATTATAAATTAGATTATATTAACGTCACTCCACCCTTAATTTATTTTTACCTTCACTAATTTGTTTAACGGGTGAAAATTATTTCATATCAGATTGTACAGAGTAACAATTTACACAGTATATATTATAAAATAATATAAAAAAATACAACAAACCAAAAGACATATATACAAGATCTTAGCATAATTTACTGCATTTTTTTTTAATTTATGTACCATTTCGGTCTAATGCTGTTCGGTCTAGTGAAGTTTCGGTAAAGGGCTTTTGGGTCCAATAAATTCGGTCTACTGCTTTCGGTCTAATGATTTCGGTCCAATTGTCGTGTACCTTCAATAACAGATAGGATATAGTTACAAGGAAAGTTAAGCTACCCGCCAAGAGGTAGGTATGGAGTATTTTTAATGGCAGACTAGATGTCAATCAGCCAGTCACAACAATAGAGTTAAGAGTTTGTATTTGGAAAGAAAAATGTAGTGAGTTTTATAAAGGCCAATAGACTCAGATGGGTAGGGCATGTAGACTCAGATGGGTAGGGCAATGCGTTTTGTAATAGATGGGAGAAGGTGTCTAGGATAACCTAAAAAAGTTGAAAAAAACAAGTTCATTCCATGTACTCGAATTAACTATCGTTTAATAAAGTTGTCCTAGGAATGCAAACTCAAAAATGTTGACAATATATATCAATTTAAAGTCTTCTAGTTTATGTCTAAAAGATGTCTAAATTGTCATTGGGAATGAGTCAGATATTGTAAAATTAAATTATTATGAGATTTTTTTACCAAGTAACAAAAACAAAATTGGTTTAATTTGTTAATTAGCATTAATATTAGATAATTTTCCGTATAAATCGGAAATCTGTGAAAAGTGGAAATCGAAACATCAAATAAACTTATTTTATTAAAGTAAAACTAAAAGTAAAGTAAAGTAAAGTAAAGTAAAGTTCTGGTTTATTCCCAATAAAAATAGTATTACTTAGCTGCTGTTCATTGGTATGTATCTTGAATTTTATTTTTAGTTTAAAAATGCAAAGAACAAACTCATGGGGTTATATTCAAGATAATGGTAGATTCGATGGTTTAGTAAGTTTATTAGAACGGAGATTAATAGATTTTGGAAGTTCTCCATTATTATTTAAGTTAGACAGAATGCCGTTCGTGGATTACGGCTATGGAAATTGGATCTTAAAGTAAGTACATTGCATCTAATATTTTGATTTTTTAAGTTGACTTGAATGTAAACCTGACGTAAGATGTAAGGCTGATGGTTTCATCGATACCACTAAATGTATTAAAAATATGTATCAAAGTGAGTAACTAGCAGCATCTATTATAAAAATGCCAACTTGAACATATTTATTCAAGCCACACATTATTTGACAATAATTATTCTTTTACTCATCTAAATACAGTAATAATAAAAAAATACATCTCTGAAGGTAGAGCTCTACAACAGGTCCTGACAATTTGTTCCTGTGCTCCCGCCAAAGTTTTAAATAAACAAAAATTGCCTGGTAATTATTTAAATACGCCATCCAATAGAAGCAAGAATAGGTATTACCTCCGAATTCTATCCTACTGCATGGATTTTAATGAAATTTTGGGCCTAGCCTTTACTTATTTCCTAATTCAAAGTCTACCCTATGCCGATGTGTGCTTTTATCTTGGGGGTGGCTCCCACCCCTTCTTATGGTTGGAAAATTTTTTGATTAAAATTACCACGGAATTCGCTAGAGAACCTAATTCTAAGCAAAAACTGTTCTATAATTTTTTTTTTGAAAACTCAATACTTTTTGAAATTTGGCCATTTTCATTGAAACATAATACCTTTTCGAACGGTTTTTTGCGAATTGCGAATACCTTAAAAACTATGCATCTAACTAAAAAAAAACTATATTAAACCTTTTTGTAGGTTAAAAAAAAACAAAGAGACACTTTCCTTCATTAATCTTCTCGTTATACTCGTAATATAAAAAGAGATATGGTAGGTGAAAATAGTTTGTTTTTTGGTACATTCTCAAATTGGTGTATTCAACTTAAAATAACAGAGAAACGGTCGATTTTAGGTGTATAATGCTACTAATATCTTTTGTAGTGCTTGAAACGACCCTTAAAATTAGCTATATTAAAGATCCATTGCGTTAAAACTAAGCAATAAATGCTGCAAACAAAATTGATAACTAATGTATTTTACGAAAAAATGAGAAGTAATTTTAACCCCCATCCACCAAAATATAAATGCATCATTTTCCTTCCACAATGCCTTTTATTATAGGTTATTTCTATGTTCAGAAAGTTGAACGGGTTTAAAATGAACGGTTTTGAAAAAAAAGATCAAATAGTAGAGCGCATTTTTAAATTTTCTTAAAAATCTTCCTTTTTCTCCATGTAACTTGAAAATGATAAGAGATACGGTAATAAAAAATCAAAAGCAAATTTTTATCTGAAAAAGCCATACATTTTTGTGTGGTATCTTTTTTTTTCGTATCTCTTATCTTTTTCGAGTTACATGGAGGAAAAGAAGATTTTTAAGAAAATTTAAAAATGCGCTCTATAACTTGACCTTATTTTTTTTTCAAAAACCATTCATTTTAATCCAGACCGAAACTTTTTGAGCATAGAAATAACACTATAATAAAAAGTATTGTAGAAGGAAAACAATGTATTTCAATTCTGATGGATGAGGGGTTTAATATACTTCTTATTTCTTCTTAAAATACATTAATCAGCAAATTTTTTGCAGAATATCTCGCTTAGTTTGAATGTAATCGACATTTAGTATTGCTCATTTTAAAGGCCTTTTCAAGAACTACAAAAGTTATTAGAATCATTATACACCAAAAATTGACAGTTTCTCTGTTATTTCCAGTTGGATACAGCGATTTGAGCATGCAGCAAAAAAATAAACTCTTCTTACCTACCATATCCCCCTTTGTATTTTAACTAGAAGACTTATGATGGAACGAATCTCTTTTTTTTTTCTATAACCTACAGAAATATTTTATACATATAGTTTTTTTGTTAGATGCATAGTTTTTAAGGTATTCGCAAAAATCCGTCCGAAATGTGTAATTTTTCAATTAAAATGGCCAATTTTCAACCACGAAAACTCAAAAAGTATTGAGTTTTCAAAAAATAATTATAGAACAGTTTTTGCTTAAAATTAGGTTGTCTAACCTCTTCCGTGGTTATTTTAATCAAAAAATTTTCAACCCCCAAGAAGGGATGGAAACCACCCCCAAGATAAAAGCGCAGGTCGGCATAGGGTAGACTTTGTTTCTTGAGCTATTCCCTACTTACTGTGAAAATATCAAGTAAATCGATGTAGTAGGATGGAATTCGGAGTCAAATACCCTCATTGACTGCCCTAAAAAAATAATGCTTTTGTCTAAAATATTATTTTATAATTTGGCGGGAGCGTAAGAACAAATTGTCAGGACCGGCTGTAGGGCTCTGCCTTCAGATCTATTTCAAAATAATAATCATTACTGTATTTAGACGCGTAAAAGTAAAATAATAATAATTGTGAAATATAATGTGTGGCTTAAATAAATAATTTCTAGTTGGTATTTATATAATAGATGCTGCTAGTTACACTCTTTGATACATATTTTTAATACATTTAATGGTATCGGTGCAACCATCAGCCTTCTTATTCAGGTTTGATCAACATGGAAATAATGTGTCTATTTCTAGGTACTGTAAACATTAATAGTTTACTTTTCTTGTTCTTCTTCTTTTTCTTTTATCTAGGCAGTACTGCCTGTCTTTCTTCAACGGTGCCTTTTATTCTACCCCTAAATTGTCGTTTCATCTTTTCCTTGGCGTCCTATACTTGTTTTGCCTAACGGCGACTTGTTCCTGACTATTCTTACTATCCTTGATTCAGACATCCTGCTTATTTGTTGATTTCACTCTTCTTTTCGGTTCTTTACCCAGGTATTTATATTTTCTACCCCACATATGCTATGTCTATGATTTCCTCACTTCTTAGCCTGTCCTGTAGTCCTTTTCCAGTAATCATTCCAAAGATATTCATTTCCTTGGTCTCCAGATGTCTTTGTGTGTTGTTTGTGTATCCTGCGTGTTGCTTGTAAATCCTGAGAACAATTGGTACAGAACGACAACTGCTATACACAATTAAACAGAGAAAAACGGCATACCTGGGGCACCTAATTAGAAACGAAAGATACCAGTTTCTGCAAACCATAATTGAAGCAACGATCGAAGGAAGAAGAGAGTGGGCAGGAAGAAAATGTCATGTCTCCGTAATGTCAAACAATGGACAGGACTAAGAAACATAGGAGACCTAATACATACTGCAAGGGATAGAGAAAAATGGTCAAACGTGATCGCGAACATCCATTAGTGGATTGCATAAGAAGCAGAAGAAGAAGTTGCTTGTGCCTGGTCTTGTTTCGGCCGTGTAAGTCATAACTGGCCTAATAACTGACTTATATATTTGGGCCCTTGTTTCCACTCTTAGGTGTTTGTTTTTCCAGATTGTGTCGTTTAGGCATCCAGCCGTTCTACTGGCTTTAATTATTTGGTCTTTTACCTCTTCTTCGATATTGTTATCGGGTGATAGATTAATTCCCAAGTATTTGAAAGTCATTACTTGTTGTATAAGTTGATTGTCCAATTTGCATCTTTTTGGTTCTTTGGCTATTACAAAGCTTTTTGTTTTTTGGGCTGATATCTTCATACTCATTTCTTCTGCGTCTAATTCCCAAGTATTTGAAAGTCATTACTTGTTGTATAAGTTGATTGTCCAATTTGCATCTTTTTGGTTCTTTGTCTATTACAAAGCTTTTTGTTTTTTGGGCTGATATCTTCATACTCATTTCTTCTGCGTTAATGTTGGATTCGTGCAGTACCTAATCTTTGTAGGTCGTCTTCGCACTCTGCTACTAACACGGTGTCATCAGCGTAACAGAGTATTTTTATCTCTCTATGGTCCATTTTGTAATCTCTTTTTTTCTTCATATGTTTTTTTACTGCTCCCAACATTATGTTAAACAGTAGAGAACTTAGTGGATCTCCTTGTCTGATTCCTGTGCTTCTTCTATGGGTTCTGTTATTATTCCATTGACTTTCATTTTTATTTTAGTCATTACATATATGTTTTCTATCAGTTTTATGATATCCAGTGGTAGGTTTTTGTTATATAGTTGGGGTACCACCAGTGGTGTAGTGGTAAAATTAGCTGTGCCGGAGCTATACCTCTACCGGAAAATTTTTGAAAATTAGCCTACTACCCAAATCGTGAGTTTTAAGGCCCTTTGGCAAATGTTTTGAAAAGTTTAATAATTAAACTAATTAATGATCTTTTAGAGTGATAGTAGTTACAGTAGGGCCTCCTACACATTCTCCTCCAAAGAATAATTTTAACTTTAAAATATGGTAAGACTTTCTTAAGGTAGATTATTACAGTTTGATACCTTAAAAACTGTTTTTAAGGTATCAAACCATAATAATCTACCTTAAAAACTCTATAATTTAAGTTGGAAGCCTTGCTGACAAAAATTAAAAAAACACTGGTGTAAGTTAGGCAAATATTGTAAATGACTATGTTTTCATTTTCAGTAGTATTAATTTATTATTGTGAAAAAATACACCCACAAGTTACATTAGTATATATATTTTTTATTATTTAACACACACAAACATTATAATCTGTGCCAAAAAAATTAAGAATTATTTGAAAAAACTACATACAGTACAAATAACTTGTGTATTTAACAAAATACATATAATAAATACATCAGATTAATTATAACATACATACTCAAAGTAAGTGCCAAAATGCATCCTTCTTTGCGTTCTTTTTTGGGTTTTCTGCAACTCTTGTCCTGGAATCGTCTGCAGACCGGTGGCTCCTCAGCCATTTAGTGACGTACGTCTCAGGCTGCCATTCTTGGAGAGGTGGACCTTGGATTTTAATGAACATCAATGATGATACATGAGCAACAGTCAAAGCGTTTCTTGATGGTGTAACCATATTGTTCATACAACTGAAACCCCGTTCACAATCAGCTGAGCTGCAAGGTATTATTTTAGTGCAGTTTAACAGTTCTTGCAATCCATCAGGCACTTATCGGCTGCTGTCCAAATAGTCTCTGTAGGCAGAGACAGCTTTGTTGACGTTCAATTTAAATCTCTTGCACAGTTGCTCTACTTGAGTTTGACCAAAACTTGGTGGAATGCAGGTTGGCCAATACTCAGGTTCTAATACTTTAAAAGAGTTTATAAGATCTTCATATTTGGCTTCCCCATCAAATGTGGTGACAAACATTCTTTGCTTTAGGTTATTTATAACACTAGAAATAAGTTGCTGTCCATTGAACGATACAATTTTTGGATTAGTTTTTAACACAACTGATGCAAAATTTCCTTCTTTTATGGCGATTTGTGCTTCCAGAACTTTCGTGCCTGGCTTCTCCTTTAAGTGCTCTAAATATCTTACGGATCTGTTTATCAGTTTGTCTGCATACACAATAGAAGTGTTTCTATTCTCTAAGCTCTCTGATAACAAAGCCAATTCAGCAAGAATGTCAAACATAAAGGCCAAGTTTAGTAGAAAACTCTGAGATGTTAGCCTATTTAATAAACCACTATATTTGCTTTTTTCAGTCGATGTTCTGTCAGGATCGTTTATGGCTTTAGAGAAATGGTTTGCCAAAGCTTGAAAGCCAAACCACACAGCCGAAACGGTACGAAAGCTACTGGCTACCCATCTTGTGCTCAACACTCTTCCGATTTTGTTCATCTGAATGTCAAGTTCTTGTGCACAGTCTTTTAACTCACGCTTGTTTTTTGGAGAGGCGCTGTACAGCGAGTACAGTTTGTCCATAAATATCTGGAAATGATTCACTCCGGCCACTTCGCTGACTGCGTCCCCAATAGCCGAGACGCAACTACAACTGAGCAGGATTAGCATGGCCGGGTGGGCTGGAGATGCGCAGTAGCTACGGAGTGGATTTCAGTGGTGGGGGAAGCGACTCCGGCGACTCAGTCTGTTGCCGCTCTCACTGCCGTGTGTATCGCTCCAGTCTACAGTGTACAGGGCCAGCTCGCTCCGCTACCGCTCCTCGGGCGGGGCGCGGGTGATCGGAGCGTCGAGTGAGCTAGAGAGAAATCGAGGGGGAGAGGCGAGAGATAAGAAGGACACAATATTTCAATATTGTTGTGGCTATTCCTCCTTCCGTGGTGGGGGGAGGGTTGTGGTGACACGGACACGGTAGTGCTGGGCGCGGACCGCTGAGATGTCTATCATGTCTATCCATCAACTATCCTGTCTGCCAGTCGCTCGCTCAACTTTTGCGCTTACAATTACGAACTACCTAATCGTAGCTGCGTATGCCTTAACTGATTAACCACGATAACTAACGTGTAAAAATTACTTAGTAAAGGACAAAACAATATTTTCTAAATAAAACAATTTCAGATCTATTTTTGTCCTATATAAAAAATTCGATTGAAAAAATCGTAGCCGGAGCGCCGCTCCCCCTTCAAAAGCTGTGCCGGAGCGACGCTCCGGACCGCTCCGGCTCCACTACACCACTGGGTACCACCCCAAGAAGCAATTGGACGTAATATTACGACGTCTTAACGTTGGATTAAATGCCCCAACGTTAATACGCGACGTTGCGACGACGGTCAGAAAACTGCTATTTGCACCTAAGTGGGGAATAGAAATACGGGTTGCCTCGACGTCCCCCTCTCGACTTCTCAGCTTGAGATATTTTATCGTCAAATTACGTTAGTTTTTAGGACTTTGGTCTTGTAAAGTAATAGCATAAAATTCTCTACCACAGAAGTACGGCCGACACACTTCATTTTTACCAAATAGGTTAATAATCTTGGAGGATATTAAATCATCAAAAACTAAGATGCATGACGGCCTATTGATACTTATTTAACCCTAGGATGCATACGCAAATTTTTCTACGTTATGGCATAACATGAGTCTCGCAGACTCGCTTTGTAAATAAAGTACTAAAATAGATATTTTCTTTAATTGTTGTTAAATATTTATTTAATATTTCTTTATTTATAATAATATAAGCATAAACAAATAATAAATACCTGGTAAGGAACTACTCAATAAAATTCTTGCATATTAAAACACTGTGTTCTTTGCAAATTGGACACTTACACTTCTGACAAATTTGTGTGCTCATTCTTGCAATGTGTGAAGGGCACTCGGAACATCTCCTTTTCTTTCTATGAGCCAAATCTATCCCTAAAATTTCTTGAGGAAACTTGATAAAATTACCCATATGTCTTCGGATTGTGTTTGTAAGTTTAGGGTTTCTAGCCCTTCTTTTCATAAATGGTAAAACTAACTCATTTACTAAATCTTTGAGAAAATATCGTCTTTTATTGGTTTTTCCTGCAGAAAAATTTTTATTTTGATTTGTATAAAGGAGAAACGCGTTAAGAGCTGCTACATCCATAATATTGTACCAAACGACAAGAGGCCAACGTCTAGTTTGACGCTTTACCGTGTAGTTACCGATTATCTGGTCCATTTTATCAACCCCACCTTTTGTTTGGTTGTAAAATTTGATAATTTCGGGCTTCTTTGCTTGACTCTCAATATCTACAGATTGATCATGGTGCTCAACTAAGAAGAATGACAGCTTTATTTTTCTTGGGCACGTAACTTACCAAAGTCAAATTATCATTGAATCCAAAAATAGAGGAAAAAACGCATCTTTCTTTTGAAGCTTGAAATTCGTAGGGGACCTCTTTCTTATTTTTTCGTAATGTCCCAACACAAATTATTCCTATAGACAGTAAATGCTGTGCTAAAGGGATGCTAGTAAAAAAGTTGTCAATTGTCAAGTTGCGACCAGAATTTTTTATGGAAGCGGTCAAGGACCTTACAACTTTTTCCCTACATTTTGTTGAATATTTTTACCAGGTTGACGACCTAAGTATATCTGCCCATCAACTGCATATCCTGTTTCACTTTCACAAAGCCAAAAAAATTTAATATCATATTTTGCAGGTTTCGATGGCATGTATTGAATAAAATTACAACGACCTCTAAATGCAGGTAACTGTTCGTCAATGGTTACATCCAATTCTGGTACCATAACTGTTCGGCACTGTTTCACAAACAACTCCCATACATACCGGACATAAGTAAATTTGTCAGTTTTCAACCTAGTTGAACGTGTTAGTCGGTCGTCAAATCGTATAAATCGTCTTATATTTTCAAAACGATTTACTGCCATTGTAGCTTTATACAGTGGACTTGATGATTTATCTAAGAACAACTCTCTGACAGGCGTATCCCAGATTTTCGCGACACCAGCCAGTAGCAGCAGGCCAAAAAATGCGTTCATTTCGTCTTTTTCAATTTTTGGCTATACCTTTCCCTTTATCTCCAATATTCGGTTGGCTTCTCTATTGGTATATATTATTATTTCTTCAACCATTTCAGCAGTCACAAAATTATCCCAAGCATTTTTCGGAGACAACATTTCGTTTCTTACTTTCGGTCCCGCCGTGAAACGATATAGATTGTGAATTTTTGTTCTTCCTTGCAAAAGAAGCGTGGATCTCCATTCAAAATTGTTTCTGCTAATAAATGATGTACCTGCTGTTTCAATTGTTGAATTATTTTGATTCAAGTTCATATCATCATTACTCGAAGAATTTTCGGAATACTCATCTGAACTATCTTTACTGCAGGCTGCTCGTATTCTTGATCAGCTTCAGATACTTCACTTTCACTAGTCATGGAATCGTTGTCATCCTCCTCATACCACGTACGTAAGATTTCCTCATAACTATTAGGGAGTTTTTGTTGCTACGTGACGTAACGCATCTCCGTATACGTAAAGCAACTAACGTGTCGTAGAGGATGAACGTTAAATAGGTAGTTTTTGTAACTGCCTTAACGTAACGTAAAGCAAATCGTAAAGTCATTTTTAAATTCGGTTGACATTAAAAAAATAAAACAATGTTCACACAATATACAATTAATATACAAATGTAAAAAAAGATAAATGAATGATGAAATTGTATGGGTTTAATTGCTTCTATTTAGATATAAAAATATTATTTTTCCTTAGGTTAAAATTTTTTTATTTTTGTTTATACCTACTTTTTAGTTGTAAATTATTGTACCTACATCAGAATTCCAGTATAATGTAAATAGTTTGGTCATATTTATTTGAAAATTTTACTGAAACTAGGTCATTTGTTTATCTAGTTATTAATTGTGGTGATCACTGTATTTCTTAAATTAATACAAGATTTGTTTGTTTTGCTTTATTAATAGACAACTTAAAAACAATAAAATTTTAAATCTATTATGAAGTTCCAATTTCCAACTAAAAACACAGAATAATTTTACTCAAATAGACTAAACC
This sequence comes from Diabrotica virgifera virgifera, assembly GCF_917563875.1. Classification (NCBI taxonomy): domain Eukaryota; kingdom Metazoa; phylum Arthropoda; class Insecta; order Coleoptera; family Chrysomelidae; genus Diabrotica; species Diabrotica virgifera. The sequence continues at coordinate 143,875,971 of NC_065450.1, forward strand.
AATAACCAATATAACCTTAAAATGTTTATAAACGGGTAGTACGCTGATGAAATGTTCATTTGGTAGGTAATCGGGCAAGATCCTGGTGTGCATTCGGTGACTTTCGTCTCGATAGGGATGCGTTCTCACGTACGTATCAGAGCGTTACTTTAGGTAATACGTATCGTGATACGGGAGTTCAACCATTAATGCGCAAGCGTATATGTCAAAAAGATGCGTTACGTTTACGTATTTGTGTGCACAAAAACTCCCTATTATCGTTGGGGTGAACGGATCTTTTTCTACTCGAGGATGCCATAATGCTGGCCTGAAAATATAGAGTATTTTACTTGAAAGCCACCTTTTGCATTTGAAAATACAATTTTTGTATACTACTTCTGTTTTGATAATCTGTAAAAACAAAAACACAGAAGTCTGTCGCGAAAGAGCACTCGTTATATAACATGATTTTCCTTTTTTGATGAAATGTGTGAATGAATTTTTGTATACTACTTCTGTTTTGATATCTGTAAAAACAAAAACACAGGAGTCTATCGCAAAAGAGCACTCGTTATATAAAATGATTTTTCTAAGAAGTGCGCCCAAAATATTTTTATCAATATTTATTATCCATTTTCTACTACCTCACTTATAAAAATAAATTTTACTTTTTTATAAAAATAAAATTGTGGATGAAACTATTGACTAAGTAATAAACTGATCCAAAATTAGTGCATTTACTTGAATAATGATGCGAATAACACAAATATAAACTATGAAAGAAGACAACGTACTAACGCTAATACCTTGACACTTCAAAACGTGACTAAATTCCTTTTTCTTAGCTTTACAGTTTAGGCAATAGATAAATATGCGTAATGGAATAGTACCGAAGGATCGCGGTGATTCACGACAAACCTTTGACCACTAATTCGATAAGAGTCTCCCGGACTCATGGTATGCATTATGGGGGTATGAATGGAAATTATTTTTTTTTTAGTTTTTTTGTGCATACTATTTAAATTTGTATACACTAACAAACAGTCATACATGTCAAAAACGAATTCCTAAATCGGAAATGATTGGTATGGATTTAATCACATTTTACGAAGATGTAAATGTACGCTCGAGTCTCTTAGACTCATGTTATGCATCCTAGGGTTAAGTAGGTTCCTACTCTATTCAGAATATAACCTAAGTGAATTATTTTATTAATCATCTGCCTCATTACATAATGCGGTCGAAAATTTACAAACGCAAGAAAGTGTACTGTTAAACTAGGTATAAAAATTGCTAAAAACTGAAAGCGCCTCAGAAATTTACAGGTTAAATCGAACAAAACGGTAAAAATAGAAATAAAAACCATCGTAATTAAAAAAAACATATTATTATGTCTAGACCCATACAAAATTATCCTTGATTTATATATAAATAAAATTCGTTAATTAAAATCAAATATTCATTAAAATCTAGCAAAAAAATTGCCAAACATTATGTTTCAAAAAATGGCTGAACCATGGCGATCTTTCATTAATGGCGGATTTGACTCGCGACCTAAATTGCACTACATTTTAACTGATTTGGACAAGGACACCCCCTGCCGACCTTTAGTATAACCTATTTTTACCTTGCACACCTCGAATTTACCTATTGGTATACCTAATACGTCCTAAAGAAAAACCAAGTGTAAAAAGTAAGGTTATGGTATGCAATGTAATATCTGTCATATTATAGTCATATAAGTCAAGATGAGTCAAGTCAGATAGGCCCTAATCAGCAAATTTTTACGTCGTTTTGTAGTTGGAAACTAAACAACCAATTGTCGAAAATTTACTTTACGACGTTGGATAGTCGTCGACGTTTTTTAGTAAATTACGGGTATCTTATAAAAAAACCTTGACGTCAGGTTAACGTATACAACTTTACTTAAGTACTACGTTGTTATTACCTACGTTGTATTGTCGTTCTTACCTTCCCGCAAGTACACGCAGCAATCTACCATATACCTAGTGAGAAAACACCCAACGTCTCCTGAACGTTGGGTTCGATACTAATAAATACTCTGTAATCCCCGACGTTGAGCAGTCGTTAAATGTCTTCCAGTAAATTACATTGTAGTATAGAGGTTATACCCGACGTCAGCTTAACGTTAAACCTTAACCTAATAATTAACGTTGGTATTCTCAACGTTGGATTGTCGTTGTCGTCTTCCCGAAAAATACGTCTACCATACTCGATAAAATACCAACGTCCTCTGAACGTTGGCATCTATCCTAAAAAATACGTTGTAATTCCCGACGTTGAGTAGTCGTTGATGTATGCCACTTAATTGCACTTATACTACAGATAGGTTAAGACCGACGTCAGCTTAACGTCAAACCTTATCCTAATAATTGACGTCGTTATTCCCAATGTCGGTTGGTCATCAGATTATATTACTTATTAGCAGCAACGTTGGTCCATAGGAAAAACAGACGTTGTCCTTGGTTAAGGCTTATTGTGAACCAATTTTGTCCTTAAATTTAACGTCCCATTAGGACAAAATTGGTTGCAGGTCGTAAAATTGCTACTTGGGACATCTTTTAATTGTATTTAATCAAAAGCTTTCTGTAGGTCTATGAAACAGAAAAAGGCTGGCTTATTATATTCTAATGATTTCTGCGCTATTTGCCTTATCACAAAAACTGCATCGTTACATGATCTTCCAATTTTAAATCCTTGTTTATCATCCGATATATTTGTGCACGCCATTTTTTTCTCCATTGCACGCATGGAGCAAAAAATATTTTAATTTTAATCATGTAAAATTTATTATTTTGCAACAGCTATACTTAGTTATTGAAGTTATATTTCTTTACGATCGAGAGGGAAATTTTATAAATGCCGGGCGCATGCGCACACAGACAGCATGTAGTTCGTTGCTAATCTTTCAAGATATGTATGTATCAGCGCTGTCAGCGCAAATAAGTCATTAAAAGGATATATTAGTGTTTTTAGTAAATGTATTATTTATTATAATTTTTGTGTCTTTGGATTTGTCTTCCTCGGGAATAAGATATTGTATAATAATAGTAAGTATATTTAAAGTATTTTTGTATACTTTACTTGGTCTATTAAATTTGTCAGTATTTATGAGAAATCTTGTAACCTGTTAAAGCGAAGGGAATATAGCTCAGTGGTAGAGCGTGTGAACCGGAGATCGAGAGGTCCCGGGTTCAAATCCCGGACGATTCATATTCTTTTTTTTATTTTTGGTATCGTTTTAATAAAAAAAAATTTTAAAAGTGGTAGGTAAAAAAGTTAATTTAAATAAAACGGGATAATACCCGAAGGTTTGCTGTATACCGTCTAGTTAAATAAAATTTAACGTGAAGTAAAACTCCCTGGTGTAGTTGGTATATTTAATAAAAAACTAAAGAAAAATTTAAAAATCCAAAAGGATTACGTTCAGAACGTTTTCGGATTTATCAGTCCATCATCAGTGAACCTAAAAGTAAGTAATCCCCCTTAACTGTATTTAGAAAATAAGTAAAAGTTAAAAGTAGTAAAACAAGAATAAAGTTGTAAAGTTAGCAATATTGGAGTAGCTAGAAAGTTAGATGTCTGAGATTAAATTTTTGAATTTTAGAGATAAGTAAAAAGAAAGAAGACCTGTATAAAAACAATTAAATTAATAGAGAAGTAAAACAATTTGGAATAGACCAAAGAACGAAGTGAAGACCCAAGTGGCGAATAGGCAAATAAATAAGGTCAATGATCTATAAAGGAAAAGTAGGGTAAGAAAAGGGGCCAAGGGTGAGTTAGTTATGTGGATGTTACAGGGGGTCTGTACAGTAAGACTGATCAGTGTGTAAGGAGATTTTGGAAATAGAAGGGAGTGAAGTATGAAATGGAAGATAAGTTAAAGGTTTATGGGTAAAGTAAGAAAAGTTAGTATGTATGAAGGATAAATTGAAAAAAGAAGGAATTTAGGAAAATATCTGGCGGTGAATGGGAGTAAAATTACAGTTAAGGGAGGTTTGTCTATTCACACATTTGGGACTGGACCTCAAGTCTCGGATAATCTCCAAATCTTCATACAAGTCCAATCGGAGTGTGCTTTTCTGCTGTAAATTGTGCACCAACTGGACACCCTCAGGAATCTTAAGTTCCTGTTTATTGACTTTAAGCTGATGTGAAAAAGAGAAAGTAGTATCACTCTTACTATGTTCTAGGGATCCGGTCGTAAGAGATCAGCAGGTTCTACCGATGTAGATAGCATCACAATCTAAGCAAGAGAGTTTATATACACCACTACGCTTCATGTAGTGGATTGGATCCTTAGTATTGGTCAAACTCTTGTTAAGGGTGTTATTAACTTTAAAAGAAATTTTTATGTTTTCACAGGAATTGGTAATAATACAATTTAACTCTTTCAGATAAATTGGGGTTATGGAGAGGTAATGAAGCATAAATCGGAATTATTGTAGATGAAGTAGAAGAAAAAGCGGACTGTTGAAGTAATCTGAGCTCTCTTTTATATTGGAGTTTATGGATGATATCTGGGTCATAACCATTGTTCATAGCAATCTGTTTAATGATGTTTAATTCGTTGTTAAATTCAGTAGATTACGGAGCAATAGAGTTTAATCTGTGGATAAAACTACGGAATGAAGAAAGTTTGTGAGAAAGAGGATGATTAGATGATGAATGAATTACATGATCTGTCTGAGTGGGTTTAGGGTAGATCCCAAAGTTGAAATGGTCATCTAGTCTGGTGATAGAAAAGTCTAAGAAATTAATGGAGTTAGAAGTTTCTAATTCCATAGTGAAAGTGATTTTTGGATGGATTTGATTAATTTTATGAAGTAAATTGTGTGCTGAATTGGAATCGCCCGAGATAAGAAGTAAACAATCGTCTACATAACGGAACCAGTGTAAAATCTCAGAATTTTTTGTGATATAGTTGGATTCTAAATGATCCATAAAAACATCAGCTGAGAACAGGGATAAGTAACTACCCATTGCTAGACCATCAGGTTGTTGGTAAAAGTTGTTACTGAAAACAAAGTAATCTTGAGATTGACAAATTTTGACAATATTTATGATAGAAGAAGTGGTATTAAGAGTGACAGATTTATTTAAAAGAAGTGAGTTAACCAGACTAATAGATTCATGTTTGGGTACTGAGGTAAATAAATTGCTAACATCAAAGGAAAGCATAGTAATATTCGGATTCAGATTAATAAGTTGAGTTTTTCAACTAATTGGCGAGAATTCAAAACTGTAAATTGGTGAGTGAAGTTTATAAAGTTCTTAATAATTTTTAGAATGCATTTAGATAAAATGGAAACTGGGGTGTTTATGAAACTATTAAGTGGGATTACTTACTTTTAAGTTCACTGATGATGGACTGATAAGTACGAAAACGTTCTGAACGTAATCCTTTTGGATTTAAATTTTTTTTTTAAATTCTTATTAAATATACCAACTACACCAGGGAGTTTTACTTCACGTTAAATTTTATTTAAAGTTAGTTTAATATTTAAGTAAAATACAAATAACCTGTTAGGTATATTTATTTCTTTGAAATTATATAATAGAAGTACAACTTCTTACGTGCGTACAAAGTACACACACATTCTTTTTTTTTTCTTAATAAGTCCAAGGCATTCAAGTTTTTTGAAGTTATATGTCTTTAGACGCGATTGAGAGTAAATTTTTATTATTCTGGGAGCATAAGCACATAGACAGTGTGGAGTTCTTTGCTAATCTTTTAAATTATAGATGTTGCAGCGCAAATAAGGTATGAAAATAATATATTAGTGTTTGTAGTAAATATATTATTTATTATAATTGTTGTGTCTTTGGATTTGTCTTCCTCGGGAGTTAGATAATATAAGTATCTACCTATTATAACATCTATATACTTCACTTGATCTATTTGTCACCGTGATTTGTAATTATGTCCGAGATGGCACATAAACAGAGCGATGATACATTCGTTGGTAGAGCATTCTACCACAGATCGAGGGGTCCCGGGTTCGAATCCGGACGATTCATATTTTTTTTTAATTTTTAGTATTGTTTTAATAAAAAATTTTTGAAAGTGGTAGGTAAGTATTAAAATTAGTTTAGTATTTAAATAAAATACAAATAAACTGTTTAGTATATTTATTTCGTTGAAATTATATAATAGAAATATAACTTCTTACGTGCGTACAAAGTACACACACATTCTTTTTTCTTGTTTCGGGTGTTGACTATTTCTTTCGGATGTTTTCAAAACTTCTTCTTCTTTTAGTTCCTATTCGTTTCGAATATTGGCGATTATTCTGGCTATAATTATTTTATTAACTGATGCTTTAAATAGATTAGTTGTTGTTGTGGAGAACCATTTCCTCGGGTTCTTTAACCATGATATTCTTCTTCTCCCAATTCCTCGCTTTCCGAATACTTTACCTTGAAGGATTACCTTCAGTAATCTGTATTTAGTGCCGTTTCTCATTATGTGTCCGAGAGCCTCTAACTTTTTTCCTTTTAATGGTATACATCATCTCTCTTTCTTTGCCCACTCTTCGTAATACGGTCTCGTTTTCAAAACAGTTGTATCTTATTACATCTGTTAGTCGATACTATTTCTAATATACTTTGACAACATCAATTCTCTAACCTCTTAAATCTATATAAGTCGATCGCTTATAGAGTCCATGTCTCCTAGTCGAATAACAAGGTTGACAACAAAAAACAACATATATGTACTTCCACTCTAACTTTTCCCATGCACGAAATTATTCACGAACTACTTTTTAACTCTTTTTAACTCACAGAACTCTAGGTCTCTTTTTAACTCACAGAAACTAGTATTGCAAAATTAAGCCGCTTTTCCATAGAAAGCGCAATAAGTTGAAAGAGGATACACAATATCGAATGTCTTTGATAGCTTATGAATTTTGAAGTTTATAATTTTCAATGACAGACAGTTTTTTAATTTATTTATTGTTTATTTGGTTTTATAAACCAATAAAGTTTTATTTATTTATCAATACAGTTTATTTGGTTTTATATTTATAAAAAATAAATATAATATTTCAGTGAAATAAAGGAAGAGTTGCGGGACTGACTTTTGGGTCCCCAGACAAGAACGAGTATTAGTAATATTGTAGTGTTGATAACTCAATTTGTGAAGAATTTGAATTTGTATCACTGTTTCCCCAAAAGTTTGATATATTAAAAATATTAATTGTTTTTAATGTAATTCGCTCGATAGTTTTGTATTTTTCAACCTTAGGTAATAATAAATCTTCTGAACAATAGTAGCTTTGTTGCTGTGACTTTTTTAAATTTATTTATTAGCGTTCCATATTTATCTTTATATTCGTAATAGTCTGTATGGTGTTCAGGCTGTTTAATGTTGAGTCCATCAATCTCCTCAATAGTGAAAAAAGATTAAACACTTCAGTAAATTAACTTTGTTAAATACGTTCACGCGACAATAGCAATTTCCTAATTATTATCACTGACACTCTGACAGTAACTATCAATACGAAACATCGACGTACGTTTCACTTTATTGTTTTATTCAACTTGTTTGAAAATTAACCGTGACGCATGGGAAAAGTTGGAGTAGAAGAACATTATTGGCATTGAGCAACTAAGTCTTGGATTATTATTTCTCTCTGCAGAGAAATGACTTAACCTTTAACTACACGCGCTGGCGTATTTTGTACGCCAGATATAAGAATTCTACTGCAAATATATTTAAAAATTTAATTTTTGACCCTGTTTATCTATTTAACCTATCACTGGAATGTGCTTTACAATTGGTTTTAGCTTCGTTAAAATCGGCGTTCCGAGAAGATCGTAATTTATTATTTGTTGTTTCCGGTGGTGTATAAAATATGCCACGATGTTAGTAATATAAGTACATCTTTTAATTGTTTTTTAGTCATTAAATCATCTTGGAGGAGACTACTAACTCAGTGAGAGCTTTATGAGTGGACTGTTTAGCATAGGGTGAATTTAAAATAGAATAAAAAAAATAACAGTAAAAAAACCAGACCTTAAAGTAAATTGTAATAAAAATATTTCCTACCTTGTCATTTCTCGTTGCACAAGCTGGAGCAGGCCTGCTATTTTTCGTACTGCTATTGCTGAGTAGTATAAATCACTCGCGAGGACTATATTGAGTTTCTATACACTTTTCGGAATAATTGTAAGTGACTGTTAACCAAGAGAGTTGGTTGGCGAATTGTCTTTTTAAAATGAGGCGAGTAGGCAGGTAATTACATACAAAAAACTTTAAGGTTTTTACTTGAAAATAATGATAAAAATTAATACATACTCACTGAATTAGGTATTGGCCTACTCGTATATACGGGGTGTCCCATAATATTGAAAAGAAAATGAATTAAAATATTCTTTACAAAAACAAGAAAATTAAAAATTGTTATTCCTACTTATGTGGACGAACCACAACCGCCCACCACAATACGCAGTATTGTTACGGCTCAAAAGGCAAAGGACATAATTTTACTATAGAGCGTTTATATATACCACTATTAGTTTTCACTGTGGCCACTCTAACTATACCATCAGATCCAGGATGAACCTCAATTATACGGCCCAAAGGCCATTGTAGCGGGGGAATATTATTTTGGCGGATTACCACTAAGGTACCTAGTTGGACGTTTGGAGACGGAGAATTCCATTTAGCCCTTTGATGAAGAGTTTGGAGGTACTCCTTAGACCACCGTTCCCAAATCTGTTGGTGCAACTTATTTAATAATTGCCAACGATTCAACCGATTGTGCGGAACATCGAGCAACGTTTCTTCGGGCGGAGCACTCAAAGGCTCCATGGTCAAAAAATGTCCTGGAGTTAACGCACTAAGATCGTTTGGGTCTGAACTTAACGGGCATATTGGCCTCGAATTCATGATGGCCTCAATTTGAGAAAAAATAGAATAGAATAGAATAGAAATATGCTTTATTGTCATGAAAAATTTAACAATTTTATAGACAAAGCTTACAAGAATCATAAATAAGAACAATAACAAATAACAAATACAATTTACTAAAATATTATAAATCGTCCATATAAATAAAAATAATGAAGAGAAACAAAAAAAAAACAGTAACAATCTATTGCAAAATTTAAAAAAAAATTTTTGCAAATTGCATATTCTACTTTAAGAAATGTAATAATTTAAGTTAAGCTGCTGCATATGACACTCAAATATACATTAAGATTATACTTATAAATAAGAATACTGTACTTTTTTAATAGTATATAACTCTTCAAAAGTTAGTACTTGTTCTCCAATTGTGCGAATTAAATGACCCTTTACCGTCTTAATATTAGATTCCCATAAACCTCCAAAGTGTGGAGAAGAAGGGGGAATGAGATGCCATTGAATAGATTCATGAGAAGCAGCTTGTGATGCCAATCTGTTAAGTTCTGCTCTGGCTCCAACAAAGTTAGTGCCATTGTCACTATAAACATGTTGACATCGGCCTCTACGACTGACAAATCGCTTAAACGCAGCTAAAAACGCGTCAGTGGATAAATCAGATACGAGCTCTAAATGAAGAGCTTTTGTTGAGAAACAAATAAAAAACGACAAATACGCTTTAAGAGTTTGAGACTTTCGAAGTTTGGAAGCTCTTATAGGAAAAGGGCCCGCAAAATCAACTCCAACATTACTGAAAGGTTTTAGTTGAGATATTCGAGCTAGCGGTAGATTTCCCATTAACGGAACTGGAGACAAAGGATTCACCTTAAAACATTTAACACATTTAGACAGTACTCTACGAATGGCTCGTTTGGAAGATATAATCCAAAAACGCTGAGAAATTAGGTATTGAACAGTTTGAAGCCCGGCGTGTAGATATTGCAGATGAGTAGATTCAATAATCATATCAGTTAATTTACAACTGTTAGGAAGTAATGCCGGAAATTTGCGATCATACGAAATGGGCGCATTAGTTAGGCGACTACCTACACGTAGAATTCCCTTTGCATCGATAAAAGGTGAAAGCTTTCTTAAATTTTTTGGAAGCAGCTGTTTATCTTGGATAAAATTTATTAAAGTATTAAAAAAGATCTGCTGTGTTCGTTTAACAAAAACCAGTAAGGAGTTATGTTGCTCCAATAAACTTAAACAACCTATTTCCAGATTACCATATCGGTTTTTGGTTACATAATGGAAAAAACGAATAATGTAACACAAACATCGAACACACCTATTTAAAGACGAATGACGATCCAATAAAATATCTAAAAAATTATTGGGAATTTCAGCAATCAATGCGACAGTCCGCACTTCCAAATTTACATTAGTAGACTCCTTTGAATTAAGTTCAAAGAACGTTAGCGGATCAGATTGTAAGTAGGTTGGCCCCACCCACCATTTGGAACAGTTAATTAACTCAGAGGGTAAGCAACCCCTTGAACCAATGTCAGCAGGATTTTCTTCAGAAGGAACATAGTGCCAACATGAAGAAGTTACTCGATCCTGCACAAAAGCTACTCTATTGCTCACAAAAGTTTTCCACTGATGAGGGGAAGATTGTAACCAACGTAATGTAACAGCAGAATCAGAATAACAGTATATTTCCTTGATTTCTACTTAATCTTTAATAACAGAAGAAACAAAGGAGACTAGTCGAGCCACTAAAACCGCAGCAGACAATTCTAATCTGGGAATAGTAAGTCCCTTATTAATGGGTGCGACCTTAGATTTAGCTATAACAAAAGAAACAAAAGGTTGGCCTGAAGGTGATAAGCATCGAAAGTACAAGACAGCGCAGTAACCTTTCTCGCTAGCGTCACCAAAACAGTGAACTTCTAAGCGTAAAATATCGTCAATTAATAAACCACGAGTTAAATTTAATTTACTCAAATATGCTACATCATCAATGTATTTTTTCCACAAACGGATAATTTCTTTTGATGGAGCATCATCCCAACCAATCTTTTGAGTCCATATTCTTTGAATAAGGTGTTTAATTAGAAATGTTATTGGAGATAAAAATCCAAGAGGATCAAATATTTTTGCTAAATTGGACAAAAGATGACGTTTTGTACAAGAAGAGTCTAAAACTTGAACTTTAAAAGCAAATGTATCCGAAGAAGCGTCCCATTCCAACCCTAATACTTTAAGTGTTTTGGACGAAATATCATCATTAAATGTAAGAGGTTTTATTGCTAAATCTGATACAGCTAATCCTTTCAATAAATCGGGTACATTACTGGACCATTTTTTCAACTCAAAACCTCCTTTGGCAAGTAAGGCAATAAGTTCGTCTCTTAGTGCTAAGGCATTTTCGAAACTAGGACAGGAAGAAACGATATCATCAACGTAGGTTCCAGTTTTAAGTGCCTCGGCTGCTAGAGGAAACGAATCCCCGTCATCATTAGCCAACTGATGTAGACATCTAATAGCAAGATAAGGAGAACAAGAGAGACCATAAACAACTCTGTTGATACGAAGATCTCGAACAGGTTCAGAATTATTAGAACGCCAAAGTACTCTTTGATAATCTGTTTGAGTAGGATTAATTAAAATTTGCCTATACATTTTAGAAATATCGGCCGTAATTACATAACCATGCAATCGAAAATTAATCAAAATTGTACAGATGTCAGTCTGAAGCTTAGGACCAGTGAATAATTTGTCATTGAGTGAGGGTTGATTTGGAAGATGCCCGGAACCATTAAAAACGACCCTTAATTTACTTGTTAGACTTTCAGGTCTTAAAACACAATGATGCGATAAATAGTAAACATAAGGTGAATCGAAGTTATTCAATGGGACAGGTTCCATGTGACCGAGCTCAACAAATTCCTTCATAAAGGTGCGATATTGGTCATAAAGTTCAGGAGATTTTTGAAGCCTTCTTTCTAATGAATAAAACCTACTAAGAGCAAGTGATCTAATATTAGGAAAGACAGGATTTTCTTCCTTAAAAGGTAGATCTACTACAAAGCGTCCTGAATGTTCACGCGTATAAGTATTCATAAACATATTTTCCACTTTAGCGTCATTAGGAGCTAAGTAAAAAACTTCAGGGACTGCTTCTAATTCCCAGAATTTCTTTATTTGCTGATCCAAAGAAACCGTATCTTCAACTTGGCAAAATAAAGACGTAAGAGTAGGTGCCTTTGAAATATTTACTTTTCCCATAAGCACATAGCCAAATATAGTATTAATTGCATCAGGTTCATCTTGATTGCCGTAAATACGTCCATCCAAAAGAATTGTAGAGAATACATCAGCTCCTAAAAGAATGTCTATGGATCCTCTACGAAAGAAGTTATCATCTGCTAACTTTAAATTAGCAATATGGGGCCAAGTATTAACTTCTAAATTACATAAAGGCTGATCCTCACATATTTTTGTCAAGACTAACGCATCGGTTGTCAAAATAGGAGAAGATTTACGTACTGGTTTAAAAGAAATGGTAACCCCACCTAAATTAGTGTTCGACTGCATAGAACCTAATCCTTGGATGTTAGCTGAAGTTTTCATGGGACGTAAACCTAAACGCCTAAGGGTCTTTTGACAGATGAAGGACGTCATGCTTCCCGAATCTAACAGACACCTAACAGGTTGGTAGTTACCGTGACAATCAAGCACCTCAATACATGCAGTGGAAAGCAAAGTACTTTTATCAGCGGAAGAAAAACACACAGAAACGGATGATCCAGTCGTTGAATTTAAAGTGGATGCCGCCGAATCTTGAACATTCTCTTCTTTCTTAGAAGAGGAGAAGCAAAGTAGTGTATGATGTTTTTTATGGCACGAGTGACAAGTCCATGTAGATTTGTATAGGCTAGAACGATGTGATCCAAGACAGTTAATACACATCTTGTTCTTTTTTATTAATTGAAATCGATCTACAGGAGATTTTGCCAAAAAAACGGAGCATTTATAAATGGCATGGGTATCATTAGTTTTACAGATAGAACATTTTGGTTCAGGTTCTGTTTGAGCAAGCAATGATGTAGATTTGGAAGAATTAGGTTTTTTAGAAAAGTTAGATTTTGGTTTAGTGTGAAAATCAATATTATCTAAAGCGAGACAACTTTGATTTAAAAAATCAATCAGTTTTTTATAGCTTGGGATGGTTGAATTATTATGAAAAAGCTCAAAACGTGTTACTAAAGAAACAGTTAATCGTTTTAAAATCATTTGAACAAGTATAAAATCCCAATGTACTGTGGGTAGTCCTAGCTTATTTAGAGATGCCACATTTTTCGAAAATGTATCTAACAACTTGCGTAGTTCTTTTGGATCTTCTGAAGTCAGTTGTGGTGAACTTTCAAGGTTATTCCATAAATTGGCAGCGATTACCCTAACATTATTAAACCTTTCACAAAGCAGATCATAGGCAATTGGATAATTGTTTGCTGTGATATCAATATGATCCACAGCATCGCGCGCTGCACCCTTTAAACACGATAGTAACAAATTAAATTTGTCAATTGGTTGTAAGTAAGTAAGAGTATGAACGCGAGCATCAAACTGATCTATAAAACTTCTAAATTCAGTTATTTTTCCACTGAAAGATGGCAATTCCGGTTTCGGTAAATTAAAATAATTTATAGGTAAAGGATTTTGAGACTGTGAAGTTGATGTAGTTTGCTGACTTGATGTTGAAGATTTTCTAAAGGCTTGCACGTATGTTAATTTAATTTTATAATATAATTTGTCAAAATTACTACGGCAATCATCTTCGACTTTAAATAGCGCGTCCTCATTATCTTGCTCAGAAACTAACATAATTATTTTATTATGAAGATCATAAAAATTGTCACGAATTTTTTCCAATCCTTCATACATAACTTCCAAAACCGGGTAAAAATTCTTATCGTCAGCAGCTACCTTTAAAGCAACAGCATGAATTTCAGTCATTTGTTGCACTTCAACTTGTCTTAAAGATTGATATTTTTTAATTTTATCTGCCATTTTGTAAATTTAAATGTAGAATTAATAAATTTAGAAAAATATGAAATTAGCGTTAGGAAATAAAATAGGTTCACCACACGAAAATTAATAAAATACAACCGAACTTTGTGCTAATAAAATAGAAAACTATGTCCTCTGCTATTTGAATATTTATAGACAAAAAATAATTATAAAACATAAACCCTTTAAATAAAAATTACTGTGTAAAATAAACACACAGTTTCATCTATAATAGAGTCAACCTGTATAATAATTATTATAACAAAATTTGTCTATTGGCCGACGTTGACAATTTAATAATAATTACTTTTACATTAATGTGTTCCTTTTTTACTTAAAAAACAACATTAACTGAGGTATAGGTACCACTAACGATCGGCACAAACAAAAAACCAATTTACTAATTGATACGTGATTTTAATTTTGTAAAGAATATTTTATCGCCTTATGTTAAAGAATAACAAAAAAATAAAGTCAAAGGAAATGCGGTTAAATAACCTGAATTTGATTCTGATCTTTGTAAATTAGCAAAGTATGACAATAAAATCAAACAATTCAGGTTTAAAAGAAACTTTCCCCGACTATATTACCCTCTTAGAAAAATGAAAAATGCAAGAAAAAAATATAGAAAATGGATCTATCAGGCTCGTAACGGATCAATAAATCATCTTGGAGGAGACTACTAACTCAGTGAGAGCTTTATGAGTGGACTGTTTAGCATAGGGTGAATTTAAAATAGAATAAAAAAAATAACAGTAAAAAAACCAGACCTTAAAGTAAATTGTAATAAAAATATTTCCTACCTTGTCATTTCTCGTTGCACAAGCTGGAGCAGGCCTGCTATTTTTCGTACTGCTATTGCTGAGTAGTATAAATCACTCGCGAGGACTATATTGAGTTTCTATACACTTTTCGGAATAATTGTAAGTGACTGTTAACCAAGAGAGTTGGTTGGCGAATTGTCTTTTTAAAATGAGGCGAGTAGGCAGGTAATTACATACAAAAAACTTTAAGGTTTTTACTTGAAAATAATGATAAAAATTAATACATACTCACTGAATTAGGTATTGGCCTACTCGTATATACGGGGTGTCCCATAATATTGAAAAGAAAATGAATTAAAATATTCTTTACAAAAACAAGAAAATTAAAAATTGTTATTCCTACTTATGTGGACGAACCAGTCATTATGGGACAAAATATATTTTTCTCAATAAACAATACTTTTTCTCTCATGTAAAAAATCACATTTTAAAATTTTTTTTTATTAGAAATTTTATTTCTCAGGGGATCATATTCCAGTTATAAATCCCAATTGACTTACTGAAAAAGAACTCCAAGCATTCTCTGATGCCGAATAATGTTTATAACAAACAACTAAGTGTATTTTTTCAAAAAAATATAAACAAAACCGTTATTTTTAAGTGTATTCTCTTGAGGCGTATAAAGTACACCACGCATGTACTTATGTTATAACTTGATGCGCGGGTAGTTAAAGGTTATTCTTTATTTGATACAAATATTTATTTACTTTCTCTGTAACTGCATTATAAACTACAAGAGTTTCTTTGACGAGTTTTTTTTCAATATTATGATTATGATAAATTTAGGTTTTTGCGGTTATTTTTTGAACTGTACACATTGCATACATTTTTTAATATTTGAAGCTGTACTTGCAGGTCCTCAAAATTTGTTCTGAAAATCGATTCTCTATATAAATTGACTAAAAGTAGAAAGAGTATACAGCCTTGACCGGCGACTTAGGACCTCTTTTTTTTAAGTCAGTCTGTAATTCTAACCCTTGTTATTTATTTGTTTCCAATAAAGATCAAAGCTATAGAGAAGACATGTAGACACAGATTTATATCCAAGTTTTGTGATAGTAAATAGCAACGGTTAAAATTCTTTTATTTGCGGTAAAGTTTGTTTTTTGTATACTCCCTGTTTTAATATATGGCTCTCAGACATGGACGTTTACAAAAGAGAATATGGAAAAATAGCAAAGACAGAAGGAGCCATGGAAAGACAAATACTGAACATTAAACTATCAGACAGGAAAAGAAACGAATGGATCCGTAACAAAACAAAAGTGAAAGATGTCTCTACCCAAGTAGCAAAGCTTAAATGGAAGTTCGCCGGACACACCCTACGGCAGAAGAATGAACGATGGACTAAGATGATTATACATTAGAGACCGTGGAACCACAAACGAAAAAGGGGAATGCCACAGATGCGATGGTCAGATGACCTGACACCAAGAAACACACTGGGTCAAAATGGATGCAAATTGTCCAAGATAAAGAGGCATGGAAGAAGGAAGAGAAGGCCTATATCCAAGGATGGATGTTTAGGGCTGATTAGATAGATAGATAGATAGAAAGTTTAAGTTCGCAAAGTAAATGGTTGTCCTTTTATTTAACAAAAATGCTTTAAATATTCTGCATTTTTCTAAAAAATATTTTCATCCTAAAAACTAAGACTGAGGGTACTTTTCAAAGTAGATTTATTTTTATTCAAATATTAATATTGAAAGTTATATCTAGTTTACCATATTTTATTTATTATACACCTACGAAACAATAAGATATTTATATATACATATATATTTGCTTACCACAGTAATCTACCGTTTGTTTTAGATCGTTTTTTATATATCAAAAACCGAAAGTGACGGCAAGTTCGTATGAAATTTTTTTGAGGCCACTGGAAACCAACGTTTGGCTTTTAATCATCTTAACTGTATGTGTTATTCTTATACTAATGAAAATAGTGTTTTCCAGCGAAATGATTCTATTACCTGATAAGAAAGTAAGAGTTGAAGAAACAAATTTTAGTTTCTTGGTATTATTTGCCATGGGAGCATTTTGTCAACAAGGTAACTCAGTTTAGCTCTATTATGTTTAATTTTAAATATATTAAATACAGTGCAATTAGAACGAAAACATGCATTGTTTCGGAATAATTCAAACAAGGTTATATTTTTCTAAAACTTTTTTTGTTAGTTTATATACATGTTAAAGTAAAAAGTTCTACTCACAGGTTTTGCCGCTAATTGTTTATTAATTGTTGAAAAAATGACAATTTTTTTGTATAAGTAATTCTAAAAATATCGTTTAATTCATCATTTTACTTTGATCAAATATGTTTCTATTTTGTTTTTGATTATATTGAATCCGAATATGGCAATACAATTTGAAAATTCTTATACACTAGATCTTATACAGCATGTCTGCGTAGCTAGGAACCATATAGGAAACATTTTTATTATCAATTTTACCAAAAAATGTTATTTTCCAAAAGTGCTCTGCATAGCCTAAAATCTAAAACTCAACCATCGGATATCAAATTTTATCAATTTTATACGAGGTGTCAAAAATATGAATTTCGTTAAAGACTAAAGTACCTTTATATTCCAGAATAATAAAAATTGTTGTTATGAAAAGTTATTTGTAATTAAAAACTATGTTTTAATATACAATTACATCCTTGTAATTAAAAAAAAAATAAATTTTTTCTCAAATTACACGATATCCATCATCATTTTGTTACATTTATGATAACTATTTTACTATCAATTTTACGAAAACAAGTTATTCTTCATAAAATGCTCTTCCTGGTCTAAAATCTAAGATACAATTATCAGATATCAAACTTTTTCAATTTTATACGAGGTGTGTAAAAAATATGAATTTTTCTTAAGACTGAAGTGCCTTTATTATTTACAATATTTTTATTAGAAGGATGTAATTGAACACTAAAACATATTTTTTAATTAGAAACAACTTTTTTTATTAACGATTTTCCATATTGTGAAATATAAAGGTATTTTACTCCTGAGTGAAATTAATATTTTTTGACATACCTCATATAAAATTAATAAAATTTGATATTTGATGGTTGCATCTTAGATTATATACGTTGCAGAGTATTTTATAAACAATAACTTTTTTTCGTAAAGATGATAATAAAAAAGTTATTAGTAGGTTCCAAGTTACGCAGACATACTGTATAAGAGCTAAAAAAAATTTTTTTTGTTGAACATTTATTATTATTGAAGCTTATTATTAAATGTATTTTAGGTAAGCTTTACAGAAAAAAGTTTTGATCACTTTGTATAAACATTTTTTTAGCTGGTAATTTTCGGTTTTTGTATTACATTTTCTCAAAAAGAAATAGATTATTTCATTTCTAAAGTAAAATAATTTTGTGCATTTTATAGATTACAATCTAAGCTTTAAAAAATCACCTACAAAATTGTAATAAATCTGTTCAAACTTACGTAATACCGTCTTAACATGGTGATAATTCTGTAATACTACGAAGTTTTCAAAAATTACATTTTTTGAGACGTCATATCAATTGAATTAAATTTTTGAGATTTTTTTTGAACGAAACATCGTTTAGTAAGATGTTTGAAAGGTAAGTTGTACAAAATTGAGAGTTTTATAAGAAAAATTGTATTAGTTACACATTTTTAAATCATTTTTAAACAAAATTTATATAACTCTGATTTTCCGCCCAGACTGTACTTATGTCCACAGGCTTTACTTCTTTTTATTATAACCATAAGATAGCTTAATTATTCTTCTTTCATGTCCAATTTGTAAAATTTCATTTGATCAGTTAGTTAAAGAATTACATTAAAATATCTCAACCGTGCACTTCTCCTAACGCTAGTTTACAGTGCGCCAATGTTTGTGAAAAGGGTGACTTTAACGTTATAAATAAAAAATTATAGAAGCTACAGATTTAATTTTAGAAAAATCTTTATGTAAGATTTTTTTTGTAAAATTTTCTGAATTTGTCAATGGTCAAGTCAGTTTTTTTCTAAAGTTTATATTTTCGGAGTTACTTAAAAAACATCTAATTTCGCAGTTCATTTGTTTAATAAAAAATGAAGCACCCACTTCTCGAGTAGAACTTTTTGATATGTTGTTTATTAAACATTTCTTAATCAAATTACAAAAAGTTCTATCTTATTTGATTTTTTCCGAAGTGAAAATCTATATGCACTCCCCTAAAATTTAAACAAACATTTCAACTAAACTAAGATTAAATAAAATTGAGTACTTAGGACAAAATTATGTGATGAGAGGGCAAAATTACTCATTATTATAACTTATTATGCAAGGCAAAATTCGAGAAGAATATCGTGGCTTAAGGATTTAAGACGTTCGCTGCCCATGGCGCACGAGTAGCGTCACGAATGTTTTATCACAGGTACCGATGACGCATAAGTGGCGTCAGTAGTACTGTTTACTAAATGGACGATTTAAGTACGTGGTACCAGACCAGCCAAGTGGCGCTTGCTCAAGATGGACACCGAAGGTGTTAACAGGATTCGCAAAGCCATGATGATTTCCAACCTTTGATAGAAGATGGAACTTAAAGAAGAAAAGAAAAGTAAAAAAAATAAAGTATAATAAATCAAATAAAATTACTAAATCCAGCGATTATAGTTTTTAAAAACAAATACAAGCTTATTTATATCGTTTTTCCTTTTTTACTAAATTTTCATTTAACAATTTCTTTATAGTCTTCTTGGTTAAACATTAGTTTCCCTCTTGAGTATGTTTTCTCTATTTTAATGATTTTTTGTACGTTGTTAATAGTAATCTAGTAAATTATCACGTAAGTGGTGGTAAAGAACATCAAATAGGTGGAGCAAAAATTGTGCAAATAATATAACTCGATAAAATAACAAAGTATTACATGAAAGACTAACCTAGTCTTTTTAAGTCTATTAGTTTACGGTTTCTAATATACTTTGACAACATCAATTCTCTAACCCCTTAAATCTATATAAGTCGATCGCTTATAGAGTCCATGTCTCCTAGTCGAATAACAAGGTTGACAACAAAAAACAGCATATATGTACTTCCACTCTAACTTTTCCCATGCACGAAATTATTCACGAACTAGTTTTTAACTTTTTTAACTCACAGAACTCTAGGTCTCTTTTTAACTCACAGAAACTAGTATTGCAAAATTAAGCCGCTTTTCCATAGAAAGCGCAATAAGTAAAAAAAGGATACACAATATCGAATGTCTTTGATAGCTTATGAATTTTGACGTTTATAATTTTCAATGACAAACAGTTTTTTAATTTATTTATTGTTTATTTGGTTTTATAAACCAGTAAAGTTTTATTTATTTATCAATACAGTTTATTTGGTTTTATATTTATAAAAAATAAATATAATATTTCAGTGAAATAAAGGAAGAGTTGCGGGACTGACTTTTGGGTCCCCAGACAAGAACGAGTATTAGTAGTATTGTAGTGTTGATAACTCAATTTGTGAAGAATTTGAATTTGTATCACTGTTTCCCCAAAAGTTTGATATATTAAAAATATTAATTGTTTTTTTATGTAATTCACTCGATAGTTTTGCACTAGATTGTACTATATTGAACTATGTAAGTCATATTAAATTTTGAGCAATACATATATGTAGTACATTGTTTCACGGTTTTTGCTTCAAATTTAAAAAACCGCTTGGATTGACATGAAGTTTGGCATACACATAGGTAGCATGTCAAAGAAGAAAAGTGATATTGTGATGATGTGTGCTTTTGCCCTTGAAGTGAGTTTCACCCCTTTTCGTGGGTGAAAAAATATATGTTCAAAATAAGTCCAGAAATGGATAAACTGACTAATTCTAAGCAACGTTTGTTCTGTTTCCTTTTTTCACTAAGTTAATACTTTTCCAATTATTTGCGAATAAATATGTTCATTTTTCTACAAAAAATATACACGTTTTTTGGGCGGTTTTTTGCAAGTAACCCAAAAATAGGGCAGTCGATGAGGGTATGTGGCTCCGAATTCCATCCTACTATATCGATTCACGTGATATTTTCACAGTAAGTAGGGAATAGCCCAAGAAAAAAAGTCTACCCTATGCCGATGTGTGCTTTTGTCTTGGAGGCGGTTCCCACCCCTTTTCGGGGGTGGAAATTTTTTTGCTTAAATAACTACGGAAGTTGCTAGAGAACCTAATACTAAGCAAAAACTGTTCTATAATTTTTTTTTCGAAAACTCGATACTTTTTGAGTTATTCCTGGTTGAAAATTGGCCATTTTGCTTAATGCATAGATTACCTTAAAAATTATGCATCTAACTAAAAAAACTGTATAAAACATTTTTGTAGCTTATAAAATAACAAAGAGATTCTTTCCTTTATGAATCTTCTAGTTATAACACAAAAAGAGATATGGTAAGTGAAAAAAACTTGTTTTCCTGGTGCATGCTCAAATCAGTGTATTTAACTTGAAATAACAGAGAAACGGTCGATTTTAGGTGTATTATGCTACCAATAACTTTTGTTGTGCTTGAAAAGATCTTTAAAATAGGCAATATTAAATGGCGATTACATTCAAACTATGCGAGATAAACTGTAAAAAATTTGATGACTAACGTATTTTAAGAAAAAAAATGAGAATTTTATTTAACCCCTCATCCACAAGAATTTAAATGCATCGTTTTCCTTCTACAATACATTTTACTATAGTTTTCTTTTTATGTTCAAAAAGTTGGGCGCGTTTAAAATGAATGGTTAAAAAATAAGATCACAAATTATAGAGCGCATTTTTAAATTTTCTTAAAAATCTTCCTATTTCTCCATGTAACTCGAAAATGATAAGAGATGTCAAAAAAAGATGCCATACAAAAATGTAGGTTTTTTCTAGATAAACATTTTGATTTCAATTTATTATAACGTATCTCTTATAATTTTCAAGTTACATGGCGAAAAAAAGGAAGATTTTTAAGAAAATTTAAATATGCGCTCTATAATTTAATCTTATTTTTTTCAAAAACCATCCATTTTAAACCCGCTCAACTTTTTGAACATAAAAATAACACTGTAGTAAAATGTATTGTAGAAGGAAAACGATGCATTTAAATTCTTGTGGATGAGGGGTTAAATACACTTCTCAATTTTTTTCTTAAAATTCATTAGTCATCAATTTTTTGCAGCATATCTCGCTTAGTTTGAATGTAATCGACATTTAATATTGCTTATTTGAAAGGACTTTTCCAGCACAATAAAAGGTATTGTTAGCATTATACACCTAAAATCGACCGTTTCTCTGTTATTTCAAGTTGAATACACTGATTTGAGCTTGCACCAAAAAAACAAACTCTTTTTTGCCTACCATATCTCTTTTTGTGTTATAACTAGAAGATTGAAGAAGGAACGAATATCTTTGCTTTTTTATGAACCACAAAATATGTTTCATATAATTTTTTTAGTTAGATGCATATTTTTTAAGGTATTCGCAAAAAACCGTTTGAAAAGGTGTTATATTTCAATGAAAATGGCCAATTTTCAATCACGAATAACTCAAAAAGTATTGAGTGTTCGAAAAAAAAATTATCAAACAATTTTTGCTTATAATTAGGTTCTCTAGCAACTTCCGTAGTTGTCCAAAAAATTTTCCACCCCTGAGAAGGGGTGGGAACCGCTCCCAAGACAAAAGCACACATCGGCATAGGGTAAACTTTGAATAAAGATATATTTTTAGGCTATTCCTAAAATTTCATTAAAAGCCATGCAGTAGGATAGAATTTGGAGGTAATAACCTGTTCTTGCTCTCATTGACTGGCGTATAAGTATTTTATCGAAAAAAACATTCTCAGCAAAAACATAACTTCTATAAAATTAAAAAAAAAAACGGTGTATGCATGAAATCTCTAGAACCAGTAGAAGGAAAGTTGTAGCTAATGAAAAAGAAGTTCATACATCAATTTTGAAAGGGAATATTTTAACGAAAAATAACCAAAAAAAGAACTTTTTGGGCAAAACTCATTAAAACTTTTTTAAAGTGTTTAAAAAATATTTATTTTTGCTTTTTAAAAACGTTTTTAGCATCAAGAGTAAGCAAGTTACGCTCAAAATGATGTTGATACCTTTTTTGGTCAATAAAACTTCCCCACAAAAAAGGGGCGGAAAATCACCCCCTAATTAGCATCTTAAATAAAATTAATCGTTACCGCTTCACAAGTTACTTTACTTTTTTATTATTTACATGATCTATAAAGTTTATCGGTCAAATGGCTTATTTTTTTTGTTTGGTTTTGAAATAAATTTATTTTAATTTTTAATTTTGAAAAAATTATTTTTGTTTTCAAAATAACCTAAAATTTTAGGTCTGGATCCCGCGTATGAAAAAAAAGTTGATTAATAGCAAGCTGAAAATTTGTTAATAGCTTTATATATGGGAACACTGGAACATGGGAAGTTTTATTTGTCTGACTAAATAGCAGTCTGATTTTTGCATGAGAGTTTAATCTCTGTTCGGAGAGTTTAAGTCTGTTCTGTCGGACAAAATAAATGTGCCGTTTTCGTGGTCTGACCGTTCCAAATTTTTAACCTGTTCCACAATTAAAACTGCCCCTGTTACAGTGTTCCCATATATCAAAGTTTATCCGACTAGACATCCTTAAGCTATTAACAAATTTTCAGCTTGTTATTAATCAACTTTTTTTCATACGCAGGATCCAGACCTATTTGTTAGTGATAGCAAAAATAAAATAAGAGCAAAAAAAGGAAGATATTGCTTTTCAGAATATATTGGATTTTATGCTTTTCTGTAAGACAAAAATTGGAAGATATGGCTGTTCAAAATTTGCATACACTCGTGATTATTGACTAGTTCAAGCCCTTTCAACTAGAGCCCCTTCAAAAATAAGCACTTTGAACCAATGGAACTTACAGATAATATAAACAATATATGCATGAGTAAAGCAACTTTTGAAGTGGTAACGAGTAATTTTAGTTGGGATGCTAATTAAGGGCTGATTTTTTTGCCATAAAAACTGGAAACATTTTTAAAAACAAAAATAAAGTGTTTTCCCCAAAAAATGCTTCATTTTTTGGTTATTTCACGTTGAAATATTCGATTTGGAATTTGGCGAGTATGAACCTATTTTTCATTAGTTACAACTACTTTTTTACTGGATCTAGAAATCTCATACATACATCATTTTTTTAACTTTTTTATGGGCTATATTTTTGCTAAGAATATTTTTTTAATAAAATCCTTTTTGAGTTATTTACAAAAAAAACCGTCTAAGAACGTGTTTCTTTGTTGAAAAATGAACATGTTTGCTCGCAAATAACTCGAAAAATATTAACTTAGTGAAAAAATGCTATAAAATAAAAGTTGCTTAAAATTAGTCAGTTTATCCACTTTCGGACTTATTTAGAAAATATATTTTTTCACCCCCGAGAATGGGTGAAAGTTACCCCTATGGCAAGAGCACAATATCACTTTTCTTCTTTGACATGCTACTTATGTGTATGCCAAATTTCATGTCAATCTAAGCGGTTTACATTTATACGTTTTAACTTTTAACAGGGTGTCCCGAGAAGATTGGTCATAAATTATACTACAGATTGTGGGATCAAAAATAGGTTGACTGACCTACCTATGTATATACAATAGTGTACACAAAAAAGTTACAGCCCTTTGAAGTTACAAAATGAAAATCGATTTTGTTTCATATATCGAAAACAGAGATTTTTTATTGAAAATGGACATGTGGCAATATTATGGCAGGACCATCTTAAAAAACACAACAGTGAAATTTGTACACCCCATAAAAAAATGATGGGGGTTTTGTTCCCTTAAACCCCCCCAAACTTTTGTGTACGTTCCAATTGAATTATTATTGTGGTACCATTAGTTAAACACAATATTTTTAAAACTGTTTTGCCTCTCAGAATTTTTTCGATAAGCCAAGTTTTATCGAGATGCGTCTTCTTTTTTAATACGTTTAAATAACAATTTTATGGGGGTTTCGTTCCTTTAAACCCCCCAAATGTTTATGTACCTTCCAATTAAAATTTTATTGCGGTACCATTAGTTAAACAAAGTGTTTGTAAAACATTATATATAAATTATAAATTTTTCATATTATTACCAGGTCTCTATAACCGTACTTAACCATATACAAATATGTGGTGTATTTGACAAATATTCAAAATACAGTGGAACCTCGATAAGTCGGCCCCCGATAACCCGGACCGATTTTCATCAGACAAACATTTCAACAATAAAAATGTATGTATTATGTTAAAACATTTTATCTGTAGCCGCTTCTGGAATGTCTTAAAAATATCGAGTTTCATTGATAAAACTTGGCTTGGACCATAATATAATATTTGAGAGATAATGGGTATATGTATGTGTAATTTGAACTATATGGTAAAAATGACTCATGGCACACGGCGGCAGCGGCGGCAGAGCGACGATCATTATCCATTATCAGGCTATCGCAAACAACAGGCACCTTTTATTCCTTTATTTATTTTCAACTGTCTTTTAAAAAATTATTTTTAGAACAATGGTCTTTTAAACTTTAAACAATGAAAGAGCCACTGTTCTTAAATAACATAACATCGCGATGGCAGACGAAATTGACACAACCGAAACTGACTAAGTTTTTTTACCTAGAAATGAACAATACTCTATCTATACTGTCTATACTATACTCTATACAATATACAACTATAATAGGTAAGTTAGATGTGTACTGTGCATATATATTTCATGTTATTTTAATTATAACGGACTTTATCTATAAGTATACCGTATTTTATTAATTTTTACAATGCTCTCCGGCTTACCCGGATTTTCGATAACCCGGATCGGCCGCGGTCCCGATTAATCCGAGTTATCAAGGTTCCACTGTATCTCGATAAAAACCGGCTCGAGAAAGTACTAACAGGCAAAAAAGTTTAAAAACAGCATGTTTAACTAATAGTACTACAATAATAATTTAATAGGAACATACACAAAAGTTTAGGGGGGTTTAAGGGAACAAAACCCCCATAAAATTCGTATGGGTGCACAAATTTCACTATAATGTCTTTTTCAAGATGCTCCTACCATAAGAATGCTACATGTCCATTTTCAGTAAAAGATCTCTAGTATTTTTCGATATATTGGAAAAAAAATTTTCACTTTGTAACTTCAAAGGGCTGTAACTTCTTTTATATGCACATTTGTACTAAGGTAAGTAAGGTTCAATCAATCTATTTTTGAACCCAGAATCTGTGGTATAATTTATGACCAATCTTTTCGGGACGCCCTGTAAAAATATGTACCTACTGTTACTATATTTATCTTTAACTTTTTAGGAGCTGCTTGTTCTCCGTTTTTCTTTAGTAGTCGTATACTGGCATTCTTTGTTTTTCTATTTTCCATTTTAATTTATCAATTTTACTCCGCCAGTATAGTCTCATATCTTCTGCTTGATCCTCCTAGAACCATATTTAATTTGAAAGATTTAACTGAAAGCCAACTAAAAATCGGAGTTGAAGATATTTTAATAGATAGAAACTATTTTGTGGTAAGTAAGTTAAATCAATATGTCACATTACTTTTAAATTCTATATAAGTACCAAGAGGGGCAAAATTATGGAATAAATTCATTTTATCTAAAATGGATGATTTTGGAGGAAAATCCCGAAATAGGTCGTTTTTTATTTTTAAATTACAATTTTTTGGTATATATTTCATACTAGTGACGTCCTCCATCTGGGCGTGATGACGTAATCGATGATTTTTTAATGGGAATAGGGGTCGTGTGGTAGTTCATTTCAAGGGGTGTTCAATCCTCTATTCAGTAATATAAATATTAATATTTATATAGATTTATACAGGGTGGCCAAAAAAATTATTTTTGAATTAAATTAATTGACGCAACAAGAAGAATGTATGTAATTTATTTAACTCAAAATACATTCTACTGCTGTCAGAAAATAGAGAAAAATGTTTATTTGGCAAATAAACATTGCCAGTCGCTTAAATTAAATGTGCAAACTGTCAAGAGGCAGGTGAGACGTTGTTTGTAATTTGATTTAAGCAAAAAAAAATGTTTTTTTATGAAATAAACTTTTTTTTCTGATAGCGCAGCAGTAGACTATATTTTGAGTTAAATAAATTACTGATATTTAATTACTTTCAATTAATTTAATTCAAAAATTATTTTTTGGGTCACCCTGTATAACTAGTGATAATAGTGTTCATTAGTATTTATATTACTGAATAGAGAACACCCTTTCAAATGAGCTGCAACACGAGCCATATTCCTATTTAAAAAAAAATCATCGATTACGTCATAACGCTCAGATGGATGACGACACTAGTATGAAATATAATATACCAAAAAATCGCAATTTAAAAATAAAAATCGACCCGTTTCGGGATTTTTCTTGTCGTTCATTTTAGAGAAAATGAATTTATTCCATAATTTAGCACATCTCTGTATATTATATACATTAAGTAATTTGTATGGGAAATAAGCCACAATTTTACTAAAAAATGAATTTATTATTATATACATTTTACTTATTACCTGCATTCTTTAAAATTCGTTTCCGAAAAGTGCAAAACTACAAGTTAAAATGATTTTTATTAATTTTGCAGTATATTTGCGCAATTCTTCCAATTAAACCTTCTCCCTTCGTCCTTCTTCGCACGTCCTCATTTCGTATATATATTATCTCACAGAAACTCCTAACTAGTTCGATGGCCCTCTGGGTTGCTCTTAACCTATTGGCTGATGACTTTGTAAGTGTCACGGTCTCCATTCCATTTTTCATAACCGCTAAAATACAATTGTGGAATACCCATTTATTTCAATTTATTGGTATCTTTTAGTTTCTCAACACAACACTAAGTCTTCCTACTGCTACCCAAGTCATTAGAATTCTTCTAGTTATCTCTGCCGTTTAATTCTGCTTACCTAGTTTGATCGTGTGACCTAGGTATATTATACTCTTCGACACTGTAGATGTCACTCTCTAGCTCCACTGTTGTACATACTCTACAACAGTGATCTTACAAACCAAAATATCCCAGGCACTAGTCTCTTTCTCCATGCTGACGACACGGCTCTACTCACAACAGCTACACGATACAATCCACAACTCATTGAAAGAAGAGCTCAAGCTCTGTTAGACGCGGTCGAGGAATGGTGTTATAGGTGGAGAGTTACGCTGAACGCGAATAAAACAACAACAATTGTGTTTCGCGCCCGATCGTGTCACTCAGATTCATCAGAAATGAAGACGACCAATACCCACTGAGAAAGATGGGAGAAAGGCTTGTGCTCAGCCCAACTGCAACCTATTTGGGAGTTCTGTTTACCAGGACTCTCAACTGGGATGCAGATCTAAAAGGTAACTTTAGATAGGGTAAGAAATAGAGTCAGACTTCTCAACCCTCTCTCAGGGAGAATTGGCAAGACACACACGAAAACTCTCATCCACACTTACAAGACCTATATTCGACCCATTATTGAATACAGAGCAGATCTCTACAGCCTTTTCAGTAGAGCACAAAAAGTGAGGTTGTTGCGAGTGGAACGTAGAATCCTGCGCAGAGCAAACTACGAGCACTAGAGATTCCCGTCTAATGAAATTCATAACCTTTCTAATATCCACACAATTATCGAGAAAGTAAACCCTCTGAACAGGAACTTCACATCTAAAATAATCAACGGTCCCCTCTCTGACACACAATAATCTCTAAAATGTTCCTGTTCTTCTCTTGACCACGTATTCTGCCACCGAAAGCCCAAACGGAAAAAGATTCACCCACCGTCCGCTCTAATGCAAACATGCATTGACGAACTCCCGGCAGAATACGAAGAAATCCTTGAGGCTTCCCCGCTAGCCTACCGTACCCTCCTCTTCTAACTCCTCTTCCCTACCCCGAATAGGAAGAAGTTGTTTTTTGCGGTTTTCCAACTTCATTGCACAATTATACCTGTTCGACCTAAGAAAATAGCCGCAACTATTTTCTACCATTTGAACTCACACTGTCCACACAATGCCCAAAACCACCTCCTGACCGCCGACGAAGAATGCAGGCTTGCCTGTCCATTGTACAATGGTTTCTAGTGAGCTTGGTTGAGGGCAAAGCACGGACAGTACACACATTTTTAAATGGAACCAACACCAATACCATAAAACTTTCTTCTCTGATCTCTGACAGTCAGCTGAACCATCACCGTCTGGCAACAATCACGCCCAGGCCAACCACACCTTGCCCCAGTGTTTTTTCGGACTGTTTGCTTTTTCTGCTACACAAACAAAATTCAACACGTACCCTGAAGAGGACAAAATCCTAAACAGAGACCACTCAATGAAATCCTTACAAATAAAGTAACCCTTTATCCTTTCACGAAACCCACATTTAGTACGTAGATCTCACTTCTATCTAAGCCGATTGTGATATTTTGATTTGTCATCACTTTTGTTTTAAATATTTAAATTAATTTTTAAACTGATTTTCGCAGATTCTTGTTTAAGCTCCTTTAGCATGTAGATTAGTTCCTCTATATTCTTGTTTATGAATATTATGCCATCGGCAAATCTTAGTCATCACCATTCTCTTTGCCTTATCCCTATGCGAGGTCGGCTTCCCTAATCGCATTTCTCCACACAATTCTATCTTGGGTCATATCAATGTTAATCCCCTTTACAAACATGTCCTGCCTTATCGTCTCCCCTAGGTCTTCTTTGGTCTTCCTCTCCTACTCCTTCCAGGAATCTGCACTTCAGCTATTCTTCGTATTGGGTGATTAACGTCTCGACGTTGAACATGATCAAACCATCTTAACCTATGCTCTCTCATTTTGGCATCAATTGGTGCCACACCTAGACTTCCCCTAATATACTCACTTCTAATTTTATCCTTCTTTGTCACTCTACTCATCCATCTAAGCATTCTCAATTCCGCCACATGCATTCGTTGTTCCTCTTTCTTTTTCACTGCCCAACATTCAGTTTCGTACATCATAGCCGGTCTTATGGCTGTTTTATAGAATTTTCCCTTCAGCTTCATTGGAATTTTTCTGTCACACAACACACCACTCGCTTCTTTCCACTTCATCCATCCAGCCCTAATTCTACTGCATGTATCTCCATCTATTTCTCCATTACTCTGTAATACCGATCCTAGGTACTTAAAACTATTGCTTTTCACAATCATTTCACCATCCAAAGATACCATTTTATTTGTAGTAACTCCATCTTTAACTGAACATTCCAAATACTCTGTTTTTGTCCTACTAAGTTTTAAACCTTTTTCCTCCAGAGCTTGTCTGCACTGTTCCAGTTTTTATTCTAAGTCTCTTCCACTATTATCCACTTATTAACCCGCCAGTGGTCGCTATATGAGATTTTCTCTCACGGTTTCAGAAAATTGCGCACAACTTTTTTTCTGGGAAAATATACGCGCTGTAGTTCCTTCTAGTCTCCTAACTATCCTCCCTCTACAATCTAATAGACTCGTCCACTCAGATAGTGACTCAGTTTACTTATTATCACCATATTGTTGAGTCAGTGCGCTTCATGTGAGAGATTCTCTCATCAAGCGACCACCGGCGTCACCAACTGTGTATAAAAATTAATTTTATTTTTCCCGTTAAAACCTGAAATAATATCCTTTTATGATGTAATAAAAGGCGCCGTGGATGTGGTCGATGATAGGAAAATCCGATATTCTGTTTCACTGGTTAGTTGTAGATGGTCACTTACCATATATTTTTCAATGTTAAATATTGGCGGCATCAATAGTCACATTTTATATAAAGATAATAATAATAAAACCGAAAAACGTCGTGTTTTTTAAAGCAAATGGCTTTATCGTTGATGAAACCTCATCTTTTTTATACAATTTTGTAAAGAAAGGCAAAAGTTGGATATGTGAGAGAAAATCTCACGCGCGACCACTCGCGTAACAATTTACCTAGCGACCAATGCCGGGTTAACACTACATCATCAGCATACATTAGGCACCATGGAATGCTACCCTGTAGTTTCGCTGTTATATGGTCCAAAACTAATGAGAATAAATAAGGACTAAGCACCGAGCCTTGGTGCAATCCTACTTTCACCTAAAATTTATCTGTCTCTCCCACACCTGTCCTAACACTGGTCGTTACTCCCTCATACATATCTCTCACAATCTTTACATATTCTCCAGGGACTCCTTTCATATTGAGTGCCGACCACAGAATCTCTCGAGGAACTCTATCATATGCTTTCTCAAGATCAATGTATACCATATGAGCGTTGGTCTCGTTATTCCTGTATTTTTCATCAGTTGCCTTACAATGAAAATTGCATCTGTTTTTGATCTGCTCTGCATAAAACCAAATTGATTATCGGATATTTTGGTTTCTTCACGTATCCGTCTATCAATTACTCTCTCCAATATTTTCATGGTGTGGCTAAGTAGTTTTATAGCCCTGTAGTTTGTACATTGTTGTGTGTCTCCCTTGTTTTTGTCGACAGGTACTAAGATACTTCTTATCCATTCGTCTGGCATTTGTCCAACTTCCATAATTCTATTAAATAGACCTGCTAGCCAACTTATTCCTGTCTCTTCCAATGCTCTTCATACTTTCCCAGGAATATCATCTGGTCCGACTGCTTTTTCTTTCTTTATTTTTTGAAGCGCTTGAGCCTCGTTTGTTATTTTGGCAACCATAGCTGTTACTGTCTCCGTTAACTCCATAGGCTGTCTGTCAAATTCTTAATTTAATAAACTGTCAAAATACTTTCTCCATCTCTTTTTTTGACATCCTTTTCGTGAATTAGTATTTTATTATTTTCATTTCTGATACATCTAATATGATTAAAATACCTTGCTTTCTTTTCTCTCTGTTTGGCTATTTTATATATCTTTGCTTCGCCTTCCCTGGTATCAAGTTGATCGTATAGGTTTGAATACGCTTCTGCTTTAGCTTTTGCTACTGCTACTTTCGCTTCCTTTTTGGCGACCATATAGTTTTGAAGATCTATGTCCGATCTGGTTTCTTGCCACTTTTTATATAATTTTCCCTTCTCTTTTATTTTCCCTTGTATTTCATTTGACCATCACCAAGTCTCTTTAACCTCAAACTTCTTTCCTGGCGTTTTCCCAAGTATTTCAATAGCCGTCTCTCTAATAATATTGGCCATTTTTCTCCAAATTGTGTTAGGGCTTCCTTTCGTGTTCCAACATATTTTTTACTATTCTTTCCCTGAATAGACCTTCTTTCTCATCTTTTAGCATCCACTACTTGACCTTTTGTGGTCCTCTCCGATATTTTTGTTTAGTTTCGCTTTCTACTTCGATGTCCAGAACAAGCATCTTATGTTGTTGGCTTACTGTCTCACTAACTATTACCTTGCAGTCCTTGCATTCACGTATGTCTTCTTTCCCTATCATGAAGTAGTCTATTTGGGATTGATGTTGTCCACTTTTGTAGGTAATAAGTTGAGTTTCTCTCTTTTTAATGAATGTGTTAACAATCGCCATATCCAATGCTGTTGCTAATTCAAGCATGCCATTTCCAGCTTAATTTCTAGTTCCAAAGCCTAATCCCCCATGTATTGTTTCACATCCTGTCTTTGCTTGGCCCACATGTTCATTGAAATCACCTCCTATTATAACTTTCTCCTCTGCTGGAATATCACTCAGTACGTCTCCTAAATGGTCATATGAAGCTCTTCTTTCATTCTCACCCAGACCTGTTTGAGAGGAGCATACACAGCCTGTCCAGCCCTGTACTGCCGACGCACTGTAGCCGCACTGTTGAAAGTTCACAGAACTTTCGAAAACCGAAAATATTGATGACGCGCTACTGTTGCCTCTTAATTTAACTTTGCACATACGGTATAAGTAATTGGCATCTAGCATAAATAAAATGTTTTTTTTTTGTTTGGTTTTAGCAAACTACTGATCCCGATGCCATCGAACTATTCGAAGTTAAAATAAAGAACAGCAATAACAATTCGGGCTTCTATTCACCGACAGAAGGTTTGGAATTGGTAAGACAAGGAGGATTTGCGTTCCATGTAGAAACCAGCACGGCGTATCCAATAATTGAGGAAACGTTTTCCAATCAAGAGATTTGCGAGTTAGAGCAAGTGCAAATGTATAGAACTCAGCCTATGCATACAAATTTACAGAAGAATTCACCTTTCAGAGAAATGATGAATTACTGGTAATCATATTTTTCATTATGTAAGGAGATATTACTCACCATACTAAGTGAATAAGGTTTGATATTAACACAATATAAAATTCAATATAATGTGAGCTCCAAAATCAGTTTGGGAAACGGAGCTCATTAAAGAAAGTTAATCCACTAACATCACACCTTATTGCCCTCTGGAGATCTTCTGTTCTCTTAAACCATCCAACCGTGCTATAGAGTGAAATGATTCCATTATGTTTAATTTTCCGTACGCATATGGCTTGGGTTCAAATCTGCAGCAACTTGCCTAGTGACCAACCTTCTTCGAGTTTGGCAATTGCTCTTGTTTTTTTGCGCGTCATTTAAATACATTCTATTTAGGTAGGTATTTTGTAGGGAATTTGTAGAGATAGTGGAAGTTGTTGAAAATAAACGTGGACGTTGTAAATTCTGTTAATTTAGGAAAACGCATGTTTCGTTCCGTTTTTATAAACATTTATACGCATGAAGCATATACGTACTCGTAGTACCTATTAGTATGATACAGTTGATCCAAAAAAAGGCATAACCCAGACATCCAAAGTAACAGTTTTCCTTCAACACCAAATTGTGCTATATAGTCCACATATTGGTTAGTAAAAGGTTACATCATTTTGAGCGTCGGGTTCCGGAGGGGGGGGGAGGTGGGGGAGAAGTCAGTAAATTAGGAGCTTTTTACGTTTTTCATCAATATTTCTTAAACTATGCGGTTTAGCGTAAACAATGTTCTATACAAAAATGTTCTACACTAAATTTTAAATAAAAAAGGTTGTATACATAATCCTTCTAAAATGAACCGTTTCAAAGTTATGGAGGTAGTACCGTATAATTGGTCCAAAAAAGGCGTAACCACGTCAGCTCAAATTAAAGTTTTCCTCCAACACCAAATTATTCTATATGGTTCTCATATTGTTCAATAAAAATAACACTATTTTGAGCGTAGGGTTTGGGGGGAGGTGGAGGGAAGAAATCAGCAAATTAGTAGTTTTTTTCGTTTTTCGTCAATATTTCTAAACCTAAGCGGTTTAGCGTGAACAATAGGGTCTAGGACATTTGGCCGTCGCCGTTTCGCCGTCGCCATTTCGCCGTAGCCGTTTCGCCGTCGAGCCATTTCGCCGTCGCCGTTTCGCCGTCGAGCCATTTCGCCGTCGCCATTACTTGTATATAAGTTTTGAATGGTTTTCGAAAGATTATTTTTCGAACACTTTTGCATAATGAGTTTTTTATTTTTGATACAGTAAAAACAATTTAAATTGAAATCCCTTTTCTCAATATTGTTTATTTCCGGGAATCTGATAATAGTCGTATTTTTAATACTGTAAATATTTTATTTTTCAGACGAAAACAATGTATAGTTGAATACGAAAATATAACTTGGTTTAACTACCAACATCAGCATTTTATTTACACTGACTTTTAGTATACAAAAAGTTAGTATGTTATCACGTTCTTGTAAACTTAACCAATGCCGGGATGGCGACGGCGAAACGGCCGACGGCGAAGTGGCTCGCGAAATGGCGACGGCGAAACGGCGACGGCGAAGCGTCCCAGTCCGTGAACAATATTCTATATAAAAATATTCTACATTAAATTTGAAACATAAAATCAACGATTCCGGAGTTACAGAGGTTGTAAAGTGGAGATTTTCCATATTTTTTATATTGTTTGGACAAATTATAATATTATTACTGAAGAAACTAATTTTTTAACAAAATTGTGTTTTCTAAATATAATTTGCTAGTTCATTGACCGGTGGTATGTTACTGATAAGCCCTTAAAGGAACGTTAACCTCACCAAGAGGCTTCTACTCTACAGGCCTAGGTCATATAAATCTTTGGTACGGAGAAACCCAATCTGAACTTTCTATGGACAATGTCGCATGAATATCTTTCCAACAGTAAAATTTCGTTTCCAATTTAATATAGAACATTTTTGTATAGAATATTGTTCACGCTAACCTGCTTAGGTTTAGGAATGTTGACGAAAAACGAAAAAAACTACTAATTTGTTGATTTCTCCCCTCCACCTCCCCCCAAATCCGACGCTCAAAATGATATAACTTTTTACTGAACAATATGTGGACCATAAAGAACAACTTGGTGTTGGAGAAAAACTTTTATTGTGGATGACGGGGTTAGGCCTTTTTTGGGACCAATTATACTATACTACCTCCGTAATTTCGGAACCGTTCGTTTTAGGGGGATTATGCATAGGACCTTTTTGTTTAAAATTCAATGTAGAACATTTCTGTATAGAACACGGTTCACGCTAAATCGCATATTTTTAGAAATATTGACGAAAACCCTAAAACACGCTTAATTTACCGATTTCTCCCCCATCTCCTCCCCAAACACGACGCTTAAAATGGTGTAACTTTTTACTGAACAATATGTGGACCATATAGAACAATTTGATGTTGAAGGATAACTTTCACTTTGGATGTCTGGGTTTGGGTCTAGTTATACCATACTATAAAATATGTGCAATGAAATTATCTCAACAAACTTACATCGTGTCTGAAATGAAATGTGTTAAGAAAACAGTTTGCTTTTAATGGCTTATTAATTTTATGTTAAAATGTTTCAGGGTGTTCTTTTTAATTATAGTTAACTTTATTTTGGTAGTTTTAAGCGAATTATGTTATCTAAATGATTCTAAGTGATTCCGAAAAATGATACATAATTTATGTGGGTATTTGAGGCCCATCCTTCCATTCTTGTAAGTTTTTATCACGTGTCTTTTGCAGGGTTAATGTCCTTCGATCTGTTTCGGTTATTTTGCTTTTTACTACATTTTTACGTCTTGTGACAACCAGAACTGTAGTAATATATCTTCTGATGATCTTCTGACTATATTTTTTACACTATAATTTTAACAGTTATTTTGAATGTTATTTTTCAACTTTGTTTACTTAAGGTTCACAGATGGTACTAGTGGTATCTTTTGTAATTATTTTAATAATTACACCAAAAATAAGAAAGATATAATTTCAGTTCAGTGCTTCTATGGATGTGCTCTGAGTAGATTCATGAAATCGAAATGCGCATAAGCACATAGTATAAGTCCCTAAATCTCAATAATCTTTTACTTAATAAAATAAATATTCTTCATATTTTAGCATGTTTAAGCAAATGGAGAATGGGAATATAGACCGATTGAGAAAACATTGGGACGCAAGACAGCCAACTTGCATTGAAGGAGCTAAAAAGCAAGAATTTAACGTGAGCTTTAAAGAATTTTCCTGTGGTCCAGTAGCAGTTGGTTTGGGAGTGTTGGTAGGGGTAATATGTCTATCAATTGAGTACCTAAAGCTTAATAAGAACAAAATATTACACTCACTGAAGAATGCATGGCAATTTAAAAATAAAGGAACTACGTACCCGTTTGTAAATTGATCAAAATAATAATATTATTAGTACATAAATGTAATTTTCACTACAAAACATTATTATTAGCAAATATTGTAGGACACTGAATAAACTTCAAAGCATTTAAATGGTATTTTATTTATTAGCTATTTCCTCTTCTTCTTTGTGTATCTCATCCCTTAAGGACGTTGGCATTCATTAAGGCGGCTCCACACGCAACGGAAAAACCGAAGGCATGCCTTGAGGCGCCAGGCCTTGATAGTCCAGAGAAATAGGGTTTTTGTCGGGACACTTGAGCAGCCAGATTGAAAATGGGTTTTTTGGGTACTATATACCTAGTACATTATAAATACAAAAATTCCCGTCACAGTTCGGACGTGAATTTCAGTTATTAACAAATAAATGTCAAAAATGGCAGTTTTTTCGTCTAAACCGCTACAGGTAAAATACTCCAGTCGGGTTAGACGAATAACAGGCCTAACCTTGCATATTTTTCTAATCTTTAGTAAGGGTCAATAGTATTATAAATTTAAAATCTCGACTGAATTCCACTGTTGCGTTAGCCGCCATCTTGATTTTAAACGAGAACTGTTTTTGCTCAATATCTCCGCCATTTTCAATTTTTTGACAAAAGGTGTAGAAACTGAAATTGTTGAAATAGCGATTTTCTATAATTTCATTTATTATAATTTTTTTCGCGCGGTCGATATTTTCCTAGTTATGAGGGGAAAATAGTGAGAGTTGGAGCATAATTATTGAATTATTGAATTATCCCGTTTATTATTAGTTTTACAACAATTATGTACCTATACAAAAATGAAGAGAATTAAATTCTACACAATTTTGATCTCTTTCATTTTTTTGCTTAAATTAATATTTAAAGTAGTACGTATGCGGTAATGGCGCGAGCGTAAGACCGGATTGATTTTATAGCAATTGTTTTTGTTCAATATCTACGCCATTTTCAACTAAAATTGTTCAAAATAAAATTTCCTACAATTTCTTTTTAAAAATTTTTTTCATGCAGTTGATATTTTCCGAGTTACATGGGAAAATAGTAAAAAGTGGTGGGGGAAGCTTAATTATTGAATTGAATTTTGTTTCCGAGCTACCCCAAATTTTATAATTCTATCGTTTAGGAGAGATTAATAGTAGTGTAAATTTAAAATCTCGACTGAATTCCGAGGTTGCATTAGCCGCCATATTGATTTTAAATTAGAACTATTGTTGCTTAATATCTCCGCCATTTTCAACTTTTCAACATAAATAGTGGGAAAGAAAATTGTTGGAAATGCAATTTCCTACAATTTCTTTGGCACAATTTTTTTATAAAATCAATATTCTCCGAGTTAAGGGGGAAAATAATGGAAGCTGAGGGGAAGCATAATTATTGAATTGTCTCATTTATTATTAATTTTACGACATAATTGTACATAAAAAAAATAAAGAGAATTATATTTTATACAATTTTTGAGACTTCCAATGAAACATCAACCAAACTAAGTATATAAAAGACATAAAAAGACATTATATGCATTAAGTTCACTTAATTTTATTAACTAG
Organism: Diabrotica virgifera virgifera; assembly: GCF_917563875.1. Taxonomy (NCBI): domain Eukaryota; kingdom Metazoa; phylum Arthropoda; class Insecta; order Coleoptera; family Chrysomelidae; genus Diabrotica; species Diabrotica virgifera. Next base: position 143,913,854 of record NC_065450.1, read on the forward strand.
CGGGTTTGATTGGTTGAATTGGTCTGTCGATATTTTAAGTTTTATGTCAGCTAATATATCGTGATGTTTCAACAATTTTTTTTAAATTTTGGACCCTGTTGGGGGAGAATTTTCCCATTTCCCCCCTTGTAGACCCGCCACTGGTTCATCGAAAAATTTTAGTAAATCGTAATTGCAACAATTTCAGTTCTTACACTTTTTGTCGAAAAGTTGAAAATGGCGGAGATATTGAACAAAAACAATTGCTACAAAATCAATCAGGTCTTACGCTCGCACTTTTATCACATACGTACTACCTTAAATATTGATTTTACCAAAAAAATGTACGGCAACAAAATTGTACATAATTTAATTCTCTTCATTTTTGTATAGGTATATATTTGTTGTAAAACTAATAATAAACGAGATAATTCAATAATTCAATAAAGATGCTACAACTGTCACTATTTTCCCCTCATAACTCGGAAAATATCGACCGCACAAAAAAAATTATAATAAATGAAACTATAGAAAATCGCATTTTCAACAATTTTAGTTTCTACACTTTTTGTCAAAAAATTTAAAATGGCGGAGATATTGAGCAAAACCCGTTCTCGTTTAAAATCAAGATGGCGGCTAACGCAATGGTGGAATTCAGTCGAGATTTTAAATTTATACTAATATTTAGCCTCCCTAAAGATTAGAAAAATAAAATTTGGGGCAGCTCCTAATGCAATGTCAAATGCTATCCCGACTAGGCTAAAAATAGAGTAATTAAATATCTTATTTAGAGCATTCGCCTTTTAGTAAATGAGCAAAGGCAGTTTTTCAATTTTTGGTTCGATCATTTTTTTGCTTCGCTAATTGCAAAATAGGACTAAAATTTCGAAAATAAAAAATTTGCTATAACTTTTGCGAAAATACACTTAAGCCTTTAATATTGCATAAAAAGTTGAAACAACCAGTACGTACTATTCACAAAAAATTTCAAGACGGTTCGTCAATTAGTTTAAATTTTATTCAATTTGATTATTCCAAAGAGGATTTTTTTGCAATGGTATTGTTCAGAAAATAATAATGATGCAGCAATTATGTGGAAACCACATGAAAGAAGAACCCTTATATTTTCAAATCATTTAAGAAAATCAATAAAAAGTCATTTTTGTCACTCCGAAAACATTTTACTAAAGTAAAGTCATTTTTGGCTTAAAACAATTTGAATTAGCTTTGTTAAGGAGGGGGTATGGTTTGAAATCAACATATCAAACACATTTTTGTGAATTTTTTTCGAAACTATGGTAGAATTATTTTATTTTTAAATTAAATAAACACATTAAGTACAATTCAAAGAATATTTAAGAAAAAATTCAATCCAAAATATTGAAAAATAAGCCATTGGCGACAAATTTTGGCAGGCAGCTCAAAAAAAATGGATTTTGCGGTGGACATCAGAACTCATCACTGGATTATACGAAACAAAAAATTCAAAAAGATTTTATTAGCTTATGAGTTTCACGAGGTAACAACGTCGAGTTTTTTATTTTTAATGATTTTTGAATTTTTGGTATCACTCAAAACTCAAAAATACGAAATTTTTGATAAACATTTTGTGAAAACCAACAGATTTAATATTGTTGAACAAAAAATAAGCACAAGACGAAAAATATCTCGACGTTGTTACCTCACGAAATGTCTAAAGGAAATCTGTGCAAAATATCAGATAGATCGGCCGAGTAATTTTTCAGTTACAATGTCCACCGCATTTGAAAAAGCAGTTTTGAGAAAAATGCGTTTAAAGTTTTGACAACTGCATCTTCATCTTCTTATTTGTCTGCCAAATCGTAAAGTGATGAACATTGGAATATGTTTTTTAAATTGGGGAGTAATCTACAAAAGAGAAGACGAACAGTTGTTTAACGTTTCTCACTAGGCTCAAGCGTGCTGGCGCGAAGCCGCGGCAAAGCGAGTCGAAGGTAGGGATATTCAACACCCTGTATCTCTGGTAATTTTACTCCGATTATTTTGAAATTTTCAGAGTATTCTTGAAAGTATGCACTTTTATTTGAAATAATAAAAAAAATTAAATATTTCAAACCATACCCCCTCCTTAATATTGACTGTAGAGTAAATCTACTTTGGAATTTCAAAAGCTGGTATTTTTACAATAATTTTTAAAGAATCAAGTTTTCGCCTAGGTTAATTGCTGTCAATGTTAACCACTTTTATTATTTATTTCACAGTTACTTCAATATACATAAAATTCTCCTGTAACAGTGTTTGTTATCATACTACTCCGAAACGGTTTGACCGATTCTTATGAAATTTTACACGTATGTCCTGTAGGACTGAGAATAGGTTTTAATCTACTTTTTCATACCCATAAATTATAAGAGGGGTTGCCTCCCTGACATTGTTTTAAATTTTTTGGACAAAATTGTTTACCTTAATTTTATATGGTGTAGATTTAAAAAGTAAATACAACCCTTAATTTTAACTCTTCTATCACTATCTATTTTTTATTAGCCATCTATATATTTACATATATAAAATTCTATGTCACAGTTTTTAGTTTACATACTCCTCGGAGACCGCTTGACCGATTTTTATGAAATATATAGGTATATTTGTTAGTTGTTAGTATCGGTCGTAATCTATTTTTCATATCCCTGAGTGAAAAGGGGGTTCCCCTAACATTTTGTAATGTTAGGTGGGGATAGGTGTACATAACGTACTCTGCAAGATTACGAGTACATACAAATTAAAAAATTATGATCAAAATCCATCAACAAGCTCCGGAGATATTAATCGCAGCATATGTTTGAAGAATTAATTTAATTTTTTGAGCGCACGGATTTTTATAATTCCACTCCACCAACCACGAATCGATTTCGTTGGGACGTCATTTTTGAAGCTTTATTAACCACTTTGTTGAAGTTCAAAGTTTACTCAAACTTTTATACACAAACTATATACCTTGAACTTCAAAATGGCGCTAGTTATGTTGCTTAATTATTATAAACAAAGTAGCTTTAAATTAAATAAAAAAAGTGGCTGACTTTGACCGTAATTAACATAGGCGAAAAGTTTTTCTTTTCTAATTTATGTAAAAATATCAGATTTTCAAATCATAAGGTAGTTTTAGTGTAGATTTAATATTAACAAAGTTATTCAAATTGTTTATAGGCCAAAAATGACTCCACTTTAGTAAAATATTTTCGGAATGATAAATATGACTTTTTAATGATTTTTTTAAATACATTAAAAATATAACTATTTTTCTTTCACGCGGTTTCCACAGAAGTGCTATATCATTATTATTTTCTAAACAATAATATTACAAAAAAAGCTCTTTGAGAAAAACAAGTTGTAAAATTTAAAGTAATTGACGAATCGTCTTAGAATTTTTTGTGCATTACGAGTATATGGACTGTTTGACTCAACTTTTCATGCCATATGAAACTTTTAAGGTCATTTTAGCAGAAGGTATAGCAAATTTTTTATTTTCAAAATTTTAGTTTTATTTTTAAATTTCCGAACAACAAATGATTGGACCAAAATTCAAAAACTGCCATTTTAAACCTTTGCTCATCTACTAAAAGAAGGATACTACAAATAACATGTTTAATTACCCTATTTTTACCTGTGGCGATTTAAACGAAAAAACTGCCATTTTTGACACTTATTTGTTAATAACTAAAATTCTCGTCCGAACTGTGACGGGCATTTTTGTATTTATAAAGTGTTATGTATACAGTACCCAGAAAACCCATTTGCAACCTGGCTGCTCAAGTGTCACGAACATGGTATATTTTTGCCTTATTTCCCTGGCGTATGAGGCGAACCAAAAAATGTGCTGGTCTCCACACACTACGGAATTTACGAAGGCCAGCCAGCCATAAGGCACTCCAGTGTGTGTATTCTCGCAATGGTGTCAACAAATGATGCTTCTTTGATCTTTTTTAATTCTTTCCGAAAACTGCTACGCATAATATTAATTTTTTTAATTACACAGTCCTTGTTAGCTAGAGGTTCCACTTCTCTCATTTTCTTTCGCTAAACTTTGGTAAGCAACTTCATTTTTTATACGATCATGATAATCTTTTGATGTAGTTTGTCACAAGCACGGCGTATCTCTGAGCATATCTAAAAAATCATCTTGATTTTGCTTTGCACGGGCCATAATTGTATGATAAAACTGAATGGAACAACAAACACAACTAATACACTTGAAAACGAATCACCTTGAGGCCTATCTCCCGACCCCTCCACACAGTCCGATCGGTCTCGAGACGCGGAGGCCTTGAAACAAGACGAATAATATTTTGTATTGAAATTTCCGGCCTCCACGCATGAGATCTGCAGGAATACCTCAACAGAATTCTCCATACACACATAGAGATTTTCCTTGAGGTCTTTCGCCTCAAGGCATACCTTCGGTTTTTCCGTTGTGTGTGGAACCGCCTCCACATTTTACGGCCCATTGTACTCTGTCTGCAGCTGTTCTGAAGAGTTCTATTGTTTTTTCCTCCACTGCTTTAAATTTTTCAACCAGTACCTGCGTCGTCTCCCCAGTCATCTCTTTCCTTCCACTTTCCTTTGTATACCTAATTATATCAACTCATAGTTTTCATTTCTTAATATGTGACCAAAGCATCTCATTTTTCTTTCCTTTATAGTGTTGAGCATTTCTAATTCTTTTTTCATCTTTCTTAATGTTTCCGTATTTGTTACGTATTGTGTCCACATTCTTCGATAACATCACATCTCAACCTGGCAAATATTTTTTCAGTTGCGTCCATAATTGTCCAGGTTTCAACTCCATATAATACTTACTTACTCCGTGCCGTTACAACCCTTCGTGGATTTTAGCTGACTCGACAACATGCTTCCAATGTTTTCTGTCTTGAGCAACTTCTATTGAATTCTCCACAATCATAGCTCAGGCATCCTGCTATATTATCTCGCCACCGGAGTTGAAGGCGTCCGCGTGGTCTTCCAGTTGGGACTTCCTCCCACACCAACCTTACTGTTCATTGGTCACAATCTCTTTTGAGGTGTCCTGCCTATTGGAGTTTTCTGGACATTATTTCTTTTATGAAGTTGGCGTCTGGGTAAAGTTCTTCGAGCTCTTTGTTCGTTCCTATACTATATTGTCCTGATTCTTCATCCAGCATGGGCCCAAAGACTTCCCTTAGGATTACGGGTCACAACGGGTCGTATGATTGTTTTATACACTTGTATCTTCGTACATCTTGTTAGTTGTTTCGATTTGATAAGGTGTTGAGGGCAAAAAGACATCTGTTACCGGCCTGTATCCTATTGTTTATTTCTTGTGATCCGTTATTGTTTTTAGTTATTGTTGTTCCAATATACGTAAATTCTTTAACGCGCTCAAAGTTAAAGTCATCGATGGTGATGTTCTGACCGATTCTCTCTCTGCTTTGGTTATTGCGGCTTATATGCATGTCATATATTTCGTCTTCTCGTCGTTGATTAGGAGCTCCATCTTCTTTGCTTTCTCTAGAACCTCACGAAAGTCTACTTCATCCTTAATCGGGTTCTTCCTATTAAATCGATATCGTCTGCAAAAACCAATAGTAAATTTGGTCCTTCTCCATGAAATACTGTGTAGTCAGTTTTTCGATTCTTGTACTTCTGATTATGTGTTCCAGAGCTACGTTGAAGAGTTGTGGTGAAAGTGCATCTCCCTGTTTTAGTCCATTGTTTATTTCGAATGTCTGCGAGTATTGTTGTCCAATTCTCACCTTACATCGTAATAGTCCTGTCGCCAGGGGGGGTACAACGGCCTCGTTAATTCAGATGGACTTACTCAAGTTTTTTTTATGTATTTTGACCCGTAGAACACGAATTTTTTGGGTAACAGTTGATCCGGATGTCGATAAGATTGTTATAGACCAAGAACTTGAGGAATCAAATAACAGCGATTTTTGGCAAAACAAAACAATATTTTGTATTTTTTGGGCCATTTTAAGTAAAAAATATTTCTACAAGTTTTTTCGTAGGATGCACAGTTTTCGAGATAAACGCGGTTGAACTTTAAAAAAATCGAAAAATTGCAATTTTTGAACCCGAATAACTTTTGATTAAAAAATAAAATAGCAAGTCTGCTTACCGCATTTGAAAGTTTAAGTCAAATTATATCGGTTTTGATTATTTGCGTTGGTAAAAATTTATTTTTTTATTGTTTAACAAAGCTATAAACACGTAGGGTTTCCCGTGCTTTTACATGCGTTTTAACGCATGTAACGTAGAAATAGTCTTGATTGCACTAGTACCTATTCTACCTACTCGTTCGATTTTAAATGAGAAATCATAGAAACATCACTCACGCACTAGTTGTTTGTAGCTTTGTTTAACAATAACACAATAAATTTTTAGCAATGCAAATAATCAAAACCGACATAATTTGACTTGAACTTTCAAAGGCGCTAAGCAGAATTGCTATTTTATTTTTTAATCAAAAGTTATTCGGGTTTAAAAATTGCAGTTTTTCGATTTTTTGAAAGTTCAACCGCGTTTATCTCGAAAACTGTGCATCCTACTAAAAAACTTGTAGAAATATTTTTTGCTTAAAATGACCCAAAAAATACAAAATATTGTTTTGTTTTGCCAAAAATCGCTGTTATTTGATTCCTCAAGTTCTTGGTCTATAACAATCTTATCGACATCCGGATCAACTGTTACCCAAAAAATTCGGGTTCTACGGGTCAAAATACATAAAAAAAACTTGGGTAAGTCCATCTGAATTAACGAGGCCGTTGTACCCCCCCTGGCGACAGGACTATAACCGTTCCATACAAATCCGTATCAACCTGACTAGTTTTTTTTGGAAGCCAAGTTCCTGCATCGCTGTCCACAGTCTAGCCCTACATACACTATCAAATGCTTGTTTAAAATCTATGAACATCTAATGAAGCTCACGATCAAATTCCCAGCATTTTTCCATAATCTATTTTATTGCGAATATCTGGTTAATAGTAGAGCGGCCCGGTCTAAATCCGCATTGATAAACCCCAACGATTTCTTCTGTGTTTGCAAGGATTTTATAGGTGGTGTTTACGAGTGTTATTCCACGATAGTTAATACATTGCTTTTTGTTTCCTTTTTTGTGTATTGGTACAATAACCCCTTCTTTCCATTCATCTGGCATGGTTTCTTCTCGCCAAATGTCTTGAATTAGCTTGTATGTATATAGAACTGTACAACGCTTCTCCTCCATGTTTTAAGCACTCTGCGGGTATACATCGCTACCTGGTGCATTATTATTTTTAAGTTTTTTAATTGCCTGTGTTACTTCTTCGTATGTCGGGTATTGGTCTTCTATTTGAGCTGTATGTACTTCTATGTTTGACGTATATCTGCTAGATTGGTCGTTTAATAGTTGATGGAAGTATCCTTCCAGGTTTTTAGGATTTTCTTGTCGTCAGTGATAAGCTGCCCGCTGTCGGTTTGAAGAAGGTTTCTTGTTCTTGCCTGGTAGCCGGTCTTGATCTCTGAAACTCCTTTGAAGAACTGTCTTGCTTATTTATTCTTTCTTTTTTCTTCTATATCTTTGATTATTTGTTCCTGATACTCCCTCTTCTTCCTTTTCATTAGTTTTCTTTTCTCTGTTCTTCTCTGTTTATACGTTTCATTGTTGTTGTGCCAGGGGTTTTGTATCATGTTCCTTCTAGCCATATTTCTCTCTTATGGATTTCAGACAATCATCGTCGAATCATTTTTTTGTTGTTTTCTTCTTGTGTCCTAGTATTTCATCTGATGCGCTTGTCAGAGCTAATTTTATATTTTTCCAAGCTGAGTCTATCTTGTTATATAATAAAAAACATATAATAACTCCATAGAATAGGACAGAGAATACGTACCATCTAAATAAGTACTCTACTAATTTCTTTTGCATAATCCTGCTTTTATCTTATTGAAAGCGCTTCTGGCAATTTACATGAGTCGTTTTATTTCAAGGCTGCGGTCCCATTGTTCTTACTTATCCCAAGTAGTTTTTTCTATACGTTCTTAGATTGTTTCGCCTTCAATCTTGTTCTTACTGACAATCATAATGTTTGAGACGCACCATATAGTGCGTAACACGCGGAGATGCGGCTGCTTAAAAGTCGAGTTGGCGCGCTCAATCAACAATTAAAAAACAACGGTGTAAATTGAAATAAGCCTCGGTTTAATCTCCACTCCAACTCCATCAACAATTTCCATATGAGTTTTTTAAACCTCTAAAGTGGGTATTTTCGCATTTTTTAGATTTTAAATCGCGTATAACTCAAAAACTACGTATGAACTTTTGAGAAAAATGATGAGACGGGAAAAATGTAATACCATTTTTGTTTAGAATGAGCCAAAAAGCCTAAAAAATATTTTCCGGGGTAAATAAGAGATCTTTTGAATCTTTTTAAATAAATTGTTTAAACAATAATTGCAATCGACAATTTCGCGCGCTCCCTTCTGATTTGTTTAAATTCTTGTAAGTATATTTTTGTACAGGAATCCGCAAAAAACTGAATCAGAATTTGTTTTTATTACTACTATTTGTACAGACTATTAGCGTTTATTGATGTATTGGGGCCAATATTAATATTTCAATCAACGCTATTAGCTATTTTTTGTTTTTTAACAACTGAATTGTAATTGTGCAAAAAATAAGTGTGTAAGAAAAGATATTTAAACAAGATTTCCGTAGCTTCGTCTAGTGCATGATAGATGGCGGCAACATGTACTAAAGCTTTATTATTTAAAATTTCTATTTTATAACAGATTAACTTAAAAAATGATTTTATTGACGTTTTGACTTCCACCTACAAAATACAAAATATTATTAAATTAAACAAAAACGTTGTTGCTTAATCAAAAAATAATAATTCTTCTAATAATTTAGTTTAATCTGACTTATTCATATCAGCAATTCAGACATAGGTATTCTATGTTAGGTACAGGCGCGGATCCAAGGGGGAGTCAATGGGGTCAATTGCCCCCTCCTTGAGACTTCGCCTGGTGTCGCATTTTTTTAAGAAAGAGATAAATACGATTGAAAATAAATAGTGAGTTTTGTGTCCTGTTGACAATTGAATGACGGAATAAAACATAAAACAGAATTCCTTCTCCAAAGTACGTGTTCTCGGTCTTACTGTATGGTGTCGAGTCTTGAACTGTGAATAAAATCGATCTACTTACCTAAATCGCCTTGAGGCTTTCGAAATGTGGTTCTATAGAAGAATTTTAAAAGTATCTTGGGGAAAGAAGATTCTAAACTTCACAATAATAGAACGTCTCAGCAAGACTACTGAGATTATAGAAGGCGTCAATAAGAGAAAAGTGGAGTATTTTGGACATGTAATGAGAAGTTTCAAATATAGGCTGCTACAAAATATTATGCAAGTGAAAATAGAAGGCAAAGGCAGTCCAGGATGAAAAAGCACTTCGTGGTTGATTTAGGGTGGTAGTGAATAAAATTAAGATAGCTGTGATAGTAACCAACGTTCTCAAAGGACATAGTACATAAAGAAAAATAAAATAACCGCCCATACCGAAAAAGAATCCTACGTACGCGAGTGACGAGAAAATTTTTATTTCTTTGCCCCCTCCTTGCAAGGTTGCTGGATCCGCCGTTGGTTAGGTAACTAACTCATAAACAGGCACGTAGCCAAGAGAGGGGTCCATTGGGTCCGGACCCCTCCCAAAACCCCTCCCAAAACAAGGCAGCAAGTTTATCCCCAAGTTATTATTAACATTTTTGAAAAATTGAACGTAATTATTATTATTTTTTACTAGGATTTCTTCTGTTTTTATTCAGTGTACGGATCAACTTACATCCAATTTAAAAATCAGATTTAAACGAAAATATTTTATCAGCAATTCAAATTCTTTTACCTTCATTTGCCTCTACATAAAAAGCAAAATTGCTAGAAAATTTGGCTGCCTATTACTCCCGCGACACTTCCCGTGCAGCAATAAAAGCTGAATATGTATATGTTATGGTGTAACTGTAATACAATATCATATTTGGAACCAAATACCGAAGTTCTCCATGTAAAAGCTTAATGAAACATTGTAATAAAGATCTGTTCTCTAAACATTTACAAATTCCTTAAAATTTTGGCAACTATACCTGTCATAACGGCCAGTGTAGAACCTTCGTTCTCAACAATGAAGCTAGTAAAAACTGTACCCAGAAACAATATCGGAATCGAAAGACTCAGTTTATTGGCTCTTTGTTCCGTTCATTGGAACGTCGAAAGCCAGATATATAGATATCAAATCATCATCACAGATGTCATAGAGCGAATAGCAAAGCTGAGGTGGAATTGGGCGGGTCATGTAGCCAGAATGGAGAACGGTGGTGGACCCAAAAAATTACAATGTGGAGACCACGAACGGACAGAAGAATTAGAGGTAGACCACCTACACGATGGACAGACAACGTCAAAAGGGTTGCTGGGAATTGGTTGCTGGAAGCCCAAGATCGACAGAACTGAAAGAAATTAGGGGACGCCTATGTTCAACTTTGAATGCAGAAGTCTAGATGATGATGATATATTAAATAACGCAAAATTATTGAGTAGACAGCTGAATAGAAAACCAGGTGTACTCTTTTCTACGGAATTCTATATTTCGTTAGTAGTCACTAACATCATCAGGAAAGCTAAAAAGATACAATGGTGAAATTAGCTATTAAAAACAACTTACTTTACTAGGGTGAGATTGTCATCATATAGATGATATATCTTAGTAAAGTAGTAAACACTTGTTATTGCAATTTTTAAAATATCAAAATAGTTTTTTTCAAATTTTGCAAGTGGATCTAAAATTTAGTCTAAATATTTTTTTCAATACCTTACCGTCTAACCTAACAAAAAATTTGAGTTGTATTTGGACCCCCCTCAAGAACATTTCCTGGCTATACGTGCCTGCTCATAAATATTGGCAATATCACTTTGCCTTTACAACGTTGCGTTCCTGGGACAACTTTATTGAAAGCTAGTTCATTCGATTACCTACATGAAATCAACTCAAGAATATCCGTCACCAAAAAATCATAGTACCTATGTGATTTGTTTTTCAAAAGACAACGACAGGCAATGGTGGCAGTAAAATTTTCGTGTTAGTGATTGCATAGTAAATCACGAGGAAAAACCAGGAAAAAACTTCATGATACTATCCCGACATTGTAAGTATTTGGTCTTACATTCAGTTTACTCAAAAAAATTAACATCAAACTCTGATTGTATATTTTATGTATGTTATTTTAAATTATGAATAATATTAATAATGCACAGATAATATATTATAAATAATACTAAAATATAAAAAAAAATACCAAGTTTCTTGTAAAAGGTATTTATTAAAATACCGTAAATAAGGGTCACAATACAAAACGTTTTAGGATTAAGAAATCCATCATCAGTGTTTAAAAGCCCTAAAATTAAGTATGACCTAATTAAATGAGATAAAAGTTAAAATTGACAGAGGTTTTCAAGAACAAGAGGCCGTACTTACAAAATTTGCATGCCTGAGCCACCAAAATGTATAGGGTAAAAACCCTTTAAATGTAAATAATAAAGATATTTTACATATTTACATAAAATTCATCGGATGTTATAGATAAACCTGGATGTTACCCAGGGCAACACAGGACTCCCCCCACGTGGTTGGAACTTTTTTTGGAGAAAACCTCACATATTGGATTTCAGGTTTTCTCCAAAAAAAGTTCCAACCACGTGGGAAGAGTCCTGTGTTGCCCTGGGTAACATCCAGGTTTATCTATAACATCCGATGAATTTTATATAAATATGTAAAAATCTTTATTATTTACATTTAAAGGGTTTTTACCCTATACATTTTGGTGGCTCAGGCATGCAAATTTTGTAAGTATGACCTTTTGTCCTTGAAAACCTCTGTCAATTTTAACTTTTATCTCATTTAATTAGGTTATACTTAATTTTAGGGCTTTTAAACACTGATGATGGATTCCTTAATCCGAAAACGTTTGGTATTGTGACCCTTATTTAGGGTATTTTAATATATACCTTTTACAAGAAACTTGGTATTTTTGTGATTTATGGTATACAGCCAGCTACAGGAAGTTTATTTTCCTCGTGGATTTTACTAAAATATAAATTATATGCTACCCTCGATATGTTATTGACTTACTAATCGTGGTATTTTCTTTCCATTGACTTCCTCTTTTAGTGTGAGTAACCACATACTACTGCATTCTACCGAGGAATCTGCGACACAATTGGTTTCACTTAGCATAATTAGAGCCGCTTCTTTGATTTTTCTGTTTTTACTATCTGTTTCTTTCTGGACTATCTGGAATCTTTCCACTGAACTCTATGTTCATTGTCCCATGCGTGTTGAAATATTTGAGATCTATCAAATTCTCTATTTTTAACCCGGCATCCGACAGATAGGGTGTAGTACACCCCAACATTGCTGAAGCGCCTAAAACATAAGGAAATTTTGCATGTATGTAGTGGCCACAGCGGCTAGATAGCTTTCTATTGTATATTCATCTATGCGATTACACATAGTTTTTAGTCGTCTGTTTAGTTTCAGAAAGTACATTTGGATTGAAAGTGGTCACCCCCACGAGTCGGATTTTGTACTTTCACTTTCTGCAGAATTTGCTTTATTTTGTTTTACTCCTATAAATAAGTAAATATAGGTAAGTGAATAATACTTATTACAGATTTTAACATATTTTTTTATTAGTCTAAGCTAAAATGAATTACGAACGAGAATCAGCACGTCTTCAGGCGTTTTGGGATGAATCAGACAGTGACGAATGTATTGACAAGAGTGATGCGGAAGTAAGTGAAGAAATAGACAATGTTAGTGTAAATAGTGGCCATTTTGAGCAGCTTCAAGATGATGACGTGCCAGATATCACAGACAACTAAACGTAAAGATATTTTTTGAGATTCTTTAACTATTTCAATTGCTGTTGGTTGTCACACCCCACCTGTCTGTTAGTGTCAAAAAATTCACCTGTCGGATGCCGGGTTAATATAAGACTTTTAATGGTCTTGGTGTTCCAACCAAATAAAATTTTTCGCATTCACAAGTTATTTTATAAATACAATACATACTTTGTTCTTTCTTGTTCATTGTTAGATTTAGTTTTAGATAAAATAGATCTCAATGTGTTTGTTGTCTTGAACGTTGTTGAAATGTTGAATTTATTTCCTCTTGCTTTAAGTTTATTGGATAGTCCTATTATATATAGTATTGATATCTTCCCCGTATTATTTCTTGTGAATCAGGGGCGGCCCGTCGGGGTAGGCAAGGTAGGCGCCGCCTACCCTCTTCAAATGTAGTACAATAATATAAATTATTAATATAAATTACTTATTTCAAAATTGTAATTTATAAATTTTGACACAATATCTACAATAAAATAGCAAAAATTATCCAAATTATTTTTAAAAATATCCAAAAAATTTTCTCCGTAGTTATAATTATTGTACGCTCCTTGTAGTATCAGTAGTACTGTATAGATTCTATATTCTCCTTGGTCAGGCACTCGGGAACGTAGCCTGAAATAGAACGACGCCAACACCGAATTGATGTGCGATCTCTCTCTGTTTACGCGAGCAGGCCTGCTGCAGGTCTGCTCGTAGCGACCGTATTCTACGATTTTGAACGGGCGGATAGGCACAACGTCTTATAGCCGGACCTACAAAATTTTATCAGTTGCTTCTCTTGTGTCTTGTGAAACTGTTTTAAAATAATTGTTTTTTTTTATTTTGGCTGTTATTAGTAGGTTAAGTATTGAATAAAACTGGGTAGGACAATTTAAATTTGTTTATGAAAACTGAATAATGTGTTATTAGATTATATAGATAATTAAAAATTTAAAGTGAGGTTAATTGTTAACTTATCAATTTATTCGAATAGTAAATTATTATTTGATACATAAATAAAATAAGTAATATTTGACGTTGTTGAAACGTAGGTGTGTTAGTTTTATTGGTGGAAAAACTTTAGTCATCGAATATGAATATTTTAAACGATGTAATATACAGTTTGATCGAGACGCCTTTTTCAAGGCGCCAAAATCAAGAAAGATTAGTAGTTATTTCAATGGGTAGTATTTCAATTAGTAGTTATTTCAAATTTTCAATTTCCTTTACAAAATTTAACAATTTTATCCACAGATGGTAAGACAAAAGACAATCAACCATTTTCGAGATCGTTTAAAACAATATGGTATGAAAATCATAAATGGCTAAGCGGAAGTTATTTTAAAAATTCACTTTTCTGTTGGCCTTGTCTGTTGCTCTCAAATTTGAAGCAAAATGTTTAGGTGAGTCAGGGATATTCAGATTTGAAAAATTTATCAGCTAGTGTAAAAAAACATGAATCTTCGAAAGAACATTTAAACAATTGCTTGGATTTAAAACGGTTAGAAAAAAATAAACAAAGTACTGACAGTGCTTTCGCTGGACATATTTCTCTATCTAATAAGATATATAACGAAGAAGTTGAAAAAGATTGAAAAAGTTGAAGAAATTGATGTTACAATTCTTTTAGCAAAACAAGAACTTACATTTCGCGGTCGTGATGAGAGCCATAATTCTTCAAACATGGGTAATTTTAAAGAAATTTTTAATTTAGTAGTTAAACGCGATCAGGAAATCCAGGATCATGTTAAAAAATAGAAGGGGTGTTCACGGGTTTGTCAAAAACAATACAAAATGATTTAATAGATTGTCTTGCCGATTACGTAAAAAATGAAATTTCAACAGAAATTAATGAAAGTCAATTTTTTTCTCTACTAGCTGACGATACTACTGATATAACCGAAAAATCACAGTATACTTTAACAATCCGTTTTGTTAACAAAGTTGGTCAGGTAACAGAAAGATTTTTAGGGTTTTTTGATGTTAGCGATAATAGATCTGCAGACGCTCTATATAGTTTAATTTCAAACGTGCTTGAGCCATATGATTACAAAAATAAATTAATTGCTCAATTTTACGATGGTGTAAGTGTAATGGCTGGCTCTTTAAACGGATTACAATCAAAAATTAAAGTAGATGCTCCAAAAGCAATTTTTACACATTGTTGCGGTCATAGATTACATTTAGTATTGCAAGACGGCTCAAAATGTATTACAAACTGTAGGATATTTTTTGTCGCCTACCCGAAGTATATGTGTAGCCTACCCGCATACTGAGGTCACGAGCCGCCACTGTTGTGAATGTTATAGGATTCCGTTCTAAGTTGTTCTATTCCATTCGATTCAATGTCGAATTGTCGCATGACGATTGGCGATGGCATAACGTCGCATGAAGATTGTAAGATTTTCAAACTCTTTCCTACGTTTAACAAACTATATACCGCATTTACACTAAGTCCTGTTGGACAGGGAATTGGGCAGGTAAGTGGGCAGCGTGAATGTGTAAATAGCTCACTCGCGCTGCCGCTGCTCATGCCACTGCCATTGCACGGCGCTCCACAAAAATTCGGTTTTCGGGAAGCAAGTCAAAGGACTGGCAGAGCGAGTGCGATTGAGTATTCACATTCAAGTACTCTCTCTCTCTCTCTCTCTCTCTCTCTCTCTCTCTCTCTCTCTCTCTCTCTCTCTCTCTCTCTCTCTCTCTCACTTGCCGCCGGCAAAGCGGCAAGTGAGTAAGTAAGCAAGACTATGCTGTCGTCACATTCCATTCTTGAGAGTCGGTAAATGAGTTGTGAGGACATTGGCGAGGAACTGATGTGAACACCTCACTCGCGTCGATATCGTATTTCGGGCAATATTTCCAGCAGCGGTAGCAGCAGTGGCAATGGCTGAGTATAAATCCGGCAATACAAGTATTTGCCAGCATCCAGGAAGAGAAAGACTCAAGGGTTTGACTCATATATGTCAATAAATGATAATTAAAAAATCGAATAAATTTTGTATTTTACATTTTTTCCTAATTCTGTAAATAAAGCAGTTTACAAGGGGGTCAAAATATAGTGAATAACCCTGTACATTCATTGGGTCCGACCGACCTGCTCTGTCCCGTCATACAGCTGACCGACTATAATAACTTTTATTTATATTCAATTTAGAATGTGTGTACTGATTTTCAGCCTTAGTAAATGGATTTAATTACCTTCGTAGGAAAGCAACTTTGATACCCTCTCAGTAACCCCTCTTCTACGTTTCGCTTGACCGACCGCAGTATGTTTCTCTACACGATCACAGTAATCAACTGTGAAAAATTTAGATTTAGTAAATTCAAAGAGTTTTTCAGCGCTGCCTCTCCGTCTATATGATAGCATGAGAAGGAATAAAATATAGCAACCACTGAACTTATTGGGCATACCCACAGAACTGGCTAGACTAGTAAGAATGACTCCTAATACAGTCGACTCTCGTTAATTCGAAACTCTAGGGACTCTTAAAATATTACGAATTATTGAGTGTGAAATATCAAATGGTTCGAAATTTGTGAGAGAAAATAAATAAAACTTCGAATTATTAAGTGTTGATTATTTATCAACTGCTACTTATTCTATAACGATGACCAAAGTTTAGAGGTACATTCGTGTATATACATACATCTTTGTATTCCTAATGTGAATTAATAATCTTTGGAAAGAACTGTATTATACTGGTTTGCTTCAAAACACATTGCTGCTGCTCAGACTGCTCAATAATTTTTTAAGAGAAAAAGTGCCTGAAATGCTTTTTCATCACTTTCGTTTTGTAGACAGAAGGTTTGTAAAGTATCGAATGAGGATCTTGCTTCCTTAACTGACACCTCTGCCAAAGGTTCTTATGTATCGTACTCATCTTTATCGTTACTTTTTTCATTCGTATCTCTCGCAGATAAAATTTCGCCATCGGTTAGTGAACCTGAGACAGCAACATCTTCATCCACTTGAACAAAGTCAGAAAAACTCACACCGCTGATGTCAACTAATGGTTCTATTGCTGGTTCATCATCCATAAGTAGTTCTTTTCCGTACTCCAGCATTTTGAACAGCATTAATTTTCTCCTTGTGCTCTATTATGGTTGAGAGAGTACTCAGAGAGTTCTAAAATTATTTTGCAACACCACTTTTCTTCTCACCTTCCTCTACTTTTTGGATTAACTTCTTCTTTTCAGCAATCGTCAAACATTTATACTTTCTAGGGCTCATGATTAACAAAATTTTAATCTGTATACCAACGAAAGAGTACCTAACAGTAACTAAAACTAAACAAACCAATTCGTGAGAAGTGTGTATCAAATCGTCAAATTAATCATAACAAAAACAAAGGCGCGTTGATTCAAGTTTGAAAACTGTACTTACTACAATTTTTCCGCCTCTTTCTGTCTGCAACTTTTTTGTTGCTAAAACCAGTGCCAATAAAACACAAACACACACACACACTCTCTGCAACTTTGAATTGTCGAGTGTTGGACGCCGATAAGTTCGAATTAACGCGTCGTTTTGTTATATAGCAATGATATTTTTCGTTCGAATTACCAAGTGTATAAAAATGTATTGATTTAGTTCGAAATATAAAGAGATTTTGTAGGGAACTCGTGATAACTTTGAATTATAGAGAGATTCGAATTATCGCAGGTTTGAATTAACGCGAGTCGACTGTAGCACACGAAATTATGTAGTATGGAGAGGAATCTCATCGGAGTCTGAAGTGAACAGAGGTCTTAGAAAAGGGGAGCCATTATACAAGGTGCTTTTTAATTTGGTATTGGGAACAATAATCAGGAATAGCCAAGTTAAAACGACCGGAACCATCTTCAACAATCAACATCAATGTCTGATCTTCGCTGATGATCTTACTATTCAAATGAAAACAAAAAAATAATTAGAAAATGTTATAAAAAGGTTAGAAAAGAAGGCAAAATATTTTCATCTAGAAATAAACCAGGAAAATCAAAGTACATAACATTCGGCAATACAGAGCAAAAAGAAGAGAAACAGTTTACCATCATATCTAATGATTCATTTCATTTCATTTTACATATCTGGAGGTCATTATAGATGAGAAAGGTCAGGAAGAGTGAGATCTGAATGCCAGATTGGCAAAGGGAAATAAAAAGATGGGAAGTCTAATAACGCTGATGAAATCCAAATATATATGGAGCTAAAAAGGATATATAAAATGGTAATAAGGCTCGCAGTAACCTATGGTAACGAAGTATGGACAATGAAAAAAGTAAATACGAAGAAATTGGAAAGATTGGAAAGGAAAATGCTTAGAGTTATAGGTTATATATGGAGGAAAAAACACCGGTGTAAGGTTGGATGCGACAAACAAACAGGGAGCTAGAGGAACTGCATAACGAACCAATCATCACTTGATTCATTAAAGCACAGAGAGTGGAATGCATGGGGCATGTGATAAGAATGGAAAGGAAAAAGATGCCAAAGATAATACTAAAACGGGGTCCAATCACCAAAATGAGGGCAGATCAACCCAGACAAAGATGGTTTGATAGCTTACCGGAAGAAAGAGCAACAAACAGGGCTGAATGGAAAATAATAGTAAGTCAATTTAGTAGGCAATGAGCATGATTGTACAAGAAGCTACCCCATTTAATACTTTGTAATATATAGGTATTATATTTTGTAATATATACAGAGTGGGCCAAAGAAAACAGCCCACCTCGATATTTGGCAGTGTTTATTAGATTTTAAGGAAATGAAGAAAGAAGTCGATGTTTAATCTAAGGGGGACACATTTTTACCATACATACATTTGTCATTTGTCAACCCCCTATCTTCCATTTCCCCCACCCCTTATTTTTAAATAGGGAGTAGGGGTCGTGGCCTACCTCATTTGAAAGGGTATTCAATTCGATATTCAGTAATATTAACCAATATTGACCCAATAATTTATACAGGGTGCCCAAGAGAAATTATGTTGAATTAAATTAATTAACACAAAAAGAAGGATGTACGCAATTTATTTAACTCAAAATACATTCTACTACGGACAGAAAACAGATAAAATTGTTTAACAAATAAATATTGTTTTTCGCTTAAATTCAATATTCAACCTACCAAGAGGCAGATGGTGGCAGCTTGAACATTGAAATTAAGCGAAAAGCAATGTTTATTTATCAAAAACATTTTGTTCTGTTTTGTGACAGCAGTAGAATGTATTTTAAATTAAATAATTTACAGACATTCTTCTTTTTGTGTCAATTAATTTAATTAAAATAGTTTTTTCTTGGACACCCTGTATAAATAATTATGTTATTGTTTATATTACTGAATAGAGAATTCAATAATCTTTTACATGAGCTAGCACGCGACGCATATTATCGGAAGGACGTCGAAGATGACGCACCTAAGCAAAATACATTTTATTTAAGGGTAAAAAATATTTAAGCTAACTTTGAATGCTACGAGCCTGTAATTTGGACATTTCTATAACCAATTTCTAGGATTATTTTTAAATTCAATAAAAGGAAGTATTTTTTATGCGGCTTTAAAAAAAAAACGCTTTTGCGCCATCTTACCTTCCACCGAGGGAAAGATGACGCACAGTGATGGTGAAGATGGCGCACGTAGGTATCTATATTAAAAGCGCAAGTGATATGAAAAGAAAATTTATTTTTTAATACTGAAAATAAGAAAATGTAAACAAAGCTTTTTTAACATATTAACAAAAGTCACAAATGTAGTTTTCGGGACTTTTGGCTCCACTGCATTCTTTATGCACCCATTGTCCACAACTTGTGCATCTGAACCATGTTTCCGTCTTTTTGCCGAAGTCTCCACATAATATGCAGATATCAGTTTCACCTCCCTCGTTGATTATGTCATCCAACTCATCGTCATTGCAAAGACCTTCTTCATCAAAATCGCTTTCTTCAGTATCGCTATCCTCCAAGATTTTTTTGTTTATTTTTTGTTTGATTATTTTTTGTACTTTGGCTTTCCCTTTATTTTTATTTAGTTTTAATCCTGCATCATTAACCAATACTTGTCTGGTTACTTTTTTCTTTCCTTCTTCCGACTTCGCCAGTTTTTCTTTTTTTTATTCTCTTTTTCTTCTAAGAATTGTTTTAAAGGGGTGCTTGTTAGAATTTCAGAATGTTGCTTTTGTCATCCATATTTTCTTTTAATTTTTTTATTGGCAAAGGAACTGGAGAAATAAGTGAAAGAGAAATATGTGGACGTTTGGTTATTTCATTTTGTTTTGTGGGGGTTGTGTGACGACTTTCAGGAGACTGTCGGCTGGTTGATGGACGTGGTAATTCTGGTTCTCTTATAGATGGTGTTGTTATTAGTGGAGGTGTTCCCTGAGGTGCAGGTTCAGGAGAAACATCTCTATCCAAGCTATCATTGTTTAAATTATCAGCAGGAAAAAAGTCATCTTCTGTGAACTTATCAGAGTTTAACGGAAAAATTCCGCACGTTCCGAAACCAGAAACGGCCTTATCAATATTTGCCACCTGATCATATGCTAACTTAAAAATCTCGGCGACATCATATGGAGTAATTTTATCTTCAAACTCTGAGTTGCTGGTCTTAGATTTTAGAAAGGAATTGCAATGGCGACCATACGCATATTTTAATGCAGAAAAAAATGACACATCAAGAGGTTGTAATTTGTGGGATGTGTGGGGTGGAATACTAACCATTATAATCCCATTCTCTTTGCAGTAATTATAAATATCCAGTGAAATATGGCTCGAGTGATTATCTAATACTAACAGCACGGGATTATCTGGACTAGACAGGACCTTTTTTTGGAAATGCTTCAGCCATAATAAAAACATAGACGTATTACTCCATCCATTATCCGTGCAGTTGTAAATCGCACCGCTTGGTCCATTTTTCTGAAGCTGTGGGCTCATCCTCTTCTTGGGAAATATAAATAATGGAGGTATGTAGTTACCGGAGGCACTGAACGCCATTATTACCGTGATATTCTTCCCTCGTTCCCACGAAGAAATGATTCCAAACTGCTTTACTCCTTTGGGTCCAAGTCTTTTACATGATTCTTTAGGAACCGTAGATATATCGGTTTCATCAACATTGTAAATGCGATCTGGCAGAAATTTATATTTTTCTTGCACTGTTTCCAAATTTTTAAAAAAGCGGTCTACTTCTATTTTATTGAAGGCTGTTATTCTATTAATGCTTGTAGCTTCTGGCTTTCTCAAGGAAATTTGAGGATTTCGTTTTATAAATCCTAGATACCAGTCTTTTCCAGCCATTTATTTATTCTTATTAAAATTGTGTTTAATTTCATTGCGTTCTGCATAAGCAAATGCCATGGTTCTCAGCTCTATGCAAGTGATACCAAAAAATAAATTGGCCAGCTTGAGAACATGATCTAGTATCTCCTTTTCATGATGTGCCGAAAACAATGGGGCTCTACCAAGAGACTCTGATTTGACTTCCTTTAATAAATTTTTAACCTTAAGTTTTCTCCTCAATGTAGCTTCTGGTATTGAAAATGCCCTTGCCACTTCCCGAATTTTACGACCATCTCTACAAATGGCATTCAATGCTGCATTAAGAGCTGCTGCAGAAAATGATCCTCTCTGTGTTTTTCGTATATATTTTCCCATTTCTAAAAAAGAAAAAGATGCCTCAAAATGCAAAATAGACACTAAATAATAAATATTCTATACTCCATTGTTATTTAAGGTAATGAACTGAAAAGGCAAAGATGACGCACTATAACAGCAAAGATGACGCAGTCTGCGTCAACTTAGCCTGTTCAGCATAACCTACAAAAAATGGTTATCAAAATTATCCATCATCAAATATTTAACAGATAAATCCTCGCTAACTGAAAATAAATATCACCTACTTCCATGAATATGAAGAAAATCCAATGGAACCATTTTTAAACAACTTACCATTAATATTCGCAGTGTCAAAAATAACAAGAAATCAACGTGTATCGCGTTACTCTGCCTCACAGATACTAAACAGTACGAAAGCTGACCGATGAAGTTTTAAAGTAATAGTAGTTTCTAAAGGAGGGCGCCACGGGTATAAAAACTGAATTTAGTGAAGTACTTGATAAAATACAGAGGTGCGTCATCTTAGACGCTGCGTCATCTTCCCCGTCCTTCCCCTACCTATTTAAAAATAAGGGGTGGGGAACGTGGAAGGGAGGGGTTGACAAATGACAAATGTATGTACCGTAAAAATGTGTCCCCCTTAGATCAAAAATCGACTTGTTTCGTCATTTCCTTAAAATTTAATAAATATTGCCAAATATCGGGTAGACTGTTTTCTTTGGCCCACGCTGTATAATGTATTTAATTATTGTATTTTAGCCTTTAAGGCCTGTAACAGGCCTGTTGTTCTTTGTAAATAAAACAAAAAAGACAATTACAATGTGGCCATGTCAATAACTGATATTGTTATAAAATCAATGGGAAAATCCCAATAGTTGGCTGTAAGTATACCATAGTTTAAAAAACTCATACAGAAGTAAAAACTTCAAATTGTATTCTGGTATAAAATCATTTATTAAAAACTATCTAAAATGTCATCCAAATGGATTGCAAAACGTTTTCGTTCTAATTCAGAACATCTTCAGTGCATAGAATGAAGTATTTCCACGTTAGATTAAAGCAAAAAAGTTAAAATTTTGACTGTTAGAAAGAAAAAACATGGAAATACTGCTAAGTAGTTTGAAACTAGCACACTATTTAAAGTGGTAACCCCATAATATATGGTTTACATATTATATTTTAATAGAATATGGTGACTACAAGTCGATGTTAGAAATAATCGAATACATGCTCAAAGGGAAACATGTTTTTCCTGCTCGAAAATGCTAGGTACTTGCCAGTTCAATGGGCACAGACCAACTGAGAAAATAGGAAATGGACATTCAATATGAGAAGAGTGACATGACATGACAAGATAAAGCCAATTTTTGGTTAAAGCTTAATAGACCAGTAAGGATCTGTTTTTAGGTAGATGTGAGAGATGGCATTCAGATTTTTGCAGATAAAGTTAGGTGATAACTTCGTTAATAATAATTGATTTATGCTCCTTCTCAAATATGACCGGAACATTAATAAAAAAAAATAAAATATTTAAAAATTTCAAAAGATTTCGTTTTTTTCTACTTTTTTTGCTTATAACTTTAAAACGATTTATTTTGAAACAAAGTCGTACAGAAATAAAACAAAGATAATTAAATTTTACATCAGATGCGATGAGTTAAAAATGTCTTAATTTATCATCCTTGCTGCAAAATAGCAATAAATATAAAATAAGGGGGCAAAACAAGCCTGTCCTTATTCAATGATTTTCCATCACTTAGGTTACAATTGTAACCTTCCTAATTCGCTTAGAAAATTTTTGTGATGTGCTAAAACCGTACACCAAATTTCATTAAAATTGACTTACTAGATTTTGAATAATAATTTTGCAATCTAAACTTTTTTAAAAAAATTAAATTTTTTTAAAATCTTTCACAACAAAAACTAGAACGTACAAAGATTTGTCAATTTGTTTACATGTTAAAAAGCACTCCACCTATCTAATGCACTTTACAGAATTGAAATCGGATTATTTAAGCAGCCTCAGCAATGTTTTAAAATTATAAACAATTTTTTGTCTTATAAACAAATTTGTCCTGTGGCCAGGAGGGGGTGCTACGGGCTTCTTTATTTAGATGGACTTACCAAAGATTTTTATGTATTTTTTGACCCGCAGAACACAATTTTTTTGGGTAACAGTTGATCCGGATGTCGATAAGTTTGTTGTAAACAAAGAACTTGAAGAATTACATAACATCGATTTTTCGCAAAATAAAACATTTTTTGTATTTCTTGGGTAATTCTAAGCAAAAAATGTTCTTACAAGTTTTTTCGTAGGATGCATAGTTTTCGAGATAAACGCAGTGGACCTTTCAAAAATTCGAAAAGTTGCAATTTTTGAAGGCTAATAATTTTGATTAAAAAATAAAATAGCAATTCTGCTGACAGCATTTGAAAGTTTAAGTCAAATTATACCGGTTTTAATTATTTGCATTGCTAAAAATTAATTTTTTTATTATTAAACAAAGCTATTTGTTTATAAGCCAAAAAATTGTTTATAACTTTAAAACATTGCTGAGGGACCTTAAATAATCCGATTTTAATTCTGTAAAGTGTATTAGATAGGTAGAGCACCTCTTTATATGTAAAAAAATTAGACAACTTCTAAATGGTCTACTTTTTGTTCACAAAGATTTTAAAAAATTTGAACTTTTTTAAAAACATTTAGATTGCAAATTACAAACAAACAACAAATACAAAGAATTTCCTAAGCGAATTACTAAGGTTCTAAGTGCCACCAAAGTGGTTAAAAACATTGAATAACAACAGGCGTATTTTGCCCCCTTATTTTGTATTTATTGCTATATTGCAGAAAAGGTAATACGTTAAGACATTTTTGACCAGTCGTATATCATACAAAATTCAATTATCTTTATTTTATTTCTCTACGACTTTGTTCCAAAACGAATCGTTTTAAAGTTACAAGCAAAGAAAGCAGAAAAAAATTGACGAAAAGTTTTTCGAAATTTTTAAATATTTTAATTTTTTTATTAATGTTCCAGGCATATTTGAGAAGGAGCATAAGTCAATTATTATTACTGAAGGTGTCACCTAACTTTAGCTGCAAAAATCCGAATGCCACCTTTCACATCCAAAAATAGACGTTCTTTCGCAAATCCTTACTGGTCTATAAAAAGTGTAGTTTGATTTTGGATTTTTAGTAAAATGTAAGGTTGTTAATAAATATCTGAAAATGCAATTTAAATTATTTAAATAGTATAATCTATTGTAAAGTTTTAATTAGCAACTCTCTGTTCCAGAAAAACTTTAACAGACATAATTAATCAGTACAATAATAGTATGAGATAATAAATTTAACACACTAAAATATAGCCTAGGTGCCAAATAGAGGTCACCGTGTCCTTTTCAATTCTGACGGACAGACTCAACGGTTTCTTATGGATTTTTGGCTGCTGATTACGAATTTCGAGTTTGGATTTCGATCCGAGTGGTCAAAAAATTGATATAAACAATTTAATTGTTTATAAATTGTTTATAAGGCTCTGGCTCATAAACTATAAGAGATAAAAAAAAAGTTACAAATAAAATTTGTTCCTTACTAAAAAACGAAGAAAAAACGTTTACTAAACTTAAATCCAACAGTTAGAACTCAAGATATTGTAAAATTAGTGCACAATGCAAATTGAAAATTGCAAAATAAGTATTTTTCGGAGCTTTATTGATCGTCACTCGACTTTTAGGCATACAAATGAGCCTTAGAAGGTCTCATTTTAAAGGTTTATTAATGTGCTTCCCAAAAAAGTTTATTAAATTACGTTATCTTTATTTGTTTTAAAGTAATACCCGTTTGAAATTTAATTTTCTTAAAAAAATTGTACATTAATTTGTTTATAAGGGTTTCAAGCAAATATGAGCTATAAACATTTACACTTTAATTAACAATAATGATAGAAGAACTCAAAAGAAGCATTTCGAGCTTACGAAAATGTTTGTAACTTTATTTTTGGCCAAGATATCGATACTTTAATAGCGCAATCTCTGAGGCACAAGATCGACTCACAGCGTAAAGTTGTTCTAAAGCTATTTAGTTGCGCCATTAATTATTCTAAATGGAAAATAAGCCACAATTTAACTAAAAAATTATTTTATTAACGTTTTGACGTCCAAATCGGATGTCGTTGTCAAAATAAAAAATATTAATAAATTAAATAAAAATGTTGATGCTTATTACAAAATTCTTCTAATAATTTAATTTAATCTGACTGAATTCAGACATATACATCATTTTAAAGTAGTTTAAAATGATATTGCCAACATTTATAAGTGGCGTTCCTGGGACGTCATTACTGAAAGATAGTTCATTCGATTACATGAATCCAACCCTAACTCAAATTTTTCATTAAAGATTTAATGAACTATCTTTCAGTAAAGTCGTTCCAGGAACGCAACTCATAAATATTGGCAATATTATTTTGTAGTCTTTTGAGTCAGATTAAATTAAATTATTAGCAATAATTTGCTAATATTAGCAAATAATATTTTTCTAAGCAACAACATTTTTGTTTAGTTTATTAATATTTTGTATTTTGACAACGACGTCTGATTTTTACGTGGAAACGTTAATAGAATCATTTTTTAGTTAAGTTGTGGCTTATTTCCCATTTAGAATAATTAATGCCACAAGGAAATAGCTTCAGAACAACTTTACGCTGTGAGCCGACCTTGCGCCTCAGTGCTTGCACTATTAAAATATCGATATATTGGCCAAAAATAAAGTGAAGAACATTTTCGTAAGCTCAAGATGTTCCTTTTGATTTCTTCTATCATTATTGTTAATTAAAGTATAAATGTTTATAGCTCAAATTTGCTTGAAAACCTTATAAACAAAATAATGTACAATTTTTTTAAGAAAATTATACCTTCAAACGGGTATAACTGTAAAACAAATAAAGATAAAGTAATTTAACAAACTTTGTTTGGAAGCCTATTAATTAAACTTTAAAATGAGACCTTCTAGGGCTCATTTTTGTGCGTATAATCCGAGTTACTATTGATAGAGCTTCGAAAAATACTTATTTTGCAATTTTCAATTTGCATTGTGCAATAATTTTACAATATCTTGAGTTATAATTGTTGGGTTTAAGATTAATAAACGTTTTTTTTCTTCGTTTTTTAGTAAGGAACCAATTTTATTTAAAACATTTTTTTGTCTCTTTTAGTTTATGAGCCAGAGCCTTATAAACAATGGATAAACAATTAAATTGTTTATAACAATTTTTTGACCGAGGGTGGATCGAAATTCGTAATCAGCAGCCAAAAATCTATAAGAAACCGTTGAGTTTGTCCATCAGAATTGAAAAGGACACGGTGACCCCTCTGGCGCCTAGACTAATAGTCGCTTTCTGCATATACTGTTTATCTCACATACTCGAACCCTTACCACTTGTTAGGCAACCAACAGTACATCTCATAAAAAACTCTTAAAATTCTGAATTTTCTCACTTCTGAAGTTCTCACTTACAGATTCTTGGTATGTCACTCATAGATCGGCAAACAAACGAAGCAACCCGAAACAAAACCAAAGTAAGGGATGCCGTGGAACAAGCAGTTACATAAAATAGAAATGGGCTGGACATAACGAACCTCTCGAAAATGGTAGATAGAGCAAAGAAGTTGGAAACTGGCGACCGTACGAAGCGAAGAGACCAAGAGGAAGACCTCAAATGCGCTGGAGCGACGACATCTAAAGAGTCTCAGGACCAATGTGGAAACACAAAACAGGGATGAATGGCGAGAAATGGGATAGGCCTTTATTCGACAATTCGAATAGAAATAAAAAAATATGAAAAAATATTTTTAAAAAACACTTTTCTTTAGTGACGAGTGACTAAAATTAAACATATAAAAAAATAAACTAAAAATCGAAATATAAAAAAATTTAAAAATTCTAACACATGCGTCAAAGAAAAGTGTGGCGCGTCTTCATCGAATAAACGGTTTTCGCACCACCATTTTCTTTAACGAATGTGCTAGATGTTTTAAATTTTTTTGTTTTTTACTTTTTAGTTGATTTTTTTATGTTTAATTTTAGTCACTCGTAACTAAAGAAGAGCGTTTCTTAAAAATAGTTTTTTCCATATTTTTTTATTTTTATTTTTAGTCTTACACTTTTCAAATATTAAAATATATCGTCATGTTTATTAAAATATGTATAAAACATATGACGATGGATTAGTGTGAAAACCTCGTATCTCATTAAATTACAATTTTACAGGACAGGCAAAACACTGATTTTCTGCATAATATAATCTAAAAACAAAAACTACTGTTACATATTTTAATTTGAGCACATTGATACATTTTTTTTTTGTTTTTTGCTTTTTAGTTGATTTTTTTATGTTTAATTTTAGTCACTCGTAACTAAAGAAGAGCGTTTCTTAAAAATAGTTTTTTTTCATATTTTTTATTTTTATTTTTAGTCTTACACTTTTCAAACATTAAAATATATCGTCATGTTTATTAAAATATGTATAAAATATATGACGATGGCTTAGTGTGAAAACCTCGTATCTCATTAAATTACAATTTTACAGGAGAGGCAAAAAACTGATTTTCTGCATAATATAATCTAAAAACAAAAACTACTGTTACGTATTTTAATTTGAGCACATTGATACAATTATCTGATCTTGGCCCAGAGCTGAAAGTGTTAAATGTTGTTATTAAATTGAGAATACAAATGTTAACTATGAAAAACACGTAAATATCCTTGCAGTATATAGAGCCTTTGCCCAAGTAACTATGATAACCTCGTATATCTTGATATACGTGTTTTTCATGTAAAATGAGGTTGTGCTTATGATTATTTACGAGGTTTTCATTTTTCATAGCTTATTGCACACCTCCAAATACTAGGTTGATACAGTACAAATCTTTTGATTTAATGTTTATAAAATGTTTCTATATGCCGGACTACCTATTGTTGTTCACAAAAAAACACTTCTCCAAGTCGAATTTTTTAAACAAACACTCTAAATTAAGTACCAAATTCTTGGTTATAAATATACGTGGTATTCACACTAAATCAAGAGAGTAATTGATATACGTGGTTTCTTTTTTCGACTGTAGAAAATAGTCTGGTGTATTTGGATTTTTTCTAACAGTTGTAAATCGTGAGATAAAAGGTTTTCAAACTAAAACCACCAAAATGTCATTTTCGAAAAAAAAAATGAGATACGAGGTTTTCACACTAAGCCGTCGATGATGTACAAACATAAAAAGTTGAATCGGAAAAAAATTTGAAACTTTATTGTTTAATTAGGAAGCATAACGTAAACAGTTAACGTAAAAAGTGAAATTATGTATAGTTCATATAATTAGCTACAATCTGTAAAAGTTTCAAGTTTCTTCATTGTAAAAAACAAGAGAATTTAAGCATTTTTTGTTAAAATCGTTTTTATTTATTTAAGCAATTAATAAACAAAAAAAAATTTTATTGACTATTCGTGTATTGTTCCCGTGAATGCATATGTCTGCAATTTTTTAGTCATTTGCGTTGAAGAAAAGGCAGTCAAATTAACGTCCAAAGATTTGACCCAAATAGTGCAGTCACTGAAGGTTTTTACCTACGATTTCGTTGAACCTCCATCGATGTTCGTGTAAATTGGTGAGCAGTTAGAGGATACCTCAAGGAACAAAGGTGACATGATGCTAACTTGCGCTTTCACCCTGGGGGTGGGTGCCATCCCTTTCCTGGGGTGAAAATATTTTATTAAAAATAATACCATAAATCGATAAAGGGACAAATTCGAAGCAAAATTTGTTATATTAGGTTATTAATATAAATCAATAATTTTTGAGTTATTAAAGATCAAAAATTTTATTTTTTCGTAAAAAATGCATGTTTTAAAGCTGTTTTTCACGTATAACCCAAAAACTATTAGCTTTTACAAAAAAGTTATTCTTGCCAAAATTGAAGACAATAAAAATTGAATACAATATTCACTCAAAGTACTAAACTAATGTTAATTCAAAGTGAGCTCAAATCTAAGTATTCAAGCTTAAATAACAGAAAAATTATGCATTTTATAAAATATACCTGTTAAACCTGTTTATCAACACTTTATGTAACACTTATCAAAGTACTTCAGACCACCTAACAAATGAGCTCCAGCAGAAGTTAATAGCATCAAAATTAAGCAAGTTATGATGAAACTAAGAGAACCCTTTCGAATTTTTTAGGAAAAAGTGAAAAATAAAACATACGCCATTTCCACAAAAATTCAAATTTATAGTAATCCTTACAAACATTTGTTTGTATTAGCATAAGTAATGATTTTAACAATTTTCACCGGTTTAGGATGCATATTTTTGAAGAAAAGATATGACTTAAAAAAATCAGAATTTTTAAATTTTCATTTTATTTTGATAATAATTATAAAAATACTCAATATATGTAAAAAATGGTAAATAACCATATTTTAGTTTTTTCTATATTAAATACTATAACTTTTTTACAATTTCTGTAGGGTGAAAAATAACCGAGATAGAAACGTTTAAAACTTAAATTTTGCTGCGAGAACCATGTAACCATGGCCATTTAATTTTAATTTTTAAAAAGTAAGGGGTTTGAAAAATTAAATTTAACTGGTTTTAATAGCCTTTGGAATTACTTTTAAAACCCTTTTTAGGTTAACCTGATATCTTAAAAATTAACGGAGTTATTAAAAAAAAACGATAACATTTTTTGGAAAATTTTTTAAAAGATAAGGTTTGAAAAATTTTTGGAGCATAAATTTTAAGGCTATTAACTTGTTCGGTATCTTATTTGATAGATATTTCGAAGTACTTTCACAAATGGTTAATAAGTTTATGCTATAAAATGCATAATTTTCCCATAATTTAAGCTTGAATACTCAGATTTGGGTACTCGCCGAAAAAAATATGCATTCAATTACCTATAACTCACTTTTATTTAATATTAAAACGGTTTTTTAGTAAGGAGTTTATTAAATTTTTTATTAGCTTCAATTTTGCTAATTATAACTTTTTTGTAAAAACTTATAGTTTTTGGGTTATCTATGAAAAATCGGTTAAAAACATGTATTTTTCTTACGAAAAATTAAAATTTTTGATCTTTAATAACTCAAGAAGTTTTGATTTATTTTAATAACTTTATATAACAAATTTTGCTTAGAATTTGTCCCCCTATCTAATTATGGGGTTATTTTTAATAAAATAATTTTCACCCCGAGAAGAGGTGGCATCCACCCCAGGGTAAAAGCGCAAGTTGGCACCATGTCACTTTTTTCTTGAGATATCCTCTAACCACTCACCAATTTTCATGCAAATCGATGGAGGTTGAACGAAATCGAAGGTAATAGCTCATATCCACCTTCAGTGATTCCACTAAAACGATTGAACTAAAGAAAAGCTTTTAATTAATTACTACGACAAAACCAATTCTAATGTTTATTGTAGCACAAAACGTCTCTACCGGTGGTTTTTCTAAGACTACGATAAAAACACGAATTTTTTGAATTCGAGTTTTGGTTGAAGTTTTGTTTCGTATCGTATTGAAATTTGACACGAATAAACGCCGATTTAGATATAAACAAATATATGAGCGTTTAAAATTTGAAACTTTATTGTTTATTTATGAAGCATAACGTAAACAATTAACGTAAAAAGTTAAATTATGTATAGTTCATATCATTAGCTACAATCCGTAAACGTTTCAACTTTCTACATTGTAAAAAACAAGAGAATTTAAGCATTTTCCATTAAAATTGTTTTTTTTATTTAAACAATTAATAAACATAAAGAAAATTATTGACTATTCGTGTATTGTTCCCGCGAATGCATATGTCTGCAAATTTTCATTCATTTGCGTTGAAGAAAAGTCAGTCAAATTAACGTCTAAAGATTTGATACAATCTATTGAAGTAAAGAAAAGCGTTTAAAAATTGCCTATAAGAAATTGTTCATGGGTTTATTTCCCATCAATCTTCCAATGTTAATTTAAAATTACGTGTCAATTTTTAGAGGACACTCGGTGCATGACAAAAATATCACCGATAAGACCTCGCAAAATCTAGGAAATGCATGTGAAGTTCATTTAACATTGCTTCTACTTTCTTATCTACGATCATGCTTACGTATTAAAGAAATGCATTATTTAAACGCTAATTAAACAATCAGCATGCTGTAGTTTTACTATATTGTTTATATTTTTAATCATTGACTTGTGAAGGTTAGTCGATAACAATAAAACTTGATCACTGTTGATAAAAATAGAAACCAAAAGGTCGAAAATAACTTGCAAAAATTACGGTTTTTATAAATTATTTTATAAATAATAATTATAGACGAGCGATCTAAAGAAAAACTGCCTCCAGAGAATGATGATCCCCAAAAAACGCTTATTTTTCGAGATACTGACCACGGGTGGTAAATGCCTATTTTTGGTCTTACTTTATGTACCTATTTGATAGTGCTGAAAACAAAAATGAGGTTTATTTTGAATTATAGGTGGGGAAACATTGTCAAAATCGCAATTTTGCCTAAAAATTAAATAAAAAATAAAATCACGTTTTTCTACATTTAACTCGCTACATCTCT
Organism: Diabrotica virgifera virgifera; assembly: GCF_917563875.1. Classification (NCBI taxonomy): domain Eukaryota; kingdom Metazoa; phylum Arthropoda; class Insecta; order Coleoptera; family Chrysomelidae; genus Diabrotica; species Diabrotica virgifera. The sequence continues at coordinate 143,945,974 of NC_065450.1, forward strand.
GTTTGATTTTAGTATTTTTTCTGAAATTTTTATAGTATATATTTCTCTTCTTCTTCTAAAGGTGCCTCTCTTCTGGAGATGTTGGTGACGACATTGGCCCATCTTATTCTATTCACCGCAGCTCGAAATAGATCAGTTGACGTTAGACCAGTTCACTTCCTTAGATTGGCCAGCCAGGATATACGTCTACATCCAGGGCCTCTCTTGCCCTCAATCATGCCTTGCAGAATCAACTGTAGAAGTCCGTATTTATTATTACGCATAATGTGGCCGAAGTAAGCCAACTTTCTGTTTTTACGGTTGTAATTATTATTTCTTTGCCTTTTCTTAGCCTCTGGAGAATAGTTATGTTAGTTATGTGGTGTATATATGAGACCCTCAACATACGTCGGTAGCACTACATTTCAAACGCCTCTAATTGTTTTAAGGCATCTTCTGTAAGACTCCAGCTTTCTAGTCCGTAGAGGAGGACACTAAAGACGTAACATCTAAGAATTCTTATGCGTATATTTATACTTAAAGATAACTTGCAGGAAATTAACCTAAGACTGTTAAAAGAGCTTCTGGCTTTTTCAATACGAGTTTTTATTTCGTAGCTATGATCACAAGTATTCTTAATGTTGCAGCCCAGATAGCATATTTTCTGTACTCTCTCTAGGGGTGTATTGTTTACGGTAATTTGGGAGTTTATGTTGGTGTTCTTACTAACGATCATTATTTTTGTCTTCTTATAATTTAGTTTTAGGCCGTATTTGTTACATGCTTCTACAACATTATCATCCTTTGGGACCCCTGCGCACTATCTGCCAGCAATACTGTATCGTCTGCATATCTATTGTTTATAAGTTGTCCATTTACTGCAATACCATCTTCTGATTCGTCCAAGGCCTCTTTAAAGATGTTTTCAGAGTGTATGTTACATAATGCTGGTGACAGTATGCAACCCTGTCTAACTCCTTTTCCGACAGTGAAGATTTCGGACAGTTCATTTTCGAATCGAAATGTTGCTTTTTGTTCGAGATATAAGTTTGAGACCAGTCTTACATCCTTACCATCGCGTCCTGATGTTTTTAGGCTATCGATTAGTTTCCCATGTGGGACTTTATCAAATTCGTTCTCGAAATCTATGAAACATGCATACGCATCGCAGTTGACATCGCTGCTCTCTATATTAGAACTTGCAAATTGAAAAGTTCTTCCCTTGTTCCGAGTTCTTCTCTAAATCCAAATTGAACTTCACTCAGGTGTTCTTCTAATTTGGTGTATATGCGCGAGTGAATGATAGTAAGATAGTAAGAAGTACATGACTCATCAAACTGATAATTAATCTATATTATATTATATATTTTTCACATAGTATCCAGACGAAAAATCAAGATTTGGATGCCAGTCAGGTGAAAAAATTAAAAAATTGGTTTCGGAAAATGTCCCATTGAACACGCAGAGGTCCAGAAACTCTATTTGGACCCCATTTTCGGAGTCCCTACGGGTGAGAAATTTTATGCTTGAAAGATATACTACCCATAACGGAACTATCAAAAATTCTCGAGGATTATGCCATTAACATGAAAAAAGTCAACGGCGTATACTATAAAGAGTCGTCTGTAAAGTCAATATGGAATACTACAGCAAAAATGGTACAAGAAATAGCTATTTGTATAACAAGGGAGGAAAGTGCTACTTTTCCTCCCGAGAATGAAGTTTACTGCCCGACGCGTAGCGGAGGGCAGTAATCATTCAAGGGAGGAAAAGGCACTTTACTCCCATGTTATACATATGGTTTTTCCACCTTCCTCAAATAACAAGTCATTTTTTCATTTTTACTTAATTTATTTATGTAACTAACCAACAAAATTTATTAGAACTACAACCTAAAACTAACAAGTACGTACAATATAACTGTCAACTGTCAAATATAAGTCAAATTAATAATGTAAACATTGTTAAATCAAAATAACAATTTACTGTTTTTTACCATTCTGCAAAATACAGAGTGTTTTATAAATAAACGTTAAAATGTATAGAAACTTACGTAATACAAAATAGATATTGTACAGGGCGTCAATAAGTTACATTTCATGAGTGAAATACCATGACGTCACTTTTACTTTTCCTCCCTAGGGAGGAAAAATATTTTCCTCCCTAGGGAGGAAAAGTACAACTTTGCTCCCTAAAATCAGGTCCGGAAAAGTATACTTTCGGTAGAGGTAGGTGGAAAAATATTTTTCCACCTACCTCTACCGAAAGTATACTTTTCCGGACCTGATTGTAGGGAGCAAAGTTGTATTTTTCCTCCCTAGGGAGGAAAATATTTTTCCTCCCTAGGGAGGAAAAGTAAAAGTGACGTCATGGTATTTCATTCATGAAATATAACTTATTGACGCCCTGTACAATATCTATTTTCGATTACGTAAGTATCTATACATTTTAACGTTTATTTAAAAACACTTGTATTTTGCAAAATGGTAAAAAACAGTAAATTGTTATTCTGATTTAACAATGTTTACATTAATAATTTGACTTATATTTGACAGTTGACAGTTATATTGTACCTATTTGTTAGTTTTAGTTCTAATAAATTTTGTTGGTTAGTTACATAAATAAATTAAGTAAAAATGAAAAAATGACTTGTTATTTGAGGAAGGTGGAAAAACCATATGTATAACATGGGAGTAAAGTGCCTTTTACTCCCTTGAATGATTACTGCCCTCCGCTACGCGTCGGGCAGTAAACTTCATTCTCGGGAGGGAAAGTAACACTTTCCTCCCTTGTTATACAAATAGCTATTTCCACCTACCTCTACCGAAAGTATACTTTTCCGGACCTGATTGTAGGGAGCAAAGTTGTACTTTTCCTCCCTAGGGAGGAAAAGTAAAAGTGACGTCATGGTATTTCATTCATGAAATATAACGTATTGACGCCCTGTACAATATCTATTTTCTATTAAGTAAGTGTCTATACATTTTAACGTTTATTTAAAAACACTCTGTATTTTGCAGAATGGTAAAAAACAGTAAATTGTTATTCTGATTTAACAATGTTTACATTAAGAATTTGACTTATATTTGACAGTTGACAGTTATATTGTACCTACTTGTTAGTTTTAGTTCTAATAAATTTTGTTGATTAGTTACATAAATAAATTAAGTAAAAATGAAAAAATGACTTGTTATTTGAGGAAGGTGGAAAAACCATATGTATAACATGGGAGTAAAGTGCCTTTTCCTCCCTTGAATGATTGTAGGGTAAACTTCATTCTCGGGAGGAAAAGTAGCACTTTCCTTCCTTGTTATACAAATAGCTATTTCCACCTACCTCTACCGAAAGTATACTTTTCCTGACCTGATTGTAGAAAGCAAAGTCGTACTTTTCCTTCCTAGGGAGGGAAAGTAATTTTCTTCCCTAGGGAGGAAAAGTAAAAGTGACGTCATGGTATGTCATTGATGAAATAAATTATTGACGCCCTATACAATATTCTATAATCTATTACGTAAGTATCTATAAATTTTAACGTATGTTTATAGAGCACCCTGTATTTTGCAGAATGGTAAAAATAGTAAATTGTTATTTTGATTTAACAATGTTTACATTAATAATTTGACTTATAATTTGACAGTTGACAGTTATAATGTACCTACTTGTTAGTTGTAGTGCTCTAATAAATTTTGTCAGTTAGTTTCATAAATAAATTATTTAAAAATGAAAAACTTACTTGTAGTCCGTTCTTTAACGGCAAAATATTGCAAAACTTCTAAATTTTAAAGAACCGCTTGGATTGGCATGAAATTTGGCATACACATAGCTAACAAGTCAAAGAAAAAAAGTAATATTGTGTCGATATGTGCTTTTGCCCAGGGGGTGGTTTTCACCCCCTCTTGGGGGTGAAAAAATATTCGTCCAAAGTAAGTCCGGAAATGGATAAACTGACTAATTTTAAGTAACTTTTGTTCTATAGAATTTTTTCGCTAAGTCAATACTTTTCGAGTTATTTGGCAGTAAGTATGTTCATTTTTTCAACAAAATAACCACGCTTTTAGACGGTTTCTCGCAAATAACTCAAATAGTAAGTATTTTGTCGAAATAACATTCCTTGCAAAAATATAGCCTGTAAAAATTAAAAAAAAATTGGTGTATATATCACGTCTCTATATCTAGTAGAAGCAGAGTTATAGCTAATGAAAAATTGGTTCATATTCGTCAAATTCCAAATGGAATACTTTAACGTGAAATAACCAAAAATGAAGTATATTTCGGGGAAAAGTTATTACAACTTATTTAAAGTGTTTAGAAAAAGCTTCATTTTTGTCTTATAAAAAAAATTTGTAGCATCAAAAGTAAACAAGTTACGCTTAAAACAAAGTTAGTCCTTTTTTTTTGGTAAGAAAATAGGGAAAATCACCCCCTAATTAGTATCTCAAATGAACTTAATTGTTAAAACTTCACAAGTTTTTTGACTCGTGTATGTATTGTTTATATAATCTGTAAGTTTCATCGGTTCAAAGTCATTGTTTTTGAAAGGGCTGTAGTTAAAAGAGGTTGAACGAGTCACTGATCACGAATGTATGCAAATTTAGAAACACCAACTCTTAATCAATTTTTGTCTCACAGAAAAACAAAAAAATACATGATATTCAGAAAAGCAATGCTGACTTTTTTGTTTTTCGAGATTTTTGGTATCTCTAACAATTTTTAAATTATTGTGAAAAAAATCATATTTTTCAAAATTAAAATTTTTAAAAATTTTATTTTAAAACAATTTTTTTTTTAAATAAGCACTTTAAATCGACGAAACTTACAGATCATATAAACACAACATAAATAAAATAATTTGTGAAGCGGTAACGATTAATTTCATTTAAGTTGCTAATTAGGGGGTGGTCTTCCCGATTTTTTTTTGTTAAAACAAAAGGGACCAACTTTATTTTGAGCCTAACTTGCTTAAATTTAATGCTAGAAACTTTTTATAAAAACAGAAATAAAGCTTTTTTTAAACACTTTAAAAAAGTTATAATGGGTTTTCTACAGAAAGTGCTTAATTTGTTGGATATTTCACGTCGAAATATTGTATTTGAAATTTGGGGAATATGAATCTATATTTCATTGCCTATAACTTTGGTTCTACAAGGTCCAGTGACCTAACGCGTACACCATTTTTTTACTTTTTTTTACAGGCTATATTTTTGCTTACAACGTTTTTTTCGACAAAATACTTACTTTTTAAGTTATTTGCGAAAAACCGTCTAAAAATATGGTTATTTTGTTGAAAAATGAACATATTCACTAACAAATAGCTGGAAAAGTTTTGACTTTGCGAAAAAGCTCTATAGAACAAAAGTTACTTAAAATTAGTCAGTTTACCCATTTCCGGACTTATTTTGGTGTATATTTTTTCACCCCCAAGAGGGGGTGAAAGTCACCCCCAGGGCAAAAGCACACATGGGCATAATATCACTTTTTTTCTTTGACATGTAAGGTATGCGTATGCCAAATTTCATGTCAATCCAAGCGGTTCATTAAAATTTAGAGCAAAAACCGTGAAAGAATGTACTATTGGTATTTGAGGAAGGTGGAAAAATCATATGTATAACATGGGAGTAAAGTGCCTTTTCCTCCCTCGAATGATTACTCGAACGAGTAAACTTCATTCTCGGGAGGAAAAGTAGCACTTTCCTCCCTTGTTACACAAATAGCTATTACGGAGTACGGCATAAAAATCGACCCTTTTACAGATATATCTTTGAAATGTGCGAGATTGGCCAGAGATATCAAGCTGAGGCAGCTTCAAAGTGTTAAAAAAAAACTGAGTTCAAAAGCATTATCCACCGAAGAACTATTAAAAATCATCCAAAGCTACGACAAGGAAACCCCCGATGGCGCACAAAAAAATTTTTTCATCTTTGCTCATTTGAACTTGTCTGGAGAGGCAACGAGGCCGTAAACTGCAAGATTCTCTTTTTCCAGAAGGAATTTGATGGTATAGGAGAATTTATGGGCATGAATTGAATACAACAGCATTTTTTCCAAAACAAATCAAGGCGGTTCGAAAAGTTTGGCAAGCAGCAAATGGCTGGTAAGGAATTCATCAAACGAAAATGTATGCCCACATTAATGGAAAAAAGGAAACCAGAGATTTTATCACACAGGCTCTTTCTTACCGTTCAGCCAAACTGGAAGGATGGATCTTGGTTCAAAAACTGTCCACTTGGAATCAACAACGTATCTAACTGGACAGAAATGTCAGCTGAAAAAATTGGAGTAGACACAAAAAAACATAAAATAACAAACCATTCTCATCCATCTTTAGCTGTTTTAGCCTTGTTCAAGCAAGGTGTTCCTAAACAGGAATTAATTAAATTAACGGGTCACTCAAATGCAAGCTCTCTAAAACCATATCTGCAGCTGGATTCCAGTCACCACCAGAAGTTGATCGAAAATCTCAGAACAACAAATGAAGCTGGACCTTCGAGTTCACAAATGCTACAGGTCAATAATACACAAAATCATGCTTTGGTAGAAAGGAATGGGCAAACTAATATAGCTTAATAATTGTACATTTAATATTGTTAACAAATAAATAAAGATTATGTTTCGTTGAAAATTCCACACCTGTAATTTTGAACCAATCAAAATACGTTATTTTGACAGATCACCATGGCAACGGAGGTATTTTATCGGAAATTTTTTGCTCGTGGGGTACCCAACAGCGAATTATAGTGGAAATTTTTTGACGTTTACAATAACAGAACATTTTTGACAGACTGGTTTTTATTTGTTTACATAATTTAGTTTTGATTCATTTTCTATCACTTGTAGTTACTCAAAACTTATGTAAAATTGAAGAATATACTATTTTCTATCTTGAAATGGTATTCCCATGCAACTACAATGAGTAGAAATTACGAATTTGAAAGCCTAAATAATTGCTGACAAAGCTATGGCGCGCTATTAATCTGTTCATGCAGCTTTGGATTTTCAAATGCAAATTTGGTGTGGAATTTTCTTACCGAATACCACGCGAAGTCAAATTAATATCCGGAAATTTTTTTTGATCATGAATATTTTTAGAAAATTTCCCTCGTCTGCGACTGGGGAAATTTTCAAAATATTCATGATCTCAAAAAAATTTCCGGAAATAATTTGACCTCTAGTGGTATTACTAGTGAAAATTTTTTGCTCAATTAGAAATCCAATGAAATCAATTAATTTGTGGTCATCTGATTGAATACAACCAATAAAACCAACATTATACTGAAAACAGACCCCATGGGCTGTTTTCACTCAATCATGTAGCTATGGATACCATATCGATTTTGACATTTCAAATATTCAATATTTCAAAATGTCACGATTTGGTTGTAATACTGATGAGAATATTAATGAAATTATTGAATCAAATATACCAAAGAATACTGTTTACAGTAAAAAATTTTCTATCCGAATAACCCTCGAACATTGATAAATGCTCAAAAATTTTTTAACAACTTTCTCAATCTTGTTGCTTACAGGCAACAGACCTCCGCCTACGGCGTCGGTCTGTTTCCAAGCAACAAGCTTTCGAAATCTGTTATAAAATTTTTTCGAACAATTATCAATGTCCTTGGGTTATTACTACTGATAAGTGCATTAATTGTCTCGTGAAATAGTCTTGTCGAATATCATTCGAGAGAAAATTATTTACTGGCAAAATTTTCTTCCGGTTTTATTCACGTTTGTTGCCTTTCAGCAATTTTCGCTTATGAAATTTTGACAAAATTACTGGACTGACGTCTCGTGATTTAACTGTCAAAATTTAATTCGCGAAAATTGCCAGGCAACAAACTTTCATACCAGTCGAAAATATTGCCGGCTAAAATTTTCTCTTTTATGATATTATATGTATACGAAAATTTTGCCGGGTCCTTTTTCCTGCCTGAGAAATCACGGGCAGGAAGGAGTTTTGTCAGTAGGAAACGTGGCGTTGCTATAACGTTTCATCAGTTAAAAATAGTCTAGTGAAATAGTCTCTCTTATGATATTATTATACAGTGCGTCCATAAAGTAACGCATAAATTCATTATTTCGTAAACCAGCGATGTTAATGGAAAATCCTGAAACGGGTCGATTTTTATTTTTAGATTCAGATTTTTTACATATATATCATACTAGTGACGTCATCTATCTGGGTGCGATGACGTAATCGATGATTTTTTTGAATGAGAATAGGGGTCATGTGATAGCTCATTTGAAAGGGTGTTCAATTCTCTATTCACTAATATAAACATTAACCTAATTATTTATACAAGGTGTTCAAAAAAACCTTTTTTTAATTAAAATAATTGAGACAAAAAGAAGAATGTACGTAATTTATTTAATTCAAAATACGTTTTACTGTTGTCAGAAGACAGGAAAAAAATGTTTATTTGAGAAATAAATATTGTTTTTTGCTTAAATTCAATGTTAAAGCTGCCACCCACCTGTGGCTTGGCAGTTTGAACATTTCGTTTAAGCGAAAATCAATGTTTATTTGTCAAACAATTTTTTTTCTCTTTACTGACAGTAGTAAAATGTATTTTGATTTAAATAATTACATTATATTCTTCTTTTTGTCTCACTTATTTTAATTAAAAAAATGTTCTTTGAACACACTGTATAAATAATTATATTAATGTTTATATTATTGGATAGAGAATTGAATACCCTTTTAAATGAGCTATCATATGACCCCTATTCTTATTTTAAAAAAAATCATCGATTACGTCATCACGCGCAGATGGATGTCGTCAATAGTATGATATATATGCCAAAAAAACCGTAATTTAAAAATAAAAATCGACCTGTTTCGGGAATTTTCCTTAAACTAACCGGTTTATGAAATAACGAATTTATGCCTTACTTTATGGACGTACTGTATACGATAAAATTTTTTCCTCGCTATCTTTTCTTTAACTGATCGCAACTGATTTGTCGCAAAAATAAAAAAGATTAGAAAGTTTATTTCTGTGTATTTAACTTTCGTTTGTTTGTAATTTTTAGTCATCTCGGATTGTTTTTGATTTATCCAAAAAATAAAGAAAATAACCCGTGTTTTAAATAATTGGGTACTTTGAAAAGATCGGCAAGTACAGAGATCTGGAAATTCAAATACGAAGACAATGGAGGATGCAAAGTACCCAGACAATACCTATTATAGTATCTACTACTGGAGTCATAGAAAACATAAAAAACATGGATCTGAATGAACATCTCTATAAGAACATGAAGAAAGCTGTACTATTCTCGACGGCCAGATGCGTACGAAAATTTTTGGGAGATACTCTTACATTCCAAGTCACCTAGGGCTCGATAACATGGAAAGAGTCCCACCAGAGCTCAGTCTTTTTGATACCATAGGTATCTGGGATAAAAATTTCCTGTAGTTGGCTGTATACCACTTATTACAAAAAACCATGAAATCCTTTATAAAAGGTATATTTGTTAAAATCCCTATACAGGGCTACATCATAAAACAAACAGAACTAGTTTTCAATCGGTTGACCGATCATCATCAGTGTTTCCTAAAATGTGTATAACCTGATAAAATGATGCAAAGTATTTAAAATTTTGACTATTATTTTAAAAAGTTATAGATTATACTCACTTGAATCAAACATGTTAACCACCAAAGTAAAAATATTAGGGTAAAAACCCTTTAAAATTAATCCGTCATAGGAACATATAAAAATTTATTTATTTTTATTTAGCGTATGGCTCTATCACAGTTTTTGTATAAAAATAAAGATCACATTTCACATTTACCTCGTGGATGTTGTTCTTGGTAGAAGTAGAAATCAAGGCTGCATTTTCTATGTCTGTACGTACGTAAGTTGCTACACCGTAGGCTTTGTCGTAGGTAGCACCCAGTAGATCATAGCCGGGGATTTTTCCTCTTGAACTCAATTGAAATTCGTTTTCTATATGCGTTTCTTGTAATGCGACCAGATAAAAATGATGTGACTTTACACATGGATGTATAAAATATCCAAAGTTTCACGCTCGAGGTACCATTGAGCTAAATTTGATTTGTTCACAGCATGGCTGTGTGGAAGCAAGTGACCTTGATAGCGGAAACCCTGAATGGTGACATGACAGAAATGACAGTTCCACAAGAAGATAAAATTTCCCTGTTGGTTTTGTGATATCTATTGTAAAGTTTGTTAAATTAGCGACTGTTTTTATTGTTAATAATTTAACAAACTTTACAATAAATATCACAAAACCAACAGGGAAATTTTAACTTCCTGTGGAACTATCATTTCTGTCATGTCACCATTCAGGGTTTCCCTATCAAAGTCACTTGCTTCTACACAGCCATAATGCGAACAAGTCAAATTTAGCTCAATGGTACCTTGAGCGTGAAACTTTGGATATTTTATACATCCATGTTTAAAGTCACATCATTTTTATATGTTCCTATGACGGATTAATTTTAAAGGGTTTTTACCCTAATATTTTTACTTTGGTGGTTAACATGTTTGATTCAAAAGTGAGTATAACCTATAACTTTTTAAAATCATAGTCAAAATGTTATATACTTTGCAACATTTTATCAGGTTATACAAATTTTAAGAAACACTGATGATGATCGGTCAACCGATCGATTGAAAACTAGTTCTGTTTGTTTTATGATGTACCTATAGAGATTTTAATAAATATACCTTTTATAAAGGACTTCATGGTGTTTGAATTTTTCCCTTAGAGGGAGTGAAGGCCGTATGGCTAAATCTGGATAATAAGTTTAATAAGATAATAAGTAAAAGGCGGCACGATTTTCGAACCGGACGACTGATTAGGAAGAAGGAATAGAAGCCCCTAAAGAAAGTGAATTTAGATAACCATTTAGATAACCATTAGATAACCATTTTCCATATTTTATTTATAAAATAAATTATCCTCAATTTTTACTTCACTTTATCCACAGATAATATTTCCTTGAAAACAGTTCAACCTTAGTACTTCAAGAACTTTGTTTCTTTGTGATATTATAATATCCGTATAACATTTTTAATATAGAAATCCATAACTAATTCATTTCGATAAAATCACTTTTTTCTTAACATTCTCCCAAGCCGAGCTCGTTCTTTCCGTTGTGTTGTTATTGTTTATTTGTTGATTGTTTTCTTCCTCGCCTAGATTTTTCAATGTTAACTTCCTTCCGATTCTCTTCCTGGTATACCATTGCAATAAGGTAACAACAAGGACAGTCGTTGTCACTATCACACAATTCATCGGCAGCGTTTTCACGAAATCCTTGCTTGATCAGTCGACTGTGACACTCTGTATAGGAAACTAACCATATTTCAAGTAGCAATGTCAAGTGGATGCACTTACAGGGGCGCACGTAACATTAGCAAGTGTATTTGCGAGAAAATTAATACTTTACTAAAAATTACACCAATTAGTAAAGGGTAATTATTATTACTTTAATTTTTTTAATTGGTTAGATTGGTTAGGTTACACGTTATACGTAATGTTGTTAGCAAGTTTCCGTTCCGATACAAATGATTATATTAGATTCTATTGAAGTGGTAGGGGAGCCCAAGCGGGGATTTTTGCAGTTACTCGAGCGCGTCAGATTATCATATGGGGAGAAACCTGGTGCCCTTCAGATGTACCTCCACCATATATTGGCTCTTAACACAGGGGAGTTCGTTAAGGGGGCTCGAAAAAAAAATCTATCCTTAAAAATACTCGAAATTGTCAGATTAAGATAAGGTAAGTTTAGTACATGCAAAAGAGTGTATGTTTAAAAAATCTGACGATTTGAGCGGGGCGTAAGGAAATGAGCGAGTTAAAAAGTTTCACAAAAAAAAGCGAATAAATCGCGAAATGAACGTTAGATCGAAAAACTAAAAAATACGTGTTCAATATTTTTCAAAAATCTATCGAATGATCCCAAACATGATACCCCACGAAGAGGGGTGGGGGGTAAATTTAAAATTTTAAATACAAATCCCGCGATATTTCGCAAAATAAACATTAGATCGAAAAACTGCAAAACACACTTAATCAATATTTTTGAAAATCTATCGAATGGTACCAAACACGACCCCCCTCGGAAGTGGGGTGGGGGGTTACTTTAAAATCTTAAATAGGAGACCCAAATTTTTATTCTAGATTTGGATTCTTTACGTAAAAATAAGCAACTTTTATTCGAAATATTTTTTCGAACTATGGATAGATGGCGCTATAATCGGAAAAAACCATTGTTGGAAATGGAAAATTAAATTAAAAAATGGCAAGCGCCCACTAAAATGGAAAACTTTACTTAACTTTTTTTGGTTTTAGGACCTACTCTTCACAACCCAATAGGTCCCCAAAGCGCTCGAGTGACTGCACATTTAGCATACTTTGCTCCCCTACCAAAGTATGATAATAGTTAAGTTAACCCATTATTTATAGGCCGTCGTCCTATTTATAGGTAGATCACTGAAAATAGTAATTTTTAACCCTTCAAATTTGTTTAAATTTAAACAAAATTTGTGCATGGATATTTGAATCGCTTATTTATGAAAGGATATAAGTCACTACTTTATGTAAATTGAGATTATGACGAAAATTTGTTTTCAATACTTATATCTAACGTTTAGTCATAAAAGAATATAAGTCTTCAGTACACCGAGAGAACAATTTCTTTTCTCCTAAAACACTGATTTCTTTGAGCTATCTTTTTTAAAAGTTACCATATCATATTAACTTAAACAAACCGCTTCACATATAAAGAAACTAGTTTTTTAAACACAACTCAATAATTTCTTACAGATAATTTCTTCAATACTAAAAAATGCATTAATAGTTACATTTTAATTTTCTTATCCTAAACTTTTTGTTTCTTAAATTGAAAACTACACATATTTTGCAGTATAAGAAATATATGTTAAGTTAATCCATATTTATATTTGTGAACAAGAAATTTTCTTGCAATCAAATAAATATTTTAGACCACAAGAAATAATTCCTCAGAAATACCATATGTAGTAACTGTGGTTATTAAAAAAAACTTTATCATTAATGCCGAAATGCTACTTGTAAAGAGATTTTCTTCCACAAAAGAATTGCGCAGTAACCATTATTCACTATATTTGTGATTTAATCTCAGTGTTTGGCAAGATAAGATGGCGTGCATGGCATTAGTTCATTTTCATAGATGGATTTTGGATTTGTTGTTTGTTGGTTTTCTTTAAAATCTAAGGGATACTTTGAAGGTACGTACATAGGTATATAAAAGTAAATTTATTACCTAATTTAAGATGTAATAATAATATTGTTGCATATCCGAATATATAGTCCTAAAAGAAACATAATAGTATCTTTATATGCATTTTAGATATCTATAATGATGGACAACTCTGAAAGAAAGGATCTTATTCTAACTGGGAAATAAGCCACAATTTAACTTAACAAAATGGCTTTCATTGACGTTTCGACTTTCACCTCGGAGAGAATAATGGAATATCTATAATATAAAGCTTCAGAACAATATTGAAAGGAGCTGGTAGAACTGTATACAGGTAATGGCAGGAGGTTGAAATGGTAGAACTGTATACAGGTAAATTCCTTTATAAAAATGTGTATACTTATGTATAAACTATAATATTATGTTTCTTGAATGTATTGTCTTTTATATACAATCCTACAATTCAAGGTTATATCAAACATGGCGTGTGCTATATTTGTCATCAGGAAATATTAGTTAGTCGAAAAGAAACATCTTAACGGTTAAGAACTTTTATTGCCGAAAACCGTGAATAAGTTGATATGTATTTAATGACTTAAGATGTAACCTAATAATACTTTCCCGTAATAAAATTTCTTAATGATTAGGTTTGCTGTATCTTTTGGATTATATAAATAAATAAAATTACAATATATGCCTGCTTCAATGTTTTACATTGGTTGTATTTTTCTTCTTGTTTTAGCTAAACAATGTCTATTGTGTGACTTAATATTATACAGATAAATAATGAATATTTTATATACAAAAAGAAAAAAATTAACAAAGATGGTAGGATAAATAAAGCCATGTTTGAACTAAACATGATTGATTATTATTTGTTGAAATTGATTTTTTTGATACCTACCGTTCTTATACCAAAAAATTAATAGTTTTTATGTGGGCCCGTGTATGTGTTCTTTTTTTTTGTATTTCCTTTTGTCAAAATAAGTATGTACTTATATCTTTATAAAAATTTTTTTAAATAAGTTTACTCTTTCTACATAACGGTTTTGTTTTAGGTAATTGCTGATATACAAAATGCTATTAACAAAAATAAGGAAAAATTAAGGAAGTTGGATTTGCCTCTCCATCCTTTTATTATTGTATAGAAGCCAGTGGTTTCAGAGTGGAGAAATTATTTTTATGTATTAATATCTAACGTTTTATGTCATGTTTTTATTATCTAATAAAGAATAATTTTACCTTAATAGAATGATTTATTTCGCCGTACTTAATATCAATTTATTTTTAAGAAATGTAACTTAATTCTAAATGTACAATTATTTCTGCGAAATATATTTCTTAACATTGAATACATTAATTAATAATGGTAAGATAACAATATTCCTTACTAAGAAATATCATTTCTCAGAAAGAAGAGTTTTGCAATGCCAAGAAAATATATTCTTATGACAAGTATAATTTCATTCTGACAAATGGGTTTGCAGTTTGCAAGAAAGTGATAGTTCAATCATGTTTAAGATATAGTTCTTTGGGTTAATTAAAATTTATTTGAAATATTTTAGAAAATTATATCTTACATACAAAGATATATTTCTTAGGCAATATGCCAAGTCGATCCTTCTTAAATATTAATAAAGTTTTTTATGTCAAAAATTTTTTTCTCTCGGTGTACTGTTGATAGGTAGGCAGTCAACAGAATATTCCATTTACTTATGAAACGATATAAGTCATTGACTTATATCGTTTCATAAATTTGCCGCTGATCTTTGACTGGCATTTTGGCTTGGTAAAACGCAAACTCAATCGCATGGATAGGCTGTATACACAAATGGAAGTTTCTGAAGCAATCTGTTCAAGTTCTACAAAACTGTACAAATGGTCAGAACTAATGATATTTTGGATTTTAAAAATTGGTGGTCCAAATATTACGAAAAAACCTGCCATTCTGTTGAAATTTCCGCTACATATATTCAACGTTCACAAAAAGAGTCATTCGCAGTTTCCAGCTTTATGGAATTCCGCTACAATCATACAGAAAAAGGATTTGTTGAAGCATTGAATTTTATCGATGGAGCACTAACCAGTCCCTTTGTTCTAAAAAGCATAACAACGAAAATGTTCAACTTCCAAAGGAACGAGCTTATCCTACGAAAAAAATTCCAATTAACATTAAGAAAATCAATGATATTCGAAAGATTAATAGGTATCTTCCTGAAATACTAGGTATCAATAATTTTATGAGGAAATAATTGGTTGGCCAACCACTGATTTGGAAAGTACTGACGTATGAGTATCTTATAAAAAACTACATTTAAATTTTTAGTTTAAAATATTTCATTTGTTAATAACTTGTAAAAAGGTTGGTCAATAAACGTTTTTTTTTTGTTAATTTGGACAAATACGGCCAAAAATAATAGTTAAGACATATTTTTTTTTAATTAATTCGTGAAAAGAGATAAGTCAGACGAATAGAGTATTAAATAAAATATCTATTAATTGACAAAAATCAATATGCATACAATATTGTTATCAAACTTATAATAAAATAATTCATTTACTGGAAAAATCACAAATTTTTTATTTATTTCAAATATAAACACACAATATCTACGAATCTCTTATTAAAAGCAGTCTATTGTACGGAGCAGAAACTTGGCGGATAACCGGAAACAACAGAAGAAAACTGGAGGCAGTAGAAATGGACGCTTTTAGAAGATCAGTAGGAGTGTCACGCAGAGAGAGAATACGTAATGATGAGATAAGACAGCGAATGGGGTTGACGGCTCTCTAACAACAGACATAGAAAGAAAACAGCTGATATGGTACGGACACGTCCAGAGGATGGATAACTCAAGACTCCCTAAAATAATTATGCAATGGGTACCACCAAACCGCAGAAAGAGAGAAAGACCCAAGAAATCTTGGAGAGAGGGAGTAACGAAGGCGATGAGCGCAAGAGATCTTAGAGAGGGCCAATGGGATGATAGAGTGTCATGGAAATTAGGCATCGGACAACGTCGCAAGACGTTTTAAAACCGATTGATATATATATATATATATATATATATATATATATATATATATATATATAACACTTTTTTTTTATTTTCTCAAAACTTCATTATTGTGACTTATATCCTTTCATAAATAAGCGATTCATTTTAGGCTTTAGTAAACCGAATTATAATTTTTATGGTATATTTCCCATATTCTTTCAAAATAAAATCATCAACATCGGACAAATTTGCTGACTTTGATTAGAATTACATGTATAATTTCTGCAGTTACTCGAGCGCGTCAGAATATTACATGGGAGAGACCTTGAACCCTGAAAATGTACCTCTACCATAATTGGCTCTTAATGCAGGAGAGTTCGTTGAGTGGGGGCCGAAAAAAATCTATTCCTAGAAAAACTCGAAATCGTCAGATTAAGATAAGGTAAGTTAAGTACATGCAAAACAGTGTATATTTCAAAAATCTGACGATTTGAGCGGGGCGTAAAGAAATGGGTGAGTCTCAAATTTCACAAGAAAAAAGCGAATACTTCGCGAAATTAATGACAGATCGAAAAACTAAAAAATACTTACTCCATATTTTTCAAAAATCTATCGAATGATACCAAACATGACTTACCACGAAGAGGGGTAGGGGGTAAATTTAATATTTTAAATACGAATCCCGCGATATTTCGCGAAATGAACATCAGATCGAAAAATTGAAAAATAGACTTATTTAATATTTTTGAAAAATCTATCGAATGGCACCAAACATGAACCCCCACGGAGGTGGTGGAGTGGGGGTTACTTTGAAATCTTAAATGGGAGCCCTCATTTTTTTATTGCAGATTTGGATTCCATACGTAAAAATAAGTAACTTTTATTCGAAACATTTTTTCGAATTATGGATAGGCGGCGCTATAATCTAAAAAAACGATTGTTGGAAATGGAAAATTAAATTAAAAATGGAAAGTCCCCACTAAAATGGAAAACTTTACTTAACTTTTTTTGGTTATAGAACCTATTTTTCATAACCCAATAGGTCCCCAAAGCGCTCGAGTGACTGCACATTTAGCATACCTTACTCCCCTACCATAAAAGTTTCATAATATCGGCCATTTGTTATCGTTTACCAGATTATTCACATTATAACATGAGTATCCTAATTTGACGTTCACATAAATTTTAATCTCAGTGGAGCAAGTCTATTGTTGTATCAATACTCAAGGCAAATTAACCAAATATTTTTCAGTATAATAAAGTACAAAACACGGCTATCTGCCTATGTCTTCGAGCATTCTGATCTAGTCCGGCAGAAAGTCTTTACTGTCAAGATAATGAACCTCTATTATGTCTTAGACGACAATATCTTCTCTTCTTTTATGCTGCTGCAATTTCTTCCAGCCCCTCTAAGGGGCTGGCTTTTATAGCACTTTTGTGCAATAAAATGACTTGTCATTAAGCCAACTGACTGGAATCTTCTCACCACTTATTCAGAAGAGCTCTTAATCCCTCTTAAGTTGAGGTCCCTCCCAATTATAGCATATCTTCACTAACCTCGTTCTCATCAGAATCACGGATTATTTTTTTCTAATTTCCTCATTTGTTAGTTCTGATAGTTATTCTCCCTAACAACACAAAACATTCCAGGAATGTACTATCAAAGTTCTATTAATGTTTGAATGTACTGGACATTCAAGGAACATTCGGTGAATATCTGATTAAGTTATTCGTGGAATGTTAGCACAAGACATTCTATGAACATACTACCAATGTCCTATATTTTAAGAGAGGCCATTTACTATTCAATTTGCATTCATTTTCAAATTTTCTGCGCGTGTATATGTATTTAGGCAATCCAAACCACATGACTTCTGGTTCTGGTTGGCATGGCATACAGGTTACAGAGGTTATGTGTGTAATATCATTTCATTTCATCATTTCACTATTTATCGCCATATTTTGGATTCATTTGGATTTCGTTTGCTGTATTTTGTGAACTTTATAAACTTTACCACACTGCAAAGTCATTATTTATGGAAATTATTATTGGAGACACCAGATGTTTGGAGAAAGGTAGGGCAAACAATTTTTATCAATGTTCATTTTTCTCTGATATTTATCAATATTGATGAATTTTGCAAGCAATAACATTATTTCTTTTATTGTTTTAGATATTTATTGAAGCTGAAAATAATTGGGGATTTAGATCCATATACAATTCAGTCAGAATTGGATTTTACCATAAAGTGCATTCCACCAAATTACTATTATAGATATTATAGATGAAAGCATACAAAAGCCTTCAGGCACATACATATTTTACAGCTGGATTTGTTTTTAAAGTTGGAGTAAAGTTGGAAGTCATAAGCAACAACTTCGTAAGTACCTACAAGAATATTGAGGAAATCCAGCTCCAGGATACTACTGGGCAAACTAGAAGATTGAAGAGCAAAGAATTTTGAACTAGTTTGAGTGATAGTGAAAAGCAGAGCATAATGCTTGTGTGCATGTGTATGTTAGAATAGTGCGGTTAGAAAAGCAGAGCATAGTGCTTGTGTGCCTGTTAGATTAGATAAGAGACGCTATGGGTAAGCTCTTCATTTTAAGGAACAGTAGTAATTTAGGTTAAATTAAAATTGCTCATTGGTCAGAGTTATGACATGACCAGATTGTAATTCTAATGAACAATTCAATACAATGAATCGTCATCGTAGTGATGATTATGGAAAAAAATATATGACAAGATTTTGTGCAATAGAAATGTTTATATTTATCAAGGATGTATTATTTGGTATGGCTACATATACAGTCGGAAAAATGAAAGAATACCCTTGAATGAACATATAAAACACGCTGTATTTTCCTGTCACTGTGTCACAAAGAAAATTGTCCAGTGCAAGTAACAATAATTATTACATATACTTGTGCTGACCAGTTTTTTGAGTGACACGGTGACAGGAAAATACAGCGTGTTTTATATGTTCGTTCATGGGTATTCTTTCATTTTTCCTACTGTACTTCTGGTATATCGTCGGTGATGTGACAATACCTCCTATCTGCTTTTTCATGAATTTTGTAGGAGATGAAAAACTTATTTGGGCCACCTCGTGTTTTCATATATTTTTTGATTTGTTTTGTAGTAAATTCAACTATCTATTTACTACAAAACAAGTCAAAACTTACGTATGAAAACAGGAGGTGACCGTAAAAAATGTTTTTCGTCTCCTGCAAAACTCATGAAAAAACATATAGGAGGTATTGTCACATCACTGACGATATATTTCAGAGAATGTCTAAAAAATATACTTTGAATGTCCTAAGAACATTCATGGAATGTTTCAACAAGACATTCAGTCTAAACAATATACTGTGAATGTTCAAAGAACATTCGTAGACATTCATGGAATGTTCCAACAAGACATTCAAGGAATGTTTAAAATGCTGACACAGCACTTTCCTGGGACTTTCCAGGGACGTTCGTGTACTTTTGGGGACATTCCAGGAATGTTTTCAATGTCCTGTGTGTACCTTCTAGGAACATTCCTGGAATGTTTTGTGTTATTAGGGCTGATAAGGCATTGGTAACACCAATCGATCTTACGCTGTTTGCTGTGGATTTTTTTTCTATAATAAGAAATATGTTTAATGACCATTATTGTCCAAGAAGTACACATAACCCTTAAAAGATTATCAATTTCATGTTTATAAGGATATACTGCTGCATTCTTCTGCCGAGTTCATTAATAGTAGTGCTACATAAAAATGGTTGGTTTTTGTGGAACTATATATTAGAGTACACAAAACCTATCAAATGACTACAATCTCAGATTATTAAAAAATCCTTCAATATAATTAATTTAGTTTGGAAGAAATTTTCGGATTTACTATTATATCTTCGGATTATTATATCTTCATAACATATTACACGATGTATAAAAATAAACTCTTAACTAATCATTCAGAGTTAATAACCTTTTAAATGTTTTTAAATACAACAATTAACATACCGTAAATTAATTTTAATTTAACTGCAACCACTCTTCCATCGTATAAACTGTTAATATTAATAAATTATAAAATAATAAATAATAGCTGTGTCCATGAACAGTAATTTGCATGAAATATTAAGTCTATACTCTTGAAGTATTCACCATCAACTTCCTTAACTTCCTGAAGACAAGTTTTTCACGTTTATACATTATACTTTTACCGATCAAAAATACAGACTGGACAATGCTTTTAACAATACGGTAGTGGCTATGGCTACGGTGCGTGGTCGTAATAGCAAAAAATTAATACAGAATTTAACAATAAAACATTGAAAAACTTTTGTTTTTAGTACTTTCACAAAGTTTATTTTAAGTACATGACGTCACTACAGCTGTTTTGGCAGAGTGCTTTTCTTAAGTGATGTATTTTACTGTGTGTCTGCACTTTAAAGTATTTAGCTGAACAGATCGAGTAGTTTGTTAACTGTTTTTTCGAAGTTGGTCATTCAGAATTATATACGTTAACCAATTTGCATGCCAAATGAAAAAAACTAAACAGAAAACTAATTTATTGATTTGATTAATTATTAAAGTAATTATGGTTTTAAAGTTACTGTTTGTGTTCAAACCAGGTGCAGACCACCTCTCTCAATGCACCTATGACACCGCTTAGGTCTGCACCTGTATACGCTGTTGCAGGTTTTATCAAAGAATTCTGGGTTGTTGCGGAGTGCATCGAATTCCTCTTGAATTCTTGTTTTCAAATGTTCAATATCACGTAATGGGGTGGCGAACACTTTGTTTTTGAGTACTCCCCACAGAGGAAAATCGCATGGCGTTATGTCGGGTGACCGTGCTGGCCACTCAATTCTTCCTCTTCTTCCTATCCACATGTCAAACTCGGCATTCAGGTATTCGCGAACTGCAAGTCCGAAGTGCGGAGGAGCGCCGTCTTGTTGAAAATAGCGAATATCTGCAAACTCTGGGTTATTTTTCAAAGTACCCTTTATAGCAATAAGCAGTTCAAGATAATTTTCTGCATTTACGCTGCCCTCAAAAAAATACGGACCAACTAGACCACCGATGTGAAGTCCAGCCCACACTGTTACTCCAGGAAGATTTAACTCATGAGCAATGGTTTCGTCAGGGTTTTCATCTGCCGAGTAAACACAATTGTTTCGGTTAATCCATCCGTTGAGTTTGAACTGCGCCTCATCACTCCAAAGAATTTGCTTATAAAATTGTCCGTCGTCATCTGCGCAACCAGTATGCCACTCGCAAAATTCCAATCTACGATCAGAGTCGTCTTCCGTTATCGCATGTATCAAACGTGGACGACAACAATGATAATTTAATTTCGTTAACATGCGACTTACACTTCGGCGAGATATACCTAATTGAAGCGATGCCCGAACTGTGGATTGCTTGGGCGTCTCAACAAATGTTTCCGCAACGAGTTCCATATTTTCATCTGTCACTACCACAGAAGGACGACCACTACGCGGTGCGTCTAATACCGACCCACTTTGTTGGAACTTCTTATGCAACTTGTAAACCATCTGCCTTGTAGAAACATGCCTATTTGGATACTTAGTAGTGAATTCGTTGAATACCGTCTGATAATCTGCATGATAACGTAGGTACGAAGTCAACAGACAGACTCGTTCTTCTGTAGTGTACTTTACACGGGCTTGGGCTGCCATGGCGACGTGAACTCGGTGACCGACAATCTTGAACTAACAACAAAAGCGAACAAGCTCCACACTCCTTCCTCCTTCTGTCATCGCACCAATTAGGCAATCCAAACCACGTGATTTTTAATGACAGGACGACTGGCAAGCAATTCAGCGTTGCCAGATTTGTTACAATTGTACCAATTTGATACAATTAACAACCAAACTTTCGATACTAAAATCTCCTAAAGTAAAAACCTAAAATTTTGTGACACAAGAAATTTGCTTCAAATAATATTAAACGACGTTTTTTTAAGTTTTTGTACAAAATGTGTTGGTTTAGTACTTTGTGACACTATTCCAGTCATTCCGGTGCATTTACAAAAATTTCTCTGGCAACACTGCACAAAAGCGATTTTATTGGATACTTTATTTAAATTTAAATTTCAAATTTAAGATAAAATGTGGTATTACTAGGTACCTAAAATAATAAAATATATATTACCCCGATCATTTTACCTACAATCTAATTTTAGGGATGTTCAATATTATTTTTTTTAAACTTATAAAACATAAAATTTGTTAACCTAGTTTTCTTCAATCTTCCAAATTACTTAATTAAAACTTTTTAACTACTTATTAAAGTTTATTGACGTAAGCAATATTTTTTACTATGTCACAGAAGTATTTAGCAATATTTACACGGACATAAAATACGAAAATTACTTTAAAATACTAAAATAACACTATATGCCTTCAATGTATTCATACCAGCCGCCAGACATATTGGAATAGTTTGACAGATCGTTGGATTCTCTAATTCGGTACGGCAAGCACCGTTGCCGCGTCCTCACTATTTTTTAATCGCGTCAGACAGCGTTAACTGACTTATGGCCACCCCGGTATGTCTTTTTTAATTTATTATTTTTCATAGATTATAGTAAAGGTAGCTTAAAAGTAATAAAGTCTTATCTGTTTTGAATCTGTTTTCTCTTATTGAAAGCCCTTTTGTGTTCTGCTATACAGTTTCCGAAGTTTCCGCCAGTTTGACCGATGTAAGTTTTTGGATAGTCACTATATGTGAGTTTGTATACACCACCCTGTAATAGCTTTCTGTTTTGGCTCTTATTGGTCTTAAGTCTTAATGTACTTGCTAAGTTGTTGTTTATTCTGATAGCTGGTGTTATTCCTTTCTTTTTTATGTGTTTGTCTATTTGTAATGATATCTTGCCTATACATTTATATAGTAGAGTAAAAGGTACTGGGATTTTTCTCTGGTGATGGAAAGACTAATTTCAAGACTGTATTGTGGAGTTTTTATTTATTGTTTGTTTGAATCCATCACTTAATACAGAATTATTTAATAAAGCTTGTCACATATTGATTTATTAGTTTTTTCTCTTTTTATTGTTTCTTTCACTCTTGAAATTTCCTCTATTCTGAACTTCCTGTAACCAGTTTCCCACTGGTCTTTTATTTTGGGCCATCTGGTCAGGCGTTTTCCTTGTTTTCTTTTGTATAGCCTAGAACTATTTATTCTGGTTCGACACTTATGTGACATTGCTCTCTGTTTGCGTTGGTCAATTTCTTTTTAATATCGTGATTCGTACGATTTTCGGCTCGTAATTTTTGCTTGATGCTGTATTTGATCTAGCAGATTTACATCTTGAATTGCGCATTCAGTGATTGCTTGTACCGATATAACGATTCTATCATTCAAACCTTGAATATTTGAACTTTGATTATAAAAATATCGATGTGTAGGTTTAGTGTAGGGTTAGTTAGCAAAACTTAATAGAGTCATTAAGCATAATATTTTAAGGGAATAGGCGCAAACTCTTTGTCCAATATTATTTAAATGTATTAATTTTTCTCGAATCCTGAGAAAACTAATACGTATTTTTGAAAAATTTAAACGCATAATGAAAAATTACCTTATTCCTGAGGCCCGAAAGTCGCTGAAAACAATGTTTATTTTAATAAGTTACAGGGGTGAAAAAGAAAAGAAAATTTAGTGTGATTTTTATTTCAAATATTTCATTCAAAAGAAACTTTTTTTTTATTCTAAGGGACTTTCGGCCGTCGGTAATAATGTACCAAATATTTCATTCTGCGTTGAAATTTTTCAAAAATATTTATTAATTTTCTCAGAATTCGAAAAAAAAATGAAAGCATTTAAATAGCATTGGACCAAGATTTTGCGCCTCCCCCCTTAAAAAGTTATCGATCGTACATTTACCTAGGTTTAATAAATACTTGACCCATACACCATGTTAAGAAGGAAAAGAAGTATTGCCTCTATGTTGTTAACCATGCCTAAATGTTTTTAAAAGCGCAAGATCTATTTATAAAAAATGACACTTTTGTGAAACTTTGGTGGGAAATAAGTTTAGTGAATTCCCAGAACGATATTTATAGAGGAATTTTGTAGCAACGAATAAGTTGATTTTAATAATATAAGAATGTTAAGTTTGAGAAATCACTGCAAAGTGTTGTTTAATATAGTATGATAGTTTAAGCAAGTACAAAAAATCACTATTGGAGAATAAGCTCATAGTAGTATATTATGCCACAATCGAAATTTTGAACCATAAAGTATGTTAAGAGATGAAGTTTTCGATCCTAATAGCATTATTAATGATATTTAAAAAATATTAAAATATTACTAAAAGATTTTTAAATTGAAAACTTATTGCTCCATTTCCTTGGTAATAGCTCCAAGGCTTCTAAAATTTGCAAGCCAAATGGATGCTGAAGCGAAGAAGACAAGAGGGAATTCAAAAAACTTACAATTCACGACCCCGTCTGTTCAGCTGGTAAATTCCAACAGAAAATGGACCTAGTTACTCGAAGGAGTAAAGACCAATATAAAAATAAAATAAAAATTTTATTTTTAATTCAGTTTCAATGCGAAGGCAAAACAATCTTACTTTTCAATTAGAATACGGAGCGCAGTTCAGTCCTCTGACTCGCGATTTTCGGCTCTTATAGGAGCCTCATCGGAGAGAACGTAGGCTTGTTCTCCATACTCCATACTTTTTAAATATTATTAATAATGCTATTAGGATCGAAAACTTCATCCTTTAATTGCCAGATGACGCTAGTCACCTAATATTTTCACTTCAGTTGCAATGGGTGGGAAAAGCTCTCGGTGCTGATCAATTGTAGTATGGAGAACAAGCCTACGTTCTCTCCGATGAGGCTCCAATAAGAGCCGAAAATCGCGATTCAGAGGACTGGACTGCGCTCCGTATTCTAATTGAAAAGTAAGATTGTTTTGCCTTCGCATTGCAACTGAGTTAAAAAAAAATAAAATTTTTATTTTATTTTCATAAAGTATGTTATTTCTGAATGTCATTTAAATCTGATCCAATCTTAAATCAAATTTTTTTTATCAGAATGTCCACTTTCCTCATACAGTACGTAAATCGTTCGGCTGGACATAGGGAATATACATTGGGAGAATTGTGGCAACAGCGCTTACCTGTGCTAGTTGAAGCTTCTGTTCGAGAACGAGTGTTTGGTGCAATAGAGCTGTTAGAACGAATATAATGAGTGAGTTTTGAAGCAAGGCTGTCCATAAATAAATCAAAAACAAAGTTTAGGATTAATGATTTAATAATTTTGCTTTCATTTTTAAAATATTTTTAACGCGTTCCAAGATTGAATAATTTTGAATATTTTTTCGAAATATTTGGCACACGTATTCGTAATATTATAAAGAATGGCGGTACAGAGCCCAATTTGAAAAATATATTAATATGTGTAAATTACTCTGTAATTAAATACAATATTAAAAACGAGCCTGTACCGCCCTTAAGAAGAATAAAAAAATACACTTTCTTCAAATAAACTTTTTTATCCGATGCCTAGATTTTGTGTCATTTTGGAACTACTAAAATTTTTTATTTCATTAGTAGTTCTAAAATGACACAAAATCTAGGCATCGGATAAAAAACTTATTTGAAGAAAGTGTATTTTTTTGTTCTTCTTAATGGCGGTACAGGCTCGTTTTTTTAATATTCTATTTAATTACAGAGTAATTTCCACATATTAATATATTTTTCAAATGGGCTCTGTACCGCCATTCTTTATTATATTACGAATACGTGTGCCTAATATTTCGAAAACATATTCAAAATTACAGCCGGAATCTTGGAACGCGTTTTGGCTACCTGTTGATCGCTACTGTTTCACCTTAAGATCTTAAAATATAATTATTTATTCAATAAAATTTAAGGATATATATTAATTTTATCAAATGTAATAAAATTATAATAATATATTGTAATCGTTCAACATCCGCTAATAACCTTTTCATGGTTGATGCGGCTTTATGCAAATAAAAAAAAATTGTTCAATGTTCAATATTCATCTTGTTCAAGAAATGTATTACTAATGTATTTAGTTTATTTTTTATAGTATTTCGATATCATAATCTCTCAAGTGCATAAACTGTTTACAGCAGAGGTTCTCAATCTGTGGTACATGTACCACTGGTGGTACATATCATTATTGGCGGTGGTACACAAAACACAGAAAAAATTCAAATAGTAGTACTTACTAAGTATTGATAATACAATCTAAAAATATAGGTGGTACCAAAAATAATAAAAATAACTGTAGGTAGTACATCACTCAAAAAGGTTGAGAACCGCTGGTTTACAGCATGGAGAAACTATATACAGTTGAGTCCGCGAATCTTTACCCGTGCGTCATCATTTAAAGCATACGAAATAAGTCGATGATAAGTCGGAAATTGAAATTTACAGTAAGTGACTTGCTGTTGCGTTTAGTAAATTTCAATTTCCGACTTATCATCGACTTATTTCGTATGTTTTAAATGATGACGCATGGGTAAAGATTCCCGAACTCAACTGTAGGTAGGATTGGATTTTTCTTAAAGCACAACACAATGTGATTCTGGTCTAAAAACAAAATTTATTTAATTTTTACATAACTAATATCAACTGATGAAATACTAACCTAAAAACAAAGGATCGACAATTAAATGTCCATGTTTTACAACAAAAGTTGAATAGGTATATCATTCGTTATTTATAACTTAGATGATATAAAACACACAACTCTTTTTACATGCCATTTTCTCCAAATTAAGTGACTACATATTTTGGAAAAAGTCCCCAAAGGAATAGCTATTTGTGTAACAAGGGAGGAAAGTGCTACTTTTCCTCCCGAAAATGAAGTTTACTACCCGACGCGTAGCGGAGGGCAGTAATCATTCAAGGGAGGAAAAGGCACTTTACTCCCATGTTATACATATGGTTTTTCCACCTTCTTCAAATTAATAACAAGTCATTTTTCATTTTTACTTAATTTATTTATGTAACACACCAACAAAATTTATTAAAACTAAAACTAACAAGTAGGTACAATATAACTGTCAACTGTCAAATATAAGTCAAATTATTAATGTAAACATTGTTAAATCAAAATAACAATTTACTGTTTTTTACCATTCTGAAAAATACAGGGTATTTTAAAAATAAACGTTAAAATGTATAAATACTTACGTTATAGAAAATAGATATTGTACAGGGCGTCAATAAGTTATATTTCATGAATGAAATACTATGACGTCACTTATACTTTTCCTTCCTAGGGAGGAAAAATATTTTCCTCCCTAGGGAGGAAAAGTACAACTTTGCTCCCTACAATCAGGTCTGGAAAATTATACTTTCGGTAGAGGTAGGTGGAAAAGGATTTCCTATAGTAGGCTGTATACCTTTAATCATAAAAAATTAAATAAAACCCTTTACAAAAGATATATTTATATTAAAAAGACCGTTTCGGGTTACATTACATCACAGAACGTTTCCGAAACAATAATTTCGTCATCAGTGTTATTTGTAGGTATATGCTTTGACCCACCAAAATAACTGTGTCAAAACCCTTTAAATGTTATAAAGTTACATTTTTGTATAAAATAAATGTGATGTTTTAACTTATCCTTGATATTACAAAGGAAAATCAAGAAAAAGTTTAAACATGCACAAAAGATCATCCAAGTCGCAATATGGAAACATCTATGAACCTATTTGATCAATCTCTTTGAAACCAACAATTTTTATTTAAGTATATCCTAATATTCCTTTGGTGCTAAAAATAAATTTTATTGAAATATCTTGCTGTTTCATTTCATGATCTAAGGAAATTTTTATTTGGTTCTTCTTCTTCTGGCACCAGTCCTATCGGAGACTGGAAATCATCAAGGCTATCCTGACCTTGCTTGCAACTGATCTAAAAAGTTCATTAGTGGTGCAGCCAAACCAATCTCTCAAATTCCGCAACCATGACATTCTTCTACGGCCTGGAATCCGTTTGCCTTCTATTTTTCCTTGCAATATATTTTAAAGTAATGCGTATTTACGTCCTCTCATCAGGTGACCCAGATATTCGAGTTTTCCTCATTTTATCGTTAACAAAATTTCTGGGTATTTTTCTATCCGTCCTGGTAAAGACTTCAAAGTTTGTGACTCTTTCAACCCAACTTATCGCGTTATCATGCGACGGTAGCACCACATCACGAAACTTTCAATATTTTTTATGTTGTTCTGTTTGAGAGTCCAGGCTTCTACACCTATTATAATAGCTTGTTAAATACGTAGCCTCTTAGCATTCTTAATCGTAGAGGGATGATTATATCTCTGTTGCAGAAGAATTTTCTCATATTTATGAAGGTGGCCCTGGCAATTTCGATACGTCTTTTTATTTCATTATATTGGTCTCCAGTTTCGTTTATTAAAGTTCCCAAGTATTTGTAACTTCATACTTTTCAATTTGTATGCCGTTTATACTAATATGTGTTGGTTGTGTCATGTTTTTACTGAAGACCATATACTTGGTTTTTTGATATTGATGTTGATGCCATAATTGTTGCAAGCAATATTTATGTTTGTAAGTAATCGTTGTAATTCTTCTACTGTTCTTGCACTAGTACAGTGTCGTCCGCGTATCGAATATTATTTACAACCTCTCCACTAATTACGATTCCTTCGTTTGCTTGCAAAAGGGCTTCCTGACAGATGCTTTCACTATATACATTAAATAGCAGTGGTGACAAAATGCATCCCTGTCGTACTCCTCTACGTATTTCTATTGCTTGTAATGCCTCGTTTTCTATTTTGATGTTATTTTTCTGCTTCCCATATAAATTGAGAATTATTCGCAGATCTTTATTATCTATGTCTTTTCTTTCAAGAATATCACTCAGCTTATCGTAGCGTACTCTGTTACTTTTTCAACATCGATAAAACATGCATGTACTTCTTGATTAACGTCTAGGCATCTTTGTGTAAGAACATTCAAACCGAAGAGAGCTTCTCAAGTACCTAGTCCTTTTCTGAACCCCATCTGTGTATTACTAATATCTGACTCCAACTTATGATAAACTCGGTTGTGGATGATATTTAGAAATATCTTTAGTAGGTGGCTTATTAAAGATATTGTTCGATGTTCTGAACATTCTTTTGCATTGGATTTCTTTGAAAGTGTAACGAATATAGACAACAGCCGCCCTTGAGGTACAATACCAGTATTGTATACTGTATTAAATAAGTTCAATATCATACCTATTTATTCATCGTTCAAGAGCTTTAGCAATTAAGTAGGAATCTCATCAGGTCCATTTGCCTTTCCACTTTTCGAATTTATAAGTGCCATTTCTACTTCACATTTTAGGATTTCAGGTCCCGTTTCACCATTTACCTGGACAATGTTATTTCTGTTGTCCTCAAACAATTATTCTCTTATGTATTCACTCCATCTATTAATTTTTTTTATTAAATTTTTATTTGGTTAGATCTATATTTGGTTAAATACCTGTACAAAAATGACTTTGATTTCGCCTGTTTATAAATACGACAAATAGCTTTGTTGTTGACTATAAATGTGAGGGCAGTATTGTAATAGATGTTTTTTTGAAATAAATTATTTTTTATTATATGTAAATATCATTATTTCATTCACTGAGTATTTTTAAACAATTGTAACCACTTGTTGAATAATTTACATCAATAATAGATGATTCACCACAGTATCTATAGTACTTACCTATGATATTCTATTTGCATACTAAGTGTAAGGTATTTATTATTTATATTATTATTTTTTCCAAACGGTCATAGAATAGACCGACTAAATTTAGAAATCAATATTAAGCAAGGAAGACCCAAGATGATAAAAAGTAAAAAATTTAAACCTTGAATACGCCAATGAACATGACTTTGAAACATACATTATGTAATGGTGCAAATATCTGGAATATATTCGATATTTCGTAAACCGGCGCGGCGACTTTAACCCGCCAGTGGTCGCTATATGAGATTTTCTCTCACGATTTCAGAAAATTGCGCACAACTTTTTTTTTGGGAAATTATACGCGTTGTAGTTCCTTCTAGTCTCCTAACTATCCTCCCTCGACAATCTAATAGACTCGTCCGCTCAGATAGTGACTCAGTTTACTCAGTATCACCATATTGTTGAGTCAGTGCGCTTCATGTGAGAGATTCTCTCATCAAGCGACCACCGGCGTCACCAACTGTGTATAAAAATTAATTTTATTTTTCCCCTTAAAACCTAAAATAATATCCTTTTATGATGTAATAAAAGGCGCCGTGGATGTGGTCGATGATATGAAAATCCTATATTCTGTTTCACGGGTTAGTTGTAGATGGTCACTTACCATCAATTTTTCAATGTTAAATATTGGCGGCATCAATAGTCACATTTTATATAAAGATGATAATAATATTACAGAACAACGTCGTGTCTTTTTAAAGCAAATAACTTTATCGTTGATGAAACCTCATGTTTTTTGTAAAATTTTGTAAAGGAAGGCAAAAGTTGGATATGTGAGGGAAAATCTCACGCGCGACCACTCGCGTAACAACCTACATAGCGACCAATGCCGGGTTAAGGAAAAATCCCGAAACAGGTTGATTTTTATTTTTAAATTACGATATTTTGGCATATATTTCATACGAGTGACGTCATCTAGATGGACGTGATGACGTAATCGATAATTTTTTTAAATGAGACTAGAAGTCGTGTGATAGCTCATTTGAAAGGGTATTCAATTCATCTGTATTCAGTAATATAAACATTAATATAATTGTTAATACACAGTGTCCAAAAAAAATTTTTTTAATTAAGTTAATTGACAAAAAAAAAGAAGAATGCATGTAATTTATTTATTTCAAAATACATTTTACTATTGTCAGAAAACAGAAAAAATGTTTATTTGACAAATAAGCATTGTTTCTCGCTTAAATTCAACGTTTGAACATTTTTTTTCTGATTACTGACAGCAGTTAAATGTATTTTGAATTAAATAAATTACATTCTTCTTTTTTGTCAATTAATTTATTTAAAAAAAATTTGGACACTGTTTATAAACAATTATGTTAATATTTATATTATTGAATACAGAATTGAACACACTTTCAAATGAGCTATCACACGACCACAGTCCATATGGATGACGTCACTCGTATGAAATATATGCCAAAATATCGTCATTTAAAAATAAAAATCGACCTATTTCGGGATTTTTCCTTAATATAAAGTCGACGGTTTACGAAATATCGAGTTTATTCCAGACATTTGCACCATAATGTATATTGTATATATCAGCATTAACTTAGGAACACAGCAAATAAAAATGTAAACAACTTAAAAAAACTTACTTTTGACTTAACTTTTTCGTGTCGATCCGACTGCAGTTTTTCTGCCCAGTATCGGGCTACGTCTACACCCTTTGTATTTGCGAGCCATATATTATCGAGGGTGCACTGTGATGGACAAAGTCTACATACTCTCAGGTGCTCCACGTTCTGTATTTCCCCATATTCACAAAATTCGTCGTTATCTCTCTTGATGCCCCATTTAACGATATTCTGCTTTACACGGGCAACACCTGTGCGTATGCGGTTGAGTGTCCGCCAGGTTCTCCAGTTCAGGTTCATTTCATTATTTCGTTCTGGATGTAGGGGGAAATGTTCGGGTGGTTCGACGCTGAGATTTCTCATAAACTTTTTCCTTGATTTAAGTAGGCTGGTTCCTGGCGGTTCGTCAAACCCGTATAATTAATGCCTTTCATCGAAAGTTTGCCTGAACTTCTCCACGTATTGGGAGGTGCATCTACGGTCGCCTGGCGATGCGAATCCAGCTGCCCGGTACGGTAGGGCACAGAGGTAGGCTTCATACAACCGGTAATTATTCTACATGTTTCATTTAAAGCCATGGTGACTTGTTGGGCGTGTCTATATCTACTCCAGACGGGACAAGCATATTCCCTGTTGAGAAATATAAGGCCTCAGCTGTTGACTTTAAGACCTAGAGGTTTGCACCCCACTTGCTCCCTACAGGTCTCCGGAGAAGGAGTTTTCTCGTAGAAACATTTTGTCTTGTGCTCTGATAGTGGAATTTATACGTTAGTGACCGGTCTAGTATCATTCCAAGATATTTGGACCTATCAGTATATTCCAAGCGTTGTCCCTCCCAAGAAACATTTAATTTTATATGTGCCAGAAGGTTGTTGAGATGGAATGCACGTATTTGGGTTTTAGTAGGGTTTGGCTTTAATGAGTTTTGATTGTAGTAAGTTGACATCATGTTTAAAGCCTCTTTCATTGTCGATTCTACTTGTGTGAGTATCTTCCCCTTTACGGCGATACCAAGGTCGTCAGCGTAAAAAAACTCTCAGTCTGTGGGTGCATTGGTTGGTCGTTGGTGAAGCTGTTAAATAGGGATGGCGCCAGAACGCTTCCTTGAGGTAGGCCATTTTTTGGCTTCTCCACTGCTCTTCTTTCCATTTAGCATAACATAGAAGCGTCTATTACACAACAGTAAACTAATGATCTTTACCAGGTCATAGTCAGGCACGGTATTATAGATCTTAGCTAGCAAGGTTCTGTGATTTATCGTATTATAGGCCGCTGTGAAGTCTATCAAGGCTACTCCCAGTATCTTTTTCTGCTCAAATCCCTCCTCTATGTACTCTGTTAGGTTCAGCACTTGATCTGTGCATGATTTACCTAGCCTAAAGCCTGCTTGTTGTGGGATTAGTTTTGCATCTAATTTTTCCTGGACGCGCTTCAAAATAAGGCGTTCAAACAATTTATACAAATGGCAAAGCAGAGATATCGGACGGTACCTACTCGATAGTTCAGGGTCATTCCCAGGTTTCAGAAGGGCTACTACTTTTGATTTACCCCACACTTTTGGAATCTAATAGATAGAGTGACAGATGTTAAATAGATAGAGCACCCATTGTCTCGTTTTTTGTCCGAAGTGTTTTATATGCTCTGTTAGGATTTCGTCCACCCCAGGTGATTTTTCATTTTTCATATAGTCAATACCATTTTTGAGCTCTTCGATGGTAAATGGGTTTCGCAAGAGGGTTGTTTCCTGTTCTAGAGTTCTTATAACCTTTGACGTTTTGCAACTATGGTTTGCTTTGTCATTCAGAAGCAGTTGGTGGGATCACCGTTAAGTTTTTTAATCATATTCCAAGCCTGCTTACTACTGTGCGTCATATCCATTTTACTTAATGTCTCGGTCCACCGCTCTTGTCTGGAGGCACTTAGTACTTGCTGAAATATCTCCTCTATCTCTGCCGTAACTTCACTAAATGGGTCTTTACTATATTCTTCGGTGTATTTTGTTATAACGTCTTTTGCTTCGTCGTTCAGATCAGACATGTAATGTTGTTGACATCCTCTGGGTGTGTGTTTACATGAGGTTCGTTTTAGAAGTTTGATGAACGCATCATAGTTTTTGGAAATCGAGACTATGTTTTTCACTTGTGTTTCCAATTCATCAGTATATTTTTCCTATATTTTTCCCAGTTCGCTTTTTTGAAATTAAACCTTCGTTTGAAAGGTATGTTGGGAGCTTTTATAGCACTGTATATGGTTATTCCCACGGGCCTATGTTGTGTCTTTGGTATAGGTTTATATACCTTTCTAACGCAACGGTCCTCTAAAGACATGCTGATGAAGGTGAGATCCGGGTTGTAACCTTTCTTCCATATTTTGCTATGGAAGGAATAGGGCAGCTTTGGGTCATTTAGCAGTGCCAGGTTGTTTTGTTCAGCCAAAGATTCCACCAGATCTCCATTTTTATCTGTTAAAGCGTAGCCCCAGAGATCATTATGACTATTAAAATCCTTGAGAATGAATCTGGTTTTTGAGAAACGAAATTTTTTGGAGGGGAGTAAACAAAGTATCTCCAAAGTGGTTTATACAGAGATGTCATGTTCAGGCTCCTATTTCGACGGTTAGAACTTCAATGTTGCTGTAGCATGTTTTTTCAGCTGATGTTGCATCAATATTTCTCCTCACGAAGATGGCGCTTCCGTGTTTTGCACGTGGATATTCAATGATAAGCTGCATTCCCTCAACGCTAGATCTATGTGCTGATATGCCACGGTGAGTCTCTTGTATACATAATATATCACATTTGTGGATTTTATACAGTTCAGACAAAATTTCCTGTATATTACAGGTAATACCCTCAATGTTTATAGTTAGCATTGTCAATGTAGGCTCGGAATAAATCTGTTGATTTTCGTTTGTTTGTTAGGATCCAGTACTGGAAGGATTAGCCATCCGGGAGGCGTTTCTCGAGAGCGCCAGTGACATTTTGTTCTTAGAATATCACTTGCGTGGAGGCTCCTTCCGTGCTCCCCCTTAAACGAAGAAATAGTAGATGCAATATAAAAAAGAAGATAAAATTAGTAACAAAACTTAACAAAAATGGAAGATAGTAGAGTACAGAAAAGTCTAGAAAATGTTGACCCACAAGAAATGAATTCCATAAATAAAGGAAGCTCTAAAGAAAGTAATAAAGCTATCAGACGTAACATTAGAAAATACAAGAACGAGAAAATTATAAGACTATAAGAAAAAAACCAAAACAGGAAAGAATTGCAGAGAAAAATCGAAAATGACGAAAAGGAAATCTTCAAAAACAAAAATTTTAATATAGTGTATCACTAATCAATCATATTAAGGCTCGGTTACACGACGCTAGTAACTCGTACGAGTTACTGGGGCGAGTACTGGAGGCGAGTGCTTCATCGTTTTTTAATGTGTAGACGCGCCTTCGGAGACTTCTTAGCATCTCCACCAATCATCAGTAAAGCTCGGATTTATAGGCAACAAAAATTGAAGGAAAAGGCGCCTATATAGGCAAAGATTTTTATTAAAAAAGGCAGCAATATTGACATTTAGGCAAAATATAGGCAATAAAGGAATATAACTTATTATTTATTGTACAAAATGAATTAACGTAATATTAACTTAAGGCAGGTATATTTACACATCATAATCATAACATTAGTATAAATAAACTAGTAACTAAATAACTGTTAATTAAAATTAATAATTAAACATTGTAACCACTTAAAATTTTATCATTAATAGAAACAACTAAATGTTTTTCAATATTTTCGGTCTTAAAACTATGTCTTCGATCACTTAAAATTAATTTGTACATTGAAAACGAACGTTCGACATCGACAGATGTAATTGGAGCATATTTCAGAGCGGATAATAAATCTGGCATAATTTTTAATTCCTCGGAAAATGTTCCATTCAAAACTTTAGCAACATTAGATAAAAACGAAAAACCTTCATTCTTCTCGAAAACATATTTCATTTTTTTTAAATGAATTGACCGTTACTTCCAGGTGCCGATTTAATTTTCGTCTTTAAATTATCTATTAATTTTACTGACTCACATAAATTTATCTCTTGTTTTTTTAATAAGGTAATTGTGGTAACTATTAATTTATAATTGTCATTGATATAAGCGAGTTCCTGTTTCAATTTGGGATTTTTTAATATTTTGTTTGCTTCTCGAATGGCTTCGGAAATATCATCATCAAATTCTGACATAACTAATTATATTTCATTGCAGTGTTCAAAGTAAAAAAAAACTGCTTCGAGCCAGGTTCCCCAGCTTGTAATTACTGGTTTAGGTGGCAAAGGGACACCGGGAAGTCTTTCTTTATATATTTGCACCCTCAACGGAGCCTTTACAAAAACTTTTTTCATAAAATTTATAATATTATTTACCGACGGAAAGAGATTTCTCATTTCTTCAGCAATTCTATTTACCCCGTGGGCTACACAAGTGCAATGAATTAAATTAGGATAAAAAATCTTTAAATTAACAGCAGCTTTTAACATATATTCCGCAGCATCTGAAAGCATTAAAACTATTTTATTCACTGGTATAGGGTTGGGTAAAAAGAGGTTTGTTAAACGATCTTGTATAAATCGACCTATTGTTAAATTGTTTGTTTTTTTCTAATTCTTTAACGGCAACTAAATAAGGTGTTCTCGCAAAGTTTTCGTTCAAAATTTCAATCATTAAATTAGCTATATACATGCCGCATACATCTGTCGTTTCATCCACGATAATATACAAAAAATTGCCCTCTAACTCCCGCTTAATTTTTGAAATACATTCTACATAACATTTTTCCACAGTATGTTTTCTCAATGTACTCTCGTCCGGTAAGAATTTATTAAGATATTTTTCGAAAAAGCATTTAAAACTAGGGTTATTAACCCATTAACCGCCAAGCAAAGAAATACTGCAATAATATGTAATATATTTGATTAACTAGAGTACAATAAACTTAAACATTCGTAAAAAAATTATTTTACACTTTGATAATGGCAGGTGTCACAACAACAAAATGGTTCGTTTTCGAACCTTTGGCGGAAATGAGATATAAAAATTGAAATACACAATTTTATTTTTTGTGAAAAGTCTCAAAACATTTAGAGTGTAAATGGACCTGGAAGTTTTGATAAACAAAAATAGTATGGTTAGAACATTGCCTACACCTTCTTCAGCTTCTTTCTCAAAAACGAAGTCTAACGGCCCTCTATCTTTTTTAGAAATTATTTTAGATATTTCCAGTTTACACTTTCCAATACTGTATCTTGCACTGTGCCAGTTGCATAAATTCGACAAATCGACTTATTGTCTACAACACTACACAGCCTCCCTTATGTAGCCCTCTCCCCCACCCTAGATTATAACAAAACTGAATACCAGACTACCCGTCTTTCTAAAGGTACGTATCCACTACGTTCGTAATATTGGACCACCGAGGCACTGCCGCACGGTCGTTGGCGCACTGTTGCACGGTCCGGGAGCGCCAACCATCCAATATATTCACGAACCTCTTGCACTTCGCGCTCCCTGCAACTGCTCCAATCGATACGGTATGCGCTCCTCTACATATAAACCGACACCAATTGGAACGCCGAGGCGGAGCGCGCACTGTTGCACGGTCCGGGAGCGCCAACCATCCACTATGTTCACAAACTTCTTGCGCTCCGCACTCCCTGCAACTGCTCCCATCTACATGCATGCGCTCCTCTACATATAAACCGCCACCTATTGGACCGTTGAGCAGGAGCGCACACTGTTGCATGGTCCGAGAGCGCCAACCATCCACTATGTTCACGAACTTCTTGCGCTCCGCGCTCCCTGCAACTGCTCCAATCGATACGGTATGTGCTCCCTTACATATATATTGTCCACAGATTGGAGCGCCGAGGCAGAGTGCGCACAATTGCACAGTCCGGGAGCGCCAAACGTGTCCACTATGTGGAGCAGTTGAAGGAGCTCGGAGCGCAAGCCTAGTGGATACGTGTTTTTACACATAATAAAGAAATATCCCAACAAATTACTGCCTGTGCATCACCTTGACTTATTCCTGATCAGACAGGATTATATGTCGACTTCCGCCAATGGTTCGTTATCGAACCATTATTTTCAAACACGAGATTTGATGACTCAGAAAATATATTTTTTGTATTTTTATAACAATTGGTGTACAAATAGGTTAAAAAAATAAAGTTTTAATTTATTTGACCATAAAAGTATTATGCCAATAAAATTACTACAGTAAAAATAAAGTTGTGTCGAAGGATTGAAAATGTCGGACATTTAGAAAATATTTTTGTGATGAAAGCACGAGTTTGGAAATTAAACAAAATTAAATTTAGTTACACTTATATCTTGTGGTTACTTAAAAAATACAAAAATTTTAAAAAAAAATAACGAATTGTCAAAAAAAATTCTACAAGGATGCAATCATCTTCTGGCATAAATCAAATTTAAATGCGTCTTCCTCCTTTTTTTTTTGAACTGCGTAAACTATCCCGCAGAGATATTTGGCCTAACTTAGAGGAATTTAATTTTTCCAAATTACGTTTATGAAGTGGGGTTCCACAATGCTGGTCAATAAAGTATTTTTTTCTACTTGAAATCTGAGAATTTAAAAACAAATAATTAGAATTCTAAAACCGCTTTAGAATTTAGTTATGTTGTGGGACGAGAAAAAAAGAGAAAAAATAAAACTTACCGATTTGCCGCATGGTTTACAAAATGCTCCATCTCCTTCTAGAGAAAGTTGCGAATAAGGTGCGATCCACAGCCTTAATTCTTTTCACACAAATGTCTAAAAGGTTTTAAAACGTGTTTTTCGCTTTTCGGTATACGCAACAAAATTAAACTAGGATATAGCAATTTGTGACTAAACTCTGATACAGTAACCCACTGTACCGGGTGTCCCAATAAGAATGGCTCTCGGCCATATCTCAGGAACGGTTTATAGTAGAGCTTTGAAATAAAAAATTTTATAACAAAAGTTACCTCAGGAAAAGCCTGGAAATTATTTTCATAATTGTGGGTCCACCGCTAGAGGGCGTAATTGAATATCAAAAATAAAAAAATCTAAATTTTACAAAATTTTCCTAATGAAGGGGCACTGGAAATCCGATTATTGTATTCTTCATCAAATTCTGCGCATATTTGATTCAACAAGTTTAACTCTACCTTTGAAAATAAGAGGTGGGGGTGAGTGGGAACCTTGTTATGAAAAAATGGCTGTAAGTCCGGTTCTGCTAAATCAAATTTTGAAAACTGGGTCTTGTTGAAGACAGATCTTTTTCTTCAATGTAAGCGTGATAATTTTGAACCATCCTAATAAGTAATAAGCCAGCTGGGAGGCGTTATTTAATTTTCTTCAGAAATCTAGTTTTCTTTGGAAAATATTAAATACAAGTATGCATTTTTAATCATACTTTATAAAATTAGATTAAATTAGCAATAGAATAGCGAGAACCGCATGTCGATACCTTTTGTCTATCTCAAGATATCTCGAGAAATGTGTAAATTTTATTCATAACTGTTACTATAACCGGTAAACTAAGTTAATGGAAAGTAGTGTGCTGTGGAAAAAAACAAAATAACATTTTCCAGATGTCAACGTATAAAAATATAATTAATTAAAACAACAATATAACGAGAGACAATACTATTAAAATTAAATATAACACAGAACAAAAAGAACTACTTAGTGACGACCTAAATATTCAAATTGTTGCCCATCATACACTACTCTAGAATACATTATCCAGAGATTACTAAACGCCATTCAAAGCATATCGAGAGCAGAAATTGGGACTGCTGTTCAATCTACTGTTGAAAGAGTAAATGTTTGCAACGAAAATGATGGGCAAAAATTTGAACGTTTATGTCATCACTAAATAGTTGTTTTTATTTCTTTGTAATAGGGCTTTTCAACGCTTCTCATTTGTTTCGAGCCTCTGTCATATGCCGTATAATCCGTGTATAATATTAATATACGAGATATGAACGAGGCTCGAAACAAATGAGAAGCGTTGAAAAGACCTAATATACGTTGACAGCTGGAAAATATTTCTTTGTTGTTTCCATAGCACACTACTTTTAATGAATTATTTCGTTTACCGGTGACAGTAACAGCTATGTTTTTAAATTTACACGTTTTGTAAGATATCTCGAGACAGAAAAAAGGTATTAACATGCGGTTTTCGCTATTCTGTTGCTAATTTTGTCTAATTTTGTAATATGGTATTAAAAATGCATGTTTGTATTTAATATTTTCCAAGGAACACTAGATTTCTGAAAAAAATTAAATAACGCCTTCTAGCTGGCATATTACTCAGTAAGTTGGTTCGAAATCATAGCTTTTATATTGACGAAAAAATCTGTCTTTAACAAGACCAAGTTTGCAAAATTTGATTAAGCAGAACCGGACTCACAGCCACTTTTTCATAACAAGGTTCCCACTCACCCCCACCTCTTATTTTCAAAGGTAGACCTAAACTTGTCAAATCAAATATGCGTAGAATTTTATGAAGAATACGACGATCGGATTTCCAGTGCCCCTTCATTAGGAAAATTTTGTAAAATTTAGATTTTTTAATTTTTGATATTCAATTACGCCCTCTAGCGGTGGTCCCACAATTATAAAAATAATTTCCAGGCTTTTCCTGAGGCAACTTTTGTTATAAAATTTTTTATTTCAAAGCTCTACTATAAACGGTTCCTGAGATATGGCCGAGAGCCATTCTTATTGGGACACCCGGTACAACTGATAATACACTAATAAAGGATTTCCAAATAGTTAACCCTCAAGTCTCGATCACGTACATTTTCCTAGAAATCTGTTATATAAACAAACCATTGATATTTTATTATTGACCCAAAATTTTATTATAGAATGGTTTAGTAATAGAATAATATCATGGGTAGTACCATGAAATTTTAAAAAGGGCACAAATAGACGGAATTTACGAAAAAAGGCAAAAAGTGCAAAAAACAATTATAATAGGCAAAATAGGCAAAAAAAGGCATTTTGCCTATAATCCGAGCTTTAATCATCAGTCATGCAGTCAAATTTTGCGTGGGAGAAGTATTGGTGGTGAGCCTACTCGTTCCAGTAAATTGGATTCCTTTCTATTTACTCGACTGGCATTAACACCCGGAGGGAGTGTTACTACACACACTACTGGAATATAAAATACCAATTTACAGAAGGAGAGTACTAAAAGTCAGTACTCGGTTGATTGACTCGTACGAGTTACTAGAGTCGTGTAACTGAGCCTTAACATATAGTGGACAGTTTCTACCAAAGTCAAGTTATTCCAGAGCTCTTCGAACTCTCTCTTCAATCCTGACCCCCCGGAGGGAGTGTGTGGTCAACATGATGTCGTGTATTGTCCGTCTCCAAAGATCTCTGTCTCTGGTCATTTCTTTTAATTCATGCATAGGTCTTTTGCATATTCCTGTAATCTGATCGATCCACCTTGTTGGGGATCTTCCTCGTGATCTTCGGCTCTTCGAACAGCCAATATAAAAAGAACAGAATGTCGGTTCGAAGGACATACCAGATATATCACGAGAGTAAATTCAACCTGCTCTCAAGGATATGAAAAATAATAACGCTCCGGGAAAGAATGGTGTAGTTATTTATAGAGACAAATAAACTAGGAGGTCCACTTTTAATTTCACTATTCCAAACAATTTTTAATTGAGTGGAGTCTGGTGTAACCAGTGTAACAGAAAAATTCCAATAAAGCTGAAGGGAAAATTCTATAAAACAGCCGTAAGGCTAGCGGCATGTACGGAACTTAATATTGGGCAATTAAAAAGAAAAAGGGGATAGACGAATGCCTGTGGCGGAAATGAGCATGCCTAGATTGATGAGTTGAGGGACAAAATAGGGTCAAATTAAGAGTTAGTATATTAGGGAAAGTCTAGGGGTGGCATCCATTGATGTCAAAATGAGACAGCATAGGTTAAGTAATTTTAGACATGTTTAACGTCGAGACGTTAATTACTCAATACTATGAATTGCTGATCTACTGGTCCAGTAGGAGAGGAAGACCAAAGAAGACCTAGGGAAGACGTCTAAGCAGGACATGTGTGTAAAAGGGATTGATGTTGATATGACCCAAGATAGAGACTTATGGAGAAATGTAATTAGGGAAGTAGACCTCATATAGGGATAACGGCAAAGATAATGATGATGATCAATAGATCGCAGGTCAACACAGTTAGTTATTGGTGACAGATAGTGCAAAGAGTAAATTTAAGAACAAAATGGATTTGGTGCAGGAATATAATATATTTGTTCTGCAGCAAGTAATAGAAAAATGGAAGGCAAGAAATCTATCTACTCACCTATTGTTTGTGTAGATTTAGAGAAGGCATACGATACGGTACCTTTGAACAAACTCTTTCAAACATTCACGAAAGTAGGTCTCAGTAGAGAGTATGTGGATTCTATCGCAATTATACATATACAAAAATGTAAGAAGTGTCGTTAATTGATGAAACTTCATATCTGAATCATTTAAAATAACAAAGGGGCTTAAAAAAGGATGCTGTCTATCTCCGACCTTATTTAAAATATATATAAATATTTAATCATCGCTACAGCAGTGGAGAAAACAAGTAACCGAAATGGGAATAGACATAGACGGTGCTTAATATCTAATAACTTTGTTTTTCGCAGATGATCAGGTAGTCGTAGCGGATGATGAGGAAGAGATGGACTACCTGTTTAAAAAACTAAAGAAATAATATGAAAAATGGGGCCTCAATATGAATATGTCAAAGACAGAGTGTCTTAAAATAGGGGGTGTTGAAAAATATTCAGAGTTAGAAATTAGAACCACAAAAACATATAAAGAGTATAAATAACTCTGATCTACATATAACATAATCTGAAGAAGGCACTACCAAAAGAGACATCGAAAACAGAACGCAGCAGGGCAAAAAAGCGGTAAACATTCTAAGCTTTTTACTGTAGTATAAATAGTCCAAGTAATGAAGCTTAAAATAGGAGAGAACCTCCCAACTTTTACAGAATAGATCGATTTGCTCGAAAATTTGAGAATAAGTAGTGGATAGTCCAAGGATCAAAATCTATATGATGCCAAAAGGCGCTTTTACCATGGGGGTGGTTGCCACCCCATGTCGGGGGTGAAAATTTTTTATTATATTTTGACCGCAAAAGTTGGTAAAAACATTCATTCTAAGCAAAAAATGTTCTATACATTTTTTTGATAAAATTAATAGTTTTCTATTTATTCGCTATCGAAAATGTTAGTTTTATATTAAAAAAAAATAATGTTTTTAATCAGTTTTCTGCAAATAACTCAAAAAGTTTTTGTTTTATCAAAACAACTTTGCTTAACAAAAATGTACCTTTTAGAAAAATCTACAAAACCGTTTTTTTAAATTTTCTTTAAGACCAATAGTAATCGAGCTATACTTTATTATATGTTAGGTCTTCTTCGGCAAATGCTAAATATTGTAGTTTCAAAGTCAAAAGACGGGAAAACTATGCATTTTTCGAGGATCACTTGTTTAAACTAATTTGAAGTATTTAAAAATATCTATCTTCAGAAATAAAAAAAATCTTTAGCTCAAAATTTAGGTGGCTTATAATGAAAAGAATGTCAGACCTATATTTTTCAGCGAAAAAGTAATCGAAAGCAAACCCCTAATCACCACCCTGATTAAAATTAGTTATTGACCTTATTTCGTCTTCTTTATTTATGTATTATTAATAGGTTCTAGAAGTGTTTAACTGGTTTAGAATGATTAGATTTAAAAAAAATGGAGTCAAAAGCAAATATCGAATTTTTAAAGTTTGGTAAAAAATTCCCTTTTCTTCAGAATAGAAAGATTATCATCAGAGATACAAAAAAATATTTAAATATAAAATTGTAGCTTATTTAATTCCTAAGAACATAGTTTGCAGAACATTTCTCTTCGGTAAAAGTTGAGTGAGCTATTGACAATTAAAACTTGTAATAACATGCAAAAATCACCTTTACCAACCCTTTCAAAGTCACCACTTTTTGCGACTGAGGATTTTAAAAGGATTTGGTATTAATAGTCTTATAGATCTTGTAAAAACCTACAAAATTATTTTATAACAAACTTTCTAAGATAAAAATTAAAAAGGTTACGGTAAAAAATCAATATATTTTTTTCAAAAAAAAAAAAAAGAAATCCAATTGGAAGCATAATAATGTAAGTTAGCTTTGCTTTTAGTCATTGGCCTTATTAATTCTTTTTTATTTATGTATTATTAATAGATTTTAAAAGTTTGACTGGCTTAGAATGATTAGTTTTTAAAAAACTAGAGTTAAAAGCGAATAACGACTTTTTGTAGTTTGGTAAAAAATGCCATTTTCTTCAAAATAGAAAGATTAGCATCAGATATACCAAAAAATGTTTTTATATGAAATTGTAGGTTATTTAATTCCCAAGAACTTGGTTTGAAAAAAATTTTTCTACGGCAAAAATTGAGTGAATGGTAAATGAGTATATATCGAAAAACATTGATTTTTCTATATAAAACTAACACTTTCGATAGCGAATAAATCGA
Organism: Diabrotica virgifera virgifera; assembly: GCF_917563875.1. Classification (NCBI taxonomy): domain Eukaryota; kingdom Metazoa; phylum Arthropoda; class Insecta; order Coleoptera; family Chrysomelidae; genus Diabrotica; species Diabrotica virgifera. The sequence goes on from NC_065450.1 coordinate 143,990,112, forward strand.
AAAGTATTAATTTTATCAAAAAAATGTATAGAACATTTTTTGCTTGGAATGAATGTTTTATCAACTTTTACAGTCAAAATATAATAAAAAATTTCCACCCCTAAGATGGGGTGGCAACCGACCCCATGGTAAAAGCGCCTTTCGGCATCATATAGATTTTGATCCTTGAACTATCCACTACTTATTCTCAAATTTTTAAGCAAATCGATCCATTCTGTAAAAATTGCGAGGTGAAATGCTTCGGTTCCTGGACTAAAAGATATAAGACAAAAAACGAAATTGACAATCTACCAAATCTTGGTAGAGCCTATTATGACTTATGGAGCAGAAGTTGGGCAGATCATAAAAAAAGACAGAAAAAGAATAGAAGTAGTAGAAATGGATTATCTAAGGAGAGCGTGTGGTATATCCAATAAAGATCACATCAGGAATGAAGACATTAGAAGGAGGACAAATACTGTATATTCCAGTGTAGATAGAATTGAAACGAGACAACTAGTGTGGTATGGTCACGCCAAACGAACGAATGAAGATATAATGTCACATAATGTACGGCACATAATGAGAGATAGAGCCATCGAAGAAGACGAATGGATGGACAGAAAACGATTGCTATCGAAATCTGAGAAATGCGGCAGAGACTGTAGGAACCTCGCTTATAGATAGATAAATAATAATATTAGTGTTATAATAACAAACGTAATATATACATAATAAATATACAGTGCTAGTCAAAAGTCCGTACCTCCCCTCGTATCTTTTGAACGGTTATACCTATAATAGTGAAATTTGGAGGGAGGAAATAAACGGACGTAAGCTTCTTAACAAGTCATGACAGGTGACGTAATTATGATAGATGACATTACAGCGCCACTGTGACAGATAATTTTAAATGGGACCTTATGGCAAGTGATACCTCGTTTGAAAGGTATTGAAATACCTATTTAGTCATACCCATTTTGTTTAAGTTTAAGCTAATTTTGATGAATAAATAAAATAAATATAGTGTTGTAGTTTCCCATTTAATTAATAAAAATTCAAAATTCCGCATATGATTACTTGTCAAAAAAGTTGACGTTGACGTAAAAACTACTAAACAATCGAAAAACGTTAACTTTTTTGGTATGAAAACCATAGGCGGACATTTGAATTTTTATTAATTAAATGCGAAACTACAATATTATATTTATTTACTTTATTCACCAAAATCAAAATCAACTTAAACTCAAAAAAATTAGTATCACTGAATAGGTATTTTGAATACCTTTCAAACGAGGTATCATTTGCCATAAAGCCTCATTTAAAATTATCGGTCACAGTGGCTCTGTAACGTCATCTGTCACTATTACGTCACCTGTCATGACTACTTAAGAAGCTTACATCCGTTTATTTCCTCCCTATAAATTTCACTATTATAGGTATAACCGTTCAAAAGATACGAGGGAGGGGTACGGACTTTTTATTAGCACTGTATATAATAACAAACTGGATCTTCTCCAAACAAACCATCTCCCATATTATTTTATGACTACATTTTGGAGAGTATGCTTGAGAATGACAACTAAAAGCCAAACTTGGACATCACTATGCTCACAGACCAAACAGCGGCACATTATGCGTTCTAACAACAACAACTTGCGTTCTAAATACACTGAAAATATCGTTAAGTACAGAGATTCAAATTTTATACCATACAATGGGGTGTATTCTGTAACATTGGGGTGTATTCTGTAACACTTCCGTTAAATTTAAGAGGCCTCTAAAATTTAACTTTTAACGGTCCTCTAAAACTTTTAGGTTATATTGACATTCTGTATACACATATTATAGAGGACCGCTAAAATAATATTTTTTTAGAGGAATCCTCCAAAAGGTTTTGGAACAAATACGGCAACGTCGCACGTTGATCGTTCTTCTTCTTCTTCCTTTATTGGGTTATATCCCTCGGGATTAGTCGCCCAGCTAACACCAGGGAAATACTCTTGTCTTGCTCTGGGCAATCGAATATTTCCAAATATATATGCTAAAGCCTTAATTTTTTTTTTTTAATATATATTAGTAGGAACATCTTCTTATAGGGCCAGACAGTCCCTACAGGAAAGGCAATATTATAACATAAGGGTTACAACTTTTATCGTTTGGAGGTCTAATATCTTTTTATATCTTCTTAATTTTTTTAATTCAAAGTTGGGAATTGATCAATTTATAAATTATGTTTGGCTAAGTTAAGGAATTTAAGGATCAGGTTAATCCTACGTGGATTAAGGTTGGACATAAGTAGGCAAATTTCAATGGGAGTAGGGATATTTGTTTTGGCTAATTCTTTATATAGGTCAAAATTGGGTGACATATTTATAGGGCACTCAAAAATCAGATGATTTAAGGACCCAACTTGGCCACAGTCACAATATGGGTCGTCTTTTACTCCTATCCTGAATAGGTGAACTGGAGTAGCACAATGACCTGTCCTCATTCTAATAATGGTGGTTATATGTCTTCTGTCTTGGTATGCAAAATTGTGGTACCAGGGGAGTTTATCTATCTGACCTACAATTTTAGAGTAAAATGAATTATTTCGATTTTTCCCCTGCCATTCTTGCTTCCACCGATTCCAGATGGAATGCTTGATGTCTGGTAGAAAGTTGGAATAGTGAAGAGTGATACCAGCAGCTACATTTAAGGTTCTACCTATATTAGCTAGTTTATCAGCCACCATGTTCCCTTTAATATTCGAGTGTCCTGGAATCCATGCCAGACTAATATTAACGTTATTTTCTTTCGCTTCAATGATGCCTCTCTTGGTCATGAACGATGAATGTTCTGTTTCCATAGAAGAGCTGGATCTGCCTATTTTCTGTAAGGCACTTTTAGAGTCCGAGCAGATGACTGCTTGTTTAATCCCATTTTTCAAAATAATTTGGAGGGCATGATTAATTGCGACAATCTCAGCCGTACATATTTGGGTGTACTTAGGCATGTTGATCGTTTTTGAACTGGGTACTTTTAACCTAGAAATTGACCGAAAACTGACTGTCAGAGGCCAAAAACCTTAAGAAGAAGAAGAAACTGACAGTTTCCTAGAAAATAATATTTATTGTATTTAATTATTTTTTAGTAAAAGACATATTTTCCCATTAAACATTTTTATTTAATTAAGTTATACATTAAAATATTGCTGAAAAATTGCATTTATTTCTTCTCCCCTTCGACACTAATTTTGGTCAAATGGTCTATTTTCAATAAATTAAGGTCATCTTATTAATCTGCATCTTATTATAAACCTTCTGAAACTTCACCTTTATAAACATTTGGTACGTTTTGTAATGTTCCACAATAACTTTAAATAATTTTACCAGCATTAATTGGATTTAATTGCATTGACAAACATCTTTGACTTCCAACACTTTTTCAATCACATTTCTAGGTACTTAGGTAGGTACCTACTTCTTTTGAAATGGTAATTGTATCATAGTTACTTTCAGGTCAATTACTTTTTTTTTGTTGTAATCTGAAATCAGCTCTACAAAAAGAAACAAAAATTTGAATTTTGTTACTTATAGGTGTAGTGTGTCGATTGTAAAGTAAAATGACCGTCCGCACATGGAGCGACGCTCGAACTACTCGACTCGATTCCAGTCACGTAGGTCTCTCCCCGAAAGTAAAGTTCCATCGTTGTGGCATTGAGCTCCGTACACGGAGCGTTTAGGATTGCAAATCTCCTCGTCTTGTACGACTCTCGTCGCTTGCGATCCGTAGTGCACGGGACAGTTCGAGTGAGACGCTCGTTTGCAGTCATAATAGGTAGTTTATTTTATTATTTGTTTCCTTCGTTTTTTGTTGTTTTTTGCGCTGAATGAAATTTTACTTTTATTTAAAGATCGGTGCATGTTATGTTCGTTAATTGTAGTAGTAGCTACTAACTTTGTGGAAATATATTGTTTGTAATGTAAAATTCTGAAAACATTGAACTTCCGTTTCTATTTGTTTAATATAAAATTCGTTGGGGGAGTAGAAAAATGTCCTGAGTATAATGCTCATTGTATTCAAATTATACTAAAAATGTAACAATACCGTACTTTTCATAGATCGAAATAGTTGTTTTGGTTGATACATAAAAAATGCGTTCTTCCTGTTTGGAAGATGTGAGCAAATTGAATTGACAAGTGTGCGGAGAGCAATCGCTTGTGCCGCAGGGTTCGTACAAGACGAGCAAGACGCGCGAACTTCGAGACGTGTATTCGATCGACCCATGTGCGGACGGTCTTACCTTTCATTATTATTTATTAAGTACTTCTTCGCCAAATACATTACAAAAAACCATTTGCCATTTTTAAATATTTACCTCCAGTATAATACAAGAATAACAAACTACTATTCATACAAACATAACCCAACAAAAATAATCAAACCACATTTAAGGCTACGGGTACATAATTCGCAAATATTTTACGGCTATCCCTACCTTTTCTGTCTTTACATGGCAAATTACGTGTCGTAAAATTCACACTGGTATGGATATGTACATATTACTTGAATGTCACTCTACTTGACAATGTCATAACTAGCTTAAAGAGATGGCTTTTGAATGTTCTTGGATAACTGTTATTTTTTGTATAATTGCAAATTACACTATTCAATATATAGGCTATTGATTATATTCAAAATAAGATAGCTAAAAGGAACTACAACGTTAACGGGGTTTTATTATTTCATATGGTCAATGGACATCTATATATGAAAAAACCGCGGAGTGCTACCATTTAAAGGGGTGCGTTTTAGAGAAATGGGTGAATTAGTCCCTGGGCACAGGTTACATTAGGGTGAGTACTCTATGCACTTTTGGTACAAACATATCAACATAAAAATTGTTCCTGGCTAAATTTCCTATCTAAATATCACGTTTAAAAGTCAATGATACTTTTTTTTACAAAAATATATTCAAAAGAAAAAGCACAAAGAAACCCAAAAGAAAGAAATTTTGTTTTTTGTCCCATAACTTTTGTCCACGAGGATATAGGTATAGACATTGCTTTACAGAAAAAAAACCTACATATTTCTTCTTTAAAATGTTGTTTAGTAGAGGTAATTAGGATTTATAGTTTTCGATATATGATTTTTCAAAAGTTCGCCACTCACAGCAATTTTGGGCAATTTTCCTTGTTATTTCGCAAATATTGTTCTGTAACTTTTTTCTACGTAACTTTAGGTATATGCAATGGTACACGTAATAGGAATAGAAATCAATTATCTTTAAAATGGTCTACTGTATAACGTTGTACGACTTTTTTTAAATGGATTATGGTTTTTCAAGGTTTTATACTTTTAACGATTTTTTATAATATAATATAAAAATAAAATAATATTATTATATAATATATTATATATTATATAATATTATATTATATATCGTATATATAATATATTATATATTATATAATACCTAATATAAAAAAATATTATTTTTTACATTTTTTACGATTATTTTTGAAATTTCTCATTATAACTTTTTTTTTCTTGTACATGAATATACTATAATATATTGCTCAATAAAGAGGGCTTACTTTCTGTTATTTAAAATGGTGTATCATCTATATTTAAATATGTAATGGAAACCGAGTGATTCTTTGATATTTTTTACCTGTATTATTTAAAATTATTTCTTTTACAAAAATTACATAAACATAAGTCTTAGAAAACATCACTTTAGTTAAAATTATTTAAACGTTGACATTTAAATTTTTTTTAAAATCAAAGTCCATCTCTTCGTTAGCATTAGCTTCAATATCTTCTTCCTCTGATACCTCAGTTATCTTAGAGTTCCCACAATTAGTACCCATGCACATTCACCGTTTGCCGAATATTGAACAACTAACTCCTATCTTCCTACAACCGCAGTTTTTTTGTACATCCTTTGGTACATTTACATGCTATTTTTTTAAGCAAAGCTTGTGGTGCAGGAGCTTTCACAGTAAATATTGGAATTAATCCATATTTTGAAGTTTGCCCAGCCGAGTCAAGTGGATCCAAAGTATTACCTATAAAAAATAAGATTCAATCATAACACACAATCACATAAAAAATTTATAATGAGGAATTTAAAAAATAATCCTACAATCAAAAATCGTTGCAAGTACTTATTACATTTTGAAAAAGCATATCTTATTCAAAAATAATCATAGAATTTTTTATAATACACCATTTTAAAGTAAACAGAAAAAGCTTTCTTTTTTTATTATCTAATATATACCTAAATGTAGAAAAAAAAGTTATAATGGGAAATTTAAAAAATAATCGTAAAAAATATAAAAACTCGTTAAAAGTATAAAGTCTTGAAAAAGATAACCTCTTTAAAAGAAGTCGTACAACATTATACAGTAGAACATTTTAGAGTTAATTGATTTCTATTCCTCTTACATGTACCATTGCATATGCCTAAAGTTACGTAGAAAAAAGTTACATAACAATATTTGAGAAATAACAAGGAAAATTGCCCAAAATTGCTGTGAGTGGCGAACTTTGAAAAATCATATTTCGAAAACTGTAAATCCTAATGACCTCTACCAAACACCATTTTAAAGACAAAATATGTAATTTTTTTTTCTTTAAAGCAATATCTATACCTTTATCCCCGTGGACAAAAGTTATGGGACAAAAAACAAAAATTCTTTTTTTTTGGGTTTCTTTGTGCTTTTTCTTTTGAATATATTTTTGTAAAAAAAAGTATCTTTGACTTTAAAAAGTTATATTTTGATAGGAAATTTAACCAGGAACAATTTTTATGTAGACGTATTTTTACCAACAGTGCATAGAACTCACCCTAATGTAACCTGTGCCCAGGGACTAATTCACCCATTTCTCAAAAACGCACCCCTTTAAATGGTAGAACTTCGCGGTTTTTTCATACATAGAGATTCATTGACCATATGAAATAATAAAACCCCGTTAACGTTGCAGTTCCTTTCTATAGTACATAATCAATAGCCTAATACACTATTCAATATTATTTAATCAACAACTAAAAATATTCCCGATTCATGTCAAATAATTATTTAAAATTGTCACTGATTGTCAGTGTCTGACTGACAATATTCTATTCGACTGAGTGCGTTGTATGACAAAGATAGATTTGAAAAATATTACCACGGACATTGTGTTAATTTTTTTCGAATCCTGAAAAAACCAATAAATATTTTTGAAAAATCTAAACGCAGAATTAAAGAGTAAATTATTACCGAGGGCCGAAAGTCCCTTAGAATAAATAAAAAGTTTATTGTGATTGAGATATTTGAAATTAAAAATAACACTAAATTTTGTCTTAGATTTTCACCCCTGTAACTTATTAAAATAAACATTATATAAGTTCTCAGGGACTTTCGGCCCTCGCTAATAACGTAATCTTTCATTCTGCGTTTAAATTTTTTAAAAATACTTAATAGTTTTCTCAGGATTCGAAAAAAATGAATCCCCATCTGAATAGCATTGCAGCCGAAAAAACGTACCATCCTCTTAACGGACTGCTAAAAATTTAGCGGGTACGTTTTGACATCCTCTAAAATATTTTTATTTAGATGGAGTTTTAACGGTTTAGGTTATGATTTTAACGGATGTATGATTTACAGAATACCAAAATATTTTTAGGGGGCGCTAAAATTTTAGTGGCCTCTAAAATTTAACGGAAGTGTTACAGAATACACCCCAATACCTATTATAGTGCCTACAACTGCAGTCATTCCGAAGAACATCGAAGAAAACATAAAAAAGCTGGGCCTGAATGAACATCTCTATAAGACCATTCAGAAAACTGTACTACTCTCGACGGCCAGATGTGTACGAAAATTTTTGAGATACTCCTACATACCAAGTCACCTAGGGCTCGATAACATGGGAAAGAGTACCACCACAGCTCAATCCTTTTGATACCGTAGGTATTTGAGATGAGTAAATTTTCCCCTTAAAGGGAGTGACGGTCGTATGGCTAAATCTGATTATAATAATATATTACTATTGCTCATAACACAACACATTTGGATATTATTCAAATGTGTTTGGGGATTTGGTTAAAATTACATATTTTTGTCTATAGACAGACGTAGAAAAGCAAGTTTTCTATGAATATCTATGAGTTTTTACAATAGATGCTTAATGTAGGTTCATTTTTCATTTTAATTATATAGGTCGTTGTGATGGTCGTTGAAGTGAAGTTATATTCACTTGAAAATTAATGCTTAGTCATGGCTACTACAGTAATATTTTTGTAGGTATTTGATGTAGGTGGCATTGTTTGAGTTGCTATGTATTTTTTAATCTATTCGTGCATTCTTATAGATAAAATGCAAATAAATATGAACTGGCGAAATAACAATAATTTTTATTACTGCATTTTAAAATGTACCTACATAATAACCAGCTATAAATTTTAGATTCTTATCACTTGGTTTTTTAAGAATTAATTATTATAAAGCACAAACAAAGGGAATTCATAATAAAATTTAAATGAATATAAACATTTTCAAAAGCTTTTAAAAATAATAGACTCAATCTTATGAAAGTTGATTACCCTGCGTATTAACCCATTACCCATACGTACCTACCCTTAGTATACGCAGGGTAAGTACGTATTAACCCATTAACGCCCAAATTATTTTTTTTTTTTGCATTTTTAACGTAATTTTTTGTTTTCTAATATATTTTGAGGTATAAAATGATATCCAATCAAAGTTTTTGTTTTTAGTTTTCAAATTTTTGAAAAAACAACTGTCCTCATTTGAGGACGCTGGGCTCAATTACTGTGAAATTAAAGACCAAACTTAGTTTAGTAAAATAAGTTAGTTAGTTGAATTAAGTGTTTAGTAGTTTTTCAAATTATATTCATATTATATACTATGGAGTTAAAAAATGTTTATATAAATCCTATATTTTTTATGAAATTGTTCAAAACAAATCGACACGCAAAGCGTTACATTATATTTCCGGCAATATATTATGTTCGCGGTTTTGACCTTCAGTTTCGATTTTGACATATTCGTTGTTTTTGTCGTTTTGCTACAATGTGGTTTTTAATATAATATCTAATGTCTTTAGAGATATTGCTTCTTGATGTACTTGTAAGACTAAATGGACGACCTTTGCTTATTGTTACGTCATGTCCAATTTTTAGATATGAATAAGCTACTGGTCGCCTAAATTATTTGATGGATATATTTTCTCGTATGTATCATGTTTTACAGCACGCACCCATTTACGATAGCCATATCTATCATTCGTGTATTAAGACACCAATACCATTTTTTTCCTCTTACAGATATATTATGGTGTTTTTTTTACAACCTGTCATGATGATCCACGCCACCCATATATTGGAAATAGCGGATATTTGGGAAACTTTTACTTTCTTTTTTTTTTCCTTTTTACTCCATTGTTGAACTTGGTTGGTGAAAAAAACCAATCATAATTGGTTCCAATAGAAACACATTTATTGTATTGTTGTTGTCAAAGCATCAGTCATATGCACCTCAAGGCTTCCGTTCTAGGTATTTTTATTGTTTGGTAGGACACTTATCAGTTCGGTTTTCTATAATAATTTTCTCTAATAAATATTTTTGTCTCATCCGAGAATCGAAGAAAATAATTAGTTACTAAAAATGCCAATGTAGACTTTTAACACAAAATATATGAATTTGCCGAGCGTCTTCATTTGAGGACGCAAAATACTCTTATAATTCTTAACATTTTTTTTACAGGGTAGTCATTTTTGTATTTTTTTATGCAAGTTGTAGATCTAACCTTATAAAAAATACAAATTTTTAGAACTCACCTTTGTATATAAAAAACTTATGCACACCGATATAAGAAGAGTTCAGTAAACTTAGAAATCGTACTTTTCGCCTTGGGCTAGTATTTCGTCAAATAGGTTAAATACTAAACGTCATCTAAACTCTGCCATGTTAGGTCCTACCTTTAAATATTCCAACCAACATAGTTGATGTCATATGATGCCAGCAGTTAATCTGGGGAAAATTTTGAACACCTCTTAAAAATTTTATAATATAATGTAACCTTCACAATTTTAAAACAACTTAAGGCCATCCGTACATAATTCGCAAATATTTTACGGGTATCCCTACTTTTTCTGTCTTTACACGGCAAATTACGTGTAGTAAAATTCACACTGGTATGGATATGTAAACATTACTATAGAATGTCATTCTACTTGAAAATGTCATCATTAATTTAAAGAGATGGCTTTTGAATGTTCTTGGAAAACTGCTATTTTTATAATTGCAAATTATTAATTCAGTTAATAAATGTGATAATTTTTTCACTAACTATGTATTCAGTGATTGTAATAATTTTTATGTACAACAAAAACTAATACTCACTCGCGAAAAGAGGAAAAGTGTTTAAGTGATTTTTTAATAATATACTGTTAATATGGAACGCTTACAGTTTTGAACATCTTTAACAACAAAATACTTGGCTCACAGAATATATTATCCTAATGTATTATCTGCTTGGATCTTCTACAAATAATACACAATAAATAACTTTTTATTAAGTTCACGTATTAAATCAATTATTTATCAAATACACTATATATCAATATTATTTAATCAACAACTCAAAATATTCCCGATGCCACGTCAAATATTTAAAATTGTCACTGATTGTCACTGTCTGACTGACAGTATGCTGACAATATTCTATTCGACTGAGTGCGTTGTATGACAAAGATAGATTTGGAAATATTACCACGGACATTGTGTTCATTTTTTTCGAATCCTGAAAAGACCAATAAATATTTTTGAAAAATTTAAACGCAGAATGAATGACTATATTATTTCCGAGGGCCGAAAATTCCTTAAAATGAATACAAAGTTTCTTTTAAATAAGATATTGGAAATTAAAAATCACACTAAATTTTCTCTTAGTTTTTCACCCTGTAACTTATTAAAATAAACAATATAGAAGTCATTCAGGGACTTTCGGCCCTCGCCAATAACGCAATCTTTCATTCTGCGTTTAAATTTTTCAAAAATAGTTATTAGTTTTCTCAGGATTCGAAAAAAATGAATCCCCATTTGAATAGCATTGCGGCTGAAAATACGTACCCATCCTCTTAAGGGTTTTCACCCGTATATTTTGGTGGCTTAAAATATGTAAACCTGTTGTAACACTGATAATGGAATATTGATTCCGAAAATGTTATGTTGTGACATAATCCTTTTTAGGGATTTTAAATATACCTTTTACAAGATAAGGTTTTTATTTTTTGTGATTTAGTGGATGGTCCGATAAGTACTTAGCCGCTCCGCCCGATGGCGCCACTGCTGCACGAGAAATCTTCTTCTTCTTCTTCAGGTGCCGTGTCCGTATTCAGACTAGACGTTGGCCATCATCATGTTTACAAGTTCCTGAAACCTCTCTCTATCGGCTGCTGCGCGAAATAATTCTTCTACCGTACAACCACACCATTGTCTAATATTAAGCAACCATGAAAGTTTCTTTCGGCCAATCCATCTATTTCCCTACACTTTTCCTTGTATTTTAAGGCGAAGTAGATTGTATTTAGTCTCTAATTATATGGCCGAAGTATTCTGTTTTTCTCCCCTTTATGATGTTTATGAGCAGACGTTCTGAATTCATCTTTTGGAGAACATTTTCATTGAAAGTGTGAGAAACCCACGATATCTTTAGGATTCGTCGATAGCACCACAAGGGAAATCCACCATCGTGTAATATATTCTTGTAGACGGCCTATGTCAAAATATCAGCCAAATCGGACTCGTAGTTTTGTTTTGACCGCGTGTGTATACGGGCGTGTTTGTGGATTTTAGAAAAATGAAAAAAGAGCAATATCAGTCGCTGCTTGTTTTTAGAAGGGAAATCCAGCAGCGAAATCAAAAAGTGCTTGAATTTTTTAAACGGTGACTCTTCTTCTTCGACAAAGACCCTCAAAATTTGGTTTAACGAGTTTTAACGTGCTGGCACGTCGGTTTGTGGTAAGTCACTCCCAGTTGCCCCGAAAACGGCTGCCTCTGAGGATAACGTGAAAGAAGTCCACGATCTCGTATTGGTAGACCGTGGAATGAAGGTGCATAAGATAGCTGAGACCATAGGCATCTCAAAAAATCTCGTTGGTCATATCCTGCATAGAATTTTGGGCATAAAGAAGTTGTCGGCGCGATGGCCGCAGCATTTTCTAACTCAAAACAATAAACGCAACCATGAGACCAATTCAGAGCAGTGTCTGATGGTCTTTAAGCGTAATCCAAATAAATTTCTACGTTGTTTCGTAACCGTCAACGAAACATGGTTCCACTGGTATACACCAGAGATCAAAAGGGACAGTCGATACAGTGGATGTCAGCCCGCGAACGTGCTCCGAGCAGGGCGAAGACTGTCCAATCGGCCGAAAGGGTGATGGCCAGCATTTTCTGGAATTCACAAGATGTGATCTATATTTACTTCCTGAAAGGACAAAACGATCACGGGCTTTACTATTTTAGAGGGACAAATTTTAAACAAAATTTAAACAAATTTTAAACAAAATTTGTTATATAAGGTTATTAAAATAAATCAATAGTTTTTGAGTTATTAAAGATCAAATATTTTAATTTTTGTGAAAGAAAATGCATGCTTTAAAGCGATTTTTTATTAATAACTCAAAAACTGTAAGTTTTTACAAAAAAGTTTTCATCACTAAAATTGAAGCTAATAAAAAATATAACAAATTGCTTACTTGAAAAACCCTTTAATGTTAATTTAAAGTAAGTTATTGGTAATTAAATGTATATTTTTTTCTGCGACTGTTCAAATCTAAGGATTCAAGCTTAAATAACGGGAAAGAGATGCATTTTATAATATTTACTAAATACTTGTCAAAGTACTTAGAAACAAAAAATTTATACTTATAAAGTATACAACTATAGAACTATATTACATTTTATCTTTCAAATACTTTATTTTTTTTAGATCATACTTAAAATAATAACTCCAACAATACTCGATTGACGTAAAAAATGATAGATAACGAAATTTGAGTTTTTTTATTAGCAAAGATTTTACTTGTCTTTTGATTTATGTATGAATCAAAATAACGAAGATAGAAACGTTTAAGCCTAAATTTTACTACGGGAACAATGTAACTGGAGCCCTTTAACCTATTATCCTAAAAAATAAAATATTTGAAAGATTAAGCCGGTAATTTATGTCTCGGTTGACAGCCGGTTAGTTAACCGGAGTTTAATCGGGACCTCTTTAGGGTCTCTTGCGTTGTAATAAATGCAATTACAAGTATTATTATAATTATGAATAAGAATAATAATAATACTTATAATTGCATTTATTACAACGCAAGAGACCCTAAAGAGGTCACGATTAAACCCCGGTGAACTAACCGGCTGTTAATCGTTTTGTAGATACTGTAATTACGTTTGTAGAAAAAATATTGTATGATATGCCTGTTAAAAAGTACATTTTTAAGGCACTCATGTGAATTGCAGAACTCGCTTTCCCTCATTCTGCAAACTTTTACATGCATGCCTTAAACGTGTACTTTTAACACTTATATCATAAATAACTATTAAGTACAACTCTCTCTTAAGCCGGGAATATGGGATGGTTTTCTTGCGAAGGGGTTGTAGCTCAATAATCGAAAGGCGCGTGATTTAAGAGTTTAGTCTTAGATTATAAGCTATACTAATTAAACTCCTATTAACTTTTTTGTAAAAACTTGCAGTTTTTCAGTGATTTACGAAAAACCGCTTCAAAACATGCATTTTTCACGAATAATTAAAATCTTTGATATTTAATAACTTAAAAAGTATTGGCTTATTTTAATACCTTTATATAATAAATTTTACTTATAATTTGTTCTTTTATAGATTTATGCAGTTACTTTTTATAAAATAATTTTCACCCCCGAGAAGGGGCGGTATCCACCCTCAGGGTAAAGGCGCAAAGTGGTACCATGTCACCTTTGTTTCTTGAGGTATCGTCTAACCACTGACCAATTTTCGTGAAAATCGATGAAGGTTCACCGAAATTGAAGGTAATCGTTAATTTTTACCTTCAGTGACTGCACTATACAAAATAAATTGCAATTTACTGATCTAAATGCGCCTAATTTGGGAGCTTATAAATTATTAAATGATATGTAGTCGCCAAATAATTAATTTAATGCATTTTAAGTACAACTTTCTCTTAAGCCGGGAAGATAGGGTGGTTTTCTTGCGAAGGGGTTGTAGCTCAATAATCGAAATGCACGTGATTTAATAGTTTATTCTTAGAGTATATAAGCTATAGGAATTATATCCGCAATACGATATATTTTAAGTTTTCTCAGCATTTTTCTCTTAAGTTAAATCAATTAAAGGGTTGTTTGGGGGTAAAGGGGATGAGCTCAAAAATCGAAACTATATAATTTCAAGAGCTCATAAATAGCTCGTAATTCTGCCGCAAAAACCGATTCAATATTCCTATTTTTAAGTAGTGGGGGGGGGGGCTGACTCAGTGGAACGAGCTTAAAATTTTTAGTTTGCAGAATATGAAAGCTCATAAATAGCTCATAAATCAGGGCTATTTGTTTTTGATTTTTGCAAGTGGGGGGGGGGGGGCGCTCAACACGGGTGTAGTTAAAAGGACTTGAACGAGTCACTTATCACGAGTGTATGCAAATTTAGAAACACCGAATCTTAACCAATTTTTGTCTTACAGAAAAACAAAAAAATACAAATTATTCAGAAAAGTATAGCTGACTTTTTTTATTGTTTCAGATTTTTGGTATCTCTAACAATTTTTAAGTTATTTAAAAAAAAAACATTTTTTTCAAAATTAAATTTTTTTAAAATTTTATTTTAAAACCAAATTTTTTCAAAAATAAGCACTTTGAATCGATGAAACTTACAGATCATATAAACACAACATAAGCAAAGTAACTTGTGAAGAGGTAACGATTAATTTCATTTAAGTTGCTAATTGGGGGTGATCTTTCTGATTTTTTTTGCCAAAACAAAAGGGACCAACTTTATTTTGAGCGTAACTTGCTTACATTTGATGCAAGGATTTTTTTTGTATAAAAACAGAAATAAAGCTTTTTTGCAGAAATAAATAAAGCACGTGTTTTTCCCCAAGAATGCTACATTATTTGGATATTTCACATGGAATTATTCTATTTAGAATTTTTCGAATATGAACCTATTTTTCATTAGCTATAACTCTGGTTTTGCTAGGTATAGAGACCTAATATATACACCGTTTTTTTTTCACTTTTTGATAGGCTATAGTTTTTATAAGAATATTTTTTTCGACAGAATGCTTACGTTTTAAGTTATTTGCGAAAAACCGTCTAAAAACGTGGTTGTTTTGTTGAAAAATGAACATATTCGCTTGCAAATAACTCGAAAAGTATTGATTTGGTGAAAAGACTCTATAGAACAAAAGTTGCTTAAAATTAGTCAGTTTATCCATTTCGGGACCTATCTTGGACATACATTTTTTCACCCACGAGATGGGGTGAAAGTCACCCCCAGGGCAAAACCACACATTGGCACCACATCACTTTTTTTCTTTGACATGTTAGCTATACATATGCCAAATTGCATGTCAATCCAAGCCGTTCTTAAAATTTACAGCAAAAACGGTAAAATAATGTACTAAATCGATATATATGTTTAAGGAAATTAAAAATTTTTGTTAATATTTTTTTTACCGGACGGCGGACAACTAAAATGAGAAATAATTTTTAAGTGATGTTTGGGCGAAAATACATAAAACACCACATAAAAGAATCAAAAGAATGTTGGATTCAGATCTAATAACCTCCCATTTGCCATTCAAATAAGACTTATCAAAACACATAAAAGAAGTACTAGACCAAGAATATAAAAAAAAATAGAAAATACCTTAATAGGTTTTCCTGACGTTATTCTAACCTAGGCTGTGTCCGAAAGAAGTGGAAATATCTGAAAACGAAGTGGTCACTGCGGTCAGACGTTTAACGGGATCGGTGCAAACTTTCAGCTTCAATGCTTTTTAAATGGGATTAATTTTTTTCGAATCCCGACAGCATATTGAAAAAGACAACTAATACAAAATAAGTGATTGATGTGATCGTTTATGGGTAATCTTTCATTTTTCCGACTGTATTAGTTTTTCCAGGATTCGAAAAAAATGAATACCTTGTCCTTGGTATTATTTTCCAAATCGAACAAGTAATTGGACTTCGTAAGTCCTAGGTTTTCACCCAAAGTAATCGAAAGTAGAACTGTAAGTCGATATTTCAACGCTTCGTGTAACTTTGCGCCGATTGATAAACGATTTTACTAATTTTGAGTCATTTTTACTAAACTTTGGGTCATCATTGTTTAAACAGAAATGACTTCAAAACCGAAACTAAAGATTCAAACTCAACTTTTCATGCGTTATATGTAATATTTCTGCACTTCTGGTTAGAACTTTTTAACCGGAAATGATATAAAAACCAAAATTTGTCCTCATCTTGCTAAGGCACGTCGAATGGTATATCGATTATACTATTTCGGTGACTTTAAAACAGTTCATACGGTTGCAACTCTAAAGCCGGAAGTCCGATGTTAAACTTATCTTTAATACCATCCTTGGGTTATAAGCTTTTATTCGACACCTCACATCTTATTCTCTCTGTATTAATAACAGAGGAGATAGACATAAGGGCAGACAGTTATGAAACCGGAAGTATATATTTGTTCTCTTCTTGCGAAGTCGCGTCGAATAATATATCACTTTTAGCGGTAGGACAGACAGACAGACAGACAGACAGACGGACAGACAGCCTAGATCAAATTTCTCACCTATAATAGCATCCTTGGATTATAAGCTTTCATTCGACACCTCATTTGTCATTCTACCTGGTATAAAGACGGAGGAGTTATATTCGCGGTCAGACAGAACGACGCCGACGGCCAGACAGCCTAGTTAAAATTTCTCACCTTTATTACTATCCTTGGATTATAAGCTTTCATTTGACACCTCATTTGTCATTCTACCTGGTACAATTACGTAGGAGTTATATTCGCGGTCGGACAGACAGACGGTCAGACAGCCTAGGTAAAATTTCTCACCTTTAGTACCATCCTTGGATTATAAGCTTTCATTTGACACCTCATTTGTCATTCTAGCTGGTATAAAGACGGAGGAGTTATATTCGCGGTCGGAGAGACCGACGGACGGACAGCTTAAGTAAAATTTCTCACCTTTAGTACCATCCTTCGATTATAAGCTTTCATTTGACACCTCATTTGTCATTCTAGCTGGTATAAGGACGGATGGGTTATATTCGCGGTCGGACAGACTGACGGTCAGACAGCCTAGGTAAAATTTCTCACATTTAGTACCATCCTTGGATTATAAGCTTTCATTTGACACCTCGTTTGTCATTCTAGCTGGTATATTGATGGAGGACTTGTGATCACAGACAGACAGACAGACAGACAGACGGACAGACGGACGTGGATAATTCAAAGTTTTCACATTTTTTCCAAATTGGGTGAAAACAACAATCGCTATCTTTGTCATACAACGCAGTCAGTAGAACATAATGTGTTGACAAGAAACTGACAATTTGAAATATTTGACACGGCTTCAGGAATATTTTGAGTTGTTTATTAAATAATATTGAGCGTATTTGATAAATAAAATTGATTTAAAAAGTGAAATTAATAAAAAGTTATTTATTGTTTATTTATTTGTGGAAGATCCAAGCACAGAATACACCAGAATATATTCTGTGATCTAAGTATGTTGTTGTTAAAGATGTTCAAAATTTATATCAGCATTCCATAGTAACAACATATTAATAAAATAATCACTTTTTCACTTTTCTTCTTTTATCGATTAAGTATTAGTTTTTATTTTATAGTATATAACTTATTGTAATTACTGGTACATAGCTAGTGAAAAAATAATCCTATAATTATAGCGATTACACAAGTAACGGTTATCTAAGAACATTCAACAACTGAACGAAATCTCTATAATGGTAATTACAATGTCATTGTCAACTACAGTAGGAAAAATGAAAGAATACTCATGAACGACTTTATAAAACACGCTGTATTTTCCTGTCACCGTGTCCGACAATAAATTGGCCAGCGCAAGTACATGTAATAATTATTGCTACGTGTACTTGCACTGGACAATTTTCTTTGTGACACGGTGACAAGAAAATACAGCGTGTTTTATATGTTCGTTCATGGGTATTCTTTCATTTTTCCGACTGTACTAATGTTTACATCTGCAGCTTCTATACCAGTGATAATTTTACTACAGGAAATTTACCGTGTAAAACAAGAAAAAGTGGGGATAGCTCCGTAAAATATTTACGCCTCCACTCTTAATTCCGACAGGTTGAGAAGTACATTTTTGATTTGTAGGTATATTGTAAAAAGAATATTTTATTATTTGTTTCTGCTGGTCTTCATGCATAATATTTTCTAAAAATTTCTAAAAAGCTTATATAAATATTGTCGTTATCAACTACCAAAAATGATCTCGAGATTCTGTTTTTAGATTCTTTTTTGCTAACTATTAAAGCTGCTCCTGTATCCTGAATGTTGTCAACTTTGAGATCGCATAATTCATGTTGACGGCAAGCTCCTGTAATTCCCATTGTTGCATCAACCAAAATAAAATGTTTATGATTAATAACTTCACTAATATACTTCTAATAACCTACTAATAACTAATAAACTTCCAGATTTAGCCATCCGGCTCACACTCCCTCTAAGGGGAAAATTGACTCATCCCAGATACCTACGGTATCAAAAGGATTGAGCTCTGGTGGGACTCTTTCCGTGTTATCGAGTCATAGGTGACTTGGTATGAAGGTGTGTCTCCGGAAAATCTTCGTACACATCTGGCCGTTGCGAGTAGTACAGCTTTCTGCATGGTCTTGTAAAGATGTTCATTTAGACCCAGCTTTTTTATGCTTTCGAGGAGGTTCTTCGGGATGACTCCAGTAGTAGATATAATAGTAGGTATCGTCTGGGTACTTTGCATTCTCCATTGTCTTCGTATTTGAATTTTCAGATCTCTGTACTTGGCGATCTTTTCAGTAAATTTATTACGTAGATTATTGTTGTTAGGTATCGCCACATCAATTAGTGTTGTTTGTCTTGTTAATTTATTAACTAGTACGAGATCTGGTCTATTATGTGCCACTGTTTGGTCTGTGAGCACAGTGCTGTCCCAGTATAGCTTGTAGTTGCCATCCTCAAGCATACTCTCAGGGACGTATTGATAATATGGGATATGGTCCGTTTGGAGAAGTCCCAGCTTGATCGCTATCTCTTGATGAAGGATTTTTTCCCACTGCGTCATTACCATATTATTATACTGGGTTGGGATAAAGTATGGAACCAAGCAAATACTTTTGAAACGAAAAGAACAATATTTATGAAACTTTGCATGCAAGTGCAGTGACGTAAAAAGCATGTGATTCCATATTTTTTGTTACTACTCCACTTCAGGTTTCACCGGAAATGGGACACCCTGTATATTTTTGCAGATTTTAAAAGAACTTGTTATTTTTAATGCATACATACCAAATTTGGAAGAAAAATTTGTTAAAAACTGTCTGTAGATAATTTTTTGTATTAATACAACGTAGTAGGAAATAAACGAGTACCATCTACAGGGTGTAACAAAAATACAGGTCATAAATTAAACCACATATTCTGGGACCACAAATAGTTCGAATGAACCTAACTTACCTTAGTACAAATATGCACACAAAAGAAGTTACAGCCCTTTGAAGTTACAAAATAAATATCGATTTTTTTTAATATATCGAAAACCATTAGAGATTTTTTGTTAAAAATGGACATGTGGCATTCTTATGGAAAGAACATGTTAAAGAAAAATTTTAGTGAAATTTGTGCACCCCATAACAATTTTATGGGGGTTTTGTTCCCTTAAACCTCCCCAAACTTTTGTGTCCGTTCCAAATAAATTATTATTGTGGTGCCGTTAGTTAAATTCAATATTTTTAAAACTTTTTTGCCTCTTAATATTTTTTAGATAAGGCAGTTTTTATCGAGTTGCGGCTTCTTTTTTAATATATTTACATAAAAAATTTATGAGGGTTTTGTTCCTTTAAACCCCCCAAATGTTTGTGTACGTTCCAATTAAACTATTACTGCGGTACCATTAGTTAAACACAGTGTTTTTAAAATTTTTTTGCCTCTTTGTATTTTTTTGATAAAGCATCTTTTATCTAGATGAGGCTTCTTTTTTAATATGGTTCAAAATATACTTAAAAAAATGTAAATCATAAATAAATTTTCATATTATTACCAAGTCTCCATAATCGTACTTTACCATATACAAATATGTGGTGGATTTGACAAATATTCAAATATCTCGATAAGAACTGACTTTTGGAAAAAGTACTAAGAGACAAAAAAGATTTTAAAAACTTGTGTTTAACTAATGTCGCTACAATAATAATTAAATTGGAACGTACACAAAAGTTTGGGGGGTTTAAAGGAACCAAACCCCCATAAAATTTTTATGGAGTGTCCAAATTTCATTATCATTTTTTCTTAAAATACTACTGCCATAAGAATACCACATGTCCATTTTCAATAAAAAATCTCTAATAGTTTTCGATATATTGGAAAAAATCGATTTTCATTTTGTAACTTCAAAGGGCTGTAACTTTTTTTCCGTGAACATTTGTACTAAGGTAAGTTAGGTTCAATCGAACTATTTTTGGTCCCAGAATATGCGATTAAATTTATGACCTGTATTTTTGTTACACCCTGTATATTGTAGACTAAAATAGTTGTTTACATGTCACTGCATGACTTATTTGAATTTAGTATACTAGGTAAAACCGTTACTGAACTAATTGACAGAAATAAGTTGTATTAAAAATGGTTCATTTAAGTGAAAAAGATCGTATTGAAATATTAATGATAAATCGGTTATGGTGAATTTTCATTTTTTGGAGGTGAATTTTTCAAATCGATGGATTTTATGTAGAGGATTCATATAGTGGCCCGCTCGTTCTCCGGACCTCAACCCGTTAGATTTTTTTATGGTTATCTAAAATCACGTATTTACGTTAGGCGACCAACATGCTTGCAGGATTTGAGAGAAAGAATAATTGCTGAATGTGAACTAATACGTGGAGAAATCTTACAAAGAGTGACTCACGAATTTATTTATAGGCTTACACGTTGTCAGGAGGTGAACAGCAAACATTTTCAACATTTGAAATTATTGTTGTTCTGAAGCTATTTTCTTGTGGCATTTTTATAATCAAGTATATTCAAATGGGAAATAAGCCACAATTTTACCTAAAAATGATTTTATTAACGTTTCGACGCCCAAGTCGGGTGTCGTTGTCAAAATACAGAATAATACATTATTTTGTATTTTGACAACGACACCCGACTTGGGCGTCGAAACGTTAATAAAATCATTTTTTATTTTTTTTTTATTTTTAATATCATTGATCTAACGTAAATAAATTAACTAATTTTTTAACTCTAAAGAGATTTACTTCTTTTTTTAATAGTTTTTTCTTCCAAAATTGGTATGTATGAATTAAAAATAATAAGTTCTTTTAAAATGTGCAAAAATATACAGGGTGTCCCATTTAAAGTAAACAAGTTAAGGGTATTTCCGGTGAAACCGGAAGTGGAGTAGTAACAGAAAATATAGCATCAGATGCCTTTTGCGTTACTGTACTTGCATGCAAAGTTTCATAAATATTGTTCTTTTCGTTTCAAAGATATTTGCTTGGTTCCATACTTTATCCCAAGTCTGTATTATTATTAACATTTACCTTAATAATTAAAAATAAATTATCGGGAGCTTGTTTTATAAACTATTGAACTTTAAAAAAATTTCTGCAAAATATGTCAAAAAAACGTTTTTGAGTAATTTTTCACTTGACTCTTGCTGTACCAAGTACCAATCCAAAAATCCATCGTCTGCTTTTTTTATATAATATCTTCTTTTATTTGTGGGGTAAAAGATCTTTTTTACTTTATTTGCAATATCTTCAATTTCTGGTGGAGTAAATTTCCACTCTTAGTCACTGGAATATATTTCTATTCTACAATTTTTAGGACTTTGACATTTAAAAATTCAAATTTTTAACGGTCGTCAAAAGATAACGGTCGCCTGTAAGGCTATAACTTTTTCTAGTGATAATTCATAGCACACTAAGGCTAAAAACTATGACCTGGCAGGCCTCAGCGGTGCACGTGTATCTACCAGGTGAATCGAAAAGTGGCGAAAAAGGGGGTAAAATAAACTTTCTCCTGTAAGGTTTAAATTTAAGTATGTGTTTGAGTAAGTCATTTAGAAGAAATGTGTACAATGACAGGCGATTCTGAAGAGCATAAGACATTGCCAGGCAAGGGGAAAGATTAGGGGTGCTTCCTAAAATTATTCTTTTTGCATCGAACAAATTTTTTTTTAGGTTTTTTGAATCATTCCAAACAGAAAACTTCTTTAGTGGTTTTTCTCTTAAGTTAATAGTTTTTGTTATATAAACGATTGAAAATTTTGAAAATTGCGAAATCGGCCATTTTTAACCCTAAATCGGACATTTATCTAAAAATTTCAATGTTGCCAAGGTACGTAGATATTCTTTAAACATTGATTAATGAAATCCCGAAGAGTTATTTGCAATAAAATATCGAAAACCCCTTTGTTTTTTTAATTGCTAATCAAGCGGGCGCGTCACTGTAGTATAAGTGAGGACGTTTGAGTTTGCATAAATTCAGGGTCTAGGACATTTCGCCGTCGCCGTTTCGCCGTCGCCATTTCGCCGTCGCCGCTTCGCCGTCGAGCCATTTCGCCGTCGCCGTTTCGCCGTCGAGCCATTTCGCCGTCGCCATTTCGTTGTTACATAGCATTCGTACTTATAATTTTGGGATGATCATTACTTGTATATAAGTTTTAAATGGTTTTCGCACGATTATATACTATCACTTTTGCATAATGAAGTTTTTTATTTTTGATACAGTAAAAACAATTGAAATTCCTTTTCTCAATATTGTTTATTTCCGGGAATCTCATAATAGTCATATTTATCTATTTAATGATGTATTCTAATTATACTCTTGTTTATTGTCCTTAATTTGTACTGACTGATTTGTGCTGAAGTATTTACCCTGACATTTAGTATAAAAAAAGGCTAGTATGTTATCACGTTTTTGCGACATTTAGTATAAAAAAATTAGTATGTTATCACGTTCTTGTAAACGTAACCAATGCCGGGATGGCGACGGCGAAACGGCCGGCGGCGAACAGGCTCGACGGCGAAACGGCCGACGGCGAAGTGGCTCGACGGCGAAACGGCGACGGCGAAATGGCGACGGCGAAACGGCGACGGCGAAACTTCCCAGTCCGTAAATTCATTATCTCGAGAATGGGCAAATTTCAAGAGAAATCCTCAGATAAGTCGATTTTTATTTTTGAATTAGGACTTTTTGGCATATATATATATATATATATATATATATATATATATATATATATATATATATAATACTAATGACGTCATCCATCTGGGCGTGATGACCTAATCGATGATTTTTTTTAAATAAGAGTAGGGTTTGTGTGATAGCTCATTTGAAAGGTTATTTAATTCTCTATTCAGTAATATAAACATTAACATAATTATTTATACAGGGTGTACAAAAAAATTTTCTTCTGTTTGTCAAATTTAATCAAAGTAAATTTATTAAAAAAAAAATTTGTACACCCTGTACAAATAATTATGTTAATGTTTATATTAGTGAATAGAGAATTAAATAACCTTTCAAATGAGCTATCACACAGCCCCTACTCTTATTTAAAAAAATCATCGATTATGTCATCACGCCCAGATGGATGACGTCACTAGTAGTATATATATGCCAAAAAGTCCTAATTCAAAAATAAAAATCGACCTGTCTGAGGATTTCCCTTGAAATTTGCCCATTCTTGAGATAATGAATTTATGCAAACTCAAACGTCCTCACTTATACTACAGTGACGCTCCCGCTTGATTAGCAATTAAAAAAACAAAGGGGTTTTCGATATTTTATTGCAAATAACTCTTCGGGATTTCATCAATCAATGTTTAAGGAATATCTACGTACCTTGGCAACATTGAAATTTTTAGATAAATGTCCGATTTAGGGTTAAAAATGGCAGATTTCGCAATTTTCAAAATTTTCAATCGCTTATATAACAAAAACTGTTAACTTAAGGGAAAAATCACTAAAGACGTTTTCTGTTTGGAATGATTCAAAAAACCTAAAAAAATTTTTTCGATGCAAAAAGAATAATTTTAGGAAACACCCCTAATATTTCCCCTCGCATGGCAATGTCTTATGCTCTTCAGAATCGCCTGTCATTATACACATTTCTTCTAAATGACTTACTCAAGCACATACCTAAATTTAAACCTTACAGGAGAAAGTTTATTTTACCCCCTAAATTTGCACTTTTCGATTCACCTGGTAGATAAACGTGCACCGCTGAGGCCTGCCAGGTGATGGTTTTTAGCCTTGGTGTGCAATGATTTATCACTAGAAAAATTTCTAGCCTTACAGGACGACCGTTAGTCGGAGGGTTCACTAGCTCTTAGACTATTAGCTTATTCCCAACTAGAATAGCAAATTGATATTGTTTGTGAGAACGTCTCTCTTTTCTTTACTACAATAAAAACTTATACATCATATGACATAGAGTAGATAATAGTTATTTATGAAACAGTTCGTGAATTATGCTTTTTGCGAACGCACGCGAAATTTAGAGCACGAGCGACAGCGGAGCAAGTGCTATACTTTGCGTAAGCTCGCAAAAAGTACTTCACGCACAATTTGATACAATATTTTATCTACGATGAACAAGTAAAAAACTGCAACTCTTCGTCATTGGAATTCATTTCTATCCTACAATTTTTAGAACTTTGACATTTAAAAATTCTAACTTCTTTCAAACCACAAAACTGTCAAAACTTTTATTGTAATTTATTGCTCATTATGTCATCACCATGACAACGCGAAAGTTAAGGATATTATATTAAAGTGCGCCAAAAACAGTGCGAAAAAGTAAATACCATTTAAAATACATTGTTACTTCACGCACAATTTAAATCCTTCACGCACTGCAGTCTATAATGACAATTTTCACAAACTAAGAACATACATAATATTTATGAGATAGAGTAGATAAAGTTTATTTCCTTCTCTCAGAGTAGCACTCACTCCACGACTGTGACAAATTGGGTAAATTAACAAACAATCGAAGTACCAAGGTTCTTGCTTATGGCCTACTTAGTTCGGCGATGGATGACCCTTTCAAGGCTCGTCTCTCCTCGTCTACATTTTCAAGTCCAATTCAACTTGTTTGTTTTTTGTTTTTGTTTTTATTTACTTCCCAGCACATGTTACATTTTGGTGTTTGTTATTCTGCGGACGTATAAATTCAAGAACATTCATGGGAAATTTGTTTAATTGTGTCTATCAAGTTGGAAGGTTTTTGTTAACATGTATAAATTATATCATTATTTTCTATTAACAGGTACATAGATATGTATATATCCAATTCGACGAATAGATTCGTTTTATATCATTTTTTTAATTTAACTCTCCTTTTGTTTATTAGTGTTTATTAGTGTAAGATACAATATAAGGTCGATCGGCACAGAGCTGTTTAATGGTTAAAAATTATTGGATATGTAATTTAGTATGTTAACAATTGCAAAAACAAGGGATGCCCGATCTAATTTTTTTCTGAACATAATTAATTAATAATTAAAAAACGACTTTTTTCATAAATTTTAAAAAAATTCGACCCGGGCAGATATTATTTCAGATTTTTTGGATCATTCTAAACCATAAAGGTATTTTGTAATTTTTCGTTATACGTTTTCTAGGGATCTACGAAAAAAGGTCGCCAACAATTGGTCGAGCGAAAAATGTCGCGCACATTTGAGCGCGTATCAAAAGGTCGCCGGCGAAAAAACAGCGCCGACGAAATAAGGTCGCGTGCAATTGATCGCGCGAAAAAAGATCGCGTCAGAAAATATGTTTTCATTTGCATACTTTAACTTTCCTTCACACTTAATCCAGGCTTAGGTCAGATTTAGATGATGCAATAGAACTAAAGGATTGCTGTTAAATAATGACCCAAACAGTTAAATATTTTCTTATTAGTCATTTTAACCTATTGGTAAAAAATATTTCGTCAACCCAATATTGACTTCTAAATGACTTTAGTTTTATTTTCCACTTTAAATAATAGGAAAATAATTGGAAGTAAATAATCCTATTTGAAATTGATCATGTAAAATGTTCGACCAATTTAATGGTCGAATTAAGGTAATTTTAACTGTAAATGTTGTAGGGAAAGTACCTAGAGGTATTATTTCACGACTTGGCAGTGTCGCAAAATTTACCCTTGGTTATTTAAGAGTAAGTTTTAATATAAGCTTAATATATTTTACAGGGTATATACTACATATAGATAGGGTAGGTTAAGGGCTACCATCTTTATTAAAATAAAATTTCCCAAATAAAATAATGATATTGTGGTTAAAAATTATATAACAGGCACAATTTCATTAATACATTGTCACTGGTGAGTACTTATTGAAGATATCATAGTTAAAGAATACATTTATATTAATAACAGATTTGCATACTTTAACTTTCCTTCACACTTTATCCAGGCTTAGGACTGGCAGTTAGTAACTGGCGTGTTTAAAAGTTTTTTTAATTTTTATTTTTTTATTTTTTTCTAATTTTTATTTATTTTTTTTTTATTTTTATTTTTTTGTGTTTTTTTAATTTTTATTTTTGTTTTGTTTTTTTTAAATTTTTTTTTTAATTGTTTTTTAGTTTTTTATACTTGCAGTTGAAAATTTTGGGCAATTCCTCTTAAATATTCTAGATTTGGCCGGTTCCCGTATTGCAAACAAATCGTTTTTATTCGCCGCGCTGTATCTTTATAAATTTTTTTTTTTGAGGTTGTTGGTTTCCAGCTATGTATTGCTCCACTTTTAATCGATTTAAACTCTCTTCTTTCTTTAGCCCCGTAATAAACTTCCATAGATTTGGGTGTGCTGCATTTAATATCGAGGAGAAGCTGTTGTGCCAACCTTCGACAGCATTATTAGTACGCGGTAGATCTTCCTCTATAAATTCGAAGCAATTCCAAAGATTCCTTGGAAACATTGGCGGTCTTCTTTGTTGTCGTCGATCCAATCTGCCTATCCATACATCCTCAAAGTAGTTTATTAAAGGTGTTAGTAAATTTTCATTTTGAGTGTAAAACTCGCTGTCCAGTAGCTCTCCGAATGTTGCAACAACATCTACTTCAGGTACGAAGGCTAGGGCTGCCAATTGTCGCAGATGTAGAGGAAAATTCGCGTCTTCTGTATAAACTTGTTGCAGTCCTGTACCTTGCATGTTTCTCCACAAACATTGTGTGAAATGAAAGAAACATCCACGGATTCTGACTTCAGGAAACTCTTGTTGTAAAGCATTAATTGCTGCTTTTTCATAATCCACCATTATTGTTGTAGGACGTAAGCCTGGTCGTAACGTTTTTAATTCATGGAAGAGTCGAGTGTATGTTGCCTGAGTTTTATTAGGAAGTAGAGCAAAAACAGTTGGAATAACGTTGCTATACTGTACGCCATGTATTGTATACAGCTGACCAAACAATAGAGGAGTACATGTGAATGTTCCATCGGCATACCAGTGTTCACTGCTCGCCATCAAAGTTAAATTTCTTTCAGTGGAAAATATTAAAATTCTCTGTTCGTTTGGACCACTGTCAAATAAAAGAAACGGTTCGCCGTTATTGTTTCTGGTGTATTCTTCCGGAATAATAAGCTCTGTTAAGCTTCTTGGATTTGCCGGAATAGCTTCCACTCTTTGGCGTGTGTTCTGAATAGTTCGCTTTAGGGATGAAATAGAAGGTAGCTGCCCAGTTGCACCCACAGACACTTCTTGTGAAACGGTAGCTATGATTCCTTGTGTTGTTAGTTCAACTTGATGAGCCAGTTCTTTCATTCTGTTACAAGCCTTTTTTGCTTCTAATATTGACGCATCGGCAACGTGGTTGTGACTTGTACTTTTCACTACTTCATCTCCCACTGTGTGAACTCTCCCGGTACATTTATGCTTATTGTACTGAGCGCACTTCCAAATTGTCTTTTGATCAATCGTTTTTTCCTTTCTATGGATATATCCATTATACACCAACATATTGGCACCTTTTTGACTCTTTACGTAAGTTAAGACCATCTTGACAAATCGACAAGCTAATGAATAATGAGATATACGATATTTTTCCCATCTTCTTATACATCCAAAATACATTAAAAAGTAATAAAAGTACGTTTCACGAATATGGAATAATAATTACCACATTAGTGAATAACGCACAATTAGACAAAGAACTTTTGTACAATATTTATTTTAGCATTTCCAATAATGTCTTATCGTAATGACTTCATGGAATTCCTAATAAATACCTACACAATAAGGTGCCCTTATCTAAACTACTTATTCTTCACTAATCTGCATAACGACTTTCTACTAAGAACCAATTATGCTAATTACCGGTCTCTGAAAATACCAAAAATAGGTAAACTGGTACCTGGTATTCGTTTGTATGTAATATATACTGTAAATAGAACTATTATTACTGTACATTTTTAACGATATCCGATTAGGAAGAGCAAACACTTTTAAACACGCCAGTTTTTTGCTGACAGTCCTAAGCCTGTAAAAAGTGTGAAGGAAAGTACCTTTCTGAATTTAGATCCATATATTAAAATTATTCACGTAGAACAAAAAAAATACTTTCTTCATGTTAAAAATTGTTCAATTTTCAAGTATATTCACTTGAATAACCTGAAAATACCATATGAAATAATTTCCCATTCTCCTATATTTCCCATCTTCCTACACATCCAAAATACATTAAAAAGTATTTAGATATACGTTATTTTTCCCATCTTCTTATACATCCAAAATACATTAAAAAGTAATTAGATGGAATTCCAAGACTAATCGGCTCATAATGCATAAAGTTAAAGTATGCAAATAGAATTTCTTTAGAACCTTTTTGAAAACCAATTGAATGGTTTTAATAATGTAAAACATGACGCGATCTTTTTTCGCGCGATCAATTGCACGCGACCTTATTTCGTCGGCGCTGTTTTTTCGCCGGCGACCTTTTGATACGCGCTCAAATGTGCGCGACATTTTTTCGCTCGACCAATTGTTGGCGACCTTTTTTCGCGACACCGTTTTCTAGTGATAAACAATTTGAAATTGAAAAAAGAACGAAAGATGACGATCTTCAAGGCTAAATAACATAAGTAAAAAATATCATTTTTGAAATTAAGAAGTGCCTTAATTCAAATTCAGAACTTATTCTTTTTACGACTTACCAATCATAAAAACAAATACTGCTCAAAGAAACAATGTGAAGCTTCGCAACTGGATTGATAATATGAAGACGACCACGGCAAAAAATACGGACAAGAGAAAAACCTTCAAAACTTAGATGAGAATAACCACATAGAACATCATATCGCTCAACACCAACACTAGAGAACAAGAAATAACCCAAGTGCTAAAAGAGAAATAAATAGATATATGTGCCGCTTTACAGGAAACAAAATATAAGGAAAAGGCCAATCAAAATTAAGCGAATCTATACTAATCTACAGTGGAGTGGCAAGACAAAACAGGGCCAAAGAAGGTGTGGCCTTACTAATACCTACACCAAAGATACCAAAATAACATCATAGAGTGTCAAAACGTATCAGAAAGGATTGTCGCAGCAAAAATAAAAATTGAGAAAGAAGACCTGAACATCATCGTAGTATACAGCCCAAATAATAAATAAAAGCCCCAAACAACAAGGGAAATATTTGATGATCAACTGCGACAAGTAGTACATCAAGTTAGGAAAAGTTGATAATACTGGTGGATTTTAAACTGAATAGGCAACCAAGTAATACCCGGAGTTAAGCAAAACCATAGTGAAAATGTCAAAAACGAAAATGGAGAACTGATGTTTAACTTTTGCACACATAACGAACTTAGAATAAACAACATCTTTTTGACCACAAAGACTAATACAAGTATAGATTCAATAACGCCCCTGTCCGAGTTCAATAAATATTATGTTGTCGCTAACAGCGATATACATCCATCAAAAATAATGGACGTAAGATGCATTAACTCAGCAAATATAGGTAGTGGCCACAGCCTTGTTTTATGTAAAATAAGAATCATCATGAAATACTTCACACCTAAGAGATTGGTACTAACACAATCAAAAATCAGGGTCGAAGGACTAAATACGTAATCCACGGATTACTAATATTGCTGAAAATAGAATATTAGAAACCGATAACATTGAGAAAAGCTGGGAAAAACTAAAAGGTAACATAATTAATGCAGCAACAGAATCACTTGTATAGAGGAAAGTAAGGAATACTAATATATAAAAAAACACCCTATGATTTAGAGAGGAAGTAATGATGAAATATGAATAAAAGAAAAATTCCTTTTTACATTACTTAACAAAGCAAACACAACAGGCATACAACCACTACAAACGAATCAGAAACAGAACGAATACTTGAGTCAGACGAATAAAAAGGGAACAATGGCAGAGTTTCTGAAAACAGAAAGAAACCGACTACTTCTGCGGAATGTAAAAAGAACAATGATCAGAGGACAAACAAAAGAGTTGAACAAACTAATAAACATGAAACACATTTAGAAAAAAGCATAGGCAGACTACTTTTGATCTATATTTGCTAATGGTGATGACAATAAACCAGTAACATCTCAAGTGAAGACAAACATAGAAATAAACATTGAGAAGGGAGAGGCAAAGGAAGCATTAACGAAATTAAAAAATAGAAAGTTACCAGGAGAGAACAGACTATCGAATAAACTCCTAAAGTACGGAGGACAAGATCTGACCAAACAACTATTAAAACTGATCCAATAAATAGTAAAACAAAACAGAATACCACAAGAATGGAGATCAAGCAATCGAATACTCCTCTACAATACAGGAGAAAAATCGGACCCAGAGAATTACAGAGGACTTAATTTATTAAACACAACACTAAGATTAACAACCAAAGTGATAACAAACCAAGTGAATAAAATTATATTATTAGCTACAACACCGACGCCATTTTTATAATGAGGCAGGTTCAAGAAAAGACATTAGAATAAAACAAACAGGTACATTTATGTTTCGTGGACCTTAAGAAGGCATTTGACAGGGTCAAAATAAAGAACGTTATCCATTTATTGCACGCAATAGAGGTACCTCTAGGAATAATTAAAACGATCGAAAATGTATGTATGTATGTTACTGTGAAAGTCAGAAATCCAGTGAATGTCAACATTCACTAAGTCGCTTGGCATATGTCCGAATTATTAGTTAAATATCGTATTTTCTAACATTTACTAGTCGACATTCATCATATGAATAAAATTAATTAGATTAAGTGTTCAAAAAGTGCTCCGTTTTCACGAATGCACAAGTCTATCCTTTTTTCTAAAAAATCCATTAATCTTCCAACTAAACGGTTATAGTGCGGCAGATTCGTGAAAATTTTTATAAGAATTGCACATTTAATGATACAAGCGTATAATTTGGTCCACATAAGCTGCACATATAAAGGTTCAAATTTAGATATGAGGCCATCTCAGATTTTGCGTTTTACAAAAATGGCGGTCATTCAAAATGGGCGACTATACATATACAAGAATAAAAAACCTCTAAACGCCGTAAAAATGAGTGGCGCATACAATATTCCAGCTACAAAAGATCTGATATGAAAATTACGTGGCGCGAAAAAGTATTTTCATTTTGATGCAAAACAAAATTCTAGTTTTATTTTAAAAGATTTTTCCATAATATTTGCTAAATTTGAAGTAAACGCGCCACAAAAGAGTTTCAAAATTCAAACTGTATCAAATTTACTCTTTTGTGGCGCGTTTATTTCAAATTTAGCAAATATTATGGAAAAATCTTTTAAAATAAAACTAGAATTTTGTTTTGCATCAAAATGAAAATACATTTTCGCGCCACGTAATTTTCATATCAGATCTTTTGTAGCTGGAATATTGTATGCGCCACTCATTTTTACGGCGTTTAGCGGTTTTTTATTCTTGTATCAGGAGTTTTTCAAGTTATATACAAATTAAATGTATGAAGTTGAATGCAATTTTTCTCGATTACACGCCAAGCTTTATAAATGGTCACCTTTGTCGCATTATCTCCCAAATGATCTAGTGACCATCGAATGTATACTAGATTTTTTTTCTAGTCGAAATAGAATAAATAAAAATATTGGGATGGCCGGTAAATGAACTCAGATTATCCGTTACAGATCAAATTTAGCGTCGTAACCACTACAACTACATAAACGATTTCGGGAATAATAGTTAATTGGATTATACATTTCTAACTTAAGACTTCTAAACGGCTTAACCGATTTTGATCACTAAACATGAGTTTGAAACGTATTGACAAGTAGTATCTGATGCATCTGAGTTCAAGTATGAAAACTAAAGTTGTTACAGAAATTATTGAGCTTGAACTGTTTTTCCCCATAGGAAATAGATTTGATCATACTTATGAAGCGTATAACTTAAAATTTCTAATTTTCCCGGATATGAGGTAAACAACGTTAGATTAGCCTAGAGTCCTTCTACAAACGCTCAGTTATTGGCGCAATTCGTAGGTTGAAATTTTGAGTAATTGTAGAAAAACCAAAATTTTCAAAGTTTAGTTTTTCAATTTTTTGGCTATACTGAGCCGTGTGTACGTCTGAGCTTGATCGCTTAGGCAACGTTGGAAAACCTAACTCAACCCTATTGATGTGGTTTATTTGCGATTTTCCTGTCTCTCCTTGAAGCTAAGATATATACGCCCAAAAAATTTGCCATTTTGTATCTACCTAGCCCTATAGCTGGCTTACGGGTAGTCAGAAGTCAAAAATTACACCGGTTCTGAATCGGCCCTCACACCCTCTTGAAACACAGAAAAAAAATTCAGATCGGTGTAACTTTTCCACATACATACATACATACATACATACATACATATGTACATATCCACAAACATTTT
Organism: Diabrotica virgifera virgifera; assembly: GCF_917563875.1. Taxonomy (NCBI): domain Eukaryota; kingdom Metazoa; phylum Arthropoda; class Insecta; order Coleoptera; family Chrysomelidae; genus Diabrotica; species Diabrotica virgifera. Next base: position 144,023,286 of record NC_065450.1, read on the forward strand.
CCCCTTTTTAAATAAAAATTGAGTTCTAATTCTGAGCTCGCTAACTTTTAAACGGTATAACCGATTTTCAAAATTAAACATGCGTTGGAAAGGTCATGATCTATGCTATCAGAAGCCGCAAAGGCCGAACTTATGTTTTTGAAATTTTTGGGAGTTTTGGGGACGAGAACGAAAAACAGACCCTAAATAGGAAAAGCCGTAAAATCCACAGCCTTGGACCAAAATGAAGAAGTAATATATGGATCTAGGAGTCTTTTCCTAAATTTTAAGATGGGATTTGGCTCAATTTTCAATTCAGTCAGGTTTAGAAAATCGAAAATTTCGTGTATATAATATATAGTGTCGCATGTAGGGGTTGTGCGCCACTGGCGAGAACTGTCGTTCTCTGGTAATTTTCAAAATTAGATGTGCGTTGGAAAGGTAATGATCAGTACTAGCAGAAGCCGCAAAGGTCGAACTAATATTTTTGAAATTTTTGGTAGTTTTGAGAACGAGAACCTTGGTCGCAATCTCTCCCAAATGATCTAGAACTTACGACACCAGTGATAAGACAATCCGGGTTCATATCCCAGCCATCCTAATAATTATGTAATTATGGCCGGCAAATGAACTCGGATTGCCCAATCAAACTAGCATCGTAACCACTACAAGTACATAAACCATGATTGATTAATAACATTGATTTTTTCGATATAAACTAAATTTCGATAACCAATAAATCGAAAACTATTAATTTTATCAAAAAAATATAAAACATTTTTTGCTTACAATTAATGTTTTTACCAACATTTGCGGTCAAAATATAATAAAAAATTTCCACCCTCGAGACGGGGTGGCAACCACCCCATGGTAAAAGCGTCTTTCGGAATCATACAGATTTTGATCCTTAGACTCTCCACTACTTATTCTCAAATTTTCAAACAAATCGATCCATTCTGTAAAAATTGCGAAGTGAAAAGTTTCAGTTCCTGGACTAATTATACTTTTGGAGCTCTATAACTTCTGAACGGCTGAACTGATGTTGATCACTAAATATGAGTTTAAAACGTATTGACAAGTAGTATCTGATGCATCCAAGATCAAGTATGATAACTGAACGTATTATAGGAATTATTGAGCTTGAAAAACGGTTTTTCCCATAAGAAATAGATTTGATTATACTTATGAAGCCTATAACTAAAAAATTCGAATTTTCCCAGATATGAGATATACACCGTTAGACGCGTCCTGAGTCCTCCTATAAACGCTCAGTTATTGGCGCAATTCGTAGGTTGAAATTTTGAGTAATTGTCGAAAAACCAAAATTTTCAACGTGTAATTTTTCAGTTTTTCGGCTATGGTGAGCAGTGTGTATGTCTCAGGTTGATCGCTTAAGCACCGTTTGAAATCTTAACTCATCCCTATTAATTTGGTGTATTTGCGGATTTCCTGTCTCTCCTTATACCCAAGATATATACGCCCAAAAAATATGCTATTTTGTATCTATCTAGTCCTCTAGCTGGCTTACCGGTAGTCAGAAGTCAAAAATTAGACCGGTTCTGAATCGGTCCTCACACCCTCTTGAAACACAGAAAAAAAAATTCAGATCGGTATAACTTTTCCACACACATACATACATACATACATACATACATACATATCCACAAACGTTTTCCCTTTTTTAAATAAAAATTGAGTCATACTTCTGAGCTCGATAACTTTTGAATGGTACAACCGATTTTCAAAATTAAACATGCGTTGGAAAGGTAATGATCTGTGCTATCAGAAGCCGCAAAGGTCGGGCTTAAGTTTTTGAAATTTTTGGGAGTTTTGGGGACGAGAACGAAAAACAGACTCTAAATGGGAAGGGCCGTAAAATCCACACCCTTGGACCAAAATGGAGATATGACATATGGATGGACGAGTCTTTTCCTATTCTTTAAGATGGGATGTGGCCCAATTTTCAATTCAGTCAGGTTTAGAAAATCGAAAATTTCGTGTATATATAGTGTCGCTTGTAGGGGTGTTGTGCGCCACTGGTGAGAACTGCCGTTCTCTGTGGATGACTAATAGCACGATATCTTTTGAATGAAAAGTCCGATTTCAACCAAATTTGGTACTTGGGTTCGTTTTGTGATTTACAAGATCGATGTCGTGAGCTGGAAGGATGGGTTTACCAGAAGTTGTGTTTTTTCTGGTGTTTTATGTAAAACTATTTTATATTATGTAAATAATTTATTTTCAATTCTTTCACCCTGTATATATTAGTTTTTCAAAATGGTAACACCACCATTGAAAAGAGCGTAACAATATGCTTTAGGAAATATTTTGAACTTTTTAGTTATGTTAATTATAATTACCATTTAATAAATGCATAACGTATCTTCACATGTACCTATGTGTGGCAGATTCGTGCAAATATTATAAGAATTATTGTACATTTAATGGTAGAGCCATATAATTTGGACCACATAATATGTAGTATATTATACTACACATACAAAAATTCAAATTTAGATATGAGGCCATCTCAGATTTTGCCTTTTACAAAAATGGCGAGCATTCACAATGGCGGCTATACGTATGTGACTAATAGCACGATAACTTTTGAACGAAACGTCCGATTTCAGCCAAATTTGGTATCAAGTTTCTTTTTTTGATGAGTAAGATCGAGGTCTTGAACAGGAAGAATCGGTTTACAATAAGTTGTGTTTTTTCTGTTTTTTATGTAAAAATATGTTGTTGTTTTTTTCAATTATTTCACCCTGTATATATTGATTTTTCAAAAAGGTAATACCGCCATTGAAAACAGTGAAAAATATTTTTTAGGAAAGATTTTGAACTTTTTTGTTATGTTAATTACCATTTAATAAATGCATAACCTATCTTCACATGTACCTATGTGCGGTAGATTCATGTTGAATGCCCGCCATTTTTGTAAAAGACGAAATCTGAGATGGCCTCATATCTAAATTTGAATTTTTGTATGTGTAGTGTGTGTGGTCCAAATTATATGCTTTTACCATTAAATGTACAATAATTCTTATATTATTTACACTAATGCGCCGCACATAGTTTCATAGGTACATGTTAAGATACGTTATGCATTTATTGATTGGTAATTAACATAACTGAAGAGTTCAAAATATTTCCTAAAAAATATTTTTACGCTCTTTTCAACGCCGGTATTAACTTTTTAAAAAATTAATATATACAGGGTGAAAGAATTGGTAAAAAAACAACATGTTTTTATATAAAAATCAGGAAAACCACAACTTCTGGTAAATCGATTCTTCCGGTTCAAGACCTTAGTCTTACACATCAAAAACAGAATCTATATACCAAATTTGGTTGAAATCGGACTTTTAGTTCAAAAGTTATCGTGCTATAAGTCACATATGTATAGTCGCCATTTTGCATGCCCGCCATTTTTGTAAAAGGTAAAATCTGAGATGCCCTTTTATCTTAATTTGAACCTTGATGTGTGTAGTATATTGTGGTCCAAACTATATGCTTCTACCATTAAATGCACAATAATTCTTATAATGCACGAATTTGCCACACATAGGTACATGTGAAAACAGGTTATGCATTTATTAAATGGTAATTAACATAACTAAAAAGTTGAAAACATTTTCAACAAAATATTTTTACGCTCTTTTTAATTGCGGTATTACCTTTTTGAAAAATTAATATATACAGAGGGTAAAAATTGAAAAAACATATTTTTACATAAACAACCAGAAAAAACACAGAATTCTGGTAAACCGATTCTTCCGGTTCACCACATCCCCCTTGTAAATAAAAAAAAACCTATATACCAAATTTGGTTGAAATCGGACTTTTCGTTCAAAAGTTATGGTACTATTAACACATAAGTATAGCCGCCATTTTGAACGCCCGCCATTTTTGTAAAAGGCAAAATCTGAGATGGCCTTATACCTAAATTGGAACCTTTATATGTGTAGTATATGTGGTCCAAATTATATGCTTGTATCATTAAATGTGCAATTGTTTCACATATCGGCCGCACTATTAGTGATGATCTAGGACGTCATTAAAGTGACGTTGAATTTTGTCTTTCTGTAGCATAAAGTTTTTCCTTAACATATGACCAAACTGTGTAGTTCAAAGGATTTAAATCACATGACCGAGAAGGCCAATGAATCGGAGCTTCTGTTTCTCTACCAATCTATCGATTCGGAAAAATGGTTATTCAACCAATTACGACACCTTCTACCATGGTTGAGTGAGAGTTGAGCTCCATCGTGCATAAAAAATAAAGATCTTAGTTCGTTTAGCGTTAAAACTTCTAATATCTTGGTTTAAAAAATCCAAGTACATATCACTATTTAAATTTCCATGTTCCTCTTCTTCTTCTTCAACCTTTTAGTAATCCAACTTTGGACATATTCGTCCCCCAATTAAATCCAGTTTTGTCTATTTTGCGCCACCTGTTTCCAGTTGTGTCCTCCAAACTTCTTTATGTCATCAACCCATCTCATTTGTGGCCTTCCTCTGCTTTTTCTTCCTAACCACGGTCTCCATTGTTGTATTTCGTGATTATATCTTTTATTCTTCAGTCGGGCATTGTATTTGCGAAGCTCCATTTTAATTTGGCAGCATGTTCTCCTGGGTCTTTTACTTTAATTTTGCTTCTAATCCATTTATTTGTTTTTTTTTATCTTTAAGCATTGATCTTCCCATCTCTCTTTTCATCCAATTTCCAGGTAGAATATCAAAATACATAGATTAAATTATTACCTAAAATTGCTGCCCAAACATTAACTTTAAATGAGTGTTGGTAATGTAATACCCTTTTGGCTCGTGGATTCTCATCACACCAGTACTGTGCATTATGGGAGTTAAACATTATTGCCGCCTAAAAAGGTGGCCTCATCCGTAAAAAGAATATATTTAAAAAAATTTGGATTGAGGGCTGTCCTTTCTTGCAATGTTTCACAAAAATCCGCTCTAACTGGTAGATCGTCTGGCAAGAGCTCTTCGAATTGTTGTGATGATAAGCATGTAGATGCTGCTCTTTAAGTATCTGCTAAGTACTTGAAGAAGACGTGTTAGTTTGTCTTGCCATGTTCCATACGCTTACTCTTGGATTTTGATCAAGTGAATTTAAAATAATATTTTCTTTATTAATTGTTCTTGTTGTTCTTGATATACCAGAATTTATTTTATTTGGTATTTATTTCCCAGTTTCTCGACAACGTCGTTCAACGACTCTAAATCCGTAAAATCTGCACTTTTCTAAAGTGCAGATTTTTCTAAACACTCGTAGGTATAGGGTTTAATAACATGTCGGTGTATTCAACATTTGAGTATATTTTTTATTAACAATATCTAATTTTACCATTAGCATGGTTTAAAACATCTAATTATTGATGACTTATCATCATAACAATCAATAAATAATGTCAGTTTCCTATTGCAAAAAAAATGAGTCCTTGTGGTTAGACCGCTCCCTTCTGAAAAAATTTCTGATTCGGTTTCTTTGTGGACTCCTATTAAAAAATGTCCCCTTTAAACAAATCTGAAGGGTACCGGGCTGAATTGTTGGACAGAAATTGTTTAAACAATTTTTTTAACAAATAAAAAAGATCACCTTTTTTCCAAAGATCACCTTTTTTGGCCCGAAAAATATTTTGTTAGGGTTTTTGGTCATTCTAAACAAGAGAGATATCTTGTGATTTTTCTCGAAAGTTAACAGTTTTCTAGTTATACGCGATTTAAAATCTGAAAAATGCGAAAATGCGCATTTTCAAGGCTTAAAAACTTATATTTAAATTAGTATTTTTGAAGTTGCCAAGTACTTAAATTGTAGTTTAAACATTAATTTTCAAGATTCTGCTGATCGGGTCTAACTTCAATTTACACCGTTGCTTTTTAATTGTTAATTATGCGTGTAAATCCGATTTTTTTGCCGGTGCGGCGCGCACTCTTTCCAAAATTCTCCTATTTTCCTCCGAAAAATATATTTTCTAGATTCTTTGTGACATTCTAAATAATAGCTATTTGTATAACAAGGGAGGAAATTGCTACTTTTCCTCCCGAGAATGAAGTTTACTGCCCGACGCGTAGCCGAGAGCAGTAATCATTCAAGGGAGGAAAAGGCACTTTACTCCCATGTTATACATAGGGTTTTTCCACCTTCCTCAAATAACAAGTCATTTTTCAATTTTTACTTAATTTATTTATGTAACTAACCAACAAAATTTATAAGAACTAAAACTAACACGTAGGTGCAATATAACTGTCCACTGTCAAATATAAGTCAAATAATTAATATAAACATTGTTAAATTAAAATAACAATTTACTGTTTTATACCATTCTGCAAAATGCAGGGTGTTTTATAAATAAACGTTAAAATGTGTAGTTACTTACGTAATAGAAAATAGATGTTGTACAGGGCATCACTAAGTTATATTTCATGAATGAAATACCATGACGTCACTGTTACTTTTTCTCCCTAGGGAGGAAAAGTACAACTTTGCTTCCTACGATCAGCTCTGGAAAAGTATACGTTCGGTAGAGGTAGGTGGAAAAATAGGTTTCTTGTCATTTTTCTCAAAAGTTAATAGTTTTAAAGTTATAAGCGATCGAAAATCCGAAAATGCGTGTTTTCGCATATATCGAATTTTAAATCGCTTATAACTTTTAAAACTATTAACTTTTTCGACAAATAACAAAAAAAATATTTTATTTAGAATATCCGAAAGAATCTAAAAAATATATTTTTAGGGGGAAAATAGGAGATTTTTGAAATAGAGCGCGCCGCACCGGCAAAAAAATCGGATGGACCCGCATAATTATTAACAATGAAAAAACGGCGCGGTGCTCTAACTTAAAGTTAGACCCGATAACTCTTCATAATCTTCAAAATGATTGTTTAAACTTAAGTACTCGGCAACCTCAAAAATACTAATTAAAATATGAGTTTTAAGCCTTGAAAATGCATATTTTCGTATTTTTCAGATTTTAAATCGCTTCTAACTCGAATATTATCAATTTTTGAGAAAAATCACAAGATTCCTTTCTTGTTTAGGATGACCCAAAAAACCTAAAAACGTACATTTCTGGTCAAAAAAGGTGATCTTTTGTATTTCTTTAAAAAAATTGTTTAAACAATTTCTGCCCAAAAATTCCGTCCTGCACCCTTCAGATTTGTTTAAAGGGAACATTTTTAAATAGGAATCCACAAAGAAACCGAATCACAATTTTTTTCAGACGGGAGCGGTCTGACCACATGGACTATTAGAACTTTATTATTTATTAATTTATATCAGCATCGGTTATTACTTCATAATTTTCAAATAAAAATATTCTGAAAACGGTACACAGTATCGAGTATTACCAAGAGTACCATTTTCCTGTAAAGCTGTACGACTTTTAAATTCATTTAGAATTTTGATTAATAATTCTACCCTTAAAAAAAGTTATGTTGACTAATACTTTATACGAACCTTGTAACTAGCTCCCTCTATGAGGGTCAGAATAAACAAAAATTCATGGGATATATCAGCTTCCAAAAGATACTAGTAAAAAATTTCTTTACAATGTTGCCAGTACTTTCGGAAAAATCGTAAAAAATGTGTAAATTATTTTTTCTTCAACGCCCTTTATCTTGAAAACGGATGGCGATTATAACAATTTTTTACTACGCAGTACCACGGAATAATTTTTAGTTTTTTACCTCTCCTAGAGACGGTGTTACCTTTTTTTAAACACCATGTATATAATGATATTAAGAGTTTATTCAATATTTACTACTGAAGATTTTAATTTTGTAATTTTTTTGCCCTACACCCAATCCGTCTCTGAATATTGAGCTTGAAATAGTCGCTAATCTTGACCCTAATACAAATATTAAAGATTGTAATTGGGATGATGGAGTATACCGTTCTATTAAACAGTAACCATATAGAAATTTAATACTCATACGAGAATAGCTGTTATTATGTGGTTATTTTGTGACGATTTATTGAGACTAATCAAATGCTTAGCTAATGATCATAATTAAACTAATTAAAAAAATTAAAGGTCGGACAATCGTTTAGAAACAAAACGATTAGGGTATGTATTTAGTGAAATAACTATGTATTTTCTTTACATTCATTATGTAGATGATACGTTTATGATTCAGATATATTCCAGAATTTTTGGTTGAAATTTTTGCATTACTCGTTGATTAAAAAAACAATTTTACCGTATTTACTATTAAAATTAAGTAGTAATCGTTTTGCAAAATATACAGTATATTAATAAGATACGGTTGAATGCTCGAATATATGAATTTTAAAAATAAATGGCAGATATCGAGCATAGTGTTCGATATCTGCGTTTTATTAAAAAAATTAATATAGTGTATTAAGAGAAAACAAAATTGACGAGAATGTGTAGAGAAATAAAAGAAATATTTACAACATAGCAATGCCAGTTTCTAATAATCAGCTCTGTGATGTATCAATCACGTTAAATATAGGTAACGTAAAGTTATCCTGTTTAAGTTATAATCGTCGAATTGGTGTGATGTATCATTATTTAACTACTTTCGTTATTCTTGAGTTATCTGATGTATCAAGTGTCATTTTATAACGCGTCGTTGTACGTGAAGTTACGAGATAACTTTGTAGTTATGTACTAATTTATAAGGTTAGGTTCATTTTTTGACTTTTTTAAATATTAAAATTAAAACAACAATTAAAAATAAAAAATAGAACAGACCTAAAATAGCCATTAAAACACGTCGGTAATAATAAAATTAAAACAATAATTAAAAATAAAAAAATGTAACTGATTTAAAAATAGAATGGTAATACACACATTTAAAAATAGAAAATTATACAAAAGACAAATCGAGAGACACAAGAATAAAGATGTTAAAATAAACATCTAAGGATTTTACTGTTCTACCTAACCTACTTTTATGGTGTACGTTGTGATACTTCTAATAAAACGTTAAAAATACCTTCGGTAATACATCACAGGTCTAGTTAACTAGAAAATCTGACACCTAACTTAGATAGCAATTACTCATTATGGAAGGCCACAATAAGCTAAAGCGGTCACAAAACCAAATTCCACCTATCAGAACAGAAGATTTAAAATGGTTAAAGACAGATCAGAAAAAAGCAGACACATCTAAAAAATTATTTCGGTGTTGTATGAATATTTAGATAGTCCCAATTAAATGAATCTTCCACCCAAAATAGGCACCTCTGAATGAAGTGAAAAATCCTCAGTAAAAAGAAGTCGCCTGGACATGTTCTTATAACAGCCAACATATTACATAACCTATCCAGAAAAGGAATACCTAGTAAGTCTAACACAAATAATAAACTCGATAGGTACTAAGATCAGGCTACTTTCCTGTACAATGAAAGTTATCAAAAATCATTACGATTCCAAAGCCAGGAAAACCTCCACATCTTATGTCCAAAGTCGCAGAGAAAGTGATTGCAAGTAGACTGATTATTGATATAGAGAACAACAATATTATACCTAATCATCAGTCCCGTTGTCGCTAAAAACGTTTAAAAACTAAATTCGTTTAAACTGCTTTATAGTCCAGGGTAATAAGGTTTTTTCCATGACACTTTAACAGCCAGGGTACTGAAGAGTTTTTTTCGACAGATAATACTTATAAGAACAAATTGTAACTATTTCCTGTGTAGGATTTGGCGGTCATTTTTATTTATAAACAATTTAGTGTCAAAAACGGCCTTTTTTCCTTTTTTTTCAAATCAATGAAAAACAGTGATATAGTTTTTTTAGTACAAACATCTTCATGAGCATGGCAAAAGCTTTAAAATGGTGTATTAGAAAGGTCAAATAAGGTTAACCCTTATTTGACAAAAATTTCAAAGCCATTCACGAATTTCAACAATAGTTATTGCGAAATTAATTTTTTTGAAATTTCGACCTTTTTGCTCGCAATTATATTAACAATAAATGAGTATATAAAACTTTCTTATACGCCATTTTAAAGCTTTTTCCATGCTCTCGATGTTTGTACTAAAAAAATTAAAGTTTCACTGTTTTCCATTGATTTGAAAAAAATAGGAAAAAAGGTCGTTTTCTGACACTAAATTGTTTATAAATAAAAATGGCCACCAGATGCTGCGCGCAGGATATAGTTACAATTTGTTCTTATAGGTATTACCTGTCGAAAAAACGCTTCAGTACCCTGGCTGTTGAAGTGTCACGAACAGGGTATATTTTTGCCTTATTACCCTGGCCTACTATGAGTTTTCCTAGTCAAGAATATAAAATTTTTAAGCAAGTTTAGTATCAAAGGCATAGCAAACTAGGTGAATATTGTGTGTTTTTATTAATATTTTACACACCAACAGTATTAACTGCGTAGGTATTTTGATATCTCATCTGATATCAAACTTTTTATTGATGACGACTATACGATCCAAGAAAGAGAGATTCAAAAACAACTAAGAGAAAATGCAAATGAACAGAGACAAAAAGGTAATGTTGTAAAAGTTAAATACCAGAAGATCATTATAAATAATGAAATATGGAAATGGAATATGGAAATGGAATATGGAAACTGGCACAATTGAAAAAGAGAGCAACAGAGCTAATCCAAAAAACTAATAAAAGCAGAGGCGGACAAAATGATGAAAAATTCGGCAATGAAAAGGGAAAAGAAATGGAACTGAAAGTTATAGATAATAAAGGAGAGGTATGGAGAACAGCGACATGGAACGTTAGAGGAATAAGTAGAAAAGAGTTAGAATTAGTAGAAACCCTTAGCAACACAAACTATGCTGCAATGGCCATCACTGAGACAAAAAAAAAGGGAGCTGGGACACAAATAATAGGAGATGGAAATCTATTAATATACAGTGGTGTAAAGGAAACTGAATGGGCCAGAGCAGGAGTAGCCTGTTTGATACCCAAAGATAAAGTAAAAGGTATAAGAAATTGGGAGTTCATCAATGAGAGACTATTGAAAGTATCAATGAATTGTAGTAAAAGCGATATTATAACTTTGATTGTAATATACGCACCTGGCGAAAATGACAAAGCAAACGACAAAAATCAATTTTGGGAACAACTACAGCAGATAGTAGAAGATTATGAGGGAACACTTATAATATTGGGAGACTTCAATGCTAGAGTGGGAAACGAAAACATGAAATGGCAAGGAGCTATAAGTAGGCACGGAGAACACACAATTAATAAAAACGGGAAAAGATTGCTAGAGTTTTGTATAGATAATGATTTAGTTATAGCGAACACTTTCTTTGAATACAAAGAAATACACAAGATAACAAGAGCAATGCCCCAGCGAAATGAAAAATCAATAATAGACTTCATAACTTTTCCTCGAGAAAAAAGGAGTAAAGTTAAAGATGTCAGAGTGAAAAGAAGCTATGATATAGGTAGTGACCATTATCTATTAGAAGGAGTATTCAAGAATAACAACAAAGTCGAGGACCGAAAACAGATACAAAACAAAAACTATAGCGGAAGAATAAGAACCTATAAGCTGAGAAACTTGCAAACAAGAAATGAGTACATAGAAATAACAGAAAAACAGTTTGCAAGGATTGAAAAGAGAAGACAAAGTTGAAATGTGGAAGAAAAGTGGATCAGATTTAAGGCAATACTATTAGAAACAGCAGGGCAAGTTTGCGGGTATACCAGAAGAAATAATCATAAAAAGCAGACAAGTTGGTGGAACAATGATATTAAAAAGGAAGTCAGAAAAAAGAAAAGGCTATGGAAAATGTACATACAAAAAAGAAATCAAGAGGCATACGATAAATACAAGGAACAGCGCAACAAAGTTAAAGTAAGGATAAAACAAGAAAAGCAGTACGCCTGGGAAGAATTTGGAAGAACTATGGAAGAAAATAGTACCCAAAATACAAAATTATTTTATAGATTATTAAAGAATATGAGAAGTAAAACGGAAATTAAACTACAGCAGATAAAAGATAGAAACGGAAATATAATAACTGAGGATGAGCCCATTATAGAAAGGTGGAGAGAATATTTCAAGGAACTTTTAAACAATGAAAATACAACAGCAGAGAATCGCACACAGATAACAGATGAAACACCTGAAAGAGGACAAGAAAACGTTTATGAAACTAAAATAAAGATGGAAGAAGTTGAAGATGCACTAGAAAAACTAAAAGTTGGTAAAGTAGCAGGGATCGACGGAATAGATGCTGAATTATTGAAATATCTTGGACAACAGGGTAAACAAGAATTACATGACGTACTAAATTTAGCGTGGACAAACAAAAAAATCCCAGAGGATTGGAACATTTCAGTAGTACTGCCTATAGACAAAAAGGGAGACACGAAAGAGTGCAGTAATTATAGGGGTATATCACTTCTCTGCTCAGCGTTGAAAATCTACGAAATTATCCTAGAAAAGAAACTACGAGAAATAGTTGAGCATCGACTGGCGGATATACAAAGTGGATTTAGACCATCACACAGCGTACAAGATCATATATTCACACTGCAGCAAATTACTTTAAAACACTGTTAAAAAACGATACACTGTACCTGGCGTTTTTAGATATGAAAAAGGCGTTAGACATGGTCAATAGAGAAGGAATATGGCAAAGCCTGATAAACAAGGAAGTAGATGAAGAACTTGTAAGTGTAATAAAGAGTTTGTATGCCAACACAAAAAACCAGGTCAGGACAAGTAACTTAATCTCCGGCGAATTTTCTAATAACGACGGGGTTAGACAAGGTGGAATGTTGAGCCCACTGTTATTTATTTCCGTTATGGATGAAGTTATTAAAAAGTGTTGGAAAAAAACTAAAAAATGCGCTATAGGGTATAGAAATTTGCAACGAATAAAAATTGAAGCCTGTGCATTTGCTGATGACATTGTATTAGTTGCAATAACTGAAAAGGCTCTCGCAGATAACATTAGAATCTGGGCTGAAGAACTAAAAAACTACAACTTAATAATAAATATGGAGAAAACTAAAGTAATGACAATAGCCAACAAAGAAGTAACTGTAAATATTGAAATCGAAGGGCAAAAAATCGAGCAAGTAGACCTCTTTAAGTATTTGGGAATAATGTTAAACAACAAAGGAACACAAGAAGATGAAATTGGAAATAGAATAAAATTGGCAACGAGAACTTATTATTCACTGTATAAAAATTTCCTAAACAAAAAAGAAATATCGAGGAAAACCAAAATGACAGTATATAAAACTGTATATATGCCAATTACAATATATGGGGCAGAAAACTGGGTACTTAATGACAGACAAAGAAAAAGATTACAAGCTACAGAAATGAGATACTTAAGAAAAGTGGTGGGAGCAAGAAGATTAGACAAAAGAAGAAACGAAGATATAAGACATAAATTACAGGTAAAATCGCTCAACTAAAAAGTTGAAGAAAAGAAGTTAAAATGGGCTGGACACATGACAAGAATGAGTGGTGAGAGACAAGTGAAAATGACATGGGAGGCCAAAGCAGTGGGTAAAAGCACGAGGGGCAGACCAAGGAAAAGCTGGAACACTAGTGTAAACGAAATACTCAAGAAAAGAGGAACATCGTGGCAAGAAGCAAAAGTTTTAGCAGCAGATAGGAAGAAGTGGCGTAAATTTGCAGAGAGTATTATACAGGGTGTCTGCGTAACTTTGCACCATAAGGTAAACTTTTTTAATATCAATTTCACGAAAAAAAGTCATTCTTTATAAAGTGCTCTGCATAGTCTAAAACCTAAGATGCAATCATCAGATATCAAATTTTGTCAACAGTATACGAGGTATGTCAAAAAATATTAATTTCGCTCAAGAGCAAACTACCTTTATACTTCAAAATATCAAAAAATTTTATTATGAAAAGTTATTTGTAATTAAAAACCATATTCAAATATGCAATAACAGCCTTCTACGTGAAAAAAAATTTCTGAGATTTTCCTCAATTACCGATTCCGAACATCATTTTTATTTATTATACATGTAATAACTCTTATTAATAATTTTAGGAAAAAAAACTTATTCTTCATAAAAATCTGTGCATGGTCTAAACCTCAAGATAAAACCATCAGTTTTCCAAGTTTGTTAATTTTGTACGAGGTGTGTCAAATAATATGAATTTAGAAAGAATATAGAAAGAATTCTTTCTAAATTCATATTATTTGATACACCTCGTATAAAATTAACAAACTTGGATAACTGATGGTTGAATCTTAAGGGTTTAGACCATGCACAGATTTTTATGAAGAATACCTTTTTTCCTAAAATTATTAATAAAAGAGTTATTACAGGTCTAATTAATAAAAATGATGTTCGGAATCAGTAATTTAGGAAAATCTCAGAAATTTTTTTTCTCGTAGACGGCTGTTATTGCATATTTGAATATGGTTTTTAATTACAAATAACTTTTCATAATAAATTTTTTTGATATTTTGAAATATAAAGGTAGTTTGCTCTTGAGCGAAATTAATATTTTTTGAAATACCTCGTATACTGTTGACAAAATTTGATATCTGATGATTGCACCTTAGGTTTTAGACTATGCAGAGCACTTTATAAAGAATGACTTTTTTTCGTAAAATTGATATTCAAAAAGTTTCCCATATGGTGCAAAGTTACGCAGACACCCTGTATAAAGGAGGAATCCTCGACACCTAATGGTAAAAGAGGCAACCGATTATGTATGTATGTATGTACAGTCCCTGGCCATATTATTATGACCACCTATGAGTTTTCTATGTAACTATTTCCTGTGTAGGATTTGGCGGTCATTTTTATTTATAAACAATTTAGTGTCAAAAAACGGCCTTTCTTCCTTTTTTTTTCAAATCAATGAAAAACAGTGATATAGTTTTTTTAGTACAAACATCTTCATGAGCATGGAAAAAGCTTTAAAATGGTGTATTAAAAAGGTCAAATAAGGTTAACCCTTATTTGACAAAAATTTCAAAGCCATTCACGAATTTTAACAATAGTTATCGCGAAATTAATTTTTTTGAAATTTCGATCTTTTTGCTCGCAATTATATTAACAATAAATGAGTATATAAACCTTTCTTATACGCCATTTTAAAGCTTTTTCCATGCTCTCGATGTTTGTACTAAAAAATTAAAGATTCACTGTTTTCCATTGATTTGAAAAAAATAGGAAAAAAGGCCGTTTTCTGACACTAAATTGTTTATAAATAAAAATGGCCACCAGATGCTGCGCGCAGGATATAGTTACAATTTGTTCTTATAGGTATTACCTGTCGAAAAAACGCTTCAGTACCCTGGCTGTTGAAGTGTAACGAACAGGGTATATTTTTGCCTTGTTACCCTGGCCTACTATGAGTTTTCTTAGTCAAGAATATCAAATTTTTAAGCAAGTTTAGTATCAAAGGCATAGAAAACTAGGTGAATATTGTGTGTTTTTATTAATATTTTACACACCAACAATATTAACTGCGTAGGTATTTTGATATCTCATCGGATATTAATAAACTAAATATCATTTTATAATTTAATATGTATTTTTTTTCCAAAAATTATTTTTGATTGAATATATTCACGGCCAACCTAATAATATCTCACGTAATTGTTGTTGCAATTAATGTTTTGCTTAAAGAACCACGAATAACTCATTAACTAAAGCAATTAGGTAAAGGGGATGTTTAAAAAATAAAAGAAGTACCACCATTTCTTTACAGTCCTAAGATACCACTCCATTTAAATAAAATAAAATTCCATTTAAGTAAAAACTCATTCCGAGTTTCGACCAACACTTTAAAACAAAATTAAACATGCCGCTACATTAATGAGTTTTAACAATAGTAGACTATATGTATTAAAAATCCATTGAACATAAATAGATTTCTTGAAATTAAAAAAAACGTAATTATTTAAACTACCTCGTATAACATTAGAAAACATTATATTTCAAGAAAGAAAACATCGAGGAGAATCCACACTGTAAAAATATACAGGGTGTTCAATTAAAATAACAAAATTTTGTGTCACCCTGCCAATACGAGTGGCTCGGTATATTTGAAAAAGTTTTTAAATTATTGTCCGATCTATGCTCCATCTTTTATCTAAATAAATTTCTTTCTTATCTCTTACGAAATACAAGTAGTTGAACTTCTTCGCACTGATGCCGCACGCTGTATATTACATGTCTACCGGGATTCATCTGCTATTCTGTAGAATAGTCTCATAAACAATGAGTTAAAAATAATTACGAATTGGATCCAGTTTACTTTGATAATTGAGCCATATAGAATTAAAACCTGCGAGATCCATGTTTTAAAATTTTGTAATAATAAGGGAGTGCATATAGGTCTGGATCCCGCGTATGAAAAAAGTTGATTAATAGCAAGCTGAAAATTTGTTAATAGCTTAAGGGTTTTTAGTCGGACAAACTTTGATACATGGGAACACTGGAACAAGGGAAGTTTTAACTGTGGAACAGGTTAAAAATTTGGAACGGTCAGACCACGAAAACGGCACATGTATTTTGTCCGACAGAACAGACTTAAACTCTTCGAACAAAGATTAAACTCTCATACAAAAATCAGACTGCTATCTATCACCAAATGGGCGTTTTAATGAGTGGAACATGTAGAATATGTCAAATGACAGGAATTATGACAGGTGATAAATCTGTGCTCTGTGCGTAAAGAGAGTTAAGTCCTAAAACACTGTTTTGAGATAAACGCGTTTAAAGTTTGCAATCGTCTGTTCGAGTTATACTTTTGGAGTTTTTACAATAACGTATCCCTAAAAAGTTTTCTAAATAATTTTGATCAATTAAATATTTATTTCTCTTAATAGAATAGTCAATAAATAATATAAATAAACCATATAGGTATTATAAAAAAAATAATAAACTTTTTCTTACATGGACTTAACACAATTTGCACAAATATCATGAACTTAACACGCTTAACGCAAAACACAAACTATTACGAATAGCATAAAAAATAATATTTATTTAATAATAATAATGGGGATTCTTAAGACCAATGTAACAGGTTTTAATATAAATAGAAAAATACAAAAACGCAAGATAAAACTTCTGTTTTTTCATCATAAACCAAGTAAGTAATAATACTAAGTAAGTAAAATAATACCAAAAATAAAGAAAACTAATATAAAGGAAAACAAAATAATATTTTTTTTTTATTATTTAGTATTTACATTTTTTCTTCCTGCCAGTTTGCTTCGTTGGTTTATTTTCTTGGGAAACTGTCATTTTTTTCGTGGGTTTCACATTTATCTTCTTTTTTTTTGTCAACTGGTTGTACTATCTCTTCATTTTTTTAATCAGGAATGTCATCAGGGTAGGTATCCTCTGCTTCATTTGAGGTAATTAAGTCTTTATAGAATTGGTGATATACTGGTGATTTCACTGGTATAGAGACTGGTATGGAAGCAGGTCGAGGAGGTCATTTTTTTTTCTTCTTAGGTATAGGATTTTTTCCTGGGTAACGTAAACTAGGGTCCATTTTGCTAATGTTTTCTTTGCCTCTTCTTTTGAAACTAGTGCATTGAAATGGTTGATTACGGTCTAAGGAATTCTTATAGTAAATTATTCCAGGCTCGTTTTTGACAAACTTCAGCCACTGTATATCTCTCCAGCTAAAATTGTTTATAACAACATCATCTTTTCGCTGCTGAAGGTCGGTTTTTAGCAGCTTAGCAAAGTCAAAGAAGCTATCTTGATTCATCTCCTTCACTACGAAAGGGCGCTTCTTACCAGTACTTTGTATAAGTTGGGCCCAATCATGAGGATGGTGAATGTTTCCATCAAAAGCTGTTTTATTTTTTTCAATAAGGGCTTGGGATGTATCACACTCCATGTGCGTGTGACCAGGCACTAAAAATTTATAATTAATCTCTTCCAAATTAGAAGAATTTTGCAGGGCTACCATACACATAACAGCTACATGCGTATTGCGTATTCTTATTTTGACCACCACACGTATCTGAGTATATGGTTAAACTTTTCACAACGGGCTTTAAAGCTTCAGAAATAAATTTGTATACACATGAGCCAACTTCATTTGTACCTCTGCCAACTACACCTTCATGCCAAAGATAACAGTAAGTTGTGCCATCACTGCAGGCGTAGACTGTTAGATTGAAAGTCCAAAGTTGGCGTTTATAGAAGGCTACAGAACTATGGACGAGTGGAGTGGGAAGGCATTGCTGCATGTCAAATGTCACAGTTTTGGTTGAATTTTCAACTTTTGAATTTTCTTTGTCTAACTTTTTAGACTCATACGCATACTCCGCGTTATCAAGATGGTCATTTTTTGTTTTAAAAAATCCTGGTTTTCATTCTCAGAACATATTTTAAGTTGCATGTCCAGCCTATGACATTTTGATAAATTATCTACTTTAGGCTTTTTAATTTTTAAATTTAAGTTATGGAACAACTCACAAAACTTAGTATAGCTTACCGGTTTTGAGTGGGTTTCAGATAGAGTGCGCTTGTATTCTTCGTATAGTGCGACTATCGTCAAATGTGGAGAAACAAATTGTTTCCCACAATCTCGTCGTGAATAGTGGCTTTCATAAGCTGACATTCCAATTAAAAATTGATTTACTTCATTCTTTTGTTCTTCAGATATAACCAACAAAATAATCACAGAAGAAAACTCCAACTAAAATCTTAAAATCGTTATGTTGTTCATTAAAGTACAAGCTCGTTTGAAAAGACCTAATAAATATGCCACTGATTAGTAAAATAGCCAAATCAGCTTTAACGGCGCGCAGCGTACAAAGAGTCAACGCAATAACTTATTAGTGTACAGTATGTTAAGTCTCAAAACTGTGGGACTTAACACACTGAGTCTTCCTATTTCTTAAATAGTGTTTAGTGTAAAGTGTGATATGTCCAAGTTCAGGACTTAACACGCATTACACAGTTAGTATTGACTGTTTTTAATTTGTGTAAAGTGCATATCTCAGGTTAGGAATGGAATTGGACTTTACAAATTATACACCATGTAGATATCAAATTCTAACATACAGATAGTGCATTACCTCATTTCGACCATTTTTGGACTTAACTCACTCTACGCACAGAGCACAGAAATAGCAGTCTGATTTTTGCATGAGAGTTTAATCTCTGTTCGGAGAGTTTAAGTCTGTTCTGTCGGACAAAATAAATGTGCCGTTTTCGTGATGTGACCGTTCCAAATTTTTAACCTGTTCCACAATTAAAACTGCCCCTGTTCCAGTGTTCCCATATATAAAAGTTTATCCGACTAGACACCCTTAAGCTATTAACAAATTTTCAGCTTGCTATTCATCAACTTTTTTTTTCATACGCGGGATCCAGACCTAATATAGATTTTCGCTTCGGAAAAAATCAAACAAGATAGAACTTTTTGTAATTTCATTAAGAAATGTTTAATAAACAACATATCAAAAAGTTCTACTCGAGAAGTGGGTGCTTCATTTTTTATTAAACAAGTGAACTACGAAATTAGATGTTTTTTTAAATAACTCAGAAAATATAAATTTTAGGAAAAAACTGACTTAAGCAATGAAAAATTCAGAAAATTTTACAAAAAACCTTATATAAAGAATTTTCTAAAATTAAATCTGTATCTTCTTTATTTTTTTATTTATAACGCTAAAGTCACCCTTCTCACAAACATTGGCGCACGGTAAACTAGCGTACGGCGAAGTGCATGGTTGAGTTATTTTAATGTAATTTTTTAACTAATGGATCAAATGAAATTTTACAAATTTAACATGAAATAAGAATAATCAAGCTATCTTTTGGTTATAACAGAAAAAAATAAAATATATGGTCATAAGTACGTTGTGGGCGGAAAGTGAGCGTTACATGAATTTTGTTTAAAAATGATTTAAAAATGTGTAACTAATACAATTTTTCTTAAAAAACTCTCAATTTTGCACAACTTACTTTTCAAGCATCTTGCTAAATGCAAATGATATGACGTCTCAAAACATGTAATTTTTGAAATCTTCGTAGTTTTACAGAATTGCCCCCACTTTAAGACGGTATTACTCAAGTTTTAACAGATCTATTACAGTTTTATAAGTACTTTTTTAAATCTTAGGAGGTAGTCTTTAAATTGCACTGAATTATTTTACGTTAGAAATGAAATACACTATTTCTTTTTGAGAAAATTAAGAAAGATAATAAAAATGTAATACAAAAACCGAAAATTACCAGCTAAAAAAATGTTTATACAAAGTGATCAAAACTTTTTTCTGTAAAACTTATCTAAAATACATTTAATAATAAGCTTCAACATTAATAAATGTTCAGTAAAAAAATTTTTTTAGCTCTTATACAGTATGTCTGCGTAACTTAAAACTTATTGATAACTTTTTTATTATCAGTTTTACGAAAAAAAGTTATTCTTTATAAATTAAATTTAATTAATTTTATACGAGGTCTGTCAAAATATATGAATTTCACTCAACAGTAAAGTACCTTTACATTTCACAATATCGAAAAGTATTAATAAGAAAAGTTGTTTTGAATTAAAAATTTGTTTTAGTGTTCAATTATATCCTCCTAATTAAAATATTGTCAATAATAAAGCACTTACTCTTAAGAAAAATTCATACTTTTTACATACCTCGTATAAAATTAAAAAAGTTTGATATCTGATGGTTGTATCTTAGATTTCTAGATCAAGGAGTGCATTTTATGAAGAATAACTTTTTTTCGTAAAAGTGATAATAAAATAGTTATCATAATTGTAATAAAGTGATGATGACTATCCGTAATTTGAGAAAAAGTTGAAATCTTTTTTTCAATTAGAATGATGTAATTGTATATTCATATAAACATAGTTTTTAATTTCAAACAACTTTTCATAATATCATTTTTTTGATATTCTGGAATACAAAGGTACTTTACTCTTTAACGTAATGCATATTTTTGACATAACTCGTATAAAATTGACAAAATTTGATATCTGATGGTTAATTTTTAGATTTTTGACTATCCAGAGCATTTATGAAGAATAACTTTTTTTCGTAAAATTGATAATAAAAAAGTTTTCCATGTGGTTCCTAGCTACGCAGACATACTGTATAAGAGCTTCTGTATAAGAATTTTCAAATTGCAATGCCATATTCGGATTCAGGATAATAAAAAACAAAATGGAAACATATTTAATCAAAGTAAAATGATGAATTTAACGATATTTTTAAAATTATTTTTACAAAACAATTGTTATCGTTTAATCAATTAATAAATAATTAGCGGCCAAATCTGCGCGTAGAACTTTTTACTTTAACAAATATATAAACTAACAAAAAAAGTTTCAGAAAAATATAAGCTTGTTTGAATTTTTCCGAGACATTGCATATTTTCGTTCTAATTGCACTCCCCTATAATAATAGTCTCCCGTTTTTTACCGTTGACGCGGCTTTGGGATCACAGCAGGGTAGTCTGCTATATGTAGGGCCTACGGTATACAAGGAAGGTAACAGGGCCAGTGCTACGCTTCAACCGCCTATTATTACTCCTATTTTTACCCAAGGTTACCTATTTTTATTCAGGCTGAGTCGACCTGGGGTCTATAGACATTCTAAAAATGTCTAGTTGTTCTTACCGGCGCTAGGATTTGAACCCCGGCCTACCAGCAAGCGAGTCAAGCATACTACCGCCTGAGCTACGCCGGCTCTAGAATTTTGTTAGGAGGCTAAAAAACATTAAAAATGTCAATTTTCCAAAAGGTATCCGGCATTTCTCAATCAAAGAGTCTTCAATAAATGTCGTAAAATTGCACATTAATTTGTCATTTTTCTGTATGCCCCTTACATCTTCAGAAATTTGTACTTCATTTTGAATTTAGCCGAACGAAAAATTTAGGATTTAATAGGTTTTGATTCTGATGGGCTCAATTACTGGCTTAGAATATAAGTTGATTTTAACCGTCATCATTTCCTAATTGAATAAAAATCATTTATTATTCAGGTGTAACTGTTAATAAAACGATTTATTTGGAAAATGAGACAATAAACATGTGTTTAAATCTAAATAAAACTGTTGCTTTCATCTTACATTGATTTATCGTATTTCTATGGTAATGAGCGTTGACAAGGCTACGAGAAAAAAAAAATACGAAAATGTAAACACCTAAGATTTATTGATGTAAACGGTTGATTTAGATATAAAATTAAACAAAATCACTGTTAAGTTTTGGTTTTAACCTTTAGTGAAAAAATAAATAGTAGTACTCGTGTCTTTTTTTTCCTTACATTACGCATCAACCACGCAGGATTATTAGCGTGTATGGATTGTGTTACAAAATTATAACTTAAAAATAGATTTTAAACATAACAATAAGAAATTATAAAAAGCTCTAAATCTATACAAAGTAAAGTAAAATACTATATTTTTGGTAAGAGGTTGCAGTCTTTGAGGAATTTGAAGATGCTTTTTGTATCACTGTCTTTTCCGAGTGCACTATTTAATGTTGGTGGTATGTTGCACTTTATACTTCGGACACTGCAATAAACAATGCTTTACGGTAAGGACACCTCTACACAAATCACACACAGGTTGATCGGTACGTTGGAGTATGTAGTCATGGGTTAATCGAGTATGGCCAATCCGGAGACGAGTGAAGATTACTTGCTCTCTTCTGTTTTTGAATTGTGGAATTTGATTGTGGTTAATGTCAACTTCGTATAGCTTGGTTGATGAGTCCCTCCATGTATCTTGCCATATTTTAAAAGTATTTACTTTGAAATATGCTTTCAGGTCGGTGTGTAGGGTTTTCATGTTCTCTTCTGCGTTTGGGTTATTAGGTGCATTCTTTGTTATTTTGTCCACAACCTCGTTACCTACGATTCCAGTATGAGATGGTACCCAAATAAAATTAACTTTAATATTCATATTGTCTGCATATTTCAGTTACTTTTCAATGAAAAGTAGTAGTGGATGAACAGAATAGAGTTGTTTTAATGCCAATATTGAGCTGGGAGGATCTGTGATAATGATTTTTCTCTTATTATTTTTGTTAACTATCAGAGCCAATGCTTTTAGAATAGCAAACAGTTCAGCGGAAAACGTTGTTATATATGAAGGTAACTTATAAACTGCTGTGTAATCTGACGAGTAGATTGCTGCGCCAGTTCCGTCTTCGTTTTTGGAGGCATCGGTGTAAACTTTGAAGCAGCTACCATATTTGCTTAATATTTTAAGAAATTCTTGATTGATTTTAACTGCAGGCGTTTCTGATTTGTTTAGTCGCAATAAGCTGGTATCGGTAGAGGGAAGGCGAATTTTCCAAGGAGGAGGGGTTTGGATTGCGGAAATATCGTAGGTGTCTGGAAAATAAATACCTATTTTTGATAAGTAAGTTTGTATGCGGTAATAAAAAGGGTGGTCAGTTCTATTTGAGTTTTGGAAACAACTTTTAAAGCGGTCAGCAAATACGTTGTGTATAACTGGGTTATCTTGATTAGAGGATACTGCAGCGGCATAAGAAAGACTTAGATATTGTCTTCTAAACGTGAGTGGGATCTCTCCAGTCTCCCAGTATAGAGTTTGTATTGGACTTGTGTGGTGTGCTCCTAAGGAAATTCGAAGACCTGTATTTTGAATCACATCTATTGTTTTTAAGTACGTCTTTTTTGAGGAGTTGTAAACGATTGAGCCGTAGTCAAGTTTGGAACGTACTAGGGCCTTGTAGATATGTAGTAATGTAGACGAGTCGGCGCCCCATTTTTTGTTTGCAAGTGATCGTAACAAATTTATTCCAGGCTGACATATCTTTCTTAAATATTCTAAATGTATTTTCCAAGTTAGTTTTTGATCAAATATCATACCGAGAACTCTAACTTCGTCTACATATTTAACCTGTGCTCCATTTAAGTATAAGTTCTTCAGTTGTATTTGGTGACTTTTCGTAAAACACACTGCTTTGGTTTTAAGGGTATTAAATGCCGTTTTGACCTTAAGGGTATTAAACTGAAGTCCACTTGTGGATGACCATTCTTCAATATGATTTATGGCTTTTTGGACATGGTTATGGATGGCTGTTGGGTTCTTTCCTCTACAAAGTATAACCAAGTCATCTGCATATAGCCTAGCTTTTACAGGATGTTTAATTTTTGCGGTAATAGAGTTCATAGCTATAAGAAACAGAGTTGTGCTAAGGTTCGAGCCCTGTGGTATACCATTTTCTTGATTTCTTGTTGAGGAATATACGCCATCTACTCTGACTTCAAACTGTCTCTTTTCTAATAAGTTTGATATATATTTGAGTATATTACCTCTAATTTTCCATTCGATAAGAGTTTTTAATATTGATAATTTCCACACTGTATCGTAGGCTTTACGAATGTCGAAAAATATTCCGATACAATGTTGTTTAATTGCAAAAGCCTCATGTATTTCCGATTCTACGTCAATAAGATTGTCTACAGTAGAACGATGTTTTCTGAAGCCACTCTGTTCTGGTATAATTAATTTTTTTGATTCCAGATACCACATTAGTCTCTTATTTATTATTTTCTCTAGCATTTTGCCCATACTACAAGTAAGAGATATTGGCCTATATGTTTCGGGATCTGATTTTGATTTACTTTGCTTAGGAATAGGAATTATTATTGAATTTCTCCACGATTTTGGAAATAAACTTTTCGAGAAGATTAAGTTGAAAATGCTGAGTAAGTGTTCTTTAGATGGGTAGGTGAGGTTTTTTAGAAAAATAGTGGGTATATTATCTGGTCCAGGGCACGAGTTCTTACAGTTTTTTATTACCGCTTCTAATTCATCCATCGATATTGGAAAGTTTATTTCACTATTATTTTGATCTTCATAATCTATGGTATATCTTTCTTCATTTCTTTGGTTCCTTAAGAAATTTGGTGAATAGTTTGCGTCGCTTGAATTTTTTTCATAAACTAATGCCAGTATATTTGATATTTCCTTTTGGGATTTATATATTATATTATTTTGCTCTAATAGATTTATTGACTTGTGTGATTTTGCACCAGATATTGTTTTTACTTTTTTCCATACAGTCGTCATTGGAGTAGAACTGTCAATTGTTGAAACGTATGTTTTCCAAGATTCGCGCTTAGCTTTTTTGATAGTAAATCTGACTATAGCTCTTAATCGTTTAAATTCTAAAGAGTTTTGTTCATTTTTCTGTCGTTTGAATTTATTAAACGCTTTTTTGGATTGTTGTATTACTTGTCGACATTCATGATTCCACCAAGGAACTGGATGGAATTTACTATTGAAGTTAACTTTTCCAATATTTTTTTCTGCTGAATCTATTATTAGTTTTGTAATGAAATCTACCTCTTCGTCCACATTACTATTTTCATTTATGGCGTGCAAGTTGCGTTCGATATGATTTTGAAATTTCGTCCAATCCGCATTTTTTAAGTTCCATTTTGCTTCTGGTGTAGCTGTAGATGCATCTTCGTTATGGATTAAAATAAGATAATGGTCGCTGTCGTATGGCTCTGGTAATACATCCCATGAAAGTGTATGCGTTATTGATGGTTCACATATAGATAGGTCGATAGCAGAAACCTCGCCCGTTCTTATGTCGAAACGGGTATCTTGTCCATCATTAAGTAAATTTAGGTTGAGTTTTTCCAGAAGTACTTGTATTTTTCTACCAAGATGTGTTAATTTTTTTGAACCCCATAAAGGATTATGTGCGTTGAAGTCCCCGACAATTAATCGTGGAGTAGGTATTTGTTCTAAAAGATCCGACATTTCGTTATGGTTAAGTTCTTGATTGGGGGGATGTATATGTTACATACGGAAAAACTAGTTACGTCTTTGATTCTGACTGCAATTGCCTCAATGTTTGTTTCTAGTGGTATTGCTGTGCTATTAATGTCGTCCTTTATGTATATGGCTACTCCTCCACTGGCGATTTTAGCATGTTATCGATTTTTAAAGAAACAATTAAAGCTTTTTAGTTTATGTGCAGTGTTGTTTTTAAAATTAGTTTCTTGTAAACATAGAATCATTGGTCTGTATTTTGAGATTAGTATTTGCAACATTTCTAAATGGGTGTAATACCCATTCAGATTCCATTGAATTAAACTAGTGAATGATATTGATATTTTAATATGTGTCCGTAGAGCTGTCGCTTTCTGGTTCGGTATGGAAGTCCGGATCAATCTGTCGTAAAATTTTATTTCTTATTCGGGTGCATGTACTTTTAATTTTTCGTTCAATTAGTTTAGGATAAATTTTTTTCAGTAGGTCTGTAACTTCAGAAATTTCATTGGTATACATTTTTGTAATGCTTATTGGGTCGGAAGAGCCTGTACAATTTTCGAAGAAATCTATTAGTTGATCATAGTTTAAGGGATAACTGGAATTTTGGTCTCTAAATAATTCTTCTGTAGGTTTCAGCATTTTCTCTAACGTCTTTTTTGGTTTATTGCCTTGGTTTAATTTAGTCTTTTTCTCTTTGTTTTTTGGTACTTCAAAAGCGTGTTCTGATGAAGGAGTTGGAGAACGCTCAGAAACTGTGCGTTTTTGTGATATTGGATCTGTTTCTATTTGGTTAGTTTGGAGTTCTGTGCTAAGTGTTTCATTTTGTACAACTTGATCGTTAAGTTCGGTTTTATTTTGTGGGATGCCACTCGTTAGTTCTTTGGTCGCCTGATTGTAATTATTTTCAATAGAGTTCTCACCTGATTCTGTATTTTGAGAAATTGAAGTGGTGTCACCTGATACAGATGCCTTTGTTGGACAGTCTTTTGCTGAATGCTTGGTGTTTTTGCATATATGACAAGTCTGGTTGTCTAAAGATATCCATATTCTATATAATGTCTCCTCGTGGGTCGTGGGTTATAATAAAAGAATCGGGTAAGGTATGGTTGGTTAAAGGGGATATATAGGTTTGTCGCCTAAAGCTTAATATATGCTGGAACTCAGGACTGGAAGTCCCTATACGGAGAAATGATAAGGGTGACAAAAGGTTGACACCAAGTGCTTGCAATTCGGATTCTAAGATTGAGTGTGGAATAGATGGACATACGCCTGAGAGTACTAGTCGTTGGCTGGGTGCGATTAGTCGTCGTGCTTGTAAGAGTTGTTGATTAACTTTGATTTTTCCGTGGTTGGTAATAAAGTCGTCCACTAATTTTTCATTTGCTAAGTAAATACACATTCTGTTGTTGGATAGCTTTGAACAGAAAATAATATTTATTGGTCGAATAATTTGGCTTAAACTGTGAAGGTAATCTTCAATTTTGGTGTTGTCAATTGCGTCGAACACAATTGCTTGGTTTCTTGATGGAAAAACATTAGCGGTTGGTTGTCTGGTTACGGAAGAGTAGCTTTTAGGTTCTAGAGATTGTTGGTCTGGTGTAGAAGTAGGTTTAGTTGACGTAGATGAGGATGCCATGATTTAGAAATTGATATTTTGTATGCCAAAATATCAATTATTTGGGGCCAGTAAATACTGGCCTATTTTTGAAGTCGTATATAATATATATTTAAATAAAGTCACCTTACCAATGTTTATCGTTAAAATAACACGTTCACTAAACGCGTTTTTAACTTTTGCAAACACTGTAAGCGAATATTAATTAGAATTTAACGTCTTTACTCGTCGGCTGGTATGATAAGACCTGTCTCTGGCTTTGTTGAAGTTATGAGCTGTTATTTGCCCAAACAATAAATTGTTTTAAAATTCACAAGGAAGAATTTCGGGTAGCTGGCTGTATACCATTAATACAAAAAATGTTATGAAAAAATTTATTTTATTTAAAAAAACCTAAAAGGGGCTACAAATGTCACAGAACGTTTTCGCTCTCTAAAAAGAGCATCATCAGTGTTATTACAGGCTTGACATGCTAAACCACAAAAAATACATCGGTTAAAACCTTGACTTTAACTTTGATTAAAATTTGACTCTCACCATTCTCAATGTGAAGACACATAATTTTTACTTAGCAACCCACGTGTTTCGTGGAAGTCATGTTATGCCTTAGGACAGATCCTTAGAAATTTTATCCATCCTTTGGATTTTATATTTAATA
This sequence comes from Diabrotica virgifera virgifera, assembly GCF_917563875.1. NCBI lineage: Eukaryota > Metazoa > Arthropoda > Insecta > Coleoptera > Chrysomelidae > Diabrotica > Diabrotica virgifera. Next base: position 144,051,274 of record NC_065450.1, read on the forward strand.
TTCCAATGTGAGATATTTAAAAAATATATTAAAGTTTTTAACCGATGTATTTTTGGTGGCTTAGCATGTCAATCCTGTAAGAACACCGATGATGCTCTTTTTAGAGAGCGAAAACGTTTTGTGATACTTGTGGCCCTTTTTAGGGTTTTTTTAAATAAATATACCTTTTATAAAAATTTTTCATCAATTTTTTTGTTTTAAAATTGTCGCATACTTTTCACGTTGTCTAATGCACGTATCATTCTCTATCTAAATCAAGATAAATTTTACAAGTTTGGATACCTTTGTAAACATTAAATCACTTGTTTATGTTCTAAATTAACCAGTATAATTTGCAATTTTCAAAATATTAACTGAATAACTTTGGCGGACCTTTTTCTTGCTGTGGAACAACTAACTACAAATATCCAAGCAGCTGCCTGGCAAGCAACACCAACAATACAAGATAAATGCATAATAAATGACTGCCCACAAGTAGTCAAAGAAAAAATTTTGCTAAAGGGAAGATTGAGGAAAAGATGGCAACAGACCAGAGATCCTGCTGATAAGAGTAGGTTCAATAGTGCATCAAGGGAATTAAAAAAGCTGTTCGAAGATCTCAAAAATCAATCACTTCAGTACTACTTGGAAAATTTAGATTCCACTAAAGATAGCGATTATTCGCTATGGAAAGCCACGAGAAAACTGAAACAACCCCAGAAACCGTCACCTCCAATCAGAAGATCGGAGAGAGAATGGGCTTGTAGTGCACAAGAGAAAGCAAATTGTTATTAAGAGTATTTCTCCGAAGTATTTACTCCCAATCAAATGAATTTACCTGTGGAAGTAGACGTATTCTCATTTCTTCAAAGTCCATATCAAATGAGTTTGCCTATTCCGAAATTTAAATCGACCGAAGTCATCTTAGCTGTAATTTAAACGATAGAAAATCTCCAGGGTACAACTTGATCAGTGGAAAAGTGTTGAAAAAATTACCTCTCAAATGTATAAACTTTATAACGTTTATATTTCAATGCCATATTAAACTTAGGTTACTTTCCTGATCAATGGAAAGTGTCTCAGAAAATAATCATTCTAAAACCGGGGAAACCTCAAGAAGAAACTACATCGTACAGACCAATCAGCCTCTTGCCAATCACTTCTAAAGTTTTCGAAAAAATATTAGTAAAAAAACTCGAACCCTGGATCAAAAATGTAATTCCAGACCACCGGTTTGGATTTCGGCCCCATCACTCAACAATCTAACAAGTACGCAGAGTGGCAAAACATATAAATGCTAATTTTGAGGCCAAAAGGTACTGTTCAGCGGCATTTTTTGACGTTAGGCAGGCATTTGACAAGGTATGGTATGAAGGCCTCCTATACAAGCTAAAAAGGTCATTACCGCACAGCTTTTTCATTCTTCTTGAGTCATATTTGTCATGTTGGTGTTATTTTATTAAATACCAAGATGCAATTTCCAAACTATATTCTATCAAAGCTGGCGTACCACAGGGTAGCGTGCTGGGACCTGCCTTGTATCTCTTGTTTACCACAGATATACCTCCAACTCTTCAGGAACCACTAGAGGAGAGACCACCTACAGAAGAAATGATGCTAGGAACATTTGCCGACGATAATGCAATCCTAGCTTCACACACTGACCCTATTTATGCCTCGTATCTCCTTCAAGCGTATCTTGACAGAATACAAGATTGGTTTCTGGAATGGAAAATTAAACTCAATGAAGAAAAATCTATTCATGTTACATTTACAACACGAAGAGGAACTTGTCCTCCTGTAACTTTAAACAATCACCAATTACCACCAGCCAACGAGGTAAAATATCTTGGTATTCATTTGGACAGAAGTCTCACATAAAAGACAACTTTTAAACTAATTAGTTAGTAGTTATAAAATGTAATTATTTTCTACACAACTTTATAAAAATTGTACTTTGATTTTACCAGTGCGTAAAATCTTTCTTGTCCTTTGTCAATGTCATTACTTTTGTTTATTGTTGATACTCAACAGATTGTAAAATAATTTTAAATTAAATAAAATAAAAAAAAATAACTTTGGCGTGCGATTAGTTGATTCCACGTTAAGGTGTGTATTTTTTTTTTGATTGTTAGATCGAACCGGGTGGCCATGGGGCCCGTACTGCAGCCTGAGTAGGCTTATTGCACACCGTTCGGTCTCGGGTTAACCATCATTGGGTTTTTGTCCCCAATGGGTTCGGGATTACTTAACTTGAAGTTAAGTCGTCTGTTGCCTATAAGAGGTCCATTCTCCCAGCTAGCAGGACAAGACCCTTTATTAGGTTCTTTACCTGACTTCTGACACTTAGGTTCGAGTTTTCGACCCCGTATTGCAGTCGCCATCGGGTTTGGGCTGGACAGTCAAATATGACATGTGAGGCAGTTTCATCTGCCTCCCACATCTCCTGCAAACAGGGTCTCCGTGAAAGATCCCCATGTTGTGCAGGTGTTTTCTTAGGGTGCAGTGTCCGGTTAGTAAGCCAGTTACCGCCCTAAGCTTTTTCCTTCCGAGTCGTAGGGCCTCGTCGGTTAACGAGGGGTTTGGCCGCCCCATCATTAACTTGCTGTGCCGCTGTCCCGAAATATCGTTCCAGTGTCGGGTGTGCTGCGCAAGGATCCATTTAGCAACAGCTCCTTTGACAGCCGATTTGGTCACCCCTAGGCCAGGCTCAGGCCCAGTAAGGGGGACAGCCGAACCCTCTCTCGCAAGTGAGTCGGCTCTTTCGTTTCCTTCAACCCCGTATGTCCCGGCACCCACCCGAGTTCCACTCGGTTTCGGTAGGCCAGGGTTTCCAGGTGTTGTCGGCATTCCAGCACAAGCTTAGAGTTAATTCTCCAGCTGGCAATGGCCTTAAGTGCTGCCTGACTGTCCGAGAGAATACGTATGGTCCTATTCTCAAGGCCCATTCGAATATTCTCTACGACGCAAGTCGTGATAGCAGCCACCTCCGCCTGGAATATAGTGGTGTACTGCCCAAGAGGCATAGATATGCACACCTCGGGTTCACCACCATACACTCCAGCTCCAGAGCGCCCGCCCATCACTGAACCGTCCGTGAACCATGTTAGCTCACTCTGCGGTCTTTTATCCCCCTCCACCGGGGGTTTTAACCCCAGCTTGAAGGGAGGATCAAATTTGTGAGTGACCAGACTCCAGTCACTCACCATATCCAGGATGGGGTCACGAATGTGCCCCACAATCCTGGTGTGCCCGTATGACCTTTGAGGTGTGTATACATACCGCAAAGACAATCATGGAGATCTCTATCCTGGCTAGCTCTTCTCAGAGGTAGTTCGGATAACCCCTAAGACAACTAATGGTAGCAAGAAGTATCACAAGGGACATCAAAGCATAACGCAAAAATTTTTAAATAAACATTCTATTTAACAAACAAATATACTTGACTCTACGTCACGGCAAGTCCTGTACAAAGTGGTTGAAGGCCTTAATACTTAACAAATGTCCTTATAAAACACTTAACTTGCCATGCAGTTTTCCACTCAGGGTTTCTGGATGGAAAGTTTACGATGTTACCATGAGTTGTATTCCATGAATCTGGAATGCAGCCGGTGGAATGGAGAATTTATTGTTCTTTGCACACAATCTATACTTTGCACACTGCTGCTCTGAAAAGATTTGTAGTGGTTGTGTTGAACCACGTACGTAGATTTTTCAGCCAGGAAATCATTCGCCTTCCTGGTCCTCGCTTTCCTTCTACTTTTCCCTGCAAAATTAGGTGCAGCAGTCCATATTTTTCACTGTTCCTCATGATGTGACCGAGGTATTCCATTTTGGCTGTTTTTATTTTGATTAACAGCTCTTTTTCTTTTTGAATTCTCAACAAAACACCCTCATTAGTAATGTTGTCGGTATAAGATATCTTCAGGATTCGACGATAAAGCCACGTTTCAAAATCCTCAATTTTCTTGCAGGTGGCGTCTGTGAGAGTCTACGACTCAACTCGGTACAACAGTATACGAAAGATATAACATCGAAGTAATCTGACTTTTATGGGTATCGACAAATCCTGACATTTAAATAATTGTGCCATTTTTTGAAATGCAGATCTTGCTTCACTATCCTACATTTGATTTCTATGGAATGATCCCAATTTTCATTAACGCTCGTACCAAGGTAGGTGTATGTTTTTACTCTTTCTATTTGTGGACCATTCACACTGATTCTTGCAAATTGCTGTTCATTCTTAGAGATCATCCTACATTTTGTTTTCTTAGTGTTTAGTGAAAGTCCGTATCTCTGGCTGACTTCTGTGATTCTGTTCATTGACTCCTGGAGGGCTTCAGAACTGTTAGCGAATACCACCGTGTCGTCTGCATATCTTATATTATTGATACATTCTCCGTTAATTCTAATTCCGGCTTCAATATCATCCACTGCTTTTTGAAAGATTTCCTCAGAGTAGATGTTAAACAGCAGTGGGGATAGTATACATTCCTGACGGACCCCACGTTTGATTTTGATATCGTCGGATTCTCCTGCCTCTGTCCGGATAGATGATGTTTGATTCCAGTACAGATTGCTGATAATCCTTAAATCACAGGTGTTTATTCCAATATTGGTTAATATCTCCATCAGCTTGTCGTGCTTTACTGTATCGAACGCTTTATGTTAATCAATGCAACATGCATAAATATCGCAATTTACGTCTCTACATCGTTGAAATATCACTTGCATACTAAACAGAGCCTCTCTTGTACCCACTGAATTTCGAAAACCAAACTGTGTTCGGCTGATTTTTTCTTCGCACAGTCTATAATGATGTATAATTTTTAGAAATAATTTTAATATATGGCTCATTAAGCTGATGGTTCGGAAATCACTGCAGGATACGGATTTTGTTTTCTTTGGTAGAGCAATAAACGTCGACTTCAACCATGTTCTTGGTATTACTCCTCTTAAATATATGTCGTTAAATACTTTGGTTAGGCAGTCGTTGTTAAAGAGTTTTATAAGTTCAGCATATGCATTGTCAGGTCCAGGAGCTTTGCCATCTTTTAGTTGTGATATTGCTCTTTCCACTTCATCTGATGTGATTGGTAAGTGGTCAACACATATGTAGGATGGAGGTTTTTCAGATCTAGTATCATCAAAGAGCTCCTGTGTGTATTTTGTCCATATGCAGATTTATTGATTTCTGTCTGTGATTATATTCCCCTGTTGGTCTCGCAATTTGCTAGCTGTGTTGGATTTCTGAAGACCAGCTGCTTGTTTCACCTTTTTATGCATGTTAAACGTATCATGTTTTTGTTCTAACGACTCTATCTCTTCACACTGTGATTTTAACCAATTTTCTTTGGCCTTTCGTATTTCAGTTTTTATTTGCCTCTGAATCGTGTTGTACATTATTTTGATGCTTTTTTATTTTCTTCTCTCTTCCGTAAGTTGTAGTATATTGTCATTCATCCAGCTTTTTCTCATCTCTTTTTTTTAGATGTTCTTCTCTGATGTTGTTAAAGGTTTCACATTACATTTTGAAGTGATTCCTCGGCATTATACGTTTGCTCTATATTACTCAGCTTCTCTGAATTTATTGTTAGTCCATTTTTAGCATAAGACGACGAACCGGTGAAATGGAGGATCTGTTACTATACTAAATTTACAATCAAGATGAAGTAGGAATAAACAAAACAAGACACGTTGAATGCTACTAGGAGCACTCCCAAATCATAATTTACAATGTAACATTTTAAATCCCAAATCATGATTTCCAAAGTTTATACATTGTAAATTATGATTCGGGAGTGCTCCTAGCAGCATTTAACCTGTCTTGGTTTTTTTATTTCTACTGCATTTTGAATGTAAATTTACTATAGTCCGTTTTTATCATAAGGCGAGAAAGACCCAAGTTACTAGAAATGAAGCAACATTAGGTTTTCTGCACAGTCAAGTCAAGTGTCCAAGCTCTCTGAAAAGGTCTTAATTTCAGAAAATAAGGAACGTTTCAAAGAGATAGGTATAGTAAATTTAAATAGATAGATTTATATAGATAAAAGTTATCAAAAGAATTGACTGTAAATGAGGAGGTAAAATGCAAACAAGCTTAAGTCACAAATAAGTAATTTTTCAGGGAGGGCAAAAAACTTGTATATTTGCGCTGAAAAAGGATAATGGCTTCTAATCAATGTTATGCAATAGTACTGGTTCCAAATATGAGATAAAAACACTAATTTCAGTTAGGGTAGCTAAAAATTAGTTTAAAAACTTGATTTTGTTTTGGCAATAAGACGTTTTGCACGAACTCAGTGTAAATAAGTCGTTTTGCATGTAAAATGTTATGGACATAAGCTGACTTGCATGTAAATCTCAAACACTTCCAATACAAAACCCTCACATAACCTCACATTTGTAGGACTCACTAGGTCAGCTGAGTGGCAGTTGCTGCGCTCCTATTGGTTGGTTGGAAATAAGCTAGTTTGTATGGACTAGTACATTGGAAATAAGTTATTTTGCATGTAAAAGTGATTTTTAACATGCTTTTACAATTGGAAAGAATTTTTTTTGCATGAATCAGATAAAATAAACCACTTTGGCTACCACAGAACAATGCATTTTCACATCTAACTCAACTTTGATTTTTATGTGACTTAAGGCTGTTTGCATGTTACCTCCTCAAATAACTTAATTCAATTTAGAAAGTACTTGTTTCTTATTTTAATAACTAGTTTAATAAATAATATTCTTATACTGTGAAGTAGAGTGGATCTGACTGTAAATGAGTTGTTCAAAGACAATAGAATAGAGCAGATGGAAGTAGAAGTAGAAGATGATATGGTGTTAAAGACATTAAAACAGGAAATTAAATCGGCATTAAAAAACAGCAAAAATGGTGAAGCAGTAGGTCCAGACCAAATCCCAGTAGAGAGCTTAAATTGCAGCCTTTAGACGTTGTCGTAGACTTGTTTAACATAGTGTACAAAACAGGAAACATAACAAAACAATGGTTACTCTTCACCTTTTGTGCTATCCCCAAAAATACAAACGCTAATGATTGCAGTGAATACAGATCAAATTCTCAAATTATTATATAATGCATGGTCGTATAAACAAAAAACTGGAAGAAGGAATAGATGATAGTCAGTTTGGGTTCAGGAACGGAATAGGAACCAGAGAGGCGTTATTTGCTTTTAATGTGTTAGCTCAAAGGTGCATGGATATGAACGTGAATGTGCATGTATGTTACGTTGATTTTGATAAAGCATTTGGCAAAGCGAGACATGAAAAATTAGTCCAAATTCTAAAGACAAAAACATAGACAAAAGGGACTTACGAATAATAACAAACCTTTACTGGAATCGAAAAGCACAAACTGTAATAGATAACGATGTATTTTGTCTCCATTACTCTTTAATTTGTATAGTGAAGACATATTTGAAGAACCATTGTCACTAACTCAAAGTGAAGGAATAATAATTAACGGAAGATCCATTAACTGCATAAGATATGCAGATGACACCGTCATTATTACAAGCTCTGCTGAACAACTCCAATTAGGTACTACTAAACAAAACAAACAATTAATGTGAAGAATATAATATTGCATGATAATAACTAAGAAAACAAACATTGCAACAAGCATACATTTGGGAAATGTACCGATGGAAAAGGTTGATAAATACAAATACCTAAGAACCTGGATTTCTCAGAAAAATGATCAAACAACAAAAATAAGGACGAGGATAAAAATAGCAAGAAAATGAAAACAATTCTCTGCTTCAACTATCTTAGATTAGAACTGAGAGTAAGAGCTTTGAGATGCTACGTGTTCTCGATACTGCAATATGGACTTGAAAGCTGAAAATTGAAGCAAGAACACACAAATAAGCTGCAGTCATTTGATATGTGGTGTTACGGAAGGATACTTAGAATAGCATGGACACAGAATAAAACGAACACGGAAGTATTGTGAGAGATGGGCAAATAATGCGAAATAATAAACACAATAAAAATAAGAAAGTCACAATATTTGGGACACGTAATGAGGGGACCGCGATATGAAATGCTAAGACTAATAATACAGGGATAGATAAGAGGCGGAAGGAGTACAGGAAGAAGGGGAGTGTGATGGTTGAAGAATTTAAGGAACTGGTTAAACGCAGTTCTATAGAACTCTTCAGAGCAGCGGTAGATAAAGTAAAGATAGTGATGATGATATCCAACCTCCGATTGGAAGACGGCAGTTAAAGAAGAAGAGTGGATCATTTGCTGTCGAGTGTCTAGTGATAATTCAAAACAGTCGCAAATTTATGAATTATGAGTAATTTTGGTGTTAACCAACGATTTCAAAATAAAGTTGCAAGAAATATTGTCAACGCTTCTTTATACTTCAGGAATAATGATCTCAATAGAAACCTGGAAATATCATTATGTCAATGACATCGTTACCAAGAGCCACTCACAACGCCTTTTTCAATACGATTATGTCAAAATATTTTTGTTCCTTGTTAAAGCGGATCTGGTAAAACGATTGAAGAGAAAGAAGCCCTGCATGTAAATTAGTTCAGTGAAAAATTAAAACCACAGCGCCAATTGTGTTTTGCAGAACATGGTACATTAACAGAATATACTAACAGTGTATTTGATATAATTTGTGTAATAAATCATCAGAGTCTAAAACATACTAATGAATTTGTGCTTAGTTGTAGGTTCCTTGTAGTAATTTGAGCAACAAATCATTATTTTTTTGTCAGTCAGCTGGTCAAGTGGTCTGAGACGGTCTATCGACAAATCTAGTGGATGTGCGATTGAGGTTCGAGACCCGGCCGCATATTTACAGATGCTAGCGTGTGTAGACACCAGGGTGTTGAAATCAGTTAGGGTTTGGTAAACAGTACATTTACAGATGCTAGCGTGTGTAGACACCAGGGTGTTGAAATCGATTAGGGTTTGGAAAAACAGTACATTTACAGATGCTAGCGTGTGTTGACACCAGGGTCTTGAAATCAGTTAGGGTTTGGAAAAACAGTACGTTTACAGATGCTAGCGTGTGTAGACACCAGGGTGTTAAAATCGATTAGGGTTTGGAAAAACAGTACACTTACAGATGCTAGCGTGTGTAGACACCAGGGTGTTGAAATCAGTTAGGGTTTGGAAAAATTACAGATGCTAGAGTGTGTAGACACCAGGGTGTTGAAATCGATTAGGGTTTGGAAAAAGAGTACATTTATAGATGCTAGCGTGTGTTGACACCAGGGTCTTGAAATCAGTTAGGGTTTGGAAAAACAGTACGTTTACAGATGCTAGCGTGTGTTGACACCAGGGTCTTAAAATCAGTTAGGGTTTGGAAAAACAGTACATTTACAGATGCTAGCGTGTGTAGACACCAGGGTGTTGAAATCGATTAGGGTTTGGGAAAACAGTACATTTACAGATGCTAGCATGTGTAGACACCAGGGTGTTGAAATCAGTTAGGGTTTGGAAAAACTTACAGATGCTAGCGTGTGTAGACACCAGGGTGTTGAAATCGATTAGGGTTTGGAAAAACAGTATATTTACAGATGCTAGCGTGTGTTGACACCAGGGTCTTGAAATCAGTTAGGGTTTGGAAAAACAGTACGTTTACAGATGCTAGCGTGTGTTGACACCAGGGTCTTGAAATCAGTTAGGGTTAGGAAAAACAGTACATTTACAAATACTAACAGATTAGGACAACCAAAGAGTTGAAACCAGCTAGCTTTTTTAGTGGCGATAGATGCTAACAGCTATAGACATTGATTAATAAATAATTAAACGTTAGGATATGAACAATATAAATATACAGGGTGATTCATTAAGAATGTCCAATCTCTGAGTTGTAGATTCTAGACCTCAAACTAATAAGATTTACCCCAAATGACTTAGATAAAATAAATGTGGCTCGTTACTGAGTTACAGGGTGTTTTATTTAAAAATTTTATAACCATTTTTACGTAGTACTTTAACACTATTTGACGTATCCTTGTCATACTTGGCAGAAAGTGTAAGCACTGTGTACCCTATTAAATTATGGTAAACAAACGTTTCTGGCTACTATCAGAGGCGTACGACAGGGGAAAGTGAATTGGTGACCCTTCCAAATTCTACGCCACTGAGGGAATTGCTATTTTAGGAAAATTTTTATATTCTCCAATACTTTCCATGTAACGATATATTCTTCATTCGTAACGATAAAATAATTAGTTTGCGAGATATTTGAACTTAAAAATGGAGGATCGCAAAACATTAATCAAAATGGCTGTGCCGTTTCATTTTTAACTTCAAATATCTCGAAAACTAACGACTTTATCGTTACGAATGAAGAATATATTGTTTATATAAAATGGATTAAAGAATCTAAACATTGAGCTAAAATAGGAATTCTGTCAGTGGCGTAGAATTTGTGAAGGGTCAACCATTTACCATAATTTAATAGGGTACACAGTACTTAGACTTTCTGCCAAGTATGACAAGGATACGTTAAATAGTGTTAAAATTAAATCATGGTTTTAGTAAAATTGTGGCTTATTTCCCATACAAAATACTTAAATAGTGTTAAATTACCGAGTAAAAATTGTTATTAAATTTTTAAATAAAACACCATGTAACTCAGTAACAAGCCACATTTTATCTAAGTCATTTGGGTTAAATCTTATTATTTTGATATCTAGACCACAAACACTAATCTGTCATTATGTGGTTCTACCATATGGCCAGACAGGCGACAATTTATTAGATCTGGTGTTTTAAAAACTGAATCGTTTCTTAAAACTTCACAGGCCCTTCTATGCATATGGTTTGTATATTAAATGTGAATTTTAAATGGGACGTATTATTTCATTTTGAAAAAGCTTTTAAAAAATTAAAAATAAAAGTAGCATTTAAAAAGTAGTAATTGAAACGTGTCGCCACAGAATAAATACTGGAAAAATGAACACGCGTCCTCATCTGGTAAATACAATCAAAATTAGAAAGACGTCATATCTAGAACACACAATGCGCCATAGAGAATTTGAGCAGCTCTAGGTAATATTAGAAGGCATAATCGAAGGCAAAAGGGGTATAGGAAGAAAGAAAAAATTCTGGCTCCGAAACATCAGAGATTGGACCCACACAACAAGGAATGACTTAATTCATCAAGCCCAGAACAGAGAGAAATTTGCCATATTGATCGCCAACCTCTGTCGATCTCTGTTTGCTAAAGATATCGATAAAGAACCACCAACACCTGAAGTGACAAGAAACGAAGAAATAAATATTGAAGAAGCAGAGGTAACGGAAGCATTAAGGAAATTAAAAAATAGAAAATCACCAGGAGAGGACAGAATATCGAATGAACTCCTAAAGTATGGAGGACAAGACCTGACCAAACAATTATTAAAACTAATCCAAAAAATAATAGAACAAAACAGAATACCACAAGAATGGAGATCAAACATCCTAATACCTCTCTTCAAAAAGGGAGAAAAATCGGACCCGGAGAATTACAGAGGAATTAATTTATTAAACACAACACTAAAATTAACGACCAAAGTGATAACAAACAAACTGAATAAAATTATAACATTAGCAGAAGAGCAACAAGGTTTTAGGTCGGGAAGATCATGCACCGACGCTATATTTATAATGAGGCAGATTCAAGAAAAATCGTTAGAATACAACAAACCGGCATACTTATGTTTTGTGGACCTTAAGAAGGCATTTGACAGGGTCAAATTAAAGGACGTTATCCATTCATTGTACGCAAGAGAGGTACCTCTAGGAATAATTAAAACGATCGAAAATATCTACCAAAACAACACAATAAAAGTAAAAGTAGATGAAGAACTAACTGACCCAATTGAAGCTAGCAATGCGATAAGACAGGGTGAGTCACTGAGTCCTTTGTTGTTCAACCCGATCATGGACGATATAATAAAAAAAGTAAGAACAAAAAAAGGATACCAAATGGGAGAACAACAACTTAAAATAATCTGCTATGCAGACGACGCAATACTAATCTCTCAAAGTGAAGATGATTTACAACGTATGCTGCACGAATTTAATATAACCGCTAGAAAATTTAACATGTTAATTTCCCCAAAAAAGATTAAATGCGTGGCTATAACGGCAGATCTAATAAGGTGTAAATTAGAGCTGGAGGGTGAAATAATAGAACAAGTCATGGAATTTAAATATCTAGGCATCACACTATGCAGCTACGGAAAGCTCGAAACAGAAGTGGAAGATCAGGAGAATAAAGCAAACAGGGCCGCAGGGTGCCTGAATGAAACAATATGGAGAAATAAAAACATCGGAAAAGAAGTGAAAGGCAGAATTTACAAAACAGTCATCAGACCAATAATGACATACGCGGCAGAAACACGACCTGATACAGAAAGGACAAAAAGAATGCTAGAAACAGCAGAGATGAAAACATTGCGAAAAATCGATGGTAAGACGCTGTGGGATAGAGCTAGAAGTACAGATATACGAAGGAGATGCAAGGTGGACAACATTAATGACTGGGTGAAAAGCAGAAGAGTAGAATGGAACGACCACATAAGTTGAATGAAAACAAATAGAGTAGTAAGGACGGCGAGAGATGGTTCCCCAATAGAAAGACGATCAGTGGGAAGACCACGAAAAAGATAGAATGACAACTTACTGGAGGCACATTGAAAAACAGACAGAGTAATGTCTATATAAAAAGAAGAAGAAGAAGAAGATCGCCAACCTCAATAGGGAAGGCAGTTAGGAGGAGGAGGAAGTATAATTTCTTACGTGCGTACAAAGTACACACACTCTTTTTTTCTCTTGCAATCATTTGAGCTAGAAAAATCTGACATACATACATATAACATTGTCCCCACATTTACGTCTGCAAATTCTGGTACGATAAGAATATTTTGAACCTGCCGAAAAAAATAATAATACTATGTCGATTTTTTAAATATACTTTAATTATTGCACTTAGGCTATTGTTTTTCATGGTATTATTTAATGATTAGATTGAGTTAATAGATATAACTTCAATTTTTATTTACGACCAATTAAAGCACCTGGTTTTTAACGTCATTACCATTAACCTTCGAATGACCAAGGGGGGTAAATTTTGACCCCTGTGTATGTATTTATCAGAAATATTTTCAATTTTAAACTTATTATTTTTTTATTTGACTTTAATAGCAATCTAGATACCCTCATATTTTGTAATAAAAAAATTCCCTATATTTTACGAAAAAAGAATTTTTCTGAATTTGGGATCAAAGACGAACTCCATTGGCCTTTCATGTTCCAATTTTATACAAATAAATACCGTCTGTTATGTGAAATTGCTTGTAAGAAACATTCCAATATTGAAAAAAAAATTGTTTGTTAAACCTGTGGCGACGTAAATTAGTGTATTTTTAAAATTTCTTTAGTTCTGTGTTCAGGATGATGATTCCTGTTTTTGTTCAGTTATAATTAAAATATGTTTTACTAATGTTTATTTATCATTTATTGATAAAATACTAATAGGTCTGGATCCCGCGTATGAAAAAAAAGTTGATTAATAGCAAGCTGAAAATTTGTTAATAGCTTAAGGGTGTCCAGTCGGACAAATTTTGATATATGGGAACACTGGAACAGGGGAAGTTTTAATTGTGGAACAGGTTAAAAATTTGGAACGGTGAGACCACGAAAACGGCACATGTATTTTGTCCGACAGAACAGACTTAAACTCTTCGAACAGAGATTAAACTCTCATGCAAAAATCAGACTGCTATTTATCACCAAATGGGCGTTTTAATGAGTGGAACATGTAGAATATGTCAAATGACAGGAATTATGACAGGTGATAAATATCAGTCTGATTTTTGCATGAGAGTTTAATCTCTGTTCGGAGAGTTTAAGTCTGTTCTGTCGGACAAAATAAATGTGTCGTTTTCGTGGTGTGACCGTTCCAAATTTTTAACCTGTTCCACAATTAAAACTACCCCTGTTCCAGTGTTCCCATATATCAAAGTTTATACGACTAGATACCCTTAAGCTATTAACAAATTTTCAGCTTGCTATTAATCAACTTTTTTTTCATACGCGGGATCCAGACCTATAACATTAAGATTACGAATACATTATTTAATTTCTTAAAACAACTTAATTTTTTTTTTCAATTGTCATTTTTGATTATAGGTCATTTTTGAACCCCGTTGGTCATTTGTGTAACAAAAAAAGGTTGGTCATCGGAAGGTTAAAGAAAGGCTGTTAAATATAACAATAAATTCAAAAGTCAATCAAAACAATCAGTGTTAAATTTTTTTAACAAAATTATATCTAATCCATTTACCACGCATTTTTTCTTCTAACCGTTGTCATCAATTTAAATTTATATCTGCGTTACCATTTTTTTTAAACTTTCTCGCAAAGAAAGTTTATAAAAAGTATATTAATGAATGGAACTTATTTAATGACCAATTTAATTTGCAACAGAATAAAAAATTCTATTTGCTTAAACTTTCATGTCCCTTGGATATGTTTTTAATAATATAGTGATTGAATTACCCGGAAAGAGTAGCCTAATTATTGTAATTTTAAATTTTTTCTCCCTTTAATTGATAGTCTATCTTTAAAGATACGTTGACAATATACAGTGTAAGTCTGTAATTTGGAATATATTCAATAGTTCAAATACTAATTGTTACTAAAAAAAATGTTCTGACCTGTTGATTAGTATTTCAAATCGAAATTTTTTACATAATATAATAATAACGTATGCATGTATAATAATAATATTTTGATGGGGTGTGTAAAGTTATACATAACTGCAAAATATAAAATTTTTATTCCCTACCATTTACAAGATAATAAAAAATAATTATGTTATGTCTCTAATTTGGAATAAATTTAATAGTTCAAATACTAATTGTTTTTTTTAATGCTTAGACCTTTCAATTAGTATTTCAAATCGAAATTTTGTACATACAATAATAATGTGTACAGGGTGTCCCAATTTAGAGATTTATTGTTATTTGTATCTTGTATATATTTGTTATTGTATCTTGTAAATGGTAGGGAATAAAAATTTGATATGTTGCAATTATGTATAACTTTACAGAGTCTATCAAAATAGCTATCAAAGTGACAGTGTTGCCATTTATGAAAATCAACGACGGTTTGAGCATTTTTCAAAAAAAAAAACAATTAAAATTTTTAAACTATTGAATTTATTCCAAATTACAGACATAATTTTGTTGTTTTATATTATCCTGTAAATGGTATGGAATAAAAATTTGATATTTTGCTGTTATGTATAACTTTACATATCCTATCAAAATAGCTATCAAAATTACAATCTTCCCATTTAAGAAAATCAACAATGACGTCATATCTCTAAATTGGGACACCCTGTATACATTATTATTATATCTAAAAAAATTCGATTTGAAATACAAATCGACAGGTCTGAGCAATTAGTATTTGAACTATTGAATTTATTCCAAATTACAGACTCACTCTGTATAACTAATAGATTTTAGTGGTATAGTGGCTTGGTAAATAATGGGCCATAGCTTAACCTTAGAGTCCTGAGCTTAAAATAGGTCGATTTAAGCCAACTTACCTTAGTACAGAAGTTGCTAATAACCGAAACACATGGTGTCAAAGATAAACTTTTATTTTTGAATATTTCCTGACAGGCATGGGACAACAACACGAAATTTGGTAAGTGGTGCTGGTATTGTACAATCTATATTCACAATCGTATTGTATTGTACAATCTATACGGCTACTCGTTCCAGACAGAAACTGGAATCTAATCGGACACGAGGAGATTATACTTCTCGACTCGATCACGATCTCGTCTCAACAGGAATCTGCTTACACAGCCACCAAATTCACCACTTTACACAAAATTACTATTCTTCAAACTGGACTGCTTCCTTCCGATCTTAATTACACAGTAAATATTTTTCCTTCATCAATCTGATACTCAACCACTCTGTTCTCCCTCCATCCATCTCTTCGCCAATCACAAGCATTTTCTCTACACACTGCATCCCTACTTTCATTTCTTAAAAACGAATAGTGTTGTATCCAAAATTTCTGTCTTGTCAAATTTCCAGGGGATATTAAAATTAATCTTATTCTTACAGTTTAGGAAAACCCTACATTCTAAAAGTAAACAAAATTGTTTATCGTCGTTTCTTTCTAGGAAACCATTTAGAAACATTCTATTGTCTACTCCAACCGCGAGTACATTCACTTTCTAATCCGACCATATTTTAGTTCATTGTTTAATTTGTATAAGTCCGTTCGTAGAATCTTCACCACTAAACATTTCCTCTTTCCACGAAACACTGCTTACGGCTAAATCATATTATTTACAAATTTTGGCTACATACAAGGCGATAAAGATTTACGATATCGTGGTATTTGACATAAAATTAATTCTCTAAATTTTCCCCATAAAAATTATTTAACAATATGTATAGTCAAATAATTTCTCCCTCGTACCAAACCCTATAAGAAATCCAAATTAATTGTCACTTAGACTTCTCTCACTTTCTCTGTACATATATACGTTGATGCACAATTTTGAGTAAAATTTCCAGAAAATGATCTATTAGGCTAATTAATTTGAGCTGTGAATATCACAACTAAAATCATTTTTTTAGTTAAATTGTGGCTTACTTCCCATTTAGAATAGTTGATTTAAATTTAACTTTATTAAAAAATATTAGAAATTTATAGGTAAATATGAATAGTACATTCAAGAACAGTGGTGGGCCAAACGGACCCGAGTTGCCCGCGTAGGCGTAACCAGGATGATCCTAAGGGGGGGTTACAACTACCTGAAAGGGGGGGTTGCAACTACTGGAAGGTCTCTGGGGGCTATGGTGTTAAGCGTATAGAGCTCAAAGTACATCCCAATGGGGGGGGGGTTATAACCCCCAAACCCCCCTGGTTACGGCTATGGTTGCCCGGTTACGTAAGTAAAATGTGTTGCCCGGATAAGGATTAAGCCAGTCTTGTGGTAAGACTCCAGTGGTATATATTTTGTTAAATAATTTTGCTAAGCTAAGCTTGCTTATTTGCATTTGATCATTATATTGAACTGTATTGAAGTCAATTTTATTTATTTC
This sequence comes from Diabrotica virgifera virgifera, assembly GCF_917563875.1. Classification (NCBI taxonomy): domain Eukaryota; kingdom Metazoa; phylum Arthropoda; class Insecta; order Coleoptera; family Chrysomelidae; genus Diabrotica; species Diabrotica virgifera. The sequence goes on from NC_065450.1 coordinate 144,068,370, forward strand.
CTTCTACTCTTGTGTATTATGGAACACTAGATAAAGACAAAGGTATTTCCGAACTTAACAAAATATTTATATGTATAATACAATATATTGTATATAATTTTAAATGTTAATCTTAATAAATTACATCTGTCTACCTCACTGCCAACAGAAGTGGACCCTGGTAATCAAAAACAAATATACAGTGTCAATGACTTCTGCGAATTATTATGACAATCCAATTTAGGAGCGAGGTGACTTCGGTGATCACTACCATTACCTATTAATACCATTCCATTACCTACTACTACTATTGCTACTGCTGGTTTTAGTGATTTGATTGGCGTATTACTATTAATATGTTTTAAGTATCTTTTGATCTGCATCACCCATACATATATGTGGAAGGTATTTAGTCTAGGAGCTTGAACGGTCTGTGGGTAACGGTAAAATGTGTGGCATGTATTGCATGATCGTAAAAATCAACAATAATGCAATAAAAATACTTAACATGGTTCTGAAACTACTTTATGGTGGCATGTCTAATTTAACCCTGGAGCAGTCGCGCTGTTAGAAAAAATTTAACATTTTATCCTTTTCTGTGATAACTTGATGAAAGATTTTGCAACATAACTTTCCACCCGTATGTGCCTCGAGAAAGGGTGTAGTAATGCGAACGTTTATTTCTTTTTTCTTCTTCTTCTTTTTTTGTGTAATTTATGGCTTTGGTGAGAACCAATTAGCTTTCATAATTGTTAGAAATAAATGGTTCCAACATGACAAGTAAATACAAATACTATAAAATAAAAATTTGTTGTAAATTCGTATTTAAATTCGTATTGTTAGACAAAATCTAACGCGCGACCGATTACGTGACAGAAAAGAGCGCGACTGTTCCCGGGTTAAATATTATAGGCCTGGATCCGCGTATATAAAAAAAGTTTATTAATAGCAAACTAAAAATTTGTTGGTAGTTTAACGGTGCCTAGTTGGACAAACTTTGATGTATGGGAACACTATAACAGGGGAAGTTTTAATTCTTACTTACTTACTTACTTACTAGCCAACGCCCACCCTTGGCATGTTAGCCATTTGGCGGCGCGCTGACCAGTATAGACGAGCCGTTTCACGTAGGCGATCTTCATCCTCCTCGGGTGGGTCTGTTATCAGGGCTGGGCACTCTGGGAGGTGAGCAGCATCCATCTGGGGCTAATTACATAGTGGACAGTTGTCATTTTCACGGACGCCGATGCGATGTAGATGGGAGGCCAGGTAGTCATGCCCCGTAGTTGTTCTGAACGCGGCTTCACTGATGGGTCTCGGCAAGTTGTGAGGGATTGGTGACTCTATTAGGTGGGCCCAAGATTTTCCAGCAGCGGCTTGTATTTGCTGGTCTTTTAACTTCGCTTTGATTCCTCTTTTAATGGTGGACTTTGCTGATGTGTACGATTGGAAGCTAGGGGCTGTGGCCTTCATTTTCAAGTTCATCCGTCGCTTCATTCCCTTCAACACTGACATGACTAGGGATCCATTGTAAAGTAATCAGCCACCCTTTTTCCAGCAAGTTCGATAGTTGGACGCGGCAAGATATTGTTTGGGCACAGTCGGTATATCGATTTGTCGACAGGGCGAGGATTGCGGCTTGGCAGTAGATGAAGAAGGCAACTTTTTGGGGGTGTTGGAGATTCTCGAGACTTTTAGCGGCTTCGTGTATAGCAGCAATTTCGCCATCATAGTTGGTGAGAGGGGTACCCACAGCTATGGAGCCTTTGGAGAACGTTGAGACATATCCTGCTCCTGTTCTTCCCGAGTCCGGCATCGAGGAGCCATCGCAATAGATGTGGAGCCACTCATGCGCTGGGTAATTGGTGTGTATCGTCTCTAGGGCGGCTTTCCTTAGGACAATGTCTGACGATAAGTGCTTCGGGTCGTTATGGTTTTCAAGACGCAATTCTGTGTTTGGTAGACAGCGGGCGAGTGTAGTTTGCGCTGGGAAGGGGGCGGCTTTCGACAGGTCAATGTGGTATTTTTCCATGATTTGATTTGCTGCTGTAAGCCGAGTGGTTTGTGTTTTAAGACGTGAGGCTGCTTGTCTATATTCGTCCCATTTTTGTGGAAGTATTCGTCTTTGCCTTTCCCAGAAGGTTAACGCGTGTTGCTCTCTGCGGCATTGTATTGGTTCAATACCGGTCTGGGCTTCCATTGATGTAATCGGTGTTGATTTTGGAGCACCGGTGATGACGCGAAGGGCAGTGTTCTGGGCGACTTCAAGCTTGGAGTTGGTGTTTGTACTCGCAGTTATTGTAGCTTCACTCCCATATTCTAGGATCGGCCGGACATAGGTTTTGTATGTTGCTACCAAGACATCTTGCGTGGCGCCCCATTCTGTTGCTGTGAGACGTTTGAGCAGTCGACATCTCTTTGTGGCTTTCTCTGAAATGTCGTCGATTTGAGGTTTCCACGTCATTTTCTTATCTATGTACATCCCCAGGTATTTTGTTACATCCTCTCTTTCCAGGTCGACTCCTTTGTATGTCAGCTTGACAGCAGTCTGCTTTGTTGAAAGGGTAAGTACTTGATATACGGTTTTGGTTGTACTGACAGTTAGGAAGTTTTTTTCCACCCATTTTTCTAGATTTTTGAGAGACTGGTTCATTACTCCCTCGAGCGCTTTCAGACTGCTACTTGATGCCCATATTAGGAGGTCATCGGCATACAGGAGGGCTTCAACACCAGGTGTCTTTCTAATAATTGCGAGCACATCGTTTATCATTAGGTTGAACAATTGACAGCTGATGACAGCTCCTTGTGGCAGCTCTTGTCTTTGTAGTCTGAATTTGGAACAGTGGTTGTGAAATTTGACTCTCTGATACCTTTCCCCGAGAAAAGATTTTATCCAATTGAACAGGTTATCGTCAATTCCAGACTTCGCTATCTTGTGTAACAGCAAACCTCTCCATACTGTGTCGTATGCAGCTTTGAGATCTACTAGCACTGCAACTCTTGACATCTTACGGTGGAAAGCATCCTTGACTTTTTGAGCAAACTCGACTACATGGTCCATGGTGTTCCTGTGTTTCCTGAAGCCAGCTTGTGCGTCATCAATCAGTTCAAGGTGGGTTATGGCTCGGTTCAGTCTGTCCAGAACCATTTTTTCGGCTACTTTGCATAAGGAGCTTGTGAGGGATATTGGCCGGTAGCTATCAGTCAGGCTCGGGTCTTTTTGTTTCTTTAGGGTGGGTATGACCTCGCTCTTCCTACATTGACTTGGGACTCTTGAATTCCATGTTAGGTTAATCAAGTTCAGAATTTTGTTTTTGGCTGCGGCTCCCAGATATTTAAGCATTTCCGGGTACAACTCGTCAATCCCTGCTGCCTTTTTCGTTTTTGTGTCAGAGAGAGCCGCTTCCAGCTCTGATATCGAGAAATCTTCTGTACAGATGTTCTTTATACTTTTGCTTATCCGCCGGGGAGGGGGATAGCGCAACATTCTTGCTCTCTCCCTCTTATTTATCTTAATATTACTCACTTTTGTGTAGTGTTTACAGAGTTCGTTTGCTATATCGGCATGTATAGTGAGTTCTCTAGCCATGCCTCTCATTGGCATTTGCTGTTGCTTGTTTCCATCATTGATTAGCGTAGTAACGAACCTGTGCGCTTTGACGCCGTCTTTTCGGAAGTCGAGCTGAGGAAGGAAGGATTTGAAAGCTTCTCTTTTCCCTGACTTAATGGCTTGAGTTAGGATCGCTTGTCTCTTTCGAAGCTCTACACAATCGTTCATTTGCCTGGATTTTTCAGCTTTGCCCCTGACTTTATTTCTGGCAGCTTTCAATTTGGATAGCGTTGGGGACCAGAAAGTCTTATACCCCTTAATTTGACCTCGCGGTATGCACTCTTTTGCGCATTTAAGTATGGCCTTGGTTAATTTCTTTGCTGCTTCTTCTGGTTCTTGTAGTGTTAGTTGAGTAAGGAATTCATCTGTGCATTCCCTATACTTTTTCCAATCCGCCTTTTTAAAATTCCAGCGCGGGGCGCGATTTTGGGCTTTTTTGTCCTTTGCCAGTTTGGATGTCACTAGCAGAGCGCGGTGGCCACAGCCTGCTGCGTCGTCCAGGAGGGTTACACTGGTGTTCCCTGTAATGTGTGGGTGTGTTACGACAAGATCGGGACTTGATTGACTTCCTCTAAACGATAAGAACGTAGGTGGGGTGTTCACTACATCAAGATAGTTGTTATCCAAAAAGTCCTCGAGGTGTTTGGTACTTGGCTGGTGATGGTACTTGGCTGGATTTGTTGCTCTACCAATTCCAATGCAGGTATATTATCTGGCGGATTTTATAGTAAGAAAAGGGTGACAGGTTTTGAGTTTTTCCAGACTTCGACCTGGAACATTTCCAGTTTATCTCTATCCTGCATTTCGTGGATTATGTTAGTCTTGCATACTAGAGGGGTTTTGATTCCGATGATAATTCCTGACGCTACTTGTCGACTCCTCTTCAGCACATGGGTTGAATAGCCAACTGTAGAATAGAGGTGAGGTGTGTCTGTAGCGGCTCCTGCCTCTACAATGACATATATATCAACGTTCTTTTCGAGAACGCTTCGTTTGAGTTCTAAAAACTTGCTGTTGCTTAGACCTCCAGCGTTCCAGAAGATGACTTTGAGGTCTGCGTCGCTGCCCTGAGAAGGGCCGGTTCGAGTAAGGATTCGTACACTCATGGATCAGCGCGCGTAACGACGGATCGCTGCTGCTCATTTAGCGTTACCCAGGGGACACGTGTGACCGTACCTTACGATAGACCACGGACGCGAGCAACTCTGTCCTCCCTTTTTAATTCTGGAACCTGATTTTAATTGTGGAAGTCAGGCCCCGGGCTTAGGTGACTGACGCCCTAGGCAAATGGTCTACTGGCGCCCCCTTTATTATTATAATGTAAAAGCAAATAATCTATATTACTTATATTTTATGAAGTAAAGTAAATAAGAAAACACGTCTTTTTTACACAAAACTGTAGACATTTATTTCTACATAATTCACACTTCCAACAAAGATTACAACTTAAAATTATATTTTTAAGATCCTACTTTTTTCGTGACAGATTTGTTTCTAGCCTTCAATTTGGCAAACTTGTTTACTACATCAGAAAAATCTGTGCTTAGGATTAAGTCTTTTTCACAACACAGTAACATGAGACAATTTAACTTGCTGTCTGAAAGAGCAGATCTCTTGACATTCTTCAGACGATTCAAAGCGGAAAATCCTCTCTCTGCAGAGCAGTTGGTGACAGGTAAGGTCAGAAAAATTCTAACAGCTACTTCAAGATTTGGAAAAGTACTCTTCAATTCATTTTTTATTATGTATTCTTACACGTCATGGATTCCACTAAATTCTTCCTCTTCCGCATACATTTTGAAGTGCAGACATTCATTTTCAAATTCACTTCCAATGTCATTAGGGTAGGAGGCATAAAGTTTGTTTGCAGCTTGTGATATGGCCTCTTTCTGTGATTCTTTTTGAACAAGAGTAGAGAGTATTTCAAATCTATCAGCCAAATGTTCATAAGCTAATTTTCGCCTTGATAAGTTACTTACCAAAGAATCAAAGATTCTGATGTAAACTTGAGTTTTGAACCTTGTTCTTCCATCAAGATGAGCTTCATTTTCATTACCAATGGTTTCATCCGCAAAAGTTTTTCTGGTTCTTATCCTTTTGTAGCTGGGCGATTCAACTCGTAAAAACGTCATAACTTTTTGTTCATACTTGTCAAACTCATCTCTCCTGTCGTTTAAATAGCTCTCCAAGGTCTGAAGCTGTGTTTTACCTACTGCTAGGTTGAGGGATTCACTTTGGACACTTTTGCTGACTTTAACAAATCTTTCCAAAATGTCATTCCACAAAATTGTAAGGAAGGCTATTTCGAAGTTTTCAAACTTATTTTCTAATCCTAAAGTTTCTACCTGTACTGCAGGCTTCTGAGTAGGGGAGTAGGGTATTCCGATATTTGCTTCAGTGATTTTTGTATCTTCTTGTAGCCTTTAACCAAAGCCTTCACTGCAACGGCTTTTGCTGACCATCTAGTTTGAGAGAGAGAGATTTTATCTCTCTAATTTATTTTTATTATCTCTTTTATTTTGCGCCCCCAAAAATTTGGCGCCCTGGGCAAATGCACAGTCTGCCCATTTATAGCCCGGGGCGTGTGTGGAACGTGTCATCCTGACAAGTTTATGATTGTAAAAACTAGCAGGTTTTTTTAAGTTTATTAAATAGCAAACTCTTTATAATATACCGGGTGGTGAATCGTAATACGGGCCATAGGAAACTCAATGTAAAATTCTAAACTGTTGAATTTCTGCTTCCCTAATTATTTAACATTAAAAGTTATGAGAAGCAGAGGATTGAAATCTGCATTAAAAACAAAAGTTAAAATTGTTCAACGATTTAAACACATTCAAGAATTTTGAAAAATATACTACATTTGCCACAGTAGGTATACTGAATTCGCTCTATCGAGGTTCACTTTGACACTGACGTTAGTAATTTCTCTTTTGGGAAATTCAGTTGCCAGAAGTGACTGGAAATTACTACACAACCAACGCACTTGCTCATAGCCAATATGATTAATAGTAAACAGATATAAAAATATCATAAACCTTACGCCAATCAATAATTATTTATTTAGGTACACCATTATAATGTATTGATAACAAATGAGAAAATTATTTATTGTACAAAATAACAATATTTTGTAGAAATAAACTTTACAAGATTTGATGAGATTAGTAGACACTCCCACTATTTCTAATAATTCTTCTTTTTTTAATGAAAGATTAAGTTGATTTTAGCAGTTAAGAGTGTGAGGTAGGAATTTTTGTGTTGTATGTTTCCTATTCCGAATGTGTCAAAGTGAATCTCGGTAGAGCGAATTTAGTATACCTATGTGTGTAAGAATTAGGCCACACGTTACTATTTAACTAACAGTGCGCACACTATTGACTGAATAAAACATCTTTATCATTAGTAATTTCTCTCCAACCAAGGATATTTTATCAACTTTATCGTTTTTTAAACAATAAATGATAAAATAAGAATATTGACGCTTTAAATATTATCAAAATATAATAACTTCATTGTGACCGAACGCAACCGTTATTACACATTATTGCACTGCGTGTGGCCTAAATTTGCCGTAGTTCTCTGAAAAATGTATTATATTTTTCAAAATTTTGGAATATGTTTAATTCGTAGAATAATTTTAACAGTTGTTTTGAATACAGATTTTAGTCCTCTACAAATAGTTTCTGATGTCTTTTGATGTAAAATAATTAGGGAAGCAGGAATTCAACAGTTTCGAATTTTACATTGAGTTTCCTAAGGCCCGTTTTCCAATTCGCCACCCGGTATGGAGAATTGTTTGTCCGACAAATATGTTGAACATTTTAATAATTTCGACACGTAGAACATATCAAATGACAGGAGTTATGTTGGTGGTAAATATCAGTCTGGTTTTTGCATAAGAGTTTAATAAAAGGGTAACAAATTAATTGGAAATTTTGTCCGACAAAATACATGGGACGTTTTCGTTCTGTAACCTGTTGCACAATTAAAACTTCCCCTGTTCCAGTGTTACCGTACATCAAAGTTTGTCCGACTAGACACCGTTAAGCTCTTAACAAAATTTCAGCTTGCTATTAATAAATTTTTTTTGGTCGCGGGATCCAGGCCTACAATGTTTATATGGGATTAAGCTACAATTATTGGTTGAAATTAAAATTACATTTTAACTAACTAATGTTTGACCAACTAATGGTTGTAATGAAAATTATATTTTTAACTAGGTAAAGTGGAAAGTTCATTTCGCAGTTGTCTAGATGTAAGATGATGTGTACGCAAAGTCTGCAGATGTAAATAACATTCAACTGCGGGGTTCGCGCACCTGGGAAGTCCTGGAACTGATTCTGTTGTGTATCCTCCACTTTCTCTATACCTTCTTAAAGCACTTGAAACGCTGGGTTGGTGGATTCCCATAGCATCAGCAAGATATTGCTGCGATCGTCCATCTCCAATTAAAGCTACAATTTGGGCTGCTTGTTCTGACGTTATATTACTCATTTTTTGTAGGAAGCACCCCCTCATTGAAAACTTAAGCAGACATAGTGCACAGATCAAATTTTTGAACACAAATGTCCAAAATAAATATTCTCTTTTAACAACGTTTTGTCTACTGTTTTTTTTTCTGAAAAAATACTCATCACGTTATGGGTTTCTAGACAATTGAACAAGCTGATAGACGAGTATTATAACATTCAGTATTATAACAGTAAATACTCATCTCTTACTAGAGCTCGGGAAATATGCACTTAAGAAAACCCTAAAATATGCATGCAAATATGCACAAAAACAGTTGAAATGCTTTAAATGAGTTAAAATGCTTTTATGCATGTAAATAAACAACACTGTAATCCTTATCTTGAAGTTATTTAATTATCTATTTGATGCCAATGGACTGTCGAGGCATTTAAGCTAAAAAGCTAAAAAAAAATATTTATTGAAATTTCTTTCTTTATTTCTTTTATTTATTTCTATAACCTACATCATTGTATTCATCTATTCTTTATATTTATTATCATTCTTTATTATTTATTATTACAATTATTATTAAAACTGTACATTATTAAACGTTTTTTTTTAATTTTCTTCAGAAAAACAGCCGTAGGTATATCTGATTGTAATTGTTTAAGCATACACGGAAAACTTCTTTCTACTTCACATGAAGTTAAAGAAGCAAACTTAAAATATTGTTTAATTGAGGGTTTTACCTATAAAATTAAATTATCTTAACATTTCCCCATCTTAATAATATTTTTTTTAAATTATTTTGTGATATTCCTCATTTTTCTTTAACGCCGTGCATAATTTTTGATACACTTTGTTGGTTTCACCAAGGTGTTTAATTATATCATTTAATGAATTGATAATTTCAATACTTTGGTCTAAAGAAATAATTCGCTTTTCTAATTTAGTAATTGGCTAAGCAATATTTACAAAATTGGTTTGGATATGTGTCAAATTACTTTTTAATAACGGTTTTTTAAAACATCCACACATTTTTCATAGCACCTGAGTTACGTCTACATCGAAACTACAAATGACGTCTCTAATTACCTCAAAATATCGGTTATGAAATTTACAGAATTTAACCATGTTCTCCATCTAGTTGTCACAGGTTCAGGTGGTAAAGGCACATTAGGTAAACGATCTTTATACACCTATACTCGCAGAAGGGCTTTTAAAAATATGTTTTTATTTTTGATAGAAGGGTATTGACTATTGGAAATTCCATCCTTACAGTTTGTAGCCTCCTGCTATTATATTTGTAGCAGAAGCGTGCTCTAGATAAGTAACAAATTTGAAGAAATATTTTTAAATGTTGTCCACTTTTAGTCATATGGCACAGCATTATGTACTTAACAATAACAAAATGTTTTCACTAACAAAATGCGACTGCATATTGTAGAGTCTCCTTCATCTCCTTTATCCGTCGCCTTATAAATTGTAAAAGGCAGATATTAAGGCCAGAAAGTTGTTCCACGAGAATTTTCATATTTATTGTTTAGATCTGAGACTTCTCATTTCTCTTTAAAATGCATCTATGCAAAAAATGCAAAAAAGTCCAAAATATGCAATTTTTATAAATGCATATGCACTTACAAAATTTATCCAAAATATGCAAATATGCACGTAATATGCATTTTGCATATTTCCCGAGCTCTAGTTATAACCTCTAACTTTCATTTTTAATAACTATACCATAATTTTAACAGAAATTCAAAATAAACTGATATTTTTTTAATTATTAAATAATTAAGAAATCGGTTTGTAAATTTTACAAACCGATTTTATTTTTAAAAAATTTGTTGAATAGATGATAGAAGACCACATCCGAAACTCTAAAAAAATATACAGGGTGCTATTAAAAAAAAATTAAAGTTAGGGGTTGTAACTACGGGATAAATATTTAGGGGATGATTTTTTCTACGCCGTATTAAAGTGTATTACAAATGGAATATATCAGTTTTTGTCCCATTTGAAAATCTCTATTCCTTTAAGAGATAGAGCCTAGATAAGTTAATCTGGGACAAATAACAAAAATAAAAAATAAACTGATATTTTCTTAATTATTTACGAACCGATTTATTTTTAAAAAATCTGTTAAATAGACGATAGAAGACCACATCCAAAACTATAAAAAAATGTACAGGGTGCTATTACAAAAATTAAAGTTAGGGGTTGTAACTAAGGGATGAATATTTAGGGGATGATTTTTTCTACTCCCTATTAAAGTGTATTACAAATAGAATATATTAGTTTTTGTCCCATTCGAAAATCTCTAGTCGTTTAAGAGATATAGCCTGGATAAGTTAGTCTGGGACACTCTGTATTTTGAAAAGGAAGCCACATCTCGATAAAAGGTGACTTATCAAAAAAAGACTGAGAGCCAAAAAAGTTTTAAAAACACTGTTTTTAACTAATGGTACCACAATAATAGTTTAATTGAAACGTACACAAACATTTGGGGGGTTTAAAGAACAAAACCCCCATAAAATTGTTATGTAAATATATTAAAAAAGAACCCGCATCTCGATAAAAACTGGTTTATCGAAAAAAACTAAGAGGTAAAAAAGTTTTAAAAATGTTGTATTTATTTTGCCACAATAATGAAATAATTGGAACTTACACAAAAGTTTTTGGGGGGGGGGGTTTAAAGGAACTAAACCCACATACAATTTTTATGGGGTGGACAAATTTCACTATAATTTTGTTTTAAGATGTTCTTCCCATAAGAATGATACATGTCTAGTTTCAATAAAAAAATCTCTAATAGTTTTCGATATATTGAAAAAAATTGATTTTCATTTTGTAACTTCAAAGTTCTGTAACTTTTTTAAGGTGCACATTTTTGTACTAAAGTAAGTTAGTTTCTGTCGAACTATTTTTTTACCCAGAATGTGTGGTATAATTTATGACCAATCTTTTCGGGACACCCTGTATATTGTATGTGTATATTACTGATATATTACTGATTTAGTGTATATTACTGATAATAATCATATTTTTTGTATATAGAACAAGATAAAAAAATGAAATTATTGCCGCTACCACTGATCTTTTTAAAACATCCAAAGAATTATAATTTGGATTTGGCTTAAGTCGTATTAAACAAACATCGCTCGTGAGAAGGGCACGTAATAACTGATAATTACAGGTATTATTAGCGTTTTTGCGATCGCCAAAATTCAAGGATGTGAACTAAATTTCTTTAATGTCAGGGTTTGGCAAACGTGTGAGTGTGAAGCGTGTGGGTCTATGCTTTAATTTAAATTGCGTTTTTGAAACTTCTAGAAGCCGTTATTTAAACAATAAATATTTTAGTTCGAATTGAGAAATATTGGGTGGTATTGATTATTCATGTGTTGCTCTCTCCCATTGTTACTAAGGCATTATCATAATTTATTGCTCGTTTGTCATAAACACATTTTTACGAATAATTAACATATGTTTTGCATTCGAATGACAAAATATTAGGGTGTTTAGGCAGTGGAATGTTTTTCATTATTTCGTTTTTATCTACGTTTGTTTGTTGCCAAGCGATGTTTGCTAAATTAAAAACATTCTTATACTTAAAATTAAAAAGTCAACCGACTTTTAAATTAGATACTATATACACAGTGATGAGCACGCTAATAACCAGCAAAATAACACAAAAGTTGGAAAACATAATACGTTGTGCGTTATGGAATTAAAATACATGAATTAAAGGTGGTAAAATATCGGTAGAAACATAATAATTGATGCGCTCAGAGTAACAGTGGGCTAACCCACAACTTAACCATTTTTACATTAATATACAGTAATATCTCGACTTACGCTACCCCAAATTGCGCACCAGGCGATTTTCAAATCTTGTCGATATGTTATTTGATATGCGGTTTTAAAATCTTGTCGATTCATTATAATTTAAGCCACACAATCGTTTAGTTATTTACGAGATAGAATTACCACCCACACACTATTGCTCATTAAATGTATTATACATGTTTGGACTATTCACACGGAATCAGCGATTTTATTTTGTATTAGGTCTTTCTTATCTACAGTTTTGTCTAATGGAGTGGGTGTTTGTTACTTTTATAAAGGGATTTTTTGTTTTATATCTAAAAATACTTGAAATAGTAATATATGTATTTTTACCGGTCATTATAAAATAGAGTCAAAATATAAAGTTAGTAATAAACAACAACAAAATCTGCATTATGTGTTTTTCTGGAGTCTCTAGATATGGGAAACATGGTAAAATGAGTGATTTTAATAATATAATACAAGATTTTTAAAGATCTATTGAACGAGAATTTTGGTGACATTTTTGGTCTATTGAAACAAACGGCCATAAATGATATGGACACAAATTTATACTTTTTTTAACAAATAAACGTAACATAGAATCACAAAGGAAATATAAATAGGGGTATTATGGGTATTAAGGGTTATTTTCACATCCATGAAAAAAATCTGCAAGGGGTAAAATTATCACAGAATTAAATGGCAATTCCATTTTTGCAAAGTGGCCTCAAAATTTTTATATTCAAATTTAACCTTCATTGAACTTCATTGAAGGTCCAGGATTACTTCCACAGTCCATTTCTTTACTTTTTCCCCAAAAACACAAAGAAATAATATAAACATTTCAGATTTACAAATATAGTACTCATATAAAAATACTCACTTAAAACAGACATCCGGTAATTTTTACCGGTTAAGATATTTGATGCGTGCTAGAAAAGAAAATATTGATAATACACACTACACGCTTTGACTAGCATTGTTATACAAACTGCCCTAGAGGTACAGAGTAGAGAGACACATGAACTTGTAAGTGGTGAGATTACCACGAAATCCACATTTTGGGAATGCCCGCCGGTAAAAAATACCGGATCTCTGTAGTTAAGGGTTAACAAGGGTTTACACAACCTACCTCTATATTTAGCTAAATGGGGCTACATAATTTGTAGCGCCATCCCATAAGCGCAATGAAAATACGGATGCAAAGAGTGCATTTATCTCAAAACTTCGTTTTTTGGGTTAGGCCGCTGTTGCTCTGAGCGCCTCAATTTACACTACATTACATTACCACTATTGATAGTTTCCACCTTTAGACGTTAGCTTAAGAGCTAGTTGACTTCAGTCATAATTCTGCCGTGCTAGGATCAAACGCAGTAACTAACATTTGACAAAATTGTGGCAAAATCGATTTCAAAATTGAATGCTAAAATTTTGACCCGTTAGGGATTTATGGACTACATAATAGTTTTTGTGCATGGATATATGTCTCAGTTTATTAAAAAAGCCATTAATTATATTTTTTCTACAACCGTGTTAAAATACAATTTTTAGCACTCCATACGAGCATTAAAAATGCTACTTTAAAGCACTAGTGCTTTAAAATATTTTTAAGGCACTGCAGTTCGTATTGACCGTATAGGCAATTTTGATGTAATGTCAAAAAAATATAAAAATGCGTGTTAAAAAGTACATTTTTAAGGCACTCATGTGAATTGCAGAACTCGCTATCTCTCATTCTGCAAACTTTCACATGCGTGCCTTAAACGTGTACTTTTAACACTTATATCATAAATAACTATTAAAACAAAGTTTTATAGAAAAAAAGGTAGAATACGCTAAAACGTTTAATCAAAATTTACTATAAAACTAAGCCTATTAGCGGTATGTGGTTTACAGTCGTGATTGATATGATTTTTTTTTGTAAGCATTTATTAACAATCCGAATTACATATTCTATGAATTAATTTGATAACAAGTACAATAACTTATATCAATGTAGCATTGTACACTAAAATAGCGTTATGAGGTACATCACCCAGCGGTTTCACCTCAGTTTCAGCGAAGGTCTATGGGTCATAATATTCGCAATCTTCTGTTGTTTAGTGGCTGCAGTAATGGTACTATTAATTGGTTGGGGTGGCCTTCCAACTTCTCGTGGTGTCTGTTGGCTCTTTCTTGAATTACTGTGCTGACTAACGGGATGTTTAGGTCTGTATGAAGGGTTTGGTTGGAAATGTACCACGGGGCATTTGCGATGGTGCGTAGAATTTTTGATTGAATTCTTTGGATATTTTTTGTGTTTGATTTGCTGGCACAACTCCATAGTTCTATACCGTACGTCCATATAGGTTTGATGACTGTTTTATAAATTAGCAGTTTGTTCTCAATTGAGAGTCGAGATTTTCTACCTATAAGCTAATTAATTTCTTTCACTCTCAATTTGTTTCTTCTTCTTTAAAATGTGTTGTTTCCAGTTGAATTTAGAATCAAGATGAAGCCCCAGGTATTTGACGATATTCTGTTGTGGTATGTTGACTTGATTAAGGCTAATGTTTGGGCATTGGTCTTTCCTTAGTGTGAAAGTTATATGTGTTGACTTAGTTTCATTAGCTTTTATCTTCCATTTCTTTAACCACTGTCCAATTTGGTCTAGGTGTTCTTGAAGTTTTAATACTGCAGCTCTTGGATCCTCTTCAGTTGCAAATATTGCTGTGTTATCAGCGAAAGTTCCAATGGTGGTTTGTGGAGAGGTTAGTAAATCGGATGTGTACAGTACATAAAGAAGTGAACCCAATATACTGCCTTGTGGGACTCCTGATTGAATTTTGTTACGGTTTGATAGTTCATCCTCCTCTTTAGTTTCAAATTCTCTGTGATTTAGATATGATTTTAATAAGTCAAAGTATTTGTTGGGTAGGGATTTTTTGATTTTATAAAGTAATCCTGGGTGCCATACCTTATCAAATGCTTGACTGATGTCTAGAAAGGCTGCTGTGCAATACTGTTTATTGTCCAAAGCTCTATTAATTACATTTGATATGCGATGGGATTGTTGCACTGTAGAATGACCTTGCCGGAATCCAAATTGGTGTTCCGGGATCCAGTTTTGGAATTCTAGGTCTCTCATAATTCTTTTAAGTAACAGCTTTTCAAGAAGTTTTGACATTATTGGCAGTAGACTTATTGGGCGGTATGATGAAACATCCGTTAAAGCTTTACCAAGTTTCGGTATCATAAGTACTTGGGCAATTTTTAGTGATATAGGCCAATAATTAAGTCTTAATATTGCATTTAATATGTACAATAACTTCATTATACCTTTTTTAGGAAGTTGTTTTAGCATTGTTGCTGTTATGAGATCAGTGCCTGGTGCCTTCGTTTCATTCAAATGATTAATTTCATCTTTGATCTCCTTTGGTGTAATTAAAGTTAGTCGCTCTCGTTGATTAATTGGTAAGGCTAGTTCCTGCTCTACTTCTTGTACTTGGTCATTGTCGTGTGGCTTGAAGACTTCAGTTAGATGTTCAGCAAATAAATCAGCTTTTTGTTTGTTGCTTTTTGCCCATGATCCTGGTGGTATTGAGTTTTTGCGAATTGGAGGTGAAGTGTTTATTGGTTTATTTTTGTTTTTGATTGGTTTCCAGATAGTTATCTTGACGCGAAAGGTTTGATACATAGTTTTCAAATGAGTTGTTTCTCATCTGTTCTAGATCTGTTTTTAAGTTTCTAGTTTTGTTATTATAAATTGTCCTGTATTTTTTTTTATTTTATTTCAAGACCCTTTTTATTTTAAGAGGAATGTTGGTTTAAAATTTTTTTTGTCCAGGTTGAGGGGTAGATTGTTTGGCAGCATTTTGAAGTAAGTTGATTAGATTACTAGTTTTTGTTTCTATTTGTTCGGGAGTTTGCAATCTCACTAATAGATTTACTTCCTGTTCTATGATTAGCCGGTATGTGTCCCAGTTTGTTTTGAAGCTATGCAGTCGAGGTGTTGGTTTTTTGATTATCACCGTTGTGCTAATTTTGGCAATTATGGGACTATGATCTGATGATAAATCAAAACTTGGTACTACATCTGTATATGATTGAGATATTCCGTTTGTAATAAAGAAATCCAATAGTTCTGGTGTTTTATTTGGATCGGTTGGCCAATATGTCGGTGATCCCGTCAATAGGAATGAGTAGCTTTTATCCTGGATAACTTTTGCTAGCTCTCTGCCTTTAGTGGTTGTTAGGCGTGAACCCCATAGCGTATGTTTACAGTTGTAATCTCCACCTGCTATAAATTTTGGCCCTAGAGTTTCGAAAAAGGGTAGAAGATCTTCTTTTGTAAGTCTATGCCTGGGAGGACAATAAATTGCTGTGACAGTAATATCATATGGAAGAGTTTGTATTTTTATTGATGTTGCTTGAATGTGATTTGTTTGTTATTTTAGCATTTCATAATGTTTTATAGTTTCTCTTATCAATATGGCTGAAGCTCCGTGGGCTGTACCATCTGGGTGATTTGTGTAATATAATTTATACTTAGGTATCTTGAAGTAAGTTCTGTCTGTAAAATGGGTTTAACTTACTAGTAGTAAGTCTATGAAATTTTGTTCCAGAAATAGTTTTATATCTTCTTTATGATTAGGAAGACCATTGGCATTCCATCGGGCAATTCTTATGAACTTAGGCATTATTAGTTTACTTTATTTACTAGCATGGAAATCATATTGAGCACGATACTGTTTTGTTGCATTAGCTGGTTAAATAAATTTTTAAACTCTTCTAGAAATTTGGTAAGTATACTCGCTGTATCTTCGTTGTTGTTCTGATTATTTGCTGCAGCTTGAGCGTAACTTTCATACTGATTCTGAATCCTGGGTTGTGTATGTATTTGATTTATTGCTGGTTTTAATACGTTTCCTCTGTTATGATACCTGTTATTAATATTAAACATTTTTTGGTAATGTTCACATCCTTTATAATTTGCGGAGTGATCCCCACCACATAATGCACATTTTGCTGGAGTTTCTCTAGTCTTCTTACAAGTTGTGGTATTGTTGGCTCCTCCGCATTTGACGCATACAAATGGTTTATTGCAATATGACTTGGAGTGACCGTATGATTGGCATCTCATGCATTGTATTATGCGATTTTTGGTTGTTCGGAGAGGTTCAATTTCAATAACTCTATTCTGTAAACCCCTTAAGTTATAAATATCTTTGTTATTTGCTGCCGGTTCGAGATCCACGAAGAACAAATTAAGTAGCTTTTTAGTAATTCTGTGTTGTGCATTTATTATATTTCGAACTTTATGACCCAGTTTTAGGAGTTCGTTTTTTATGTCCTCGGTATTAGTAGAGTGGTGAAGGTATTTTATTACAACCCTATAGGCTCGATCCTGTTTTAACTGATATGTGTGGTGATAAATGTTATGTTCATTAAAATATCTAACCATTTTTCTATATGTATCTGGCGTGCCACAACTTAATTTTACGACATTGTTAGTTAAACTTTTTGTATGATATTCTTCCCTTTCTGCTACATCCTTAATTTTTTGTACAATTTTTGAAGTTATACTTCTTTACCGGCGATAGAGGGTGAATTTTTATATGTTAAAACCTATCAGTCCGGCGCATGCGCATTATAACTTTGTTCTGATTGGATGTTCAAATGACATGTCAAAAATTATCCGAGATGGCAGCTGTAGGACAGCTGTAGTTTGGAGGTAAAGGTAAAGGTAAACAAATGTATAATATATTAGTTTTCTTGTTGTGAGGACAGAAACAAAAAAGTTTATAATATTGTAGTGACTTTTAAATAGTTTTTAAAAGCAACAGGTACGTAATAATTGTTAATGTATCATGGGTATAAACCTACCTATTTGATCTGCCAAAATACATAGTATGTAATACTTTTATTTATATAATTTGATTACCATCAAAATTTCTATCAATATTCACCTAATATATTGTTTTCTTACTCTATGTTTTGTTGTATTTTTTCAATTCTAAATCATTTCAATTCAAAATTAAAATAATTTGATCAATTTTCAAAATATCAAAATATCACAAGTTTAATCCGTTTAGTTAGTCGATCTTCGTAAATAATGACACATAGTGTCTGTGGCTAAGCGTTAAAGGCGAATGAATTCCAATACCAACCGCGCTTACAGCGCTGGTTCGAGTCCCAATAGAAACTTTCTTTTTTGTTTTTTTTAATACATTTTATGATTGTAAGTATATTTATTATATAATTGTATTTTCAGAAAATACGTATTTAGTTAAAATTTTTTCGACAATTAATGTTCAGGCATCATTTGTGGCTTGTTTAATGTGTTTGTGTGTGTTTTATTCTTTTATTATTTTAATTTTTGGCACTGTTCTAATAAAAATGTTTGAGAAGTAGTAAGTATAAATTAGTTTAATATTTAAACAAAATATGAATAAAAAGTATATTAATTTCGTTTAAATCATATAATAGAAGTATAACTTCTTACGTGCGTACAAAGTACACATACATTCTTTTTTGATAGTCTTGTACTCCGTGTATGAAAATTGGTGGATATGCTGTGTTGTTCTCCTTGGGAGGGATTACTTCATTTTCTAGCGCTTCAAATCTATTTTCTGTTACAATAATATTTGTACTGTTTGAATTGTCTGTTGTTTTTCTGATTTTCTTCTTTTTGTGCTTCTAATTTCTTGCCAATCGTTGCTGCTAGCTGGTTCGTTGTTTTCTTCCTCTTCCTCACTGGTGGATGGTAATCGTTGTAATTGAAAATTTGAAGCAGAACTATGATATGTGATCGGCACTAGTGGAATTTGTGTCTGTGGTAGTGGAGGGTGATATGAAATGAAAAGTGATATGAAAGTGTGATATGAAAATGAAGGTGTGATATGAAATGAAAAGCTTTTCTGTGTATTAAAGTTGATTAAATTGAAACAATTAAAGTAGTATTAAATGTTATTACTTTGTTCAGTCACAATGTGACAACAGCAAATTGGCAATATTTAGTTGTCGTTATTTCTGTTTTCTTTCAAGAGTCAATAAATACATATTGGTTTATTAATAATAATGTTCTATTTGTGAAAATATATAGACAACTAAATAGACAACCAAACATACCTTGTGTCTGGTACATATAAAAAACCTATTTAGTATTTCAATGGTATTACCTCATAATTAACATTTTTATAAAATCTTTTATAGTGCGTCTAATAATTTGGCCAAAATCTGTATACTATGAAAAAACAGAATCTGTTCAGATTGTTATCAAATGTTAAAAATATTATGATGTTAAGCGTTTTAAAGAATTCTTCAACTCATTTTAATCTTTTTTTTATAATTTAGCTTCATAATTTTACACAACACCATATTTTTCGGCCAACTTTTGTGAATACTTTTCACTTTCTCAGCTATTTAATTTTTATTTTGTTTCTTAGCGACAAAGGTTTCTTATTTTACGACATATTATTATAGAGCTTTAAGAACTTTATGATCGCCAACACCGACCCATCAACCCATCAACCGATATGCAGGTTACGTTTAATCTCATTTTAGATAAATACGATAAGTAATAAAATAGTAACAATAAAAACAAAACCTTTTGGAGGACTTTTATGTTTTTTAATAAAACTTTTTATACCAATATACAAAAGAAGTTTTTACTTCAGTATGGTTTTTTAATAAAATAGTATTGGGTATTTCGCAATATTTTATTCGGTAAAATACCATTAATTACAGTAATTAGGGCAAATTTTAACATTTTATTAGTTGTTATTGTACAAACTACTTATATGTTATGATTAAAATATGATCACATTGTCTTTCAAACCGAAAGATACCTAATTTGGGATATATAAAATTTTTAAAATATTCAAACTGCTCTACTAAAAAGTTGCTTAAAATGACATAGCGTAGTTTATTCCGAGGTCCAGAAATAGTATCAACAAAACTCTAATATAAAAACAAATTTAATCGAATTGATTCATACTTTTGAATACATCATTAATTATTTATGGACAAATTTTTGTATCATTAACCAGGTACCTCACGCATTCTTAGAAAATTTATAAAGGAATAAAACCAGCTTTTTTGTATAAAACTTAGGTAAAGGATTATTTTCTTGCTAGGAATGCAAAAACTTAATAAACAATTAATAATTATTATTTTCTGTTCAAACAAAATCACTTTTTAACTCGTCAAAACACACTAAACCACAATTCTGCAAAAATATTTTTTAAACAACAGGATAATATAACCATAACCATGTAAAGTTAGGCCGAATTTACTTTGTAATACTAAGGCTATTTGGCGGTTTCTAACTGTAAGCGTGGCATTCTGGAAAGTATATTAGCGGTAAGTGCAATATGCTAAGGTATATGGGCGGCAACTGTAGCAGATACCGTCAAAACGCCATAGTATTTAACATTTGCCGCCAAATGGCTTAGTATTTTAATTGAAAAGTGTAGATACCGCTAACAAAATTGCAATTTTATTTAAAATATAATGATTCTACAACTCCAAAGACTTTGTAAATATATTCTAAATACTCTGTTCTACCTAGAAATACAAAAATCTCGTTTTCGATAAAAAATCAGTTACGTCCTTTGGGCTTAGCACGGCAAAATTGTACGTATATCGTTCTTCCTAACCTAGATTTATTAGGTTATGTATTTTTTCTTCTTCTTCTTTGGTTTACTGGCCTCCACCTACTTGGGCATTTGGCCAGTTCATCGTCTCGGGATAAACGAAAAATACCTTATTGACCTACAATTTAGTAATAATTTAGTAGGCATAGCCGTAAATTATGTTCCTTTTTTTGTAGTGAACTGAGGAGTATTTTGAAATTAAAAGCTAAACGATTCAACAAACCAAAGAAGTAGATGATGAATGGAAACTAATACAAAGAACCGTCATAGAAGCGGCAGAAGAGAGAACTCTGGTTTGATGCAAAACAATTCTAGCATAGAGAAGCAACACAAAAATGATTAATATTATAAACAACACAGAACAAAGTAAAGAGCATTATAAAATCAACAGGAGAGAAATTAAATGATTATGCAGGTAAAAAAGAAAATTACTGAAGAAACGATTAGAAATAATCGTAGCTCGGAAGGATAAAACACTATGTTAATTTTTTCCAATTATGACATTTTTACATACTGATAATCAACCTTTATCATTTTATTTAGAGGAATAAAGCACTAGGTCCTAAACCATTTGCTAGTGGAGATAGTGACCATTAAAAGAACACCAAGCACATTTGTCTCCATTGTTGAAAAAAGTTTAAAACTGTTCTCTTGTAAAGTTATGGAAATCGATATAGTCTTGTATCCCTCTGAGATACAGTAATAGAAAACAACAATGTCCAAAATGAAGTTAGAAATTTTTATCAAGGAGTAAAACATACACGAGTGAAACAAAATAAATGCAGAATGTTTTGCAAAAATGAAAATTAGTATAGATTTCTCATATTTTTTATCATTTTTTTATAAGTTTCTTAGCCCAGTCAGGATAGCATTTGACCTTGCATGCCGAGGTGCTCCAAATTTTATTTTTCTAATCTTTAGGGGGGAACTCCGACGTTGCGTTAGCCGCCATCTTGATTTTAACCGAGAACCGCCTTTGCTCAATATCTCCGCCATTTTCAAGTTTTAGACAAAAAGTGTAAGAACTAAAATTGTTGAAAATGCAATTTTTTATAATTTCGCTTATTACAATTTTTTGTGCGGTCGATCTATTCCAATTTATGGGGGAAAATAGTGACAGTTAGAGCATAATTATTGAATTATCTTGTTTATTATTAGTTTTACGAGAAAAATGTAACTATATAAAAATGAAGAAAATTTAATTGTATACAATTTTGATCTCTTTAATTTTTTTGCTAAAATCAATTTTTAAGGTAGTACGTATGCGGTAAAGGCGCTAGCGTAAGACTTGATTGGTTTTATAATTGTTTTTGTTCAATATCTCCGCCATTTTCAACTTTTCGACAAAAAGTGTAAGGCCTGAAATTGTTGCAATTGCGATTTAATACAATTTTTCGAGTGAACCAGCGGCGTATCTACAAGGGGGAATAGGAAAATTCCCACCATCTGGGCCCAAAATAAAAAAAAATTGAAACAAAAATATAAATATTATTTAACATGAAACTTAAAATATCGACAGACAAATTCAACCAATAAAACCCGCTAGTTATTAAAATTAAGTGAACTTAATGCGTATAAGTTATTATCTATGTCTTTTATGTAGTTTGGTTGATGTTCCATTGGAAGTTTCAAAAATTGTATAAAATATACTTCTCTTTATTTTCTTTTGTGTACGATTATGTCGTAAAGTTAATAATAAATGAGACAATTCGATAATTATGCTTCCCTTCCGCTTTCATTATTTTCCTTCTTAACTCGGAAAATATTATTCGCATAAAAAAATTGTGCAAAAGAAATTGTAGGAAATTGTATTTCCAATAATAGTACGTTATTTAACAGTACAATATTGCAAAACCTCTATATTTGAAAGAACTGCTTGGATTGTTACGGTTTATGACTGGTCAAAAAATCGGGTATTCCAAATACCGATTTTAGGTTTTTTGAATCAATATTCAATACCCAATAAGTGACAACGTCACATTTACATTGCACTTTAGTTTGTGGTACTCCATAATGTCTATTTTCAATATAAGATGTCACAGTTTTCGATATATTAGAAAAAATCAATTTTCATTTGGTAATTTCAAAAAACTGTAACTTCTTAAAGTGCACATTTGTACTAAGGTAAATTAGGTTAAATCGATCTATTTTTGGTCCCAGAATATGTGATTTAATTTATGACCTACCTTTTTGTTACACCCTTTATAATAATAAACTAACCCAATGAAAGTTTCGGGTCCAAAGAATAACAAATAATTGAAAAATACAAAAGTAGTAAAATTAGGCACTTATTTATAAGAATATAAACGTTATAAATATGAAGTAAATAAGACTATAACATGTACATATACATTTATATAAATTCTTCTTCTTGCCGTACCGTCTCCTATCGGAGGTTGGCTACCATCACAGCAATCTTAACTTTGTTGGCTGCAGCTCTGAACAACTGTATTGAACTGCACCCATACCACTCCCTTAAATTTCGCAACCAGGAAATCCTCCTACGTCCCACATTTCTCTTTCCCGAGATTTTTCCTTGGATTATGAGTCTAAGCAGAGAGTACTTTTCTCCTCTCATTATGTGGCCTATATGAATTATACAAACAAAAATGTAACATCAAAAATAGTAGGTAAAACTAGTAAAAACAAATAATGAATCATTATTAAAATTTTGAACTGGATGTGTTATTGTCCTATGTTTTGCAAATTTGTTTTATATCCGAAAAAAATGACATTATATAAAAGATACTCAAAACTATTTTTTTTTTCATTTTTTTAAGTGATTCCACTGGCTTGTTTGTATAGGTATAGCATGTACTATAAATAATACAACTATGACTGCATCTGCACATTCTGCACAGCACGCAGGTGATTGATATTGATACTAATATCTTTTAATATCTGTTTTTAATAGTATCCCCAATTCAGCAAACATGACCTGCTTATTCTCAAGTTCATCAAAATAGCCAGTGCAGCTTATCACATTTCTTAATATTTTATTTCAGTGAGCGTGAGAGTCATTAAAGAATATAAACATTAAACAAATTAAGAACTATTGATAAATTTAAACAAACAGTATTTTTTCTCGGAATTCATTATTTTTTTATTATCCGGTAACTATTCAGGTTTTATTATCTAAGGTAATTTATTCGGTTTTTCACCGGTTATTACATTAAAAAGAGTAAACCGGTTATAACGGTGACAAAAAACAACCGGCAAAACCGGTTATTGCAAAGTAAAAAAACCGGTTTTAGGTTATAACCGGTAGGTTTTTCCCATCCCTACTAACAAGTCAAAGAAAAAAAGTGATACTGTGCCGATGTATGCTTTTGCCCTGGGGGTGAGTTTCACTCCTTCTCGTAACTTTTGTTCCATAGAGTTTTTTCACTAAGTCAATACTTATCGAGTTATTGGCGAGTGAAAATGTTAATTTTTCAACAAAATAACTACGTTTTTAGACGGTTTTTCGTAAATAATTTAAAAAGTAAGTATGGTCTCGAAAAAAATATTCTTAGCAAAAATATAGCCTGTAAAAAAGTGAAAAAAATGGAGTATGTATTAGATACTTAGACCTAGTAGAAGCAGAGTTATAGCTAACGAAAATAGGATCATATTCGTCAAATCAAAATCGAATATTTTAACGTGAAATATCCAAAAAATGAAGCACATTTTGTGGAAAACCCATAACAACTCTTTTAAAGTGTTTAAAAATAAAAAAAATTTAAACTGTTTTAAAATTTGTTTTCAAAAAAAATTTCTAGCATCAAAAGTAAACAAGTTACGCTCAAAAAAAAGTTGGTTCTTTTTTATTTGGTAAAAAAATCGGGAAAATCACCCCCTAATTAGCATCTCAAATGAACTTATTCGTTACCTTTTTACAAGTTGCTTTACTGGTGTATGTATTGTTTATATGATCTGTAAGTTTCCGCGGTTCAAAGTTCTTATTTTTGAAAGGGCTCGGGTTGAAATGGCTTGAACGAGTCACTAATCACGAGTGTATGCAAATTTTGAAACACCAAATCTTAACCAATCTTTGTTTTACAGAAAAACAAAAAAATAAAAGATATTCAGAAGATCAAAGCCGACTTTTTTTATTGTCTGAGATTTGTGCTACCTCTAATATTTTTTAAGTTATTTTGAAAAAAAAAAGCATCTTTTACAAAATTAAAATTTTAAAAAATAATAATTTAAAACCATTTTTTTTTCAAAAATAAGCACGTTGAATTGATGAAACTTACACATCATAAATATATAAACACAACATAAATGAAGTAACTTGTGAAGCGGTAACGATTAATTTTAATTTTGCTAATTAGGAGGTGATTTTACTGATTTTTTGCCACAACAAAAGGGATCAACTGTATTTTGAGCGTAACTTGCTTATATTTGATGCTAAAATCTTTTTTTATAAAAACAGAAATAAAGCTTTTTGAACTCTTAAAAAGTTATAATGAGTTTGAACTGTTTCAACAATTTTAGTTCTCATATTTTTTGTCGAAAAGTTGGAAATAGCGTAGATATTGAGCAAAAGCGGTTTTCGTTTAAAATTAAGATAGCGGCCAACGCAACGGCGGAATTTAGTCCAGATTTTAAATTTACACTACTATTGAACCCTTTTAAAGATTAGAAAAATAAAATTTTGGGCAGCTCGGCATGCAAGGTTTGGCCTGTTACTCGTCTAACCCGACTGGACTGACTATCTTTGCTTAGTCGATCTGAATAATTAATTAGTCAAAAATTAAATCACGTTAAGTTTTATTATGGTGACACTACAATATATGATAGGGTAGGATTAACCCTTATATAAATTAATTGCAGTGGGTGTTGATATTGCGTGGTGGATTTAATATAATAAGTATTACGTAACGGATAGGTATCTGCCTGGTATACATTTATTTGGCTTCCTAATCTGTTTCCATATATTCCGGAAACTATCTAATCCAGTTAGTTGTTGACATGCAGTGACTTCTTGCATCATATTAATGGTGCCATGTTAATTCTAGTTTTATTTTACTAGTTCATGACTATTTTTTGGACATTCGATTTCCTCCGAAAATTTTATTTTTCTACTATAAATTTAAATCCTCTAAATCCCAATTAATAATATGTCCAAATAATTACACTTTTATAAAGAAAGAACTTTTTATAATACCACGTTTTTATTATTACCAGAAAACGGTAGTTCTCGCCAGTGGCGCACACCTACACCCCCTACACGCGACACTATATATACACGAAATTTTCGATTTTCTAAATCTGACTGAATTGAAAATTGGGCCAACTCCCATCTTAAAGTTCAGGAAAAGACTCACCCATTCATATGTCAACAATCCATTTTGGTCAAAGGGTGTGGATTTTACGGCCCTTCCTATTTAGGGTATGTTTTTCGTTCTCGTCCCCAAAACTCCCAAAAACTTCGAAAATATAACTCCGACCTTTGCGGCTTTTAATAGAAGCGATCATTACCTTTCCAACTCATGTCTAATTTTGACAATCGGTTATACCGTTCAAAAGTTACCGAGCTCAGAAATATGAGTCAATTTTTATTTAAAAAAGGGAAAATGTTTGTGGATATGTATGTATGTGTGTTTAAAAGTTAAACCGATTTGAATTTTTTTTCTGTGTTTCAAGAGGGGGTCTGGGCTGATTCAGAACCGGTGTAATTTGTGACTTTTGACCACCCATAAGCCAGCTAGAGGACTTGGTAGGTAAAAAACGGCATATTTTTTGAGGGTATATATCTTCGGATCAAGAAGAGATAAAAGAACCGCAAATACACCAAATCAATAATGTTGAGTTAAGATTTAAAATGGTGTCGAAGCCGTCAGGATCAGACATATCTTGTTTCGAAACAAACAAAGGAGTGAGGCAGGGTGATAGTTTGTCCACAACATTATTCAACATGGCAATAGAATATATTACCAGAAAAATGAACAAAGGAACACTCAGAAATAGAGGAGGTCAAATTGTAGCATATGCCGATGACGTCGTGATAATGGCAAAGAGAAGAGATATATTAACGCAAATGGTAGAGGAACTCATTCAAGAAGGAAAAACAGTGGGTTTGAGTATTAACGAAAACAAAACAAAAATGTTAAGATTAGGAAAAAAACCTACCAATAGTGAGGTCAAAGTGGGAAGATACAAATTTGAAGAAGTAAGTAAATATAAGTATCTAGGAGTCATGCTGTCAAATGATGGAACAAGAGAAAACGAAATAAAAGAGAAATCATTGGCAATAAATAGAGCATTCCAAGCCAACAAAAAAATGATAAAAAGCAAGATATTAACAAAAACAACAAAATTAAGGCTCTATGAAACATTAATTAGACCGACATTAATGTATGGAGCGGAAGTGATGACAATGACCAAGACAGACGAAGAAAATTTGAGAAGAACTGAGAGAAAAATAATTCGGGCAATATTAGGACCAATAAAAACAGCAGAAGGTGAATACAGGAGTCGAAGAAATAATGAAATAAATGAGGAATTGAAGGGGCAAGATATAGTCAGGAGAATAAAGAGACAAAGATTGAGATGGCTTGGGCATGTATGGAGAGCAGGAGAAGAGGCGATAGTAAACATAGTAACAAAGTGGTCTCCGGCCGGTAGGAGACGAAGAGGAAGACCGAGGTCCAAATGGCTGGAAGAGGTGAAGCGAGATCTAGAGGACATGGGAATTAGAAATGCAGAAGAAAGAGCAAGAGACAGAAGGAGCTGGAACCGGATATGTAATGCAGTCTAAGAAAAGAAGAATGGAGGACTGATCCACCTCGAAAATATGGATCTAGAGAGCCTGTGAAGGCGGCGCTACCCCCACGGGGGTGTTTTAGCCACTATATATATATATATATATATATATATATATATATATATATATATATATATATATATATATATATATATATATATATATATATATATATATATATATATATATTACTCCCAGCGTATGAAGTGAGCCACATATCAAAAGAAACTGCGGTTGAAGTGAGGTCCTGTACAAAGTGAGGTCCAGTATACGGACCTCACTTAGTCAATCAATGTAAGACTTTTTCGTAGACATGTACTGATAGCAAACACTGTTTTTTTACAAAAAAAAGTGGGACCTCACTTTGTATGGTCCACATCAATTTTTAGTTCAGAGATTTTCCGCATAGAGGCGCTGACTTTGGCGTATATTTTCTAACCATGTATATTCTATGCCCTGTTGAATAACTTACGATACACATAGTGAGGACCATACAACTGGCAACATCTGTTCAACCAATCTTTAAAACAGTGGATCGTCAATCGTCGCATAAATTCAAACAGTACAAAAATGTTTAATACTTTAATCCTTTTTGAGAGCGTAGGCGCAAAATTTCGGTCGAGTTCTTTTTAAACGCATTTATTTTTTTCGAATCCTGAGATAACTAATAGGTATTTTTAAAATATTTAAACGCAAAATAGAAGACTACATTATTCCCGAGGGCAGAAAGTCCCTTATAATGAACAAAAAGTTTCTTTTGTAATATATATTTAAAATTAAAAATCAGACTATTTTTTTTTCACCCCTGTGACTTATTAAAATAAATATTATAGAAGTTCTCAAGGACTTTCGACCATGGATAATACAGTAGTATTTCTTTCTGCGTTTAAATTTTTTAAAAATACTTAAGGTTTTCTCAGTATTCGAAAAAAATGAACGCATTTAAAAATAATTCGAGCGAAATTTTTGCGCATATGCTCTCAGAAAGGCTTAAAATACTATAAATTTTTGTAATCAGTATTTCAATAGTTATTTATGATATAAGTGTTAAAAGTACACGTTTAAGGCACGCATGTGAAAGTTTGCAGAATGAGCGACAGCGAGTTCTGCAATTCACATGAGTGCCTTAAAAATGCACTTTTTAACACGCATATCATGCAATATTTTTTCTACAAACGTAATTACAGGACAATATCTACAAAAACTTTTACTTGAACTTGACTGACATTCCATTTTTATATTTTTTTGACATTACATCAAAATTGCCTATACGATCAATACGAATTGCAGTGCCATAAAAATTTTAAAGCACTAGTGCCTTAAAGCAGCGCCGGATAAAGGGGCGGGCGAGCCGGGCGACCGCCCGGGGCGCCAGAATTTGGGGGCGCCAAATTTTGAGAGACGCTGATATATAAATATAATATTTACCCCCCTCCGTGGCTCAGTGGTAAGAGCGCCTGCCTTTGGATCGAAAAAATCCGAAAGGTTGTGGGTTCGAATCTCACCAGGGTCGGAAATTTTTCATTTATTATAAATTAATAAATGAATATAGTTTCTGTCCTCGTGGGATCGGTTCTCACCGGAGGGACCGCAGACGTTCGGATACAATTAGCGTCTCTTTGCAAAGACAATGACGTCGACATTGCAAAGTAACAAGCCACTTACTCAACACCCACACTACTTACACATGACACTAGGTACCTAACTGTTCAAAATTACCGTACCTACCATGCCAATGGCCATTAGTTGTCGAGGCATTAGCTAAACAAAAAAAAAATATAATATTTTTTACATTCACTATTTTTTTGGACTTTATAGATTATCTTTGGGCTAAGATTACTCCTAAGACAATTAATATTAAATAATTGTAACAATAAGAAAATTATTTCTAGCTCACAAAAATTCTCTAATAAAAATAATGCAACCTAAAAACTGTTATGGCTTTTAAAGGTCATTTTTGTCAGGTAATACCTATCACTTTTATGGTATTACAATGTTATACATACATACTTAAAATACACGAAGATCAGATTTACGAAGTATCAACAAATTTATGAATAGTCAGTGATATTATTATACTGCTACTTGTCATTATAGCCTCAATGGTTAGATAGTTTTGTCTTCCTGTTCTGTAAACTTTGCTTTATCAACATTGTCGTGTGTCCGTGGGTGTGTAATTTGAAATAAAAAAAAACAAACCAGGTATATCTATATGAATTAGAATTGACAAGTTCTTTTTCATAATATGAATATATAGAAATTTATTTCGAATACTTTGTACGCGTTAAGATGTTTCACTTTTTGCATAAAAACGGCACGAACGACGTATGAAAAAAAGGAATAATAGATTTTTGTATATATCATAAATTGAACGAGTAATTCCAAAATGATTTGTTATTTGAAATATCTCAGTGGCGTACTATGTTTTTCTTTAAAAAAATTCACAACATTTCAACAGTAGATATAATATTATTAATTTTATGTCAAAAAATGCGCAATAATTACCTCTTAAAACACATCAAATTTCATTTGCATATCTGAACCGGTTTTAGAACAATAAAGAAATCGTCAGTTTGTAAGAAAAATGTCAACACCCCATATCTCGGAAACGAAGTATTTGCTGACATACGCTTATAGAGCAAACTGTCATTATTTTTTCATATAGAATTACCCTTTAAAGTTTGTTGCATTTATTTAGAAACATCCTGTTTTTTCTTGACCACCCTGGATTTCCATAGTTTTTCCTGTATTATTTCACTTGACCGTTATTTTCAGTTCTTTCTGTTTTTCCAGTCCTGCAGGTTTCTTTTCTAATATTGCTTCGTCCATTTTATCTCTAAAAGATTTTCGGGGTCTGTCTCTCTTCCTTCTTCCTATCGGGCTCCAATCTGTTATTCTGTTTATCAACGATTTTGGTCTGCTCTTCTGCCATGTCCGTACCAGGTTAATCTCTTTTGTTCTATGTTGTCTATTATCCCTTGAATTCATTACCATTATTTTCTTAATCTCTATGTTATTTATTCTATCCCTTCTACAGCTTCTACTTAGGTATTCGATCTCTGTTGCTCTTATTTTGCATTTGGTTTTCGTATTTTTTATTCAATTTTCACACCCATTATTCAGAATACTTTTTGTCATGGTGTTATATTATATTCTTCTTTTTGTTTTTATACTGATGTTCTTATCCCACAGTACCGGGTTTAATTTTAGTATGCAGCATATTGTTTGTCCTAGTAACTCGATACCTAAAACCATAGCTTGGTTCTATAGGTATCGAGTCATAGAGATAATAAAAAGCTCATGAGATAATAAAAAAAAATAATGAATGATTTTATTTGAATTTGCATAGATGATTGCAAGGCCAAGGATATCACAACGGCTCTAAAAGGAAGAGAAAAAATAAAGATGTACAAGCTCGCGTTTGCAAAGAATATCCGCATGTTATTTTATGCTAAGTGGATGCCACTCCCTCAATTTAGTTATTGGGGATGCAGCTATATCTTGCGCACAATCAACATGTTTTTTGGTCTTGTAGAAGATTTATACACACTAAATGATAGAAATGAGTCAGATTAAATAAATTATTAGACGAATCTTTTACTAAGCAACAACATTTTTGTTTAATTTAGTAGTATTTTGACAACGACACCCGATTTGGGCGTCGAAACGATAATAAAATTATTTTTTTCAATTTAATTGTGGCTTATTTTCCATCTAAATAGTTATTTATACACATTTTTTACTGGTTGTTGATAATGTGCATTTATCTTTTACCTCGCTTCTTCGTCGCTTGAACTTAAAATGTGCTCGCTATGCTATGCCCTATGTTGGATAAGTTGTAAGTAATAACTATCCTACTATTTTTTAAATAAATATATTTTTACATAGTTCTTTATGGTAAAATTTTGATTTTTTCCTATTTTTTTTATATTTGCAGTAAATTTGTATATTCTTATATGAAGGGGCGCCAAATTTTATTTTGCCAGGGGCGCTCAGAACCCTAAAACCGGCCCTGCCTTAAAGTAGCATTTTTAACGCACGTATGGAGTTCTAAAAATTGCATTTTTAACACGGTTGTAGAAAAAAGCCTTTAAATGAGGTGTCACATGATGTACTTACTTTCCTATTTAAAAAAATCAAAGTTGTGCCTGTCACCTGAAGAAGAGGGATCGCGTAAAGTTCGAAACATTTACGCTATAATATACTATGATTATTTTAAAAATCGACCTATCCGAGCGTTTTTCTTATGTGCTAAAAATAAATAAGTTAATAAGGGGGGTAAAACTTATTCCAGCGAACTGTATTTGTAACAACCAAGGTAGGGATGGCGGTTGTTGAACAAAAAACCGGTTTTCGGTTATACCGGTTTTTTACTTACGGTTTAACCTGGCGGTTATAACTGGTCAAAAAAAGCGGTTGTTCCAAAAACCATTTTTCGGTTTTTTTAATCAAAAGCAAATACTCGATAGGTTATAATGTTAATATAATGTTATGTGTTACATAATATTGTGTTTTCAATTTTATCAATCAAAGGCAAAATAAAAATTAAATTAATTTTTTTTTAATAACGCGGGCACATAAATTTGATACACCCTGTATATTGATCTGTAAATATTTATTAGAATTTAGTTTGGATGTAAGTGGATTTCTTTTTTTAATGAGCTTTCCGATGAACCATTAAAGACTTTTGTGAATAATTAAAGTGAAAATAACGATGTATTTTGATTTAAAATGGAAAAAGATTGTTTAGGGTAGAGGTAATTATCAATTTCTAGAAAAGTGGTTTTAGGAGAAAGTTTGGAATTTTAGTATCTTTGTTTCAACACGAGTAAATGTTGTATAGTTCTCAGAAGGTAATTAGGATGGTCGGAATGGTTTTGAGGGTGACTGTTTTGTTTGTCGAATGGAAAAGTCGATGTTTCAGATTCTTGGCAACGTGGAAGGTGAAAAGTAGTTTGAATGATTAAGAGAGTTTGAAGGGGAAGTCATTATGTTTTTGGCATCGCTGAGGACCGGTTCGACGTTTTAGTGGATAGATAGTTAGCAGATACCAGTGGCTGTTTGATAGTGGAGAATAGTGTTGAAAAGTGGAACGAGAGACAGATCAAATTGAGACGAAATACCTCTTTGATTCTGTATTATTGTGAGAAGGAGAGCAGAGAATTTTTGGAGTTTTGTTTGAATCGAGTACGTGTCAAAAGAGGCCCGGCTTGTTGGAGAATTGGTGCTGGTATGCTGATAGTTTTGAAGCTGGAGAACGGAGAGGGCTTTGATGAGTAGCCTTTAACATAGTCAACGAGGGAGAGCTGTTTTGGGTCACGAGAAGACATCAGAGTGAGTGAAGCAAAAGGTCAGTCAACTTATGTGAAAGATATTTTTATGTTCGGAAACTAAAATTTTGAGTAAAAGGCATATGAATTAAAATTCCAATATTTCTAAAAGTAAATAGGAAGTATAGCTAATCTTGCGAATACATAAATTTGTTTTGTTTAGTTTGTTTTACCAAAGTCATCGGGAACAAACCGATAAATTGTTTTTTTTAACTATAATAAATTTAAGTGGTAAAGATTTCATTCAGACATCTGTGTCCACAGGTTTTAGATTTGATAGAGTTTAGAGTATTGATTTTGACAAATAAAAGACAATTCTGTATGTTTATTTTAATATTTTGCTTTATTTCTTTTCCCTATTTTATCCCGATTAGGATCAACTAAGAGATACTGAACCCACGAGAGAAGATAAGTATAACGTGAGATAATTTAGATTTTTTTTAGAGTATAAAAAGGCACCCTGAGATTTTTTATTCATTTTTATGTATGATTTGCGACAACTAAATAATTAATCAGATAAATAATAATTAATATATAATTAATAAAAAGCAGATCATAACAATACATTTATATTGCAATTCAGTTTGCTCAATTTTCCTCCCGAAAAATTCCCCAACCAATTCAACCTATAAAAATTTTCCCATGTGCTTTCAAATTACCCTAAAAATGGGCGAAAGTACCCCAATCTGGCATCTCTGATTCGTCGCTCGTTGTAGACGGCGTCGGTGTATATTGCGTTGTCAATTGGGATATTCCCAAAACTCCCAAAAGTGATGATCCTACCGATCTACCGACATGTCCCTAGGATCTATCGAGTTTAAAAAAATATTCAAATGACATATTTTACTTAAGAGGAAACAGTAGCGATCAACAGGTAGCGAAAACGCGTTCCAAGATTGCGGCTGTAATTTTGAATATTTTTTCGAGATATGTGGCACACGTATTCGTAATATAATAAAGAATGGCGGTACAGAGCCCAATTTAAAAAATATATTAATATGTGGAAATTACTCTGTAATTAAATACAATATTAAAAAAACGAGCCTGTACCGCCACTAAGAAGAACAAAAAAATACATTTTCTTCAAATAAACTTTTTTATCCGATGCCTAGATTTTGTGTCATTTTGGAACTACTAAAATTTTTTATTTCATTAGTAGTTCCAAAATGACACAAAATCTAGGCATCTGATAAAAAAGTTTATTTGAAGAAAGTGTATTTTTTTGTTCTTCTTAATGGCGGTACAGACTCGTTTTTTTAATATTGTATTTATTTACAGAGTAATTTCCACATATTAATATATTTTTCAAATTGGGCTCTGTACCGCCATTCTTTATTATATTACAAATACGTGTGCCAAATATCTCGAAAAAATATTCAAAATTACAGCCTCAATCTTGGAACGCGTTTTGGCTACCTGTTGATCGCTACTGTATCACCTTAAAAATAAATTCGATAAACCAATTCATCATTTATTGCCATCAAAAAATTTCAGTAGGTAGTATTTTTTAACACATTTGTATAATACCTTTCATTTCCTAAGAATTATGTATTATTTAAAAATTACATAATGGAGATTCCTAATCGTATTTCGGTATTCACATTTCATACAAGAGTCTCAAAGTACTCAAGTATAAACAATTTTTAGATGATTTTGGGAATATCGATTTCAAGCAGATCACTTACCTTTTTATGTAAATATTCATGTGTTTCATAAAAGCTGATGTGACATTTTCGTCCAGTTCTTTATTAGTAAATAAAAGTTGAATTATGGTTGTTTGGGTTAATAATTACTTCGCATATTATTTATAATACATCTATAGTAGGGGAGCAAAGTATGCTAAATGTGCAGTCACTCGAGCGCTTTGGGGACCTATTGGGTTGTGATTATTAGGTTCTAAAACCAAAAAAGTTAAGTAAAATTTTCCATTTTAGTGGGGACTTTCCATATTTTAATTTAATTTTCCATTTCCAACACCCGTTTTCTCCGATTATAGCGCCACCTATCCGTAATTAGAAAAAACGTTTCGAATAAAAGTTGCTTATTTTTACGCAAAGAATCCAAATCTGAAATAAAAAAAAGGAGTTCCTATTTAAGATTTTAAAGTAACCCCCCCCCCACCTCCGTGGGGTCGTGTTTGGTACCATTCGATAGATTTCAGAAAAAATATTCAGAAATTGTAGTGTATTACCTATAAGAAGTTACCGTTAAGCCGGGTCCAGACTATGTAACAAAACATGTTAAATAACAAAGTTTTGTAACTTGTTACAAAATTTTAAATAAACAAGTTTTAAAACACAGTGTTGTATAACATTTTTCTGGTTATATAGCATGTTTTATGTTATCCAACAGATGTCGGTAAACATCAAAGAAAGTTATAAAACCGCACCGCGACTGATCTACACCTAAAAACATGTTATTGAAACATTTCTCTGGCATAGTACCTACGCGAGCAGCAACCGTTGGAGTCATATCGTCTTGTTCATTCTGGAGTGATTGTGCTAGATTTTTCTTTGCTCTGTTCACGTAGGGTTATTTACGCGATGAAATTGTCGAAAGAACTGACTACTCATTTAATTGAGCTATTTCGTAAGTAACGAGTATTATGGGATTGCTATGGGATGAGCTACATTTATTGATTTAAAAAACAAATAAAAAACACGATGAATAGACTGAAATAGAAGTGAAAATAGATACAGAAACTGTAGTTAAAACTAATGCAATGCACGTACGCCTATAACTCAAGCCAACAAAAGAAAAGCAGTACGCGGAACCTTAACAGCAAATCGGTGCAAATCAACTCTAAATTTGACATAAATACTATTATCTACAGAGCAGAGTGTTCAGACATAAAACCTGTAACATTCACTTCATTCGCTACACAGATGCAGACTGCTTCATCAGCTACTCAAACAGGCACTCAATCATACAATATATCTGAGCCTTTCTATTCCGTCCACTACACCTACATCCGCTACTTCTCCAGCTACACCAATTCAAACAGACAGTGACACTCAATCATGAACAGGTGAAGACGATAATACTGAGGAATTAAATTCTACAGAAATGTTATACTTCCTCTCTGAAACAATGAGTAAAAAGTTTAAAAAATATGAGGCGTTCTTTGCAAAAACCCCATATGTCACTTTTTACAACATCGGAGATATTTAAAAAAAAAGTTATTTAATTGAACCCTATTAAGTTTACGGAAATTCTCAAATTAGTGATTTATTATTTTGATGATTACACACAGTTTACAATATAAATAACATTATTTTTTCCTTTTGTTTATTTATGAAGGACATTTATTCATTTGGCATATGGGGTTTTTGCAGGAATTTTTCATTAATTTATAGGAAAAACGATATTTATAGTAATAAACCAAAATAAAAAATGAATACTTATAATATCACGCAACACAACTATTCGAAGGATATTTAACCTATAAAAACCTACTGACAGCCCACGGTTCTGACAGCCAAGCGATAAAGTTTCCCGCAAAAACACCAATAACAACTATGGTTTTGAAGGGAATTGCGCTTGACATATGGGGTTTAGGCGGAATCGCCTATATTTTTGTCGCTTATATTTTGAACTACTGTAATTTTAATGCAAGTTTCTTACGCAAGGAACATAAGGTAATTAGTCCTTCAATCCATAGAAGCCATAAGTCCATTTCCGAAAAAAAAGGACAACTGGGGTTTTTGCAAAGAACGCCTCATATACTTTGCTAATAATATAACTGTTAATCTTTCTCTTACTGGAATTGCATCTCGAAATGTCTTTCCTGCCTATTTTATGGCCGATTTCATTTATAAGAAATTCAAAATCAGAACTTTCTATTCTTAAGAAGTTTTTAAAACTGCCATCACATTTAATGTCTCCTGTCGATGGGTCTATATGTTATCTCTTTCCAGATCAGCTAAAAGAGCTGTACCACTACCTATATTTTGCTCGAGCTGCTAATGAAGGACACATCCAAAATATTAATTTAACACGCCGGTGTCGCCTCCACAATATTACACAAGCTGCTGTTGCTATGAAGAGATCCTCCATACTTATATGACGCAATTTTATATACTACCTAACCCACCAGCTATCCATCTAAAATGCTGCAAACTTTATGCTCATGTTGTTGTTTTGTTTTTTGTTATATAGTCTGGATACTCATGCTATTAAAAAGTTACATAACAAAGTTGTACAACAAATTTGTTGTACAACTTTGTTATTAGCATGTTTTGTTACATAGTCTAGACCCGGCTTTAAAAGTTCCCCGTTTCAGGAAAAAATATTGTCTAAGAGCGATAGCCTAGTGACCTAGTGGGTAGACCTCGGATCTCGGATTCGTAAAGCAGAGGTTTCGATTTCAAATCCGGGGTGTGGATCTCCGATTTTTTTATTTATTGTTACTGCATTCATGTCTGTAGACAATGTTGCAATCTATTATGAGCACAATAAAAAAATATAGTAATAAAATAATAAATAAATATTTCAAAAAAAAAACAAGAAAAAAAATACAATCACTGGAAGCGAAACTAAACAATACGGAAGAAATATAACCACTGGATTCGGAACTGGATATGGAACTGGATAATATTAGAAAACTGATATTATAATATGTAAGCACTACGAGCCCAGTAGGCCCATGGCTTGATGTACTATTCTTTTCCACTCCCTTTTGTCAGTCGCTTTTGTTTCCCAGTTCCTTAAGTTAATTCTTCTCATATCTTCTCTAACTCCATTACTCCATCGTGACCTCGGTCTTCCTCTTCGTCTTTTCCCTGCCAATGCACTAGATAGTACCATTCTGGGAATTCTAGATGGAATCATCCTCTGCACATGGCCCAACCATCTAAGTCTTTGCGCCTTAATTACTGCTAGTATGTTAGGATCTTGATAGAGCTCAGTTAGTTCCTTATTTGTTCTTCTTACCCATTGTCCATTTAAGTTTTTCCACCGAAGATTTTGCGCAGCATTTTCCTCTCCCAGACTAATAACAACTCTTGATGTTTTTTGTTGTGACCCATGTTTCAGAAGCATACGTTACTATCGGTCTTGTAAGTTCTTAGTTTTGCTCTTCGTGATATATGTTTACTTCTTAACAACCCATTAAAAGCAAATATAGCGCGGTTGTCCGACATAATTCTCTTTTGTATTTTTTCTTCACAGTTAGGATCTCTTGTGAAGACAGTTCTTAAGTACTCAAATCTCTCAACTTCTTCGAATTTATACTGTGTTCCCTTCGCTGTTGTCATTGTTATGTATTGCCCCCGAACGAATTGCTTATTTGTCCATTCCATATACTTTGTTTTTGCTTCATTTATATACAATCCTTTGGTTGCTGCCCTCTCCTCGAGTTTCATGAGTGTTTCTATAAGTTCTATTTTGCTCCTAGCCAAGATTACCAAATCGTCTGCGAATGCCAAGCACTGATGTTTTTTGTGGTAGATCAGACCTGTTCTATTAATGTTTGATTCCTGTATAACCTTTTCTAGTAATATGCTAAACATTATAGGCGATAATGGATCACCCTGTCGCAGTCCTTGTTTGACCTCAATGCTTTCTGTTATAGTATTGTTTATCTTGACTTTATCATACTGATATATCATACTGATATTGTTTAAAAACACTAATAATATTGATATAAAATGTTAATCAATTTTATTTATTGTTATAAGAATCAAAGGTAAATATGATTAGGCGAATGAAGCCTTAGGTTTCGCAGTCAATATCCCAACCACGCACACATGTTGCAATCTATTTCAATACGGTTTATAGTACAAAATATACATTTAATATCAAAATAGTGGGATATATTTTTTTAGTTGAGGACACTTGGTCACATTGCATTGTTTCAGGATAAGGTGAAATATCTTCAATAAATGGAAAAAAGCATGTATGTCATATATTATAATACTTTCTATACTTTTAATATGTAGTCTCGTATAAATTTGTAGTGACATGATTTTAAGTATAAGAACAAGAAGCTTGCAACAATTTTCAGAGAAAATAGAAAACTAAAACTATTTTAAAATGATTATTCGAAATAAAACATATGCAAATATTCACTGTATTTGCCATCTAGTGGAATAACTGTAAAATTAAGTCAGTAAAAAAGGTACATTAAGTTTAATTAAATTAAGTAAATCATCTTGTATACTAAAATTAAGGTTCTAAAATTTTCATTTCAAAATGAAAATCGACAGGGGCAACAGTACCTATACTAAAATACACTCTGTATAGATAATTATGTCAATGTTAATAATACTGGATAGAGAATTGAATATC
This sequence comes from Diabrotica virgifera virgifera, assembly GCF_917563875.1. Taxonomy (NCBI): domain Eukaryota; kingdom Metazoa; phylum Arthropoda; class Insecta; order Coleoptera; family Chrysomelidae; genus Diabrotica; species Diabrotica virgifera. The sequence goes on from NC_065450.1 coordinate 144,107,250, forward strand.
CTTTCAAATGAGCTAGCACACGCCCCTCTTCCCTATTTAAAAATAAGGGGTGGGGGAAATGGAAGGGAGGGGGTTGACAAATGACAGATATGTATGTACCGTAAAAACTGTGTTCCCCTTAGATCAAAAGTCGGGCTTTTATATTTATATGTTAAGTTCAATATAAATTTCACATAACTGAACTATCACTGTGTCCTCCATTTTGATTATTATTGTTCTCAACTAACGCTATTTTCAAAATTCTTGCTTTCCTATCCATCTTTAACGTAAATTATTAAAAAATATAAAACTATTTCTTTATTAACGCTAGTCTCCGATAAGGCTACCGTGATTTAATGCTGAGGTACTAAAATGTTATAAAATTAACAAACAGTACGAGCAAGAACAAAGAGTCCACATCTTCTTATAACTACAAGTGACTGAAACATCGAAACAATAATAATTCTTACTGTGTTATACAGAAAAAGGCAGTAGAAACGATTAATCTCATATTTATCGACAACACTGTATGGTCCTCACTTGATGAGCTGTAAGGAAATATACACGTAAAGTTGTCCTCACTTTGTGCGCATAACGAAAAAGTATATACAGTCTCACTTTAATAGCTGCGTATAATGGCCTCACTTGGGTGGCAATATACTTGAACAATACGGGGCACATATACGTAATTTTTTTTGTGTATACTCGTCATTTTTTAATTGCTATTTACTTGTCAAGGTCACTATGAAGAGTTGAAACGATTATGTCTACGTTTTCTACCGGTCCTCACTAAGTGCGCGTAATGTCAGGACCTCACTTTGATATCTGTGCATAAATATATATATATATATATTGATGCACGTTAAGTTGTGACTTCCGGTATACAGAAGAGGCTGTCCGACTTCCACCTTTTCTACTAGGAATTATTTTTTTAAAATTGTGTATTTGGTAAAAGGGGGGCTTATAAAATGGGTCTACCTATTGAGGGGAAAGGATTTACCAAAATAAATTTTGTATATATATACGTATATACCGAAGCGTACAGCATACGTTATGGCTTCCATATATAGGGTAGTTCAAGGCGCGTTGTCACTTCCAGCGGTGTTGTCATATTTTGGAAGTCACAACGACTCGTCTGCTAGATTTACCTCCTATTTTGAGCGTAATGTGTGATCTTTTGAAACTTTTACTGTGAATACAGTTGTATATTCTTTTGATTATACAGGTTTACAAAAAAATACATTTCGGACTATTTGACGAAACCATATGACTAGGGGGTTTTTGGGGTCGCTGGTTACGAATCCGGGGTTCGCTAACCTCTATCACGTCAGGTAAAGGTTATTTCAAGGACAAATCAAGATAAATCGACAGTCGCTCTGAAAAAGTATATTAGGAGGGTTTTGGGGTCGCTTATAACGAATCCCGGATCCGCTGACCTCTATCACGTGTAGCTGAAGGTCATTTCGAGGTCAAATCAAGATAAATCAACACAATCGCTGTGAAAAAGTATATTAGGGTGTTTTTGGGGTCCCTGATCACAAAACTGGGGCCCGTTGAGCTCAACCACGTCAGGTAAAGGCCATTTCAAGGTCAAATCAATTTTGTTAACTCCTCCTGATTTGAACTTGAAATGACCTTTACATGACGTAGTAGAGCTCAACGGACCGCAGTTTTCATGATCAGCGACCCCAAAACTCCCTATACTTTCAGAGCAATTGTGTCAATTTATGTTCATTTGACCTTAAAATGACGTTGAACTAGACGAGATAGAGGTCATCGGACTCCGGATTCATCTTCAGCGACCCCAAGAACCCCCTAATATACTTTTTCAGAGCGACTGTCGATTTATCTTGATTTGACCTTGAAATGACCTTTACCTGACGCGATGGAGGTGAGCAGACCCCGGATTTGTGATCAGCCACTCCAAAAACCCCCTTGTCATATGGTTTCGTCAAATTGTCCGAAATTTAGTTTTTTTGTAAACCTGTGTTATTTATGATAATATGATTGATATTTATTTTAACAAAAATACTAATATATTATTATTGCTGTAAAATGGATTTATTGGAATTAATTAAAAAAGTGTAATAGTAAGTCATTTATTTATGAAAATTATATCAAAAATGTTAATAAATAAATTTGAACTTATAGAAAATTTTAATATTTTAGATTTTATTACAGGCACCGTCCTTTTAATTTTTGATGTAGGTACCAATAATAATATGTAATAAAAAATTAAATGGCTAAACCCTCCAGGTGGGGATTACCCGCTAAAAAGCTATCTAGATCCATCTTTTTCGAGCAGATTTTTCCCAATCTGCTATTCGATACTATTGACTATGCTTCTCCATTTCTTTCTATGCTCTTTTGTTTTTCTGCTAGTCTCTAATTCCTGCCCTATATAAATCTTCCTTTAATTCCTGTAACCATTTATTCTAGTTCCTCCGCGTCTCCTTCTAACTCCGGGTCTCCATTGTAAAATTGAGTTTATAGTTGTTGTGCTACCTGCTCTCCATATATGCCCCAACAATCCAACTCTGTGCCCAAATCTGAAAATCTGGAATAATATCTACCCGGGTCGAAACATTTTTTTTTAATATATGAAAATAGTTATTTATGAAACGGAGTGAGTGCTATACATCGCGTAAGTTCGCAAAAAGTACTTCACGCACAATTTCATACAATATTTTATCTACGATAAACAAATAAAAATACTGTAACTCTTCGTCACTGGAATTCATTTCTATTCTACAATTCTTAGAACTGTGACATATAAAAATTCTAATTTCTTTCAAACCACAAAACTGTCAAATTTTTTTTTTGTAATTTATTGCTCATTATGTCATCACCTCTCTTGTGATCTGCACAAGAGATCTAAGGTTAGAGCTAAGAATAAGGTTGGCTAGGTGCTACGTTTTCTCGACTCTGTTTTACGGAATGGAAGCTTGGACCTTGAATGCGGCATCAATGAAAAAACTGGAATCATTCGAGATGTGGGTATACAGAAGAATTCTAAAAATATCATGGACAGAACACGTCACAAACAAATAGGTTCTGAGAAAGGTGAATAAAGAAATGGAAGTCTTAAATACAATTAAAACCAGAAAATTGGAATATCTCGGACCTATTACACGTGGAGAGAGATACAACTTGCAAAAAGAAGCATAGGGAGACGCAGAATATCGTGGTTGCGCAACCTGAGAGAATGGTACGGATGTACATCAAACGAACTTTTCAGAGCAGCCGTCTCCAAGGTCCGAATAGCTATGATGATTGCCGACCTCCTTCGCGGAGATGGCACTTGAAGAAAAAGAAGATGTCATCACCATGAAACGCGAAAGTTAAGAAAGAATATTTAATTATATGAAAGTGTGTCAAAAACAGTGAGAAAAAGTAAATCCCATTTAAAATACATTGTTACTTCATGCTTACTTTAAAGCACTGCTATCTATAATGACAGTTTTCACAAACTAAAAATTTATATATTATAATATGACATAGAGTAGATAAAAGTCATTTATTAATTATTAATTGATTATAGTCAGAAGAAAATTAGACAGGGCCCCCGCTACCATATGTGCAAAGTGTGAAATGCACACGGGCGCCATCCTTTAGAGGCGCAATAATCCAAGATCAAAAATTGCAAAAAATTTGTAAAAAAACAACAAAAACCAAAAATTAATTTTAAAATAAAAGCTGAGAAATTAAATAGTTCAGTTTTGTATGGATGACATTATTAATCTTTAAATTCTTGTTAGATATAAAATAAAAAATCCCATAAAAATAACAAACAACCACTCCCTACACCGTAGACAAAACTGTAGATAAGAAAAATACCTAATGCAAAATAAATTGTACTATGTGCTGATCTGCTGATTTCATGTGAAAAATCCAAACATATTACATTGGATGAGCAATAAAATAGTGTGTAGGCGCCAGGCGGTAATTTTATTGTCTTAGATTGTGTTGCGCTAAAATGACAAATCGACAAAATTTGATAATCGCCTTGAATCAACAAGATTTGAGAAATCTCTGGTTTCACTTAAGTCAGGGTAGCTAACAAGTTATTACTGTAATGCTATTAATTTTTACATCTAAAGTTATTTGTATTTTGTCAAGTGTTGTATCGTTTAATATTTTGTTTACTACTTTTTTTTTATAAATAAGTGTTGAATACCTGCTGACTGCAATTTCAACGGTTTGATTTTTTATAAAATGATAAGTGTTCCCTACTTTATACTATCAACATTTACCCTTTATTTATAGGATGGTGCTATTATAAATATTTTTTTACCCAAATATCTCTTCATTAATTATGGGGGAGTCAATAGAGGACAAAAACTTGCATTGTTTCAGAAAAATTCAAACAAGCTTATATTTTTTAAAACTCTGTAACTTTAAAACATTAACCCTTTATTTATAGGATAGTGCTTATAATTATGGTTTTTACCCAAATATCTCTTCAATTATAGAGGAGTCAATATAGGATGAAAATTGGCATTGTTTCGGAAAAATTCAAACAAGCTTATATATTTTTCCAAAAAACTCTTTTTATTGGTTCATAATATACAGTGTGGAAGGCACTCATGGAATAACATTATTTATGCCCCTGTTTCAAAAAATTATAAAAAACTCTGAGACACGTCGATTTCTAAATAAAAATGTACACTTTTTAAACATAAATTTAAGTGTACAAGGTGATTCATGCAAGTCCGGCAGAGTCCATAAGCTTTATTTTTAATGGAGCACGCTATATATTTTTATATTTTTAAAAGCTGCTTTCAACGAACTATCATGTAGGGTGTATGGGCCATTCCACGAACATACGCCTATTTTGTATTACTTCGACAACGAATATTTTACTGTGCAAAATAAGAAGAACGAAAGTAGATTCCAAATTACATTGTTGTTTATTGGAATAATTATTAGCGCCATTTAATTTCGTTCTTCTTATGTTACACAGTAAAATATTCGTTGTCGAAGTAATCCAAAACAGGCGTATGTTCGTGGAATGGCCCATATTATGCATAATACAGGGTGAAATTTTGAAATTTTAAAGTAACGAAATCGCTTATGGAATAAAATTGTTTGAGTCCTTATTTTAGAAAATTATAAAAAATACTGGGACACGTCAACTTTTAAATTCAAGTGGGCACTTACTTTACAAACATAAATCTAAATATACAGGGTGATTCACGCAAGTACGGCATAGTCCATGATCTTTCGATCCCTTCAATCGCTTAATCCTTTTCAACTACAGCCCTTTCAAAAATAAGCACTTTCACGACAAATCTTACAGATCATATAGAAACAATACATAAGTATAGTAACTTGTGAAGCGGTAACTGTTAATTTCATTTGGGATGCTAATTAGGAGGAGATTTTCACGATACTTTTTTACCAAAAAAAAGGGAACCAACTTTATTTTGAGCGTAATAACTTACTGATTGTGGATGCTAGAAACTTTTTTAAAAAACAAGAATAAAGCTTTTTTGAACACTTTAAAAAGGTTGTGATGAGTTTTCCCCGAAAAGTGCTCAATTTTTTGGTTATTTCACGTTGAAATATTCGATTTGGAATTTGACGAATATAACCTATTTTTCATTTGCTACAATAATTGTGCATCTATTGGATCCACAGAGCTCATATTTTATGTAGGTACACCATTTTTTTTTCACTTTTTTATAAGCTGTATTATTATCTAAGAATAGTTTCTTCGATAAAATACGTATAGTTTAAGTTATTTGCAAAAAATCGTATAAAAATATTTTTTGTTTTTGTTAAAAAATGAACATATTCACTCGCAAATAACTCTAAAAGTTTTTATTGACTATGTGAAAAATCTCTATATAACAAAAGTTGCTTAGAATTAGTCGGTTTATTCACTTCCGGACTTATTTTGAACAAATATTTCTTCATATTCGCTGAAACTCGTCCCCAGGCAGGACAAATGCACGCATCCGTAAATATCACTTTTTTTCTTTGACATGTTAGCTATGTGTACCTATGTGTATGCCAAATTTAAATTTTACAATCAATTTTCGTGCTCAATAAAAAAATAAATATAAACTTTTTTTATAAAAATAAATATAAACCACATTTGTGTATTATAGGTAAAAGTTCTGGATTTGGATTTATAATAGTCTTTATTTGTTAAGAAGTAACCTCGACACCGACCGTAAGGTACAAGAGGACGGCTTAAGTAAGTAAGTTGTTAACAACTTCATTGTTAATTTTACTTACACATGTTTTATCCAAAAAAATTTTCTTGTCACCTTACGGCTACCTAAAATGCAAGATTACCCAAATTAGTTTAGTAGTTTTTCTGCCTTCGTTTTTCAAAGGGTTTAAAGCTGAAAGGGCTCGAATAAATTGCTTTCTACTCAAATATGCAAACTTGGTGCTTATTATTGTGCTACTTTAGAAATTAATTCCTAATTCCCATGAGTACCTCAGAGTTTTTTTTTCTCAGAATGACAGAAAAAGACCTTCAGGCGCGACGTTTCGCAAGCAAAAGAAACTGAGACTACAAGAAAGGGAAAAAATGGCTGGATCTTTAAAGCACTTCTTGCAAAACAATTAAGATTCCACGGAGGGCACGAAGACTCTCGATGCGGCCGAATCTCAAGATTTTGAATCCCTAACATCAGCAACTGTGAGTGGACCATCTGAAATTTCAATAGAGACGACCACAGTAACATCAGGTCCTGCAATAAGTGGCGGCGGTTGTAGCAGCAAAACAGCTTCTAGTGATGCAGAGCCCGAAGAAGCGATGACACCATCCTTGTCTACACAACTTAAACAATCCACTTCAGGTACCGGAATAGAAATACCTGCTACAAGTGACACTTTTGATGAAAACTTTAATGAGACTAGTGTCGATATAATTCCGTCCGACCCTGGTTTGTGGCCCGAAAGAATCACCAATGAGATAGCAAGAATATTAGTTAAACGTGGTCCGCCCTTGATTGACACTAATTTTAGCTTTCCTAATAATAAAGACAAGAGAAAGTTTTCATGCAATTACTTTGTAAGAAGTCTAGCAAATGGAGAAAAAGTCGATAGGCCTTGGCTTATTTACTCTATTTCTAAAGATTCTGTACTTTGTTTCTGGTGTAAGTTGTTTTCTAAAACTCATAACACTTTTTGTGATGCAAATGGATTATCGGATTGGCAACACTTGTCTTTGCTAATGAAGAGACACGAAACGTCAATTTTACACAACAGTTACATGAACACTTGGGTAAATTTAAAAAAAAATGATGGAGACATCTATGACTGTTAATGCTCATCACCTGCGGATTTTAGAAACAAAAAAAAATATTGGCCCGACTTGGAAAGAATTATTGCGATTGTTAAGTATTTATCTACACAATGCCTAGCATTTCAAGGTTCTTCTAAATTACTTTTTGAACATGACAATGGAAATTTTCTAAAAGCTGTTGAGATGATTGCCTCTTTTGATTCAGTTATGAGACAGCACGGTAGCCGTGTGTGTAACTCCCAAAAAAATCTGTTAAAATGACTCATTATTTAGGCATGCAAATAAAGAATGAAATAATTGAATTATTGTCGTCTAAAGTAAGAAATAATATTTTAGAAATGGTTCGAAGTTCAAAATATTTTTCAATAATATTAGATTATACACCAGACACTAGTCATACTGAGCAAATTAGTCTAGTTCTGAGGTATGTGGTCCTTAACACCACTTCAAAAAAGGTTGAAGTTAAGGAAAGCTTTATTGCGTTTAATCCAATACTAGACTCTACTGGGGAAGGGATATATACATTTGTGACTGAAATTTTGAAAAAATTAAATTTAGATATAAAAAATATTAGGGGACAAGGTTGTGATAATGGGGCAAACATGAAAGGAAAGCATGTTGGGCTTCAAAAACGCATTCTTGATGAGAATCCGAGAGCACTTTTTGTACCTTGTGCTGCTCATACTTTGAACCTAACAGTAAACGACGCTTCTAAGGTGTCAGATGCTACAATACATTTTTTTAATCTTGTGCAAGAGCTATATAATTTTTTTCGTCATCCACAAAAAGGTGGGATGTTCTGAGAAAAAATGTTCCTGGGTTAAGTTTAATGATGATCCTTCAGGTTGTGACCTGAAGTTGTATACCTATATAAAAATTGAAATTTAAATGTACAATTACAATTTATTTGCTTAAATTCAACCTTTCTGTTACTAATTAGTACAACTATAATCATATATTTATGTTTTTATAATTTTTATAATTAGTTGTTCCCAATATATAGGGCGGATCGCGTCGCCCCCGTGATTTGCCGCCGAGTGCTTCGCACCCCTTGTACCCCCGGGTCGGAACGGAACGGGCCTGCCTATACATCGCACTATGGATTTAACAACTTCATATCAAGAACTTCATATCAATATGATAACATAAATTTCTTTGCAACCTTCGACTCATTCCTACCTCAGGTTTTGTCTACTCTTGTCTTGAGTAATATTATATTATGTCGATATTGTAACCAGAGATATAGATACGTACTGTTATGAATTTATAGTTGAACATTAATTGTAAGTGGACTTGCCCAATGATAAATAAATAAATAAATAAATAAATAAATATAAACATATTTATAAAATATGTAAACTTTTTAGTTTTGGGATATTATTTAATATTTTATAAACAACGTGTCTCTACCCCATTAGATAAGTAAATGCTTTAAAATGGGTGTGAAACAGAATTTATTTTAATTGACTTTGTTATGATTTTATTCTATTTGCTTCATTTTGTTGATATTTTAGTTTAGTCTACAAATAAAAAATATTATCACTTCTAAAGTTCAGTTTTTTGTTTTATTTCAAGCACCTACCTACCTACCTACCTTCAATAAAATAAATAAAAAAACATGATCCAAAATGCCTGTAGGGGCGCCAAAATCCTTTTTTGCACACAGGCGCCAATAGCCCTTACGGGGGCCCTGAAATTAGATCATGCACCCCTTGTTTTTTATAATTGTTAACATACTAAATTACATATCCAATAATTATTGTTATCCATTAAATATATCGATGCAGATCGGCCTTATATCGGATCCTCTTCTATTAGTCCGTTCGCTGACGGTAAAATATTGCAAAACCCATAAATTTTAAAAAACCACTTAAGATTGACATGAAATTTGGCATACACATAGGTAACATATCAAAGAAGAAAATTGATATTGTGCCGATGTTTTCTTTTGCCAAGCAGACATTCCGTTAACATTTTTAGTCACAACATAATATCAATGTTAAAGTATTATTAGAGCAACGTGTTATGGTGTCACATTTCTTTTAATGACCGACACACAAAATATTTTAATGACGGATCCCACACTAGAACCAGATTTTTATTACCTACTGCTGATAAGGTAAAGAGTTATTAAATATCACTCGTTGTCATCTCTGTGTTAATTTGAAATAATAAAATATAAATATTGTAGTTTTGTATTCTAAAATATTTGGAAAAAATATCTATTTATTTTTTTTTCATTTAGGTACACATCATTTTAAGGGATTGTCCGGAAGAGTACAGGCTCAGTATATCGGCAAATGAATTTTGTTTTAAATACCGTCCGTATAGAGGAGGTGCTCGTTGGGGATAGGCGCAAAATCTTAGTCCAGTGCTAATTAAATGCATTAATTTTTTTCGAATTCTGAGAAAACTAATAAGTATTTTTGAAAAATTTAAACGCAGAATGGAAGCTTACATTATTACCGAGGGCAGAAAGTCCCTGAAAACTTATATAATGTTTATTTTAATAACTTATATACCTAATATATGTTTATTTTAATAAAGATAATGGGATGAAAAAACAAGAGAAAAGTTAGTGTGATTTTTAATTTTGAATATTTCATTCAAAAGAAACTTTTTTATTCTAAGGGACTTTCGGTCCCCCGTAATAATGTTATCTTTCATTCTGGGTGTATGTTTTAAAAAATATTTATTAGTTTTCTCAGGATTCGAAAAAAATAAATGTATTTAAATAGCATTGGACAGAGATTTTGCGCCTACCCCTTAAGAGAGAGTTTACTGTATTTTATATTGTTACTAGAATTTATTACTTTAAACTTTCTATCGCTCTTGATTCATTTTATCGTGTATTTAATTCCATTCAATTGTAATTGTATATTCAATTTTTTTGTAATTTTTACACGTTTTATTACTTTCGAAATAACAATAACTATAAAATCGATTTTTCAGCCTACTTGGGTCAAAAAAATACACAATTTTCGGAAATTTCGTTAAATGAGAACATTTACCTACATTTCTTTTATTTAAGCTTTTAATAAGATTTTTAAAAATAATTTAGATTATTTAATAGATACATTCACCGGCACGAAAAACGGGCACCCCAAAAAATGGGTCATTTTTGATGGCTCGTATCTCCTAAATCTATTCTCCGATTTAAGTATTTCTTTAATATGTTATAGCCTTATTCTTTAACTATATCGCTGTAATAATATTGTTTCTAGACAGGTAAATTATCATTGTATACTGGGCGTACCAATCAAACTGGTTTTTTTTTTTCAATTTTCACAACACTCTGTGGAATATTCTAGCCTTTATACAATATTGAAATTAAAACCCAACTATAGCCCCAGGTTTTCTTAATGTTCTGTTTGTTATTCATTCGCTTATGTTGGATAATAAAAAAGTTAGGGACTTTAACAATTAAACATGTTCTTTATCAATACATGGTGTTTCTAAATAAGTGCGACAAACTTTAAGGGGTAATTCTGCATGAAAAACTAATGATCGTTTACTTGATAAAGCTGTGTCCGCAAATGCTTGCAAATATAAAATTATTTTGCCAAACGATCATTATTTTTTCATGCAGAAATTACCCCTTAAAATTTGTCGCACTTATATTTAGAAACACCTGTATCGATAAAGAACATGGCTAGTTGTTAAAGTCCTTAACTTTTTTATTATCCAACGTAAGCGAATGAATAAAAAAACAGAATGTTAATAAAACCTGGAGCTATAGTTAGGCTTTAATTTAAATATTTTATAAAGGCTAGAATATTACACAGGGTGTTGTGAAAATTGAGAAAAAAACCCAGTTTGATTGGTACACCCGGTATACAATGAAAATTTACCTGTCTATCAACAATGTTATCATAGCTATATTGTTAAATAATAAGGCTATAACATATTAAAAACATTACTTAAATCGGACCAAAGGTTTGGGAGATACGAGACATCAAAAATTACCCATTTTTTTAGGGTGCCCGTTTTTCGTGCCGGTGAGTGTAGATTAAATTAGAAGTTCATTGTAAAAAAGGAAGTAAACAAAAACACGAGAAAAATGAATTTATATAAGTAAATAGGTAAGTAAATATTATAGATAGAAATAAGTACAGAAAATATATAATTATAGAGATATATAATCACTTATTGTACCTTCATTTAAGGCTAACTTTAAAAGTAAAGCAGATCTGCTATTATTCATGTTTAAAAACAAAAGGCACACAAAACACTAAGTACGATTAGGACCGCGAATCTACAACAGATAAATGTCTGGAAACCGTTACACAGGGTTGCCAAAAAACGGAAGTCACACCGAGCGGTGTGGTATACGGAAGACGCTACGCGTTGTGTACATAACCTGTATAGTAGCACGGGAGCGACACTAGCGCTGGTGATATACCGTCGAACTAAAATCTGATCTTATGAGTATGTTAGATACGATATGACTTCCAGCGAAATTTTTAATATAAGCCTTCTGATACCATCTAGTAGCCAAATTCGTAAAAATATAGGCAAAACGTTGTGACTTCCGAAATCGGAAGTCATAACGGTATATATGAAGTAACAACGTATTACGAGAATCTACTTTGGAAGTCACATGGATACATGTATCAATATATATATATATATATATGTGCATTTGTATCCTTTTTGCCTCCGCACATACAACAGACGTCCATCGCTCCACCAAATCTAAAGGTAGTATGTGCACATATAATGCATCATTAACCTTATTTTGATGTATAATATAAAGGCAAAGAAAGAGGGGTAAACATTTATTAACCTAATTTTATACAGTTATTTTATTTGTGTAGTTCGTGTTTGCCTCCATACACTGAACGTCTCTATGGCCTCATTTGCATATTTTATATGATGTTGCAAGTGCGGGTCCACCTCTGTAGATGTTGCCAAATTTATCGTTTAATTATCGTGATTGCTACATATGATTCATACTTATACTTAACTTTTTCGTATTTCTAGTTTGGAATTTATTTGCACCCTCTCTTTTAGTCTTTCCGCCTTTTTATTAGGTACGTTACAGTTCTTCGGTTTCTCTTTATAATCTTCGCAACTTTTTGTTGTATTTTACCTTCTCTGTTATTTTTATATGGTATTGGTATTGATAAAGATTATTAATGCGTAATTGCTTTCGCCCGGTGGTTTCCCGAGTTGTACGACCTTTTTTAGGTGATTAGCAAGCTAATCGAGTAACTACAATTAAAAATCTTATAAAAAAAATCAACTTAAAAGCAAAAAATAAACAAAAATTGAAAAAATCTTAACACATTCCTTAAAGATAAGCGTTGGGCGAAAACTGTTTATTCGATGAACACGCTCCACGCTTTTCTTTGGCGAATGTGTTAGATTTTTTTTAATTTTTGTTTATTTTTTGCTTTTTAGTGGATTTTTTTATAGGATTTTTAATTTTAGTCACTCGTAACTAAAGAAAAGCGTTACTTAAAAAATTTTCTTTTTATATTTTTATTATTTTTTAACTTATATATTATTGTTCAACTTATACAGTGGCTCACGGTAAATATGGTCATTCGTTTGAAATATGTTTATTGCAAAAAATATTACATTATTATATACAGTGCGCTGGAATAAGTGTTACCCCCTGGAATTACTTTTTGTTTAAGGCCCAACCATTTAAAACGTAACGGTAAAAATGAGTTGCCTATCCCTATTTCAAAAATTTCTTTCTGCACATAAACCAAATCTGTTAAAATCTCAGGTCAAAAATGCTACTAGAGGCGATTAGTGAAGCGACAGACCCCTGGAGTAACAATACAATGATAAACTTGTTGTCATTCTTCTCTTCAATAAGATTATGGTTACTTAGAATAACAGACTTTCATAAAATTGTAAATTATAGTATTTAGAATCATGCAAAGTGATGTTTTCGAGAACAATAATAATTAAGATTTAAAATTTTTAAATAGAACAAAATTAACAAACTAATGTAAATATAGAGAGATATTTTGAGGTCACGGTATTACTGAATTCCTTTTTTTTGTAATGTATATTTTCTTTTGTTTTTTGTCACTTTTTACGGACAATTTAGCAGTGATGTTGTCTTTAGCAATTAAGTGGACGATCTTCTATTCAGTGGGATCATGGGGTAATTAGAATAACAGACCTTAGAAGTAAAATTTATTTAACTTTAATAATTTATTTACAACTAATCAAAGGTACATAGAGGTATCAAATCATCCTTCTTCAAAAAACATCATATAAAAAAATTAAAAGAAGATTAGTTAATTTTCAAGTATTGATCTAAATGACAATACAGCTCCCGGAGCGAACCATGGTCGTTCAGGAAACATATGCAGAGTTAAAAACACAAACAAAAATGCTAGGTCTGGAAATTAACACAGAAAAAACAAAAATAATGACTCAGACGAGAAGAAATATAGTCCCAGAAAACATTATACATGAAGATGACATTGAAACGGTTGAAAAGTTTACATACCTGGGAGTAGAAATATATGCCGACGGATCAGAAGATGGAGAAATAAGGAAGAGAATAACGCAGGCAAACAGAGCTTATTTTGCCCTCTCCCATATATTTCGGTCAAAAAGTGTCCACCGAAATACAAAGATGAGAATCTATAAAACCTTAATTCGACCAATAACATGCTATGGCAGTGAAGTCTGGGTGCTGAAAGAAACATCCAAAAACAAACTCGACACATTCGAAAGGAAAGTACTTAGGAGAATACTAGGACCTGTGAGGGAAAACGGAATCTTCAGAAGTCGATACAACAACGAGCTTTATCAACTTTATAAGGAAACGCCCCTGTCAGACTTCATTAGATTACAAAGATTGCAATGGGCCGGACATGTGATAAGAATGGGAGAGGATAGGCTACCAAAACGAGCACTGAATGCTAGAATGCAAGGAAAGAGACCGGTTGGGAAGCCACGAAAGCGCTGGGAAGACACAGTAAACAGCGACGCACAAGCCCTTTTAGGAGTCCGTGTATGGAGAAGAGCAGCCACAGACAGGCAAGGGTGGAGGCAAAAAATAAAGGAGGCCAAGGCTCAATTTGGGCTGTAGTGCCGTAGAAGAAGAAGTTGTCTTTAGCAATTAAGTGGACGATCTTCTATTCAGTGGGATCATGGGGTAATTAGAATAACAGACCTTAGAAGTAAAATTTATTTAACTTTAATAATTTATTTACAACTAATCAAAGGTACATAGAGGTATCAAATCATCCTTCTTCAAAAAACATCATATAACAAAATTAAAAGAAGATTAGTTAATTTTCAAGTATTGATCTAAATGACAATACAGCTCCCGGAGCGAACCATGGTCGTTGAGAGAAATCCTGTCTGTGTAGACTTGTAGAGTTTAAGTGGGCGTACGATCGTCGACAGCGTTTCACATCGGCCATGGTTCGTTCCGGGAGCTGTACTTTGATTGATTATTATTAAAAAGTTTTAAATCATAAATAAATGGCTGACACAGACTAAATGTAACTATGGGTATAGCGTATATGGGTATATAAGAAATTGAGAAAATCTATGGTAACAAAAAATAAGTAAGTTGTTTTTCTTAAAAAAAGCAACCAATGAGTCTGGAATATTAGTGATACATATTTAATTATGTTCAAAATTTAATGCAAACTTAAAAAGTGTGTGATTATCAATTTCAGAACGATCTCAAGGAAAGCAGGTTAGGGTTGTTTTTTTTTCTGTGTTAATATTTTTGGATCACGAAAATTCATAATGTGGTTATTTTGAATAAAGTTTATGATATAAAACAAAGTATAACCCCGATTCTGGAGCTGTAGCCATTATTGGTTACAGAACACAAAAGATTAAGTTTTAGGAACAAATACTGTTCCTACTGTAAATTATACGGAGAAGGTAAGAATGAACACGTATGTTACAAAAATTGGACAAAAGCTTCGACTGCAATGGAAAGTCAAATAATTCTAGATGGATTAAAATGTAGTACACGCATGGCATTACGTACAAACTTTTAATAGCCGATGGAGATAGTAGTGTTCATCAAAAATGTTAGAAAATACATATGTGAATAATTTTGTTGAGAAAAATTGTATGTCGTAACCATCTTCTAAGAAAGTATTGGAAGTACAATTTTAAAAGTTTATCAACAAAACGATATAGCTACGATGGAAAACTAAACTTCTTTATAAGTTGTTTCAAATAAAAATTATAATAAAAATCTTGCAATTTTGGTAGCATATTTTCCCACAGTTCTATATCTTTATAAATCTTTTCGTATAAAATTCCTTTTGGGGTCCATACTGCAAAGTAACAGTATTCGCTGTTCGAAATAAATAACTGTCCTTGTACTTGGTAGTAATAGGAACCAGTTCTTTTCAAATGCAATTGACCGTCAATTAATTGGCAAAATTGAAATTTTTTTTGTTCAATAGCTTCTTCAGGCGTAAGTTCTCTAGCTTTATATGGACATTTAATTTCGACTACGCCTGAGTCACCTATTAAGCCGTCAGGACTAGCTGCAAGAAAGGGATATTCATCATGTATGAAAAGTCCTGATAGTTCAATATTTATATTTAAAATTGTTTCTAACATTTCTTTTGCTTTCGGTTCGTTCGCAATTCCATATTCCGTAAATCTATTTCAACAAAACATTCGATTCAATATTGCTTCAATAGTTTTAGTTCTGTCTGTTTTCTCTCGCAATTTGCATATTTTTCCGAAATTGCTGGACGTTAACCGTTGTTGACGTTCTAATACCAAGCAGCACTATTACCTTGAGCAGTGGTATTATTAAAAATCTCTGTTCTTTCTGAGATATTTTTTACCAGATTTTTTAAAAATTCCTGTTTTTTTGCTTCGAATTCTTCATCCGACAACTGAACTGGTTTATTATTACTTTGTTTTTTAAAATATTTTTTTTTGTTTTTTTTTCTCCATTTATTTATCCATTTATCCTATTTTTTTATCCATTTTTTAATTTTTCTTTGAGAAAATAAATTTTGGTAATGACCAGTTGCATTTTTGCTTATATTTTGCAATATATTATTTAAATAATTACCACGGGAATTATATGACACTGCTGCCGCCAAACACCTTAACTAATAGCCACCTTTCTTGGTTTTTAAACTCGATTTTCTCAATAAAAAAGTTATTGCCGTACGGTTTGGCTTCACATATTTTTTTGTACGTGCTGCTGTCGCCATCAGCAATAAAATATTTATATTTCAAGTTGTGCATTTGTATGCTCTGTTTAAAACCTTCTACAACAATTGCACTTTCCATTGCAGTCGAAGTACCGTTATAATTTTTGTAACATACGTGTGGAGTGATAGAATTTTTTGACGCACACACAACAATATTTGTTTTTTACACCTAAATACAATAGTTTGCCAGTTCTTTTTCCTATGATAGAAGCCACACCCGAATTGGCCGAAAATATAGATTTATTAGATCTTCTTGCCCATGCACCATCAGCTATTACACTAATGACAGCTTTGTCATCTTCTGGATCAACTTCACCCCATTCTTGTGCTAGACTTTCTTCCTCTTTTCCAGCAGCTAGCATCAATTCCGTGGCTGTATTATAGAAATTGTCCATCAGCTTTCCTTCCATTTTCTTGTAGATTTTTGACATCACTGGCATATTTAGGGTAGAACACCATTCTTTTAAATTGGCATATCCCAATCCAATCGATACCACTCCAGTTACAGCAGCAGTATTGACTGGAGTCTGTTTCGAATATGGATCATCAGTGGAAACTTCCACAGTTGACTTACAGGTGTTACACTGGAATAGAAAAGTCGATTCCAATCCCTTCCTAGTTTATTTCAACAACTCGACTGTGCTACCATCACAAGAAAATAGACCACAGTGTGGAAAACTTAGCAGAGCTTTGGAAAAATGACGTCTACAATTTTTCTTCCACAAATTTTGGAAGGTGACCTGAAAATAAAGTGTTTATGGTCCAACTCTCTGAGAAATATATTTTACTTACAAAGTTTCCATTTGCCCTGATTTTTCAAGAATCTGAAACTCTTTAGAAACGCCCTCTGTTCGAATTCCAGAATCTACTTGGCCATATCTAAAAAACGCAATTTTGTTATTGCAAATTATTACTAGATAATGAGAAAAAATGGTTCACTTACGCACTCGTTGAAGGACGAACTTCACTTTCAAGTGCCGTGTTCGGAATTTCATCCACACAGTAAGCTTTGCTTTCCTAAAAAATTATAGTTCTATTACTTTCTGATGATTTTTTTAACTATATTTTCATATTCATGTATATACAGAAAATAAAATGATGCTCCGAAATCCAATTTTTTACGAGTTTTTTAAATCTAGATTATAAATAAAGATGAAATTTTTTCCAATAAATGACCAGTCACTCAACCACCCCTTCAATTAGATTAGAAAATGGAAATTGGGCAAGAAATAGTCAGGCAAATTCAGAGAGGTTTCAAATTACTTAGCACAAAATTTTGAACAAATGAACAAAATATAGTAGTCCTAGCAGGGATGGAAACAATTCAAGTTAGCTCAGAAATTACTCCCGTTACATTAAAAAAGAAATACGAGAAAACATAAATCCCAAGAAAACTCCAGGATCTGATCTTACATTGATTTTACTGCAAAATATATGCTCTAAGCTCATGTAAAGAAGAAAAGAAAAGAATTCTGATTGAAATACAAAAAAATATACTGGCTGCAATCTACAATTATTATTATTATATAAGTAAAACGGAACCATAGTGTTGTTATAAAAACAGTTAGTATAAAAATTTAGAAGGAAAATGCCAAAAATCAACAGAAAATACTTCTATTCAAACAAAAAATTAAATTAAATAATCGGTACTTACTGATGGCTTGCATAAAATTTCCTCAATCGACGTCGACTTTTGCGTGGCGCACATAAACGTCTTCGAGAACTACCCATTGTAAAAACTATCACACTGGTTTGCCAAAAGTCTGAATAAGCCTTTTCAAAATATTTATGACTCTACCCCAAAGCGAGAGGGCGTACCTATATCGTTGTCGATATCTACCTGTCGGCTAGATATCGACAAGGAGAGCCTGTGCCGGATCGACAGAGACAATTTTTACCAGCACTTTGGATTTTTTAAAAAGTTTAAACAAAATAGCTGTTTTGTGTTACACTTTATTTAAAAAATAAAAACAGATTCGGAAAGTGCGAAAAATTCTATAGCGCCATATTTATTTTACTATTTTTTATGTTAATTTTAAACAAAAATATTTTTAAAAAGTGTATTGTTTAAACAATTTCATAATTCATACACAAATAGTGCGCTAGAATTTTTTAGGATCTTTCATATAAAAAAAGAATTATCTCAATATCTGCCATAGTTTTTGCGTCATTTTGTTTAAACTTTAACATTGGAATTTCCTCTGCCCAGAATCGCGAGGAACGGCCTTAATTCCTTTTCATATTATTTACATTAAAAGCTGTGTTTCAGTATCGATTTTGATTAACATCAAAATAAAGGAATAAGAATAAGGACAGTGTTAATAAAACATAAAACAATTGTATGGTACGTTTAGTACAAGAAAAGTATGACTCATATTAATTACATCACTATTAAGTGCTATTACTATTGAAAGCCATGTACGCAAAAAGAAAGTTAAATTTTGTCCTTTTAGACTTTCTAATTTAAATCACGGGCCCTATTTTATAAATAGATAAAGATAGATACCTACTTAGGATCTGATAAATTTAAGATTACCCCGAAATTATACGAATTTAGTCAAATGCAAACTTGCATAAAATTTTCTATTACGGTGAGAAAATACAAATATTAACGTTGCAGTGTCTTACATCTAGCTATTCATAATCATTGTGTATCAGGTTCCGACTACATTATGCGATTAAATGATTGCGATGTTGCCACTACTAAGAGGCGAAGTGAACCGGTGGACATAGCGTATATATCGGAGGCGCCTACTACCTTCGGCTAACGACAGAATATACGCGTGTAACAAGCTGCGCCTCTGACGCCAGATACGGCGAACTAAAATGTATATCGATAGACGTTAATGACTCGATTTTACCTCTACTTAAAAAATTGGCAAACGCCTTATACAGACGTGTTAACAAATAAATGCACAAGAAACATGACTGTACGTGTTCGCCTCCGATTTCGGAGGCGAACTCGTAAAATCGGAGGCACACTCGAACTAAGGATGTAGCAATCGGAGGTGTATGGGTAGCAAATGCACATATATATATATATATATATATATATATATATATATATATATATATATATCTTCGGATCAAGAAGAGATAAAAGAACCGCAAATACACCAAATCAATAATGTTGAGTTAAGATTTAAAATGGTGTCGAAGCCGTCAGGATCAGACATATACACGGCACAGTATAGCCGATAAACTGAAAAACTATACTTTGAAAATTTTGGTTTTTCGACAATTACTCAAAATTTCAACCTACGAATTGAGCCAATAACTGAGCGTTTGTAGAAGGACTCTAGACAAATCTAACGGTGTATACGTCATATCCGGAAAAATTCGAATTTTTAAGTTATAGGCTTCATAAGTATGATCAAATCTATTTCCTACGGGAAAAACGGTTTCTCAAGCTCAATAATTCCTGTAATAGCTTCAGTTATCATACTTGACCTTACATAGATCAGCGGCGGATCCAGCATCATTAAGAGGGGGGCCGATTGGCTAAATTTCTATATACAGTAAAACCTGTGTTACCGGCCACCTGCCAAAATCGGCCACCTGTACTAACGGCCAGTTTAAAAATTCACCAAACCAATTATAGGTAGACTACAAAAACTGGAAATACCGGCCACCTTTCTATATCGGCCAATGGTTCTTTCATTTTTAGTGGCCGTTACTGACAAGTTTTACTGTAATAACAATAATAATAATAATAATTTGGCTTTAAGAATACGAAGACAATGAAGAATGCAAAATACCCTAACAATATCGATTATTATGTCTACTACTGGACTCATTCCGAAGAACCTCCTCGAAAACATAAAAAACCTGAGTCTCTAAATGAATATCTTTATAAGACCATGCAGAAAGCTGTACATATTACTCTCGAGTGCCAGATGTGTATGAAAATTGTTGGGAGATACTCCAGCCAGCATACCACGTCACCTAGGTCTCGATAACACGGAAAAAGATAACATGGCTAAATCTGGATAATAATAAAAATAATCATGTAGGCGTAAAAATGTAGATAATACAAAAGAATATTTAAAAATTTTTAATTTTTCATACAAAAATGAAATCATTTCATTTTATATAAGTACTTAATTTGTAATAACATATTGATAATGAATAAAAAATTGAATAAAAAAATATGAAAAAAAAATTTTAAGAAACGCTTTTCTTTAGTTACGAGTGACCAAAATTAAAAGTATTATAAAAAAATCAATTAAAACCCAAAAAATAAAAAAAAATTCAAAAAATATTACACATTCGTCAAAGAAAAGCATGGCGCGTCTTCATCGAATAAACGGTTTTCGCCTAACGCTTTTCTTTAACGAATGTGTTAGATTTATTCAATTTTTTTTATTTTTTGGTTTTTGGTTAATTTTTTTTATAATACTTTTAATTTTGGCCACTCGTAACTAAAGAAAAGCGTTTCTTAAAAAATTGTTTTTCATATTTTTTTATTTTTTACTTTTTAGTCTTACACTTTTTAAACAATAAAATATATCGCCATGTTTATTAAAATATATGTATAAAACATATGATGTACAAACATGAAAAGTAGTCGGAATCGGCAAAAAATTTAAAACTTTTTTGTTTATTTGTGAAGCATAACGTAAACAATTAACGTAAAAAGTCTTATTTTTAAAAATTCTTGTAGTTGATGCACTAACAAAAAATGACATGTGAAATTATCAACAAAAAAAAAAAAGAATCTAAAAACATAAAATTGTAATATTTTTCGATATAAAAAAATTTGGGAGGTACACCCAAATTTTTCACCAACTCCAAAAAACAAACCAAATAAGATTTTGTTTAAAATTTATCATCAAACTTCGGAGATATGTTTATATACACATTTGTCAAAAAAAAAACGATAAATCGATATTTTTTGGTATATTTTCGCTTAAACATAAAATATTTACACATATGATTGAAGGGTTTCAAAAAAACAAAATGAGACTTTCTAAATTAAAATGAAAAAAGTTTATGCCATAATTACAGGGGAATAGCGCTACTAAACTTTGCGTATAAAATACTTGCAGTACATATAAAAGACAAGATAACACAAAAGTTAGATAATGACATAGGAAAATATCAATGTGGATTCAGAAGAGGACGCAGCACAGTGGATCAAATTTTCCTGCTACGTGAAATACAAGCGGAAAGCTACGAATACGGAGAATGTACAGTGGCCCCATTCACCGACTTGAAACAAGCTTGGGACAGGGTAAAACGAAAAAAAATATACAAGGCAATATGTGAAATTAGAATTAGTGAAAAATTAGTACAAATGATAAAAGTGACACTCAGAGAAACAGAGAATAGGATTAAAATAGATGGAAAGGAAAAAGGAAACAGATAAGTTTAAGGTCAGTGAAGGGCTGCGACAAGAATACCCACTGTCGTCATTGTTGTTCAGTATCCTTCTTGAAATTGTCATTAGAGAAGTCGAAGTTGAAGTTAACAGGACACAACTTGTATATTAACGAAAACACCAATGCTTGGCATTCGTTGATGACATAGTACTGATAGCCAGAAGTAAACAAGAAATAAAAAAATACTAAAAACCTAGAGGTGATAGCGAAAAATAAAAGGATATGCATAAACCAAGAAAATATACGGAATGGACAAAACGAGAAAAGATACAAGGACAATAGCTGACGATAAGCACAGAAGAAAAAATATGTAAATACGAAGAAGTAGAAAGATTCCAAGATCTAGGAGCAATATTCACTAGGATACCAAATACGAACGAACAAATCCAAGTAAGAATTACGACTGGTTGTATCTTTGCTCTAAACAACTTATTAAGAAGTAAGAACATATCTAGAAGGGTTAAGATAAGAATATATAAGACAGTGATAAAACGTATAGTATTATATGCCAGTAAAGAGATATTGTAGACTGGCCTATTGATATGCCTGTGAAAGTTGTGTGCTCTGTCTTTGACTTCTATTTTTGTGGGTATAGTGTACGTGGAAAATTCTGTGTTTTTGCTTACCGTAAGTTTTGAACTTTCTATACACACTATTGTAAACAGAATTTGTGGATTTTGTCTCAAAACTGCATGTCTGGCTTTCATATCTTCATTGACTTTGATCAAGTTGTTTTATCTTATCGAGTAGTGTCCAGCAAAAAATAATAACAAATTTGATGTTAGGCCAGGATCTTAAAACAGTTTATTCCTAATTTATGTCCTGTATATAAGCACGTCTGATCAGAATGTCGGATTGTGCCAAGTGTAAAACGTATAAAAAAGACTCTCATTTAATTGGCTGTGAAGGACCCTGTGGTCGCTGGTTTCATGGACCTTGTGCTAATTTATCGGACTCTGAATTCCGATTTCTCTCCAAGAAAGACAATGTCTTTTTCTTGTGTGATTTCTGCAATGGTAATTGTGAAGTAGTTGAGAAGTCTGTCGCTGCTGTTATGACGCAATTAAACAGTTTTCCAGATCTAATGGCAAAGAAGATCGATGTGATGTTTAAATCATTCAAAGACGAGATGCTAAAAATGTTAAAAGATCAAATTCATGATGTCCCAAGACCTTCGTGCAGCTCGCCTGAATTGTCATTTGCGAAAGTAGTCCAGAAAGCTCCTACTGTGCTAATTACACCCAAAGATCCAAAACAATCTTCTTCTTCTACCAAATCCGAGTTAATCCGTAAAATTGATCCTATTAAAGAAAATATCCAGGTTACACAAGTAAAAGAAATCAACAAAGGCGGTATAGCGATCCGTTGTGGTAACGATTCGAAATTTCAAGATTTAATGAACTCTACAATGAACAATAAATATAATATTAAAGTAATTTCTCCTCTTAATCCTCGTGTACGTATTGTTGGTATTTCTGAAAATTTAGATAAAGTTATCCTGTTAAATATGCTTAAAAAGCAAAATCATAGCGTGCTATCAAGTGACTGCGTTTGTGATGTAATATCGGTCAGTCCCTTAAAGAAAAATCAAAATGTATTTCAAGCTATACTTCAAGTAGATCTGGCTACCTATCATCGTCTTTTAAATTATGAGCATGTTGTTGTGGGTTATGATTATTGTAGAGTATATGATGCTGTGGAGGTTAGGCGATGTTTCAAATGCTGCGGTTTTCATCACTTCGCAAATAATTGTCAAGCAAATCAAGTAGTCTGTCCAAAATGTTCTTTAAGTCATCAAGTCTCTGAATGTAAGTCTACTGCTTTAAAATGTATAAACTGTGTTAATTATAACAAACGTGATGGAGTTCAGACGATTAATACTGACCATGCAACATGGGATAAATCCTCATGTTATGTATTCAAGCATACGCTGGGCTCATTTAAGGCTAATATACTTGACATTAAATAGCAACCACAGAAACAATTTATTAAGCCCCAGGTGAAGAATAATGGAAGCCCAAAAATTTAATATTGAAGTATATTACCAAAACTGTCGCAGTTTGCTAGGTCGGACTCAATTGGTTTACACTAACCACGGCTCCGTTCCTGGTACCCATAAAATTTTTGCGTTCACTGAAACTTGGTTAAATTCTAGTGTGTATGATTCGGAACTTTTTGATCCTGAATTGTTTACTGTGATTCGTTCAGATCGGGATTTTTTAGCCACTGGGACAACTAGAGGTGGAGGTGTACTATTAGCAGTTAATAAAGCATTAAATGTTATTCCTATTGATGTCTACTCTATATGTGCTGCTATTGCTGAAGTCAAATTAATTGATGTAGTCATAAGCAAAGTTGTATCAAAGAAAATAGTTTTTTATCTCGTGTTAGTATATATACCTCCGCAAACACCTCTAGCTGAACTAGAATTATTCCTAGAGTGTTTAGAAACAGTTGAATGCCTTTTTAACGAAACAGTATTAGTCTTGGGTGATTTTAATATACCGGAATATACTCAAGGCATTACTACAGGTAAATCAGTGGCCGTGCAGAATGTTGCAAATTTCTTTAATCTATCGCAATATAATCATGTAGTTAATCATAATGAACGAATCCTAGATTTGGTATTTTCTAATATATTTTGTAACGTATATCAGGCAATTGACTATGTTGTTCCCATGGATAACCATCATCCACCGCTCATCATTGATTTTAGTATTAAAAAAGAATTTAATGAAATCAAAATCGACAGTAAGCAGAATTTTAACTTTAAGAGAGCCAACTTTATAGAACTTTATAATGAACTCTATTTATCTGACTGGTCTTTTCTTTCCACTGATCTTGATATCAACAGCAACCTAAATGCCTTTTATCAGTATATTCACAGCATCTTCTCTAAACATATTCCTCTTAAAAAGAAGCAAACTAAACGTTATCCGTTTTGGTTCAATGGTGATCTGATTAATCTTCTGAATACTAAAAATAGAGCTTGGAACGCGTACAAAAAATCTCGTAATATTCAAAATTACACTGAATTCAAGAGAATTCGTTCAGAATTCAAATACTTTAATCAAATAATATACAAGCGTTATGTGTCTCAACTAGAACTCAATCTTAAACAAGATCCTCGTAGCTTTTGGTCGTTCATAAACTCCAAGAAAACAAATTGTTCTATTCCTGAAACTATGTCGTATAATAATATAAAGCTAGAGACTTCACAGGATATTGCCTCATCATTTGCCGATTTCTTCTCAAAGTCATACACCGATATTTCTCCTCCCGACCATATCACTCCCAAATTAAATACATATATTGCCGAACAACTGCACATTCCCGCTTTTACAAAATCTGAAATAGAACAGGCCATAAGGAAGATTAAGCCGAACATGACGATGGGACCAGATAATATTCCTGCATTTCTCATAAAAGATTGTGCCCACGTATTTTCAACTCCTCTGTGTACTTTATTTAACTGCATATTATCCAGTTCGGTCTTTCCCACACAATGGAAAGTTTCTAAAATTGTCCCTGTGTTTAAGAAAGAAAATCGAACTTCTATCCAAAACTATAGGCCTATTGCTATCATATCCAACTTTAGTAAAATTTTCGAGATATGTATAAATAAACACCTTTACACCCACATTTCACCATTCATAGTTCCCCAACAGCACGGATTTATCAGTGGTAAATCTACTTTAACAAATCTTGTTAATATCACTCAATTCCTGTGTGAAGCATTAGACAGAAATGCTCAAGTCGACGTCATATACACTGACTTTTCCAAAGCTTTTGACCGCTTAAGTCATAAAATTCTACTGAATAAGCTCAGTTCTATTTCAATCACACCTACGCTGTTACAATTATTTAACTCTTATTTTACAGATCGATGGCAATATACACAAATTAGAGGTTTTAAATCAACCCCTTTTCCTCAGTTATCCGGAGTACCTCAAGGTTCAATTGTAGGGCCGCTACTGTTTGTGATATTCGTTAATGATATTGTTGATGACCTAGATGTTCATTCACTAATTTATGCGGACGATTTAAAATTATTTTTTGAAATTAAGTCACCCTCCGATTGCATTAGACTTCAAGAAAATTTAAATAAAATCAGTATATGGTGTGACACTAATTGTTTGCAGCTAAATGCATCTAAATGTAATGTTATGTCTTTTTCTAGAAGCCCTTCTCCAACACACTACGATTATCATATACATAATACTTCCATTTGTCGCCCCAGCTCTGTTAAGGACCTGGGGGTCATATTTGACTGCAGACTATCATTTGTTCCACACATCACTTATATCGTTGCGGGTGCGTTTAGTACTCTAGGTTTCATTTTACAAAATGCGAAAGAACTTACCGATATTGACACTTGCAAATTTTTATATTCATCTCTTGTTCTCCCCAAACTCGATTATGCATCGATAGTTTGGTCTCCAATTTATCAAAATCACACAACTGTTTTGGAATCAGTACAGAGGCGGTTTTTAAAAAGTATGCACTTTAAATCCACTAGCATTTATCCTGCTAGGGGATTTTCTGAAGAGATACTTCTCGATAAATTTAAGATGCAAAGTCTTCAGCGTCGTAGAATAACTCAATCTTTATGCTTTTTATTTAAAATTATTAACAATCAAGTAAATACTCCTGAGTTATTGCAACTTCTTAATCTCCACGTACCACGTGTTGCTTCTCGTACTTCACAAACATTTTATGTTAACAGAGCCAGATCAAATATTTTGGTGCAGTCACCTCTAGTACAAATGCAAGCTCACTACAATGCGAACTCTGATCTCTTTGACATCTTCAATTCTAATTTACGCATCATTAAGAATTCTGCTAACGATATTAGGTTGCAACCAGTCACTTTTTAGCATCTTGCTGTTATATTATATATTTATTCTGTATTTTTGTATTTAATTGTTTTACATACTATGTATTTTCTGTTTTTCTTTAATTACTTTATAAGTTTTTGTTCGTCGTTGTTCGTATGTGAGTGTGTTTTTCTCATTTTGAGTTTTTTCACACACTTACATATAAACGGCGTTTATGTAGTCTATGTATTTTATACTGTTTTGTTGTTATGTTTATGATCTGTAAACGGTAAATTTACTAATACGCTTAATACACTAACCCAGATTGTAATTGGTCCAGTACTGTTATTTGGGTACTAAATAAATAAAAATAAATAAAAAAAAAAAGTAAAACATGGACGATGAACAAATCCGAACAAGCCCTACTGAAACTGTGGAAAAGAAAAGTCCTCAGGAAAATATTTAAAGTAAAGGTATGGAATTGAATGTGGATAAGAAGACTAGATGTAGAACTGGAGACGATTTATGGAGAACCGAATATAGCAGGGATCATAAAAACTGAGATGCTTGGTAGCTTGGGACATATCCAAAAGATGCCAAACACGAGGCTTCCCAAAAGAATTTTAACGGGAGGTATAGCATAGCAGGAAAGAAGGAGAAAGGTAGACCGAAAACCAGATGGAAGAAAGATGTTTAAAGAGACAAGAACTTAAAATTACAAATTGGAAAAATAAAGCAGCAAGGAGGAAAGAATGTAAAATAATGACACCAAATACGACCCCCTACTCCATCCCCTGGAGGTGGGGTAGGGGCTCAATTTAAAATCGTAAATGGAAACCCCCAGTTTTTATTGCAGATTTGAACTTCTTACGTAAAAGTGAGCAACTTTTATTCGAGACATTTCTTCAAATTCTGGATATATGGCGCTATAATATATAGCATATAGAAATATAATAATATAGAAATAGTTTTTCTTGATCAATACACTTCCAGATGAAAAACTAAACATCACGTGTTTAATATTTTTCAAAAACCTACCAAATGACATCCTGTCGTGTTTGGTGGTATTCGACAAGATTTTGGAAAATATTAAACTTGTGTTTTTTGATTTTTCATTTGAGAGTGTTTTTAGATATATTAAACCATTTCTATAAATTACCTATGGTATCACGATTAATGGTTTTCCGATTATAGCGCCATCTATCCAGAATTCGAAAAATGTCTCGAATAAAAGTTGCTTACTTTTACGTAAGGAATCCAAATCTGCAATTAAAACTGAGGATCTCCATTTAATATTTTAAAGTTACCCCCATCCCACTTTCAGGGGGTCGAGTGGGGGGTCGTGTTTGGTATCATTTGATAGATTTTTAAAAATTATTGAACACATATATTTCATTTTTTCGATTCGATGTTCATTTCGCGAAATATTCAACGGTTCCGCTAATTTTGGGTTGGGACACCATATACATAATACATAAAGTTGATGAAAGAAAAATAAATATAATATGTAGTGAATTATCATTAAAATTTAAAAAACCTACAAAATGAGACTTTAAGTTAACAACTTACAGTAGTTCCGGAAATGTAATAATGAATTAAACGAATGTAATTTTCAAAAAATCAAAAGAACTACTTTACTTTTTTCAATGCAAACAAATTCATGTCGAAATAGTTTTAATGTTATTTCGTAATGGGAAAGTACATCGTGTCATGTGACACCTCATTTAAAAGCGTTTGAAATACTGATTACAAAAATGGATAATACCTACATGCGCAAAATTTTGGTCAAATACTTTTTAAACACATTCATTTTTTTCGAATCCTGAGAAAGCTAATACGAGAATTTTTGAAAAATTTAAACGCAGAATAAAATACATATTACATTATTACCGAGGGCCGAAAGTCCATTAGAATAAACAAAAGGTTTCTTGTGAATGATATAGGTATTTGAAATTAAAAATCATACTCAATTTTCTCTTCTTTTTCACCCCTGTAACTTATTCAAATAAACATTATAGAAGTTTTCAGGGACTTTCGTCCCTCGGTAATAATGTAATCTTGCATTTTGTGTTTAAATTTTTTAAAAATACTTATTAGTTTTCTCAGGATTATCAAAAAATGAATGCATTTAAAAAGCATTGGACCGAGATTTTGCACAAGTATTACCTATACATTTTTGTAATCACTATCTCAAAAGCTTTTAAATGAGGTGTCACATGATGTACTTTCCCATATGAAGTTTAAAATTTAATTAAGTACCATAATTTTATATGTGGATGATTGCATCCCGCGACATAAATGACTATCTATCGTACTCGTGCATAAATACTCACGTCTATCAAACGTGATATAGAATAAACTTATATAATATACAAGACATACATTTCATGCATATAAGACATAGGTACCTTTTTCCATAAAACTCTCGAAAGTAGAATTGGTATTTACTGCATCATCGTTGATTTGTATCGGACGCACTGAAACATCGCATGACTTGTTTTGAACGCTCTCAGAACTTAAATTTGATCCAAGATCAGTAGGTCTCATAGTATGATCTATCTGATAAGATGTACCTTGTACATATTTATTATCTTCATTACTATTAATATTATCACTATCACCCAAATTACGTTGATTTTTAAAAAAATAATCAGCTATATTGCGACATTTCAATTTTTTACTTTTCAAGTTCTCGGTAGAAGCTCCTTTTCGTTTATTTGACATTTTATAACTCTTCGTAAATCACAAACTATTAATATAAAAAAGAAGAATAAACTCAAAATAATATTAATCACTCTAACAATTTACAAACTAAGATCTGTACGAATCAGTATTAGAGATGTTACTTGCATCGATAGACAAAATACACTTAATGACTAATAATTAATAAGCAAAGGGTGTTCTTTTTTCCTGGTCAGCAATCGTTTGAACATAATACATTTATATTTTCGGCAAATTAATATAGTTTTGCTGGGCGCGCTATTTTCGAGAGATTTTCGAAGAATCCGTTATCTGCAACCGATTTTATAATTATACGAGGGTGGACATGCTTAGGTATGCGTTCACAGTATATAGTATATACATACATATTTGTTTAAATATGCTTATTGTAATCATTTTTAATTCTTAATGTATACCTAAGAATTATAAATTACTCATTTCCGAATACACTGGCGTCACTGGCCCGTTTTAGACAAGTCTCATACTAATAAAATATATTTATATGTAATTCATATAATATTGTAATTTTAAAACATGTATAATTATCCATTTGAAAAATCAATGAATGTTTTTGTAATCTTTATACAGTAAAACCTGTCAGTAACGGCCACTAAAAATGAAAGAAACATTGGCCGATATAGAAAAGTGGCCGGTATTGCCAGTTTTTGTAGTCTACTTATAATTGGTTTGGGGATTTTTTAAACTGGCCGTTAGTACAGGTGGCCGATTTTGGCAGGTGGCCAGTAACACAGGTTTTACTGTAGTAAAACCTGTCAGTAACGGCAACTAAAAATGAAAGAACCATTGGCCGATATAGAAAGGTGGCCGGTATTGCCAGTTTTTGTAGTCTACTTATAATTGGTTTGGGGATTTTTTAAACTGGCCGTTAGTACAGGTGGCCGATTTTGGCGGGTGGCCGGTAACACAGGTTTTACTGTATTATAATTAAAAAAAAATAAATCACTTGGGTTGAGAGGGGGGGGCCGATCGCCCCCATCGCCCCCCCCTGGATCCGCCACTGACATAGATCCATCAGATACTACTAGTAAATACGTTTCAAACTCATGTCTCCTGATCAAAATCGGTTAGGCCTTTTAGAAGTTATTAAGCTACAAAAGTATAATCCAATTAACGATTATTCCCGAAATGGTTTATGTAGTTGTAGTGATTACGACGCTAAATTTGATCTGACAACGGGCAATCCGACTTCATTTACCGGTCATCTCAATATTTTTTTCAATCTATTTCGAATAGAAAAAAAAATCTAGTGTACATTCGATGGACATTATATTATTTGGCAGATAATGCAAAAAAGGTGACCATTTATAAAGTTTAACGAGTAATAGAGGAACATTGCATTCAACTTCATACATTTAATTTATAAATAACTCTGAAAAACTCCTGATACAAGAATAAAAAACCGCTAAACGCCTTAAAAATGAGTGGCGCATACAATATTACAGCTACAAAAGATCTGATATGAATATTACGTGGCGCGAAAATGTATTATCATTTTGATGTAAAACAAAAATGTAATCCATCTTCTGTATAATAGAGAAGTCCCTCTAGATATCATAAAAACTATTGAGAACATCTACCAAAACAACAAAATAGAAGTCAGAATAGAACTTACAGAACCTATAGATATAGGCAGCGGAATAAGACAGGGAGACTCACTGAGTCCTATGCTTTTCAATTTAATCATAGATGAAATCATCAAAAACGTTAACAAAGGAAGAGGATATAGAATGGGAAACACAGAAGTAAAAATACTCTGCTACGCAGACGACGCAATATTGATAGCCCAAGATGAAGATAGTCTGCAAAGATTAGTCCACAGATTTAACATAAGAGCAAAAGGATTCAATATGACAATTTCATCTCAGAAAACCAAAACGATAGTAATCAGTAAAGAACCAATAAGATGCAAAATAGAAATTGATGGTATCAGTATTGAACAAGTAATGGAAGTAAAATACCTTGGAATTACATTGTAAAGTTGCGGAGACCTAGACAAAGAAGTGAGAAATCAAGTACAAAAAGCAAATAGATTGGCAGAATGCCTTAACAACACTATATGGCGAAACCAACATATTAACACTGAGATGAAGTCATAGAATTTATAAAACCAGTGTAAGGCCAATAATGACATAAGCATCAGAAACAAGACCCGATACAGCCAGAACACAAAGACTACTGGAAACGGCAGAGATGAGAGTACTGAGTAGAATTACAGGAAATACACTGAGAGATCGAAAGAGGAGCGAAGATATTAGAAGACAATGTAACGTACAGTGTATAAACGAATGGACACTAAATCAAAAAAGGGAATGGAATAACCACATAACCAGAATGGGGGAGACACGTGTGGTCAAAATAGCAAGAGATAAATCATCAATCGGTAGAAGAAATATCGGCCGACCGCGCAAAAGATGGAGTGACAACCTTCCATAGAGGTATCAATCCGCCAATGAACAAGCAGAATTGCTTATAAAGAGGAAGAAGAAAAAGAAGATTTTTGCTTATTTTCTTGGCAAATGGTTTGTATTTCATACTGTTCTCATGAAGAGAATCATCTTTGTTTCCAGCACATAAAGAGACGAAAAAACGTTAGCCACCGACAGTGAGCAAAAATTGCTCGACTTTCTCACTAAGAAGTAATGCTATTCCGCTAGCAAACTCAGGATTTTTCTGTAAAATTTTAATGAATTTAAGTTTGTAGACCTTGTAAGCTGTTAATATTGTATTGCATTCTGAAGAAACTTAGAGGAACAGCAAATTCTCTGCAATTATATCGCCACATATAAAACTTAGAGGACAGTAGCTGATCCGACTTTTCACAGTTTTATTAAAAATACATTGGACTGCCTTCTTCGGAATTCCGTAGTCACGGAATCACAGGATTGGGATGTAGCAAGCGCAGAACGGATGCTAACTGTATCTGCATCTTATTTAGCCGTGACTGCACTAAAACTATATACATGGAAGTCACCAGCTGACAATAACAACAAAATAGTCACAAATCAAATAGATTATATTATCGTCAACAGAAGATATAGAAATTCTATAATATCATCTAAAACTTATCCAGGAGCGGACATATCCTCCGATCACAACCCGGTTGTTTTGTCTATGAGAGTGAAACTAAAGAAGGTAAAGAGCCCTAGCTCCAATAAAATCATGGATACAAGGCGGCTCAAACAAGACAAGACCTATGCGGAAACGAAATTTAAAATAAACGAGAACTTAAGGAAAGTCAAAGAAGATAGTGCGGCAACTCTGACTGTTGACCAAAAATGGGGAAAAATTCAACAGGCATGGTTTCCAACCTTCGATAGAAGATGGAACTTAAAGAAGAAAGAAGCACTAAAATCCACCTTTAATAGAGAATATTTTGGAACGCCTATTAAGTACCTATGTTTTGATTTTTTCTTTTTCATTACCTAAAAATTTATCTAGTAACTTTTCAATGGACTATAAAATATAGCAAATAATACAAAATATATCTGGGAAAAATACCCCCGAACCTTAAGTTAGTATTGTACTACCACACTATTTGATCATTTTTTGGGGGTGGTCTATAAGTATTGACTATATTATTAAAGTCAATACTTATAGACGACCCCCAAAAAAAGCTTATTACTGGAGATACTGAGAACGGTGCGTTGAATACCTAGCTAATTTTGGTCATTCTTTTTGTTTTTGATGACGCTAAAAACGAAAACGAGGTTTGTTTTGAATTTTATGTGAGGGAACATTGTCAAAATCGCAATTTTAGCGTAAAAATAAAAAAAAATGAAATCAAGGTTTTTTGCCTTAAACTCGCTACAACTCTGTTCTATTTTATTATGTTTTTCTGAAATTTTTATACACTGGGGTGCAAAATTAACCGGACACCTTAAAAATGGGTTATTTTTGATGTTTCGAATTTCTTAAACCTGTTGTCCGATTTAAGTGATTTTTTAATATGGTATATAGACCAAGAGGCAGCGCTGAAAAATCTATTTCAATTTATTAGAGCTAGATTTTCACAGTTGATTACTGTGAGTGTGTAGAGAAACATACTGCGGTCGGTCAAGCGAAACGTAGAACAGGGGTTACTGAGAGGGTATCAAAGTTGCATTCCTACGAAGGTAATTATTTCCATTTACTAAGGCTGAAAATCAGTACACACATTCTAAATTAAATATAAATAAAAGTTATTATAGTCGGTCAGCTGTATGACGGGACAGAGTCGGTCGGTCGGCCCCAATAGTCGATTGAGGAAATGAAGCATTTTGGCTCGCAATTTTTTCGACCAGCATGGATTTACTTGAAATTTTCACAGAAGGTAGCGAATAGTCCAAGGATCATTTTATATATCATGCCGCTATAATACGCTAAAACCTTGGGGTGGTTGCCACCCCATCTCGGGGGTGGGAATTTTTTATTACATTTTAACCATGTAATTCAATGGAAAAAGTGATTCTAAGAAAAAAATGTATTTTACATTTCCTTCGTAAAACTAATATTTTCGAGTTATTCGCGCTTGAAAATAACAGTTTTTCGACGAAAAAATCGACTTTTTTAGAGGGTTTTTTGAGAATACCTCGAAAAATATTCTATATATAAAACTTTAAAAGGGTAAACCCTGTATTCTATATATTTTTGGCGATAAAAAGTTTCTTCAAAAATGATTTTGTAGGATTTTAAAAGAGCTATAAGATTGTGTAAATTAAATTCCGTAAGATCGCTTAGTTTTTAATTGGGGCGGGTTTAAAAGGCTCAAGTAAGGGGGTGTTTGCTGGTAAATAGAGGTTTTAAACAGCTATATCTGGCTAACTGTTCACTATAGTGAAAATCTATGTACAGGGTAATTTTAGCCATTAAAAAGCTACAATTTAGTAGTTATTAATTTTTTTCGTATCTTCAGTATTTTCGGAGATATGAAGTAAAAGGTGAAAAATACCAAATTGCAAAAAATAAATTTTTTTTAAAACTCCAATTTTTCCAAAACTAGGCCATTTAAATGGATCAAACTCCTTGATTCTATTGACAAGATAAACATAAAAGGAACTACAGAAAGGTAAAGGCCAATTTTGAATTAGAAAGGTAGTTAGGGGGTTGTTTTCACTGATTTTTTTGTAGAGAAAAGCAGGTACCGACATTTTTTTGATTATAAGTCGCTTAATTTTCATGCTAGAATATTTTTATTATTATTTTTTTAAAGGTCTAATTGTTTACTTGAAAAAAGATTATTTCAGTTTTCCTAGAAAAATGCAAATTTTTCCCATTATTTGGCTTTAAATATTTCAAATTCTTCATTTGACGAAAAAAGGTAATCTTTAAGGGGATGGGTACGTATTTTCGGCTGAAATGGTATTTAAACGGGGATTCATTTTTTTCGAATCCTGAGAAAACTCATAAGTATTTTTGAAAAATTTAAACGCAGAATGAAAGATTACGTTCTTACCGAGGGCCGAAAGTCCCTGAAAACTTCTATAATGTTTATTTTAATAAGTTACAGGGGTGAAAAACTAAGAGAAAATGTAGTGTGGTTTTTAATTTCAAATATCTCATTCAAAAGAAACTTTTTATTCATTCTAAGGGACTTTCGGCCCTTGGTAATAAAGTAATCTTTCATTCTGCGTTTAAATTTTTCAGAAATACTTATTAGTTTTCTCAGGATTCGAAAAAAATGATTACATCTAAAATACATTGAAAATTTTGACAGGCGTTAAAATGTTCCTTTCC
The DNA here is from genome assembly GCF_917563875.1 of Diabrotica virgifera virgifera. Taxonomy (NCBI): domain Eukaryota; kingdom Metazoa; phylum Arthropoda; class Insecta; order Coleoptera; family Chrysomelidae; genus Diabrotica; species Diabrotica virgifera. The sequence goes on from NC_065450.1 coordinate 144,142,327, forward strand.
TCTTAACATGCCTTATCTCGGTTTGTATTGGTCTTAAATATGTTACTGGGAAATAATATCGTTTGTGTTACTAAAAGGTACAATTTTGATATCCACAGTTTTTTTAAATAAATGGATATTTTTCGAGGTATTCTCAAAAAATCCTCTAAAAAAGTCGATTTTTTCGTCGACAAACTGTTATTTTCAAGCGCGAATAACTCGAAAAATATTAGTTTTACGAAGAAAATGTAAAAAACATTTTTTTCTTAGAATCACATTTTCCATTGAATTGCTTGGTTAAAATGTAATAAAAAATTCCCACCCCCGAGATGGGGCGGTAACCACCCCCAAGGTTTTAGCGTATGATAGCGGCATGATATAGAAAATGATCCTTGGACTATTCCCTACCTTCCTTGAAAATTTCAAGTAAATCCATGCTGGACGAAAAAATTGCGAGCAAAAATGCTTCATTTCTTCAATCGACTATTGGGGCCGACCGACCGGCTATGTCCCGTCATACGGCTGACCGACTATAATAACTTTTATTTATATTTAATTAAGAATGTGTGTACTAATTTTCAGCCTTAGTAAATGGAAATAATTACCTTCGTAGGAATGCAACCCTCTCAGTAATCCCTGTTCTACGTTTCGCTTGACCGACCGCAGTATGTTTCTCTACACACTCACAGTAATCAACTGTGAAAAATGTAGCTTTAGTAAATTGAAATAGATTTTTCAGCGCTGCCTCTCCGTCTAATACCCTTGTTCTTTATCAATATCGCTGTAATAATATTGTGGCCAAACCGTTAAATTTTCATTGTATACGGGGTGTACCAATGAAACTGTGTTTTTTTCTCAAATTTCGCATCACCCTGTGGAATATTTTAGCATTTATAAAATACTCAAATTACAACCCAACTATAACCTTATATTTTCTCAACATTCTGTTTTTTGATTCATTCGCTTAAGTTGGACCATAAAAAAGTTAGGTACTTTAACAATTAGCCATGTTTTTCATCAATACAGGGTGTTATTAAATAAGCATGAAAAACTTCGAGGGTTAATTCTATATGAAAAAATAATGACAGTTTGCTTTATAAACCTATGTCCGCAAATGCTTTGTTTCTGAGGTAGAGGGTGTTGAAATTTTTCTTACAAACTGACGATTAATTTATTGCTTAAAAACCAGTTGAGATATTGTAACATTCCTGTTTTCTTTGAGAAAAATTTCTCACGTGTGTTCAAAATTTTTCTGATGGGTGAGAGGAGTGTGTAACGTTACAAACGTCACATCTTTGATATTTTGTTTTTAAATAATTATTTTACCTTATTTCCTTTAATATTTCATTAATAATTATCTTCTTCTAATTGGTTTACCCATTTTCCCCTTTAAAAATCGGTTGGCGCTCTCTTTTATTACCCTCTTTTATTATCTTCTATTTAATATATCTCTTTCATTTAAATCAACATACTGAACGTACCTCGTATACATTCTCACTCCGTAAATATCTGTATTTTCAATACGGAACATGCCGCTACTTCATAGTACTTGGTTGTCATTTTAAATGTCGTTTTCAATGACAGTGTCACTTCATCCGTCATCCCTACTCCCTGACAGACTGGAAGGGAAAAATTAATCCTTAAAAAGGCATGTAATTCGAAAAATAAATCATTTCTATTTCATCAAATCATCTCTTGGGGTAAGGATAACATTATATTGTGATTATATTTCTCCGTCTAACAGTTTTTCTAATTGTTTTTTATCTAACCTAACTTCCAATGTCAGACCATGTGTTCTGATATTTTAGTTTCAAATATAATTATCTTTTAATTTACATGTATGCACGTTTAGTAATCAGAATTTTAACTATTCTCATCTAAATTTCATTTGATTTATTCTTGTCATCTGCTACTCTTTCTGACGATTAGAACGGCAGATGGCACACGTTGGTTTTTCTTCTTGATGATTGATATGTGTCTCTGTTTTATAGTTTTTTGGAAAGAAACCACTTTTCTCCCTCCGGGAGTTTCAACAACCCTCAAATCGCCGGCGATACAACAACGAGGACCATGTCATCAGGGCTGCAACCACATAACCAAGACTGCAACGACCAACAACCGTAGGCCTGGTGGAATACAACACCTACAACCCCAGAGCCCGTTGCAGAACCAGCAGCAGTACCATACGACATCAAGAAGATACCATCAGCTACCAAAAGCCATAAGCCATAAGTATAATCCAGAATTGTTAGTTTTTGGCAAGAATTTGAATACATTTGTTAATGCAATTTACTAAGTCATTTTATTTATTATATCTTTATGAACAATAAACATGATTAGTTAAAATTATTGTTTTGTTTGCTTCCATTCCAATTTTCATAGTTCATATCTGAGGTTAAGACAAGACGAACACACACCTGAGTGACTGAGCTAAGCTGAGGGTGTAACGATGGCTATCTTGGTTAGTTGAGGTAATATTTTCGAATATTATTTCAATTAGCGGGGTAGTCCATCCCAATTTCGTTTCAATATGCAAATGAAATTTGGTGGGTATTAAGACGTAGTTATTGTACATTTTTTGACATACAAGTAAGAATTTAATATTCATCATTGGCGCGCATACGGGTAATATAAGCCCTCATATTACCCGTATGCGCGCCAATTGTGAATATCAAATTCTTAATTGTTTGTCAAAAAATGTGCAATAACTACTTCTTAAAACCCATTAAATTTCATTGGCATACCTCAACCGGATTTAAAGCAATAAATAAATCGGCAGTTTGTAAGAAAACTTTTAACACCCCCTATCTCGGAAACGAAGGATTTGTGGACATACCGTTTATAAAGCAAACTGTCATTATTTTTTCATGCAGAATTACCTCTTAAAGTTTGCTAATTATTATTTAAAAACACGCTGTATTGATGAAAAACATGGCTAGTTGTTAAAGTACCTAACTTTTTTATTATCGAACATAAGCGAACAAGTCAAAAACAAAATGTTGAAAAAACATGAGGCTATAGTTGGATTTTAATTCCAGTGTTTTATAAATTCTAGAATATTCTACAGAGTGATGCGAACTTTGAGAAAAAAACACAGTTTTATTGATATACCCGTTATACAATGAAAATTTAACTGTTTAGCAACATTGCTATTACAGCGATATTGCTAAAGCATGAGGCTATAATATATTAATAAAATCACTTAAATCAGACAACAGGTTTAGGAAATTCGAGACATCAAAATGACCCATTTTTAAGGTGTCCGGTTAATTTTGCACCCCAGTAGTATATATTTCTCACCATTCTGAAAACAATGGAATCTCGTTCAAGCTTTCAGTCTTATTCTAATAAAAGTTATGATATTTTAAAGTCAAAGGGGCAGATTTCTGACTTACAGAGTTTAATCGCAAAAGTTGAGTGAGGCAATTTGAAATTTAGATTTTTAATCACATTTGTGTACATAGAGTACAAAGAAGTTTTATGAAAAGTTTTAGATCAAAATGTCGACTTGCCGATATTAAAAGTTGCGACGTTACAAATCCCCAAAATAACGCTTATTTTTCGATATACTGACCATGGGTGGTGAATGCCTAATTTTGGTCGTACTTTATTTTGGTAGTGTTGAAAACGAAAATAAAATTTATTTTGAATTTTAGGTTGGGGAATATTGTCAATTTTACCCTAAAAATAAAAAAAAATTAAATCACGTTTTTCTTAAAATTCAAAGTTGCACCATTCTTTTCTTATATAACATTTTGATCTAAAACTTCCCAGAGATGGACTATCTATTTTAACATGACCGTGATTAAAAAGCTAAATTTCAAATTTTGTGACTTAACTTTTACGATTTAACTTTTCAATTCACGAATCTGCACCTTTTATTTTTAAAAATTCATAACTTTTATAAGAATAAGACCGAAAGCTTACAATAGGTTTCATAGTCTTCACAGATGTGAGAAATATATGCTATAGTTGTAGCGAGTTAAACGCAAAAAAATGTGATTTCATTTTTTTCATCTTTATGGTAACATTGCGTTATTGACAATGTTCCCTCATATAAAATTCAAAATAAACCTTATTTTAATTTTATTTATTTCATAAAGTAAGACCAAAATTAGCCATTCACCACCCATTTTTTTATAAAACATTTTGATCTAAAATTTCGCAGAAAACTTATTTGTACTTTATATTTTAAAATAAACGTGATTTAAAAACTAAATTTTAAATTTCGTCACTTAACTTTTGTGATTAAACCTATGCAATTCAGGAAGTTGCACCTTTTACTTTAAAAAAATCATAACTTTTATTAAAATAAGACTAAGGTTCCATTGTCTTTAGAAAGGTGAGAAATATATACTATAAAAATTTCAGAAAAATATGGAAGAGAGTTGTAGCGAGTTAAGCGCAAAAGAGGGTGATTTAATTTTTTTTATTTTTTATTTAAAATTGCGTTTTTGACAATTTCCCAACTAAAATTTAAAGCAAGCTTATTTCCGTTTTCAGGACCATCAAAAACATAAAGTAAGACCAAAATTAGCCATTCGCTACCCATGGTAAATGTCTAGAAAAATTAGCGTTATTGTGAGGATTTATAACGTCGATATTAAAAGTTGCACCATTTTTTTTTCTATAAAACATTTTGAAATACCTAAAGCTTTCCAGAAAACTTCTTTAATATACTTATTTTAACATAAACGTGATTACAACGCAAAATTTCAAATTTCGCCACTCAACTTTTGCGATGAAACGTTGCAATTTAGAAATCTGCGCCTTTTACTTTAAAAAATTCATAACTTTTATTATAATAAGACTAAAAGCTTTAAACAGATCCAGTTGCCTTTAGAAGGGTGAGAAATATTAGTCTAAAAATTTCAGAAAAAAAAATATTAAAATGGAACAGAGATGTAGCGAGTTAAACGCAAAAAAAACGTAATTTCATTTTGTTCTATTTTTAGGGACAAAATCCAATTTGGCAATGTTCCCCTACATAAAATTCAAAATAAACCAAATTTTCGTTTTCAGTACCATCAAAAACAAAAAGTATGACCAAAATTAGCCATTCCCCGCACCGTGGCCAGTACTTGGTCATTTTGGGGGTGCGTGCCGTTCGCCTATTATACCGTAAACAATTACTTATTAATTCTGTGAATGCCCACGTAGGTACTATAAATATATTCATAATAAAAATATTAGCCGCCTATTCGTCAGTACTACACAATCTCGTCGGTTCTGCCTGATTAATGTCTATATCTCATGATCAAACGCAAAAAGCACAATCACTATCACCATGCTGTCTGCTACACAGTGCGTTTGTCGTCCTGCAAAGAGATCAAGGCGAGCGAGCAAGTCCAACTCGGAGCAGGCACCACCGCCAAAGACTACCCTTGAAATGTGGGGTCATTTTAAAACTGTTTAAAAATTCAAAATTCGTTGGCGTAGGTTTTATTAGTATTTATGAATTTTTTCTACATTATTAATTAAGTTGTTTTTAAAACAAACATTTTTATAAAATATAGTAACGGTATTTAAGAACAAAAATATCGAAATTTGTTTTCCTTTTCTTCATCGTCTCTTAATACTTAACCCATTTAGAAAAAACAAGCTGAAAATGCGAGCATTATCATAACAAAAACTTTGTTTATTTGCGTATTTTAATTCATAATATAGAAAATTGATATTATAAGAAGTTGTTTAGAATTAAACATTATGTTTTAATGTGCAATTATATCATTATAATTTAAATATTTTAAACTATAAAGCTATAGTATTTTTACTACAAAAACGATATTACGTAGATACACATGACAATAATGAAAAATCACATTCTAATGTTTTGACAGTTCTCTTACGTCAAAAATTTTGACCTACGTAATATCGCTTTTGTAGTAAAAATACTATACTTTACTGTTGATCGAAATTTATATTTTTTATATACCTCGTATAAAATTAATAAAATTTTATATATGATGGTTCCTGGTTGCATCATAAATCTTAGACCATGAAGAGCTTTTTATGAAGAATAACTTTTCTTCGCCAAATTAAAAATAAAAGAGTTATAAATGAAAATGTTGGTATCCATAATTTGAGAAAAATTTTAAAATATTTCTTTCTATTAGAAGGATGCACATATCAGACCATAATTTTTTATTCCAAACAACATTTTATATAATCGGTTTGCTAAACTCAGACACAACTGGCTAGTGATTTTACTCAGTAATTTTGCCAATTTTGCAAAAAAAAAATAATTAGTAAATAGTTAATAATTACTAAATAATTAGTAATTTTGCCAATTTTGGCAAAATTGGCAAAAAATTAAAAAGTTACCTACTAAAATCACTAGCCAGTTGTGTCTGAGTTTAGCGAACCGACTATGCTTCTTTTCATGAGCATTTTTCAGTGCGTCACAAATTATAGAAAAAAAGGTAAGTCCGTGATAATTTACATTTTAGTGACATGACATTTTAGTTAAATCTGACAGTTGTCAAATTTTATTTGCAATTTGGCATAAAAACAAATCAACTGTGTTTATTGCATTTATAAAATGGTATTTTCTTTGATTTGTATAGTCTTTGAAATTGTTCAGATTATATTCGTAGATATATTTATTATATACTTCGTAAATTATTTTATTTTCGATTATAGCGCCATCTATTGTTAACTATAATAAATGTTATAAATGTCACCGACGAAATGTAATCACCGACGTGCGTTTTTTTTCTGTCATATACAATTTAATACGTTAGAAAGAAATCGAAAAACTGTGACGCACTAAAAGATCCTCATGAGAAAAAGCATATATTCATTTCATAACAAATGGAACAGTCCATTCATTATTAGGTACTCCCAAGGGGAGGCCGTATACTCGTATAAACCTTTTTAAAGTTTTTAATAAATTATTGCTTTCAAAATATACTCAAATTGTATTTTTGAACATATCATTTATTTTATATAATAATTAAATTCACTATCAAATGTCGTTGATATTTTATTAATACTTAATTTAAAATTTAGTTTGACATTCAGGAAGTGTCAAACTCGAATGCAAATAACATATGCTTTGCTTGAAAAATTCAGATTAAAAAAACTAGCCTACTTACTAGCAACGATTTCAGCTGACGGTTAGTGTGTCGGCAGAAAATAAAATGATTGTGACGTCACATTTTAGACTTTGAGGTCGATTATCTCGAAGACGGTTAGAGATATCGAAATGCCGTTTTCAGATTTGGATTCAGAAGACAAAACTACATAGGAAACCATCGATAAATCTGCTCTATATATTGCACAAGCGGCAATGCAATAACACACAGACTATGCGAATTTATAAACGAAAAGTTTTCGTTGAAAATGGTAAAAAAATTGTCGTGTAATCGTGGGCTAAAAAGTTCGTAGGATAATATAAAAAAAAATCCGAAAATCGGTCAGCAATTTAGACATTTTTGACAACATTTCTGAAAGTAACGTCTGATATATCCTTATACTTCGTCGTTGCCTGGAAACGAAACATAACTGTACGGAAATGTTATTTCCTTACTGTAAGGAAATAGCTTTTTTTATGGATGCTATACAATGTGCAACTTCTCTCACTACTTACATACATTCAAAACGAAAAATTTTTCATGCAGTGAGAAAAGTCGGCCATTGCAGTGAGAAATATCTTTTCTCACGGGTCGTCCTACGGTTTTCCATATATGATCGCCGTTTGCATGGTAACACGCACAATACAAACACAATTAATATTGTCAAAAAAAATGTGTTGAAGCAAAACTTACCAGGAATTACCTTTCAAAACTTCAAAAATAACTGCTAATTAGAATTTTAAATAAATAACGTATATAATTTCAAGAATATTAAATACCTACATCGTTACCCTAAGTGCAAAATGTTGTATGTAAAATTAGTGTACTTTACAGGAGGTAGAAAAAACGTATTTACTTTTAAATGAATTTTTTTTAAACATGGGAATAAAAAATATTTATCTTTTTAGTCTTTACTTTTAAAATGATTTTGATTACACAGCAAAAATTATATGATATACTTATTTCTTTTGTACATACGACACTTTGCAACTTAATTTATAGTTATAACTCTACATACGACTTTTTTCATGTAGACATACAGCTTTTTGCACTTTAATTTCAAAGAAATAAAGTAACATACGACATTTTTAAAAATTTTATTTACAAAACTTCTAGTCATTTTTGTAACAAAACAGTAAGTAAAACTTTTTTCTAGTTGCCATGACTCAAGTTGTCGTAAAAAAAGTGGTAGTCCTCCTCAAGGCAAGCTTTTAATTCTTGTAAGTCTTTGTACTTCCTGTCTTGAATTGGTAGAGATTTGGAGTACAGAGGATTGAGTGTTAGGAAAACTTCATTAATTGGTTTTGGTCTCTTAACAGTTATCTGAAAAGTTTAATTTGTACCAAATATGGCCATCTTTTAGATACTTAAGGCACCTTAAGTCAGTGACATAAGGGTCTCCTTTTTTTTAGCCAGGTCTTATACTCTTGTAGTATCCATTTGAAAAACAAAGAAAATCCTTAAAAGATAAGCTTTCTACACAGTAAGGGCTTGGATGGGTTCTTGCGTCACGTATTGCTCTCACGTAGTCTGCCGGAACGTAATGCTCTTTGTTCTTAAGCTATTTTTTTCTATTTTGCTATGCATAGAGTCTACCTCCATTTGTGTGTGTCCCACTTCCAAATATTTTTGATATACAGTTACTCCTGTTTGGCAAGTGAAATACAGTATAGCATTTGAAACAGTCTCACACCTATTTTGGTAAGTGCAACCGTCACTCCAAGTAATTATTTCATTGATACTTGGTTTTTTTTCCAACTCTTTTCTCAAAAACCTCACAATCATTGAAGCAAATACATCACTTTCTACACCTCCATTACCTTCGTGCCAAACATAGCATGTGCCTTCATGTGTTGCCAAGTTATAAATAGTCCAATTGTGAACTTTAAGTTTTGTTTTGTAATAGGCTGTAGATACCTTTATATTTGGACAAGTGAGAACTTTTTGGACATCAACAGCATAAACTTGCCCTTCACTCGAGTTTTCAGCCCTTTTTTTATCTGTTTCTTTTTCATTTCTCGATTCAACTTTCCTGTTTTGGTGATAATCGTATTCTTCGTTTGTTATTTTTCCCAGTTTGTGTTTTAGGCAAGTCTCACACTGATATTTTTTAGGAAGAAAAAACCCGATATTCTTATTTTCAAAAACTACATGAAAAAGAGCTTTTGATGCTGGTTGAAGTTGCTGTTCTTGGCAGACACGCTCATATTCTCTGTAAAGTTGACTCTTGCTTTCCCACATTGGTTCTAAATACACTTTGCTTGTTTTATCACGGCAGTAATGCGATTCCATTTTTGGCAAAGAGTCTAAAAACTGATGGATTCCCCTCCTTTTTTCTGTATCATCCCTAGATGGCGTCTGAGCACTGGAATCAATATTATTTGTAGATTCTACGTTTTCATGGTTTTCTCGATGAATAAGGATATCAAGGGGTGATTTCATAACCCAAGAACGTACAGACATTTCCCCTAAAGAGAATTTATTTAAAAACATTTTCTTATATACTCGCATTCTTATATCACCCACCTTCAAATGGTACTTAAAAGAAGAATTTTTACGCGAGTTCTCTGAAACAGTACTTGATCCTCGAAATTCTGGTGTAGATTTATCCACCAAAAACACTATAGTAGCTTGTTTTGCTTCCCAACTTTCAATTCATTTCCAAAAATTTGTGAAAAGTTGAAGCCTGTTAGCTTCACTCACTTTATCACAATTAAAAAGCCTATTCTTGCATTCACATGGAGCTTTCATTTTTCGTTTTTCTCTTTCAACAGAAAGTTTGTACTGGCCGTTGCATGTCTTGTTTTTTTAAACCTAAATATTTTTCTCCTTTTCTTCTTTTTGCTGCATTAAGAGTTCGTTCCCAATCTCTTGGGTTTACGTTTTCCCCCTTCCTTCTCTTCTTTTTGGTTAAAGGCAAATTTTCCATGCTATTATTCAGGTCAATCGACTGAGCCTCCTCTTGTGTAACAAAATCAGTTCCTTGTGAATTGTTTATTTTTTCAGAATTATTTTCCTTCTTTCGTTTTGATTTCACGTTAGTTTTATGTTTCACTTCAGTAAGTTTTGTTTTTGTTTTAAGATTTTCTCTTTTAGAAGCAATATTACTGCAGTCTTCATCTTCATCACTTGTGCTTGATAAAGGTTGGTAGTCATCTTCAGACCCTGAGGAATAGTCATAAGTCACGCCTTCATTAGAAACGTCCATCATTTTCTTAACTTTTTCTCTGCCCTTTCCTTTGGTAATTCTATGAGACCTTTTGATTGTCTGAATGTTTGAATTATGTATACATGTAAAATTAGGTTGTTTCTTCACTTTCCACCTTAAAATAGCACAACTAAGTAAAATTAATAATAATTAAAACTGTTTTAAGGATAATAATATGTAAAAAAAATAATGTTTCTTTAATGTGATACACAATGAATCAAACAATTATCTACGGGTTACGTTTTCACTGTCAGCACATGGTCAACACTTCCAATACATAAGACTTTTTGCAGTTACAACAAACAGCTGTAAAAACATACGACTTTTTGATTTCTTACTATAACTACTGATAAATCAGCTGATGACATAAGATATTTAGCCAGCGGTTGCATATCATAAAGAGCAATGTTTATCGCTAATAAAAAAAAATGAAATTTTTTACATACGATATTTTGCACTTAGGGTAACGACATGTATATGTATTTTTTTGTTTGCACTCTTGACAAAACCTCATCCATAGAAAAGTACAGTGTACAACACATGAGAAAATTACATATTTCTCTCTCGCTTGATTTGCGGCACTCGCCTCGTGCCTTGGCTCGTGTCAACAAACTTCTGCGCTCGTGAGAAATGTGTCTTTTTTCTCACTTGTTGTACAATATACTATTCCTTACAGCAGATTCAGAAAAAATTTATTAAATAAAAAAAATATGAAAAAAATATTTTTAAGATAAGAAACGCTTTTCTTTAGTTACGAGTGACTAAAATTAAACATATAAAAAAATCAACCAAAAAGCAAAAAATAAAAACAATTTAAAAAATCTAACATATTCGTCAAAGAAAAGCGTGGCGCTTCTTCATCGAATAAACGGTTTTCGCCCCACGCTTTTCTTTAACGAATGTGTTAGATTTTTCAATTTTTTTTATTTTTTGCTTTTTAGATGATTTTTTATAATACTTTTAATTTTAGTCACTCTTAACTAAAGAAAAGCGTTTCTTAAAAATATTTTTTTCATATTTTTTAATTTTTTATTTTTAGTCTTACACTTTTCAATCATTAAAATATATCGTCATGTTTATTAAAATATTTATAAAACATAATATGTACAAACATGAAAACTAGTCGGAATTGGCAAAAAATTTGAAACTTTATTGATTATTTATGAAGCATAACGTAAACAATGAACGTAAAAAGTGAAATTATGTGTAGTTCATATAATTAGCTACAATCTGTAAAAGTTTCAAGTCTTTTCATTGTAAAAAACAAAATAATTTAAGCATTTTCCCATAAAATCGTTTTTGTTTTTATTTAAACAATTATTAATAAACATAAGAATTTCTTTATTGACTATTCGTGTATTTGCGAATTCATTTGCGTTTTAGTCATTTGCATCGAAGAAAAGATAGTCAAATTAACATCTAAAGATTGGACCAAAACGATTAAGCTACAGAAAAACGTTTAATTAATAAGCCAAAACGAATTTTAATGTTAATTGTAGTACAAAACGTCTCTACCGATGGTTTTTTTAAGACTACGATAAAAACACTAATTTTTTGAATTCGAGTTTTGGTTGAAGTTTTATTTCGTATCGTATTGAAATTTGACACGAATAAGCGCCGATTTTTATATAAACAAATATATAAGCGTTCAAAATATGAAACTTTATTGTTTATTTATGAAGCATAACGTAAACAATTAACGTAAAAAGTGAAATTATGTATAGTTCATATCATTAGCTACAATCCGTAAAAGTTTCAAGTTTTTACATTGTAAAAAACAAGAGAATTTAAGCATTTTTCATTCAAATCATTTTTTTTATTTAAATAATTAATAAACATAATTTTTTTCTTTATTGACTATTATTCGTATATTGTTCCCACGAATGTATATGTCTGCAAATTTTCATTCATTTACATTGGAAAAAAGGCAGTCAAATTAACGTCTAAATATTTGACGCAAATTATTGAACTAAAGAAAAGCGTTTAGAAAAGCGTTTAAAAACAACTTTATTTTCAATATAAAAAGTTTATGAGTTTGAACCTTAATCATTAAATAGGCTTTGTCTGGGGCTTTCTGAATAAATTGATTCATTTGTTCTTTAGTAAAATCTTGGACTCTTTGGACCTGCTATAACCATCTTCAGGACTTTTCAATAATGCTCGAAGTTTTGCATATATCCACATCATGTCTAATTGCAAGCGTTGCCTTCAACATTGAATAGTTCGCCCACCAACTTGAAGATTTCATCTTAGAACCAAGCTCCAAGAAGTATGCCATTACAAAATTTTCTGAGAAAGAACTTGCATTTTTATTCTTACGATAGTCCATGAAATGGTTGAATGAATAGTTATATTTGTCTCTGGATTTTGTTGGCAATAAATCTAATGAAGCTACTAATCTATTCACTACTTCCATCAGTTCTGAAGGGGTACCAAGAATCGAACACCCATCATCACTCATGATGAAATTAGGTAATTTTTAGGTCATCCAACATTATTTTGTAGACTTTTTTGATTTTTTCTTCGGTAACAGCCTCTTGTGAGTGTCCACTGCGTGCATCGCCCTCAGTTCTCAGTTCTTCTTGTTTAATCTTAGCTAACCAGTTCTCAACGTTTTCCTTGTGCAAAGTCCGAATAATGTTTATCAAGCCGAGCCGTGGCTTCAAAAGTATTATTTTTTTTCGCCAAAAAGCAATACTTTATTAAGACACAAAATTCCTTTTTATCAGCTTTTTAATAGTTTGACAGCTACGAAATTTATACACGCATCTTTTGAAAGTTAGGGCTGACCAAAAATCATAACGGATTTAATATCAGTAGGTACTGTCATTTATGTGTCAGCCTACTATGTTTTCATCTTAATGAATAAATTCGATTATGTAGTCTCTAACAACTTAAGTTTGACAAATAAAATTACAGAAGTTAATCTTAGTAATGAAGATTTATTGATTTCCTTAGACATAACTAATCTCTTTACTAACATTCCAACACAAGAAGTTATCAGTATTGTTGCTTTAGACTTGTGGAATAATAATTACCATCCTAATCAAATTATTGAGTATACAGAGCTTTTGAATTTGTGTCTGAGTCAGAATTTCTTTAATTTCAACAACACCACATATGTGCAACCGGACGGACTAGCTATGGGATCTCCTCTTTCACCGATATTAGCTGATATTTTTCTAAATGACTTGGAATCTAATAAAATAGTGAAAAATAATCCATTTACAGATTATATTAAATTTTACGCTAGGTATGTTGACGATACTTTAATAATATGGAATGGCACAATTGACATTCTTCACGATTTCTTAGATTTCCTCAATACTTTACATGACACTATTAAATTTACTTTAGAGATTCAGAATGACTCAAAGAGTTTGAACTTTTTAGATCTTACATTGACACTCAGAAATGGAACGATTGACTTTGGTATTTATAGAAAACCAACCCATACAGGTACAGTTATCCCTGCCGATTCACACCACCCCATACAACATAAACTGGCTGCTTTTTATAGTTACATCAACAGGCTTGTCTCTATCCCATTGACTACAACTTCATTTAACAAAGAATTAAAAATTATCCAACAAATAGCAGTTAATAATGGTTATACTGTGGACTTAGTAAATAAAATTTTACACAAAAAAACAAATAGAATTTTAGAACATCGAGTATATACACAGCCTATTCTAGTCGAACAGGAGCCAAAACCATATAGATCATTAACATTTACAGGTCAATTCTCTTACAAATTAGCTCATATTTTTAAAGATTACTGTAATATTTCTTTTAGAACTAATTCAAATTTAGGTTTGGTTTTCTTGAATAACAAGGACAGTCGTGATAGATCTGAGTGTTGTGGAGTTTATGAGCTTAAATGCCATACCTGCTCGTCATATTACGTCGGAAGAACCTTTAGATCGTTTGACACCAGATTGAAGGAACATCTTAGATACATACAGCGCCCAACATCTGGACAATCTCATTTTTCCCAACATATCCGTAACTCCAACCATAATTTCAATCCTGACATTGATTTCAAAATTCTTCACATCTGCAAAAAGGGCCACGTCCTGAATAACCTGGAACATTTTGAGATTTTAAAATCTTTAAAGGACCCTACTAGACATACATTGAATGCCCAATTAGAGCTTGAATTTATACCAGCTTATTCAGTTTTACTATAAAATAACCCACTCTTACTACAGTACACAACCCGACATCTAATTAAAAGTTCAAACCTGCAAAATCTAAAAAATTTTATTTCAAATCTATCTTTCAATATACATACACCAACAGCAGTTATCGTACCCGCCTTTTCATTCAAACTACTCCATAGTTCCAACTCACAATCTTATACACACTCTTACAAAATTTTTTAAAAAGTTACAACAACTACTCACTCTTAATTTCCAAAATCCCGCTAATTTTAATTTTATTCAAATCCATTCTCCATTGTTCGTTTCCTGTAGAATTTGATGATTTTGTAGCTAAGTACACAGCCAATTTTCCCATCTTAGCTTCATTACTGGACAATCAATTACCATCTGCACTTCTCCACGTGGTGATATAAAAATGTAACCTACAACTTTTTTAAAATGTCAGAAAATTTGCTGGTGTGGCATTTGAGCTCATTCTGTTAATATCTCATAGTTGCCTGACCGTTTGAACATTTAATACGGAGTCTGATCAGTGCAATATTCTTAAACATTAAACACGTGTTTCTCAATATAAAAATGTCACCCTAAATTATTTGTAATTCACTAAGACTACACATTTTATATTATAGCTTTATAAATTTAATAAGTTCCGATATGGAAGTGCATGATCATTTTGTACAAGTTATCAAAACCTTTTAATCTATTAAATACTTTAAATTTATAACTTACCATTTATGGCGCATGAGGAAGTTGGTTGGCACCAATACTTAAATACAAATAGGATTTAAACAAACTTTAGGTTCTCTTTTAAATTAAAACCCCCCCCTACCTCCCTCTACACACCTGTCATTAAACATTCCGCTTCCTTTGACCTCGTTGACGTGGCATTGCCACGACTGCAATATTAACAATACTACCAACCAACTTTCTTTTATTTTTCTTTTTCTTTTTCTTTGTTATAACTTTCACGTTTTATATCTGTTTTCATTTACTAAATTTAAATAGACTAGGCTAATCAATTTATCTTACTCATCTACAATTATGCAACAGGTGATATGTTTGTACGTTAGATTATGCACTGCCTACTTACACTTAAACTCAACACTTCTTCTCTACTTTAATTCTTCTCTACTTGAATACTAATGTAGAATAATACATCTGTTATCTTTTAATCATGTACTTTTATTATTGTTACAACATTTTTTCACAATAGTGGTTACACATATAGTTTAGATTTTGTTATTAATGCTATAAATTAACAACTATCTTTTTTGTAAAATTTAAAATGCTGTATACTTTATGTTACTAAGAGATTTAATTAAAATAGGCAATTACTGTACAACATTTGAGAAGAAGTGTTTTGACATTTCAGATAACCTACATCTGTCTACACTGTCAATATTCCCTCTTGAAAACACAAAAACTAGACTTCAATTTAGGAAGTAAAAACTAAGTTAAATAGTAATTGGGGAAATGTAGTGCTACCTCCCTTAAAAAACCTTTTACCAATAATTGTTATGTCTTTGTGCTTTTAAACCCTATGTGTTATGTGTTAATTTATTTATTTAGTTAAAAACTATTCTCAAGTAAGTGCCTACACCCTTCCATTAAGATTTCGTTTCTTTCTTTTTCTTTGTACATATCCCATTATACAATAGCTCAAACAAAATATTCTTTAATTTTATCAATTTCTTACCTTTTTGAAATTTTTCAATTTACAGTTTCTTAACCGATGTTTTGATAATAATTTTTTCATTTAACTAACTAGTTTCCCTTTATTTCTATACACTCCATAGTTTCATAGTGTATGGCACTTACTACTTCATAATATTATGATATTATTATACTTATGACATCCCTCAGTTAATTTACTGAGAACAACATATCTTAAATTGTATTAATTTATGACAACAATTTCCTATTTGTCATGTCCTATACTTTGACCTCTGCCCGCATCGTATAACATCTACGAGCCTAGACCATCACATTTGTACAAGATCCTAGAATAACATTTCATACTTTGCTACAATTAATACGCAACTCCTGGAGCATTGTCTTTCTCCATTCGAACAAAACATCACCCGTTTCACATACGCATCTTCCTTCAGGATCAATTCCAAATTTGAAATCTTACTGTGTTTTAACCTACGTAACATGTCTGTTTACCCTATCACTATCCCAACAAACCAATTAGCATAATTTGGACGTACTAATATGACAACAACTAAGTTGCAACGCAATCCTTGTAACGGCATGTAAGTAGATTAGAACAATACTACTATCTCTTTTATTATTACTACTTTGAATTTGGAAGCATATTTAAGTCAGTTTATGTTTATTTTGTTTTTTAATGGTTAAAAATTTTAATCTCAACAAATTCAAACTGTATGCACCCATTTGCACATACATGCCTATGAGCATTTTTACTCATAGGTTTGACTTTGTATATACCAATATTCTGAAATGTCAACAGTTGCAAACCTTTATTTCAAAAAATTTTATAAAAAAATTTTTAAATTTGGCTTTCTATTAACATCTCTTCAATCAGACACTGGTCTAACACAAGTTTTCTCTTATTGTAGCATTTAACTACTTGTAACGCCGACCTGAAGATGATCTGTATATTGTAGAGATCGAAACCGGTCGTCAAAGTATAATTAAATGATTGTGAGTAAGTCTGTGTTTCATTACTATATTTAATAAAAATATTATTAAAAGATTTTTAAATTGAAAAACTTATTGGTACATTTTCCTGGTGACACCTCCAATGCTTCTACAATTTGCAAGTCAAATGGATGCTGCAGTGAAGACAACGGGAAGGAATTCTACACTATGCAATTCACATCCCCGTCTGCAGCTGACGATTAAATCGCGATTTAGATAGCTGGATTGCACTCCGTATTCTAATTGAAAATTAAGATTGTTTTTCCTGCGCATTGCAAATGAATAAAAATGGTATATATTTTTATTTTATATTCGTATTACTCCGTAGAGTAACTAGGTGCATTTTCCGTTGGAACTTTACCAAGCTGCAGACGGAGATGTGAATTGCATAGTGTAGAATTCCTTCCCTTTGTCTTCACTGCAGCATCCATTTGGCTTGAAAATTTTAGAAGCCTTGGAGGTGTCACCAGGAAAATTTACCAATAAGTTTTTCAGTTTAAAAATCTCTTAGTAATATTTTAAAATTTTCAATATAATTAATGTTGCTTTTAGGATTGAAAAACTTCATCATTCAATTGCCAGATGACGCTAGTCACCTGCCCTATTTGTTTCAGTTGCAATGTGTGGGAAAAACTCTCGGTGCTGGTCAGTTAGGATATGGAGAACAAGCCTGCGCTCTCTCCGATGAGATTCCAATAAGAATCGAAAATCGCGATTCAGAGAGCTGGATTGTACTCCGTATTCTAATTGAAAAGTAAGATTGTTTTGCCTTCGCATTGCAAATGAATAAAAATGGTATACATTTTTATTTTACATTCGTATTATTCCGTAGAGTAACTAGGTGCATTTTCCGTTGGAACTTTACCAAGCTGCAGACGGTGATGTGAATTGCATAGTGTAGAATTCCTTTCCTTTGTCTTCACTGCAGCATCCATTTGGCTTGCAAATTGTAGAAGCCTTGGAGGTGTCACCAGGAAAATGTACCAATAAGTTTCTCAATTTAAAAATCTTTTAGTAATATTTTTAATATTTTCAATATTATTAATGTTGCTTTTAGGATTGAAAAACTTCATCTTTCAATTGTCAGATGACGCTAGTCACCTACCCTATTTGTTTCAGTTGCAATGTGTGAGAAAAACTCTCGGTGCTGGTCAGTTAGGATATGGAGAACAAGCCTGCGCTCCCTCCGATGAGATTCCAATAAGAATCGAAAATCGCGATTCAGAGAGCTGGATTTCACTCCGTATTCTAATTGAAAAGTAAGATTGTTTTGCCTTCGCATTGCAACTGAATAAAAATGGTATACATTTTTAATTTAATTTTAATTTATTGTTCATAAGGCTCTAGCTCGTAAACTAAATAGACCACTCATCATCATCAATGGTGCTACAGCCCTATAAAAGGGCCTCGACCTTCCCAAATCTACTACGCCAGTCAGTCATATCCATTGCCAACCGTTGCCAGTTGGCTGCTCCCATTTTTCTCTCATCCTCATCTGAGTTTTGGCCTACCTATATTTCTACTTCCCACAGGTTGTGACATAAGGATTCTTCTAGAAGGGTTGTTCTGCTGTGATCTTGTTAGATGTCCTGCCCACCTTAGTCCTTCTATTCTTATAAGAGATACTACGTCTTTACCACCAAATATATGTTTATATCTGTGGTATATCTCGTAGTTGTATCTCCTCCTCCAAACACCATTTTCACAGATGCCACCGAATATTCCTCTCAGGATCCTTCGTTCAAATATAAGCAGAAGGTTTTCATCTGCCTTGGAGATAGTCCATGTCTCTGATCCATATGTTACTGGTTATATAAGGGTTTTGTATAGAATAGAATAGAAATATGCTTTATTGTCATGAAAAATTGTACAATTTTATCGACAAAGCTTAAAAAAGTCAAGAAAACAAAACAATAACAATTTAATTTACTAAGATTACATAAATCGTCAGTATGAATTAAAATAATAATAATATTAATAATGAAGTAAAACAGTTAATCAATTGCAAAATTTAAAAATTTAAATAAATTGCAAATTGCATAGTCTACCTAGTAATTAAGTATAAAACTTAAGCTGCTGCATATGACACCCAAATATTGATGAAAAATAATAATAAAAATACTACTTGTGTAAAGGGTACTGTAATTTCTTAGCTATTGATTAAGAATATTTCTACTGCATAATATGGTCTTTCGGATAGGTAGGCTTTTTCAGTTTACGGAATTTGGGGAAAGATGCTGCAGATTTAAGTTTTAGAGAAAGATGGTTGTAAAGTATTTTTGAGGAATATAATATAGATTTCTTTACTAACTCAGATGACGGGGTCGGTAAATAGACGTCAAAGGTAGAATTTCTCGTGAAGTAGTCATGATTAGGTCTTGGTGGAAAGACATGTAGATGTTTACGAATTAAGCAAAGAGTTTCCAAAATATATAAAGGTGGAAGGGTTATAATTCTGTGATCTTTGAAGTAACTTCTATGGGTCAAGCTCTTCTGGGGTCAAACAGATATCTTATTGCTCTTTTTTGTAACTTGAAAATAACATCGAATTGGGCAGCTGTACCAGAACCCCAAAAAGAAAGACCATAACGGTCTTGAAAAACCAAGACTATATGGTTATTGAAGTGAAAACTTCATTAGGGACGTTGTGCACTTGTGCACCTTGTGCACTCTTGAAATGGGGAAAAAGCATTGAATTCGCGACCGTCATCGCTTCGGCAAAATAAATTTTGTACGTATATATATATATATATATATATATATATATATATATATATATATATATATATATATATATATACGAATTTCACTATTTTTGGGTATAGAAGTCAAACTGGGGCCTTAAAGTACACTATTATCCAATATTCAAGCTTTCGGAAATGTTTATTTCCTTTCTCAAGAATTTCTACAATGCAATAAGATAAAATTTAGAAAACATGTATGAAAGAATAAAAAATATTAATGAGTAACTTACCAGAATTTAGATTATAAAAGAATGTTGATTACAATACATAATTAAAAATACTATTACTAAAACGGCTGTTAAACATTTAAAAAAACATAGAAACAATAAAAATTCTTCAGAAAACATTTTAGAAAAGATTAAAAAATTGATTAATTTTGAAGTTTTGATCTAATTTTGATTGACTTTTTAAAATTTATTTATAAATTCTAAATACATGGCTGACAAAGATTAAATGTAACTATGGTCATAGCATATCGGTGTCTACATCTACAAGGAATTGAAAACATTTTTTGATAATAAAAATAAGGAAATGTTTAAAGGCAAAAAAAAATTAATTTTAAATATTGGTGATATTAATTAATTTTGTTAACATTTAATGCCAAATTATAAAGTGTAGATTAGAAAAAAAAATAATAATGATTTGATATAAATATGATTATTTTTCAAAAGAAAGGATGTAATTATAAATTTTGCTAAGATTGTCAATTTCAGATTTTTTGTTCATTGTGTTCGAACCTTTGCTGATATGAACCATCTCAAAAAAATAAAATAAATAAAATCTCAGCAAATGTTCGAACACAATGAACAAAAAATCTGAAATTGACAATCTTAGCAAAATTTATAATTACATCCTTTCTTTTGAAAAATAATCATATTCATATCAAATCATTATTATTTTTTTTCTAATCTACACTTTATAATTTGGCATTAAATGTTAACAAAATTAATTAATATCACCAATATTTAAAATTAATTTTTTTTTTGCCTTTAAACATTTCCTTATTTTTATTATCAAAAAATGTTTTCAATTCCTTGTAGATGTAGACACCGATATGCTATGACCATAGTTACATTTAATCTTTGTCAGCCATGTATTTAGAATTTATAAATAAATTTTAAAAAGTCAATCAAAATTAGATCAAAACTTCAAAATTAATCAATTTTTTAATCTTTTCTAAAATGTTTTCTGAAGAATTTTTATTGTTTCTATGCTTTTTTAAATGTTTAACAGCCGTTTTAGTAATAGTATTTTTAATTATGTATTGTAATCAACATTCTTTTATATTCTAAATTCTGGTAAGTTACTCATTAATATTTTTTATTCTTTCATACATGTTTTCTAAATTTTATCTTATTGCATTGTAGAAATTCTTGAGAAAGGAAATAAACATTTCCGAAAGCTTGAATATTGGATAATAGTGTACTTTAAGGCCCCAGTTTGACTTCTATACCCAAAAATAGTGAAATTCGTATTTCCTAATAAGTCAATTAAGATACTATTTGTATATATATATATATATATATATATATATATATATATATATATATATAAGATTATGGTATTCTTGACTGTATATTCAAATATCAAGCAGTGATTCTTGAGGATGCAGTCTATTTTGGCCCACAAGACAAAGAAAACTCTTTGACTTACTGTCAAGCTTTCGAATTTATTTTAATTCTTTTTCAAGACATCTGTTGACAAAAATATACAATTATAAAAATTATGTAGGTACTTACAATTTTCTTAATTACTTACTAGTCATGAGATTACATTGAAAAAATTTGAAACTTTACTAAAAAGACAATTATGCACATAGGTATGAAAAATTATTTTTAAAAACTTCAGTTATGTTGTCATGTTTGAAATATATAAAAAATGAACAGAAAAGGTTATTTATAGAAATGACACATATACAGAAAAATAAAAAATGTATAAATAGAAAATCAGATATAGACAAATTAAGTAACATTTAGTACATCATAATCTGATTTTCTATCATATAATCCAACATTAAAATCCAACATGCTTTAAAAAATGATTGGACTAATTGGGTTTGATGTTATTAATTTTTTTTTCATAGATCAATCTAATAAAATCTAATAAAAAAATAAAAAATATGTTGTTACTAGTTTTACTTTCCTCCTATATAAAGTGTATACACTTTACATATTTCATGACATATTTCAAACATGACAACATAACTGAAGTTTTTAAAAATAATTTTTCATACCTATGTGCATAATTGTCTTTTTAGTAAAGTTTCAAATTTTTTCAATGTAATCTCATGACTAGTAAGTAATTAAGAAAATTGTAAGTACCTACATAATTTTTATAATTGTATATTTTTGTCAACAGATGTCTTGAAAAAGAATTAAAATAAATTCGAAAGCTTGACAGTAAGTCAAAGAGTTTTCTTTGTCTTGTGGGCCAAAATAGACTGCATCCTCAAGAATCACTGCTTGATATATATATATATATATATATATATATATATATATATATATATATATATGTAAAAATAAAACTATGTTTATTTTCAATAAAACCACATTTAGTTATTTTAGTTATTTATAGTTTTAGGTGGCATGACTGTGTAATTTTAGTTTGAATGACATTTGTAAATAATTATTTGACAGTTGTCAAAAAACTCAGAGTAAGAAATAGCATGTTCTTGATTCTCTTTTTTAGGTTTGTATTTTTAAGTTATTTTAGTATTGTTGTATTAATGTTTATAATCTTTATTGTACATATTGTAAATAAACTCTTTTTTAGATGAATTCATACGGCTATCTCTTACACGAATAAGAAGTATGAATCTACTCTTATAAATCAAAAACTTAAGCTGACCAAGCCAAAATAGTGATAAAAATAGATTTTCAAACCCTTATTTGTACAAATTAAGGATGAATATTACATCAATGAAAATTTGTATTGCTACAGAAGCAAGCAGTACTGATAGTAAGAATAATGTATGTAAATTTAAGTGGTTGCAGCCAACACAGTCACCTTTCTATTATGAAATGCCTGCTGAAAAGCAACTTCAAGATTATCATTCTGAACTATTTCGTCTGAAAAAAGTAAAAAATGTTTTAGCATCCATCAAATCAAGAGGATGCTTTAGAACATGTACCATTTCATTAGATGATAATTTGAAAGTGATTTATTTTGATTCAGATGGTGATGTGGTTTATCAAAATGAGTACCTACAACAGACCTTATTACCAGTGTATGAGAAGAAAGAAGCGATTGAACAATCTCCACCATTAGTCGAGTTGCTCCAGAAACTTGGTGATACTAGTATACCTAAAGTTGAAAAGAAAAATTACAAAAAAATAAAAGATGATTTCGTACTTCGAAATTTTGATGGTAAAAATGTTCCAATGACTTCATGGCTCAAGACTTTCGAATCAGAATGTTCGCGATGTGAGGTGGATGCTGATAAAGACAAGATTTTGATTCTACGTCTGTTTCTTGATGGAATAGCAAAGGAATGGTTTGAATCAAAAATAATAACATTAAGCTTAGATAACAGTTTTGAGGTATGGAAAGTTAATTTTTTAGATAGTTTTTGTCAAACAGGTTGGGATTATCATAGAAAAGCTTATTCTTTTAAGTATGTAGGTGGTAGTCTTGTTGATTATGCATTTCGCAAAGAAAATTTATTGCTAAATATCAAAAATGATTTTCCTATTGATATATTAATCGATTTAATTGTGACAAATTTGCCAATTCATATACAAAATAATATTAATAGAGCTGAGGTTAAACAATGGAAAAATTGATAGGTGAGTTACGAAAGTTGGAGAGTTCAGTTATAAGCAAAAAAAAATCAAAGACAAACCCAAATTTTGTACAAATACCTACCAAATTAAATACAATAATACCAAAAGAAAAAAATAGTTGTCAATATTGTGATAAAAAAGGATTCCCTGGGAGGTTTCATCCAGAGGCAATGTGTCGTTTAAAGCAAAAAGATAGAAGGACAATACAAGAAAACAAATCAAATGATATTCAATATGTTAATAATATTGCTATACAGGAGACATTAAATGAAACGGTAACCGACCAAAAAAACTGAATTTGCTGCCATTGATCAAATTAAAAGTATTCCTAAATAATAGAGAATTATGTGGAATCTATGACCCAGGTTCGAATGTTACTCTTCTGAATTCGAAGGTAGCAGGTAAGTTGGGGTTAGTTATTCATGAAGATAGGAATATGTTTAAAACGATAAATGGCAGAACAAATTTTACAGGAAAACTAATTGCAAAAATGGAAATTAATAAAATTGAGAAAAATGTTACTTAATCTTTTTGTAATTAATGATGAATATTTCGAGTATGATATTCTACTTGGATTGGATTCTATTTTGAATTTTCAAATGAAACAAGATTTTGATTTAGAAATTTATCAAAGATTAGATCTAGATATTGAAGAGAAGATTGAAAAGTTTAATCACAATGTTAATTTGACAGAATATTCAATAAACTTTAATGAAGGAATTCCCACAGAGCTTTTTGAAGCAAAATTAGAACATTTACAGCCAGAGCAGAAAAGTAAAATAGAAATATTACTTAATAAATATGACAATATTTTTGCAAAACATAAATTTGATATTGGGCAAGTTCAAAATAATGAAGCTCAAATTAAACTTTTAGAACATAAATTTGTCGCAAAGAAGCCATATAGATGCTCAATAGAGGACCAAAAAGAGATAGAATTTCAAATTGGACAATTGTTAAAAGCAAATTTAATAGAAGAATCATCTTCGCCCTTTGCAGCACCTGTTACATTGGCTCTTAAAAAAGATGAAGGATCTACAACAAGATTATGCATTGATTTTCGTGAATTAAACAAATTAATTGTTCCCGAACCACAACCTTTTCCATTAATTGACGAGATTTTGACCAAAACAAGGAATGCTAAATTCTTTACTACTTTAGATATAAATTCTGCTTTTTGGTGTATTCCAGTTCGGAATAAAGATAAATATAAGACAGCTTTTGTTACACAAGATGGTCATTGGCAATGGAAATGCTTACCTTTTGGGCTTAAAACATCACCAGCAATATTTCAAAGGATTTTAAGTAATATTATCAGAAAACATAATTTAAATCCATTTTGTATAAATTACATAGATGATATTTTAATATTTTCAGTATCATTTGAAGAACACTTAGAGCACATCGAAAGACTCATGGAAGCCATTCTTGAAGAGGGATTTAGGCTCAAACTTCTAAAATGTAATTTTGCAAGAGAAGAGGTAAAATATTTGGGGCACATTGTGGGAAACAATTCAGTTCGTCCTTTACATGATAATTTAATATCGATCAGAAATTTTCCAGCACCAGATACCAGAAAAAAAATACGACAGTTTTTGGGAAAAATAAATTTTTACCACAAATATATAAAAGACTCAGCTAGGTTATTAGAGCCATTACATAATTTACTTAGAAAAGATATTAAATTTCATTGGTCTTTAAGCTGCCAAACAGCCTTTGATATGGTAAAAAGTATCCTCTGCTCTTAACCTATTCTCGCTATTTTTGACCCAAATGCTCCTAAAATTATATATACCGATGCTAGCATTTTAGGAGTTGGTGCAGTTCTCAAACAAAAACAAGAAGATGGAGAAATGAAACCTGTGGCTTACTTTTCAAAAAAATTGAACAAATATCAGAAAAACAAAAAAGCAATTTTTTTAGAATGCCTGGCAATTAAAGAAGCATTAAAATTTTGGAAATACTGGCTAATGGGAAAGAAATTTGTCGTTATTACTGATCATAAGCCCCTTGAGGGAAGAGGCTTCGTACAAGGCCAGATGAAGAATTAGGAGATATGACTCATTTTCTTTCACAATTTGATTTCGACATTAAATATGAACCTGGAAAAGAAAATGTAGAAGCAGACTGCCTTTCTAGAAACCAGTTTTGGAAAATATAGAAAATGCAGAAACATTTATAAAAACAGTGAACCTAGTGACATTAACTGAGATAAAACAAGACCAGAATAATAATCGACAAGCTATAGATAAAATGATAGGAACAATTTTTAACCAAGATGTATTCTATAAATTAAGGAAGAACCAGAAAAAAATAATATTATCCAAAGATTTTGGAGTGGCGTTAATAAAAAAAATTCACAAATTGTATGGTCATATTTGTGCTGGTAAAGTAATTAACAAAATTAGGAATTTTTACTACATTAAGAATTTGGATTTACTGGCAAAAGATATCTGCCAGAAATGCGAGATTTGCTGTAAAAATAAAACAAGAGTAGGTCCAAAATATGGTCTCTTGTCACAATTAGGTCCGGCAAAAGAACCTTTCGAGATAATGTCCCTAGATACAATAGGAGGATTTGCTGGCAATCGTTCAACAAAAAAATACCTCCACTTACTTGTAAATCATTTTACCAGATATGCATTTGCAGTTACTTCCAAAAATCAGACGACAGGTGATTTTATTAAACTAATCTCTAAAATTCAAGATAAACACCCCATAAAAACATTGTTAACAGATCAGTATCCGGGAATTAATTCCAAAATATTTAGAAATAATATGAAACAGTTAAATATTCAACTGGTTTTTACAGCAGTGGACTGTCCATTTTCGAATGGTTTAAATGAAAGACTTAATCAAACATTAGTTAATAGGATAAGATGTAAACTAAATGAAACTAGAAGTAGAGCATGGACAAAAATAGCTGAAGAATGTATAGATGAATATAATAGAACAGATCATTCCGTAACCGGATACAGCCCAGAATATTTGCTTTTTGGGAAAGCGGATCCGATTGTTCCCGAGGAACTTTGTGAAACAAGAAATGTATCAAAAGATAAGCAAATAGCTTATAAAAATTCAGTACGACATCATGAATATAATAAAAAGCTGTATGACAAAAATAGAAAATTCCATGAATTTAAAGAAGGAGATTGGGCATATGTAGAAAATAAATCCAAACTAAATAGAAAAAAACTTGATGAAGTAAGACTAGGTCCATTTCAAATAAAAAAACAAATTTCAAATACTTTATATGAAATAGATATCGGATACAAAAGGAACGATATGAACTATTTTCGCATCTCAAAATTGTTGCCTTGTGACCAACCATAGACTTTCATGGTTTGTCATACCTGTTGGTGGGGGGATGTAAAAATAAAACTATGTTTATTTTCAATAAAACCACATTTAGTTATTTTAAGTTATTTATAGTTTTA
Source organism: Diabrotica virgifera virgifera (assembly GCF_917563875.1). Lineage (NCBI taxonomy): Eukaryota > Metazoa > Arthropoda > Insecta > Coleoptera > Chrysomelidae > Diabrotica > Diabrotica virgifera. The sequence continues at coordinate 144,169,383 of NC_065450.1, forward strand.
GGTGGCATGACTGTGTAATTTTAGTTTGAATGACATTTGTAAATAATTATTTGACAGTTGTCAAAAAACTCAGAGTAAGAAATAGCATGTTCTTGATTCTCTTTTTTAGGTTTGTATTTTTAAGTTATTTTAGTATTGTTGTATTAATGTTTATAATCTTTATTGTACATATTGTAAATAAACTCTTTTTTAGATGAATTCATACGGCTATCTCTTACACGAATAAGAAGTATGAAACTACTCTTATATATATATATATATATATATATATATATATATATATATATATATATATATGTATGTATGTATTATGTGTGTGTGTATATACAATACAGTGCTAGTGAAAAGTCCGTACCCCCCTCGTATCTTTTGAACTGTTATACTTATAATAGTGAAATTTGGAGGGAGGAAATAAACGGAAGTAAGCTTCTTAAATAGTCATGACAGGTGACAGATAACAGGTGACAGGTAATAGTGACAGATGACTTTAAAGCGCCACTGTTACCGATCATTTTAAATGGGACCTTATGGCAAGTGATACCTCGTCTGAAAGGTATTGAAAATACCTATTCAGTTATACTAATTTTGTTTGATTTTAAGCTAATTTTGATGAATAAATTAAATAAATATAAAATTGTAGTTTCGCATTTAATTAATAAAAATTCAAAATTCCGCTTATGATTACTTGTCAAAAAGGTTGACGTTGACGTAAAAACTACTAGAGATTTGAAAAAGTCAACTTTTTGACAAAAAAAACATAGGCGGACATTTGAATTTTAATTAATTAGATGCGAAACTACAATATTATATTTATTTAATTTATTCACCAAAATTAAAATCAACTTAAACCCAAAAAAATTAGTATGACTGAATAAGTATTTTGAATATCTTTCAAACGAGGTATCACTTTCCATAAAGTCTCATTTAAAATTATCGGTCACAGTGGCTCTGTAAAGTCATGTGTCACTATTACGTCACCTGTCATAACTAGTTAAGAATTTTACGTCCGTTTATTTCCTCCCTCCAAATTTTACTATTATAGGTATAACAGTTCAAAAGATAAGAGGCGGGGTACTGACTTTTGACTAGCACTGTATAAAATATGTAAAGTATTTAAATTTGAAATAAATATACAACCTATTTTTAGATGGGGAAAAAGGATTGATTTCGCGACCGTCATCGCTTCGGCGAAATAAATTTTGTATGTATATATATTATCTTCTTCTTCTTCTTCTTCTTCTTCAGCCTGTTTGCATCCACTCCTGGACAAAGGCATCCAAATGAGTTCTCCATTCTTCTCTGCTTTGTGCTATTTAGTGCCAGTTTCTCCCCATTTTTACTTTGATATCGTCTAGCTATCGTTTTTGTGGTGTTCCTCTACTACGACTGTGATGGCATGGTCTCCAATGTACAATGTTTCTCGTCCACGTTTCGATGTTTTGTCGTACCACGTGTCCTACCCAGGTCCATTTCATTTGTTCAATTCTTCCAATTACATCTTTCATTTTTGTCCTGATTCACACGTCCTCATTTTGTATATTTTCCCTCAGAGATACCCCTAACACAGTTCGTTCGATCGCCCTCTGTGTCGTTCTGAATCTATTGGCTGATACCTCTGTAAGTGTCATCGTCTCCATTCTATAGGTCATAACTGGTTGATATCCTTTTCTTTAGATTTATTTGTATATTTTTGGTTCTTCAACACAGCACTGAGTCTTGCTACTGCTGCCCAAGTCATTCGGATTATTCTAGTTATTTCTGCCGTTTGATTCTGTTCTAGTTTGATCGTGTGACCTAGGTATATATACTCTTCGACACTTTCGATATCACTTCCATCTAATATATCGATTCTGATATATTGATTTGTCATCACTTTTGTTTTCTTTAAGTTTTTGTCCTCTGTCTAACTTCTGTCTCCGTTATTATTTGAGGGGTCTAGATTCAAAACCGAACATTTCCATTTTATGCCATTCCGAGTAAACTGAAAAAACGATTTACAACTTTACTGTTCCCTATCTCAAATTAGAGTAAAAGTCCACTTTTGCATCTAAACCAATTCTTTCACACTGAATTACTACTAAGAACTGTCCAATTTTGCTTTTTATCAAATTGTTAATATATGGATCTTTAATCAAAGATTACAGAGGTTTATTCAACTAATTTTACCAAAAAGTGGAAATGTCCGGTTTTGCATCTTGACCCCTCATTTATACATTTATTTGTATAGTTGCATTGTCGTATATGTACTTAAGGAGTATTCTATATCTAGAATCAATCCTTGTGTTATTCATTTCTTTTAATGCGGCCCAGAGTTCTATGGAGACGAATGCCTTATTGTAATCCACAAATGCCAAATAAAGAGGTTCATTGTATTCGTTGCACTTTTCGATAAGTGTCGTTATTTTTGTAGGTGTTCTATGGTACTATGTCAACAGGCTGGTAACTGTCGAATTTATTTGATAGTCTGCTAGTAATTATTTTGGTAAGCAGTTTATACGGATGTGGCAACAGGCTTATTGGTTTGAGATTTTCGCATTTGTGATATATATTATGTGTATGTATTGTTATATTTCTATTTGATATGAAAATTAAATTTAGATAATTATAAAAAGGATTCAATTTAATATAAAATATTTTCAATTTTCTCAACCACGGGCATATAAATGTAGAACAACCTGTATACAACAAATTGTTATATTTAATTTTAAGAAGTGATTAAACGAAAGTCGGGAAAATGCGCTTAGAATAAACAAAGTGAATGGCGCGTACCATTATCGTTGTTCGCGGAAGGTTCGATCATTAGCCTATGCTAAATAAGACTCATTTGAAATCGATAATAGGTCATTATCGTTGTTCGCGGAAGGTTCGATCATTAGCCTATGCTAAATAAGACTCAGTTGAAGTAGATAATAGGTCATTAAATTTTGTAAATAGTAGAAAGTAATTTTAGAATGGGAATTAACTATTTTTTTTTTGAAATCCATTAAGCATATTTAGAAAGATTAAAAATTGGTTTTGAGGAATACTGTGAATGAGAGTTGGTGGTGGAAGGTTGATTTGTGAATCTGGAAGGGATATTTAGAAAGTAGGGGAATGAATGACAAATAGAGATCAGAATGTTTTGAGCTGTGGAGAAGTGAAGTCCAGTAGTAGACGGTAGTGTACGGAGAGTGAGAAAGCCGGTGTAGTTCCGTGAGTGTGGAGATCTATCGTGGAACGAGAGGTAGGCCAGGTTGAGAGTAAAGAACCTCCTTGAGGCAAGAGTGTCCCGGTAGCTGATTGCAGTTTCGAAAAAGGTAGAACACAGCATCACGACAGAAGCAGGAACGAGAGCTATACGAGCTAATCTTCAAAGGAGAACATTACTGAAAGCCAGGACGAGGTTTTGATCGCAGCCAAGGATAGCAGGAAACGGGTCTTGTGTGAAGACATTCTCAGTCACCAGAAAAAGGTCAGTCTCATTTGTTTGGACATGAATGTATGGGTTTTTCGTATTAAATACCACATTATAAATTGAAGAACATAATCAATAATATCAGAAAAGCTTCATCAAACTTAAATAGAATTGTTGCTAATAAATCCTAATAGTTAAATGTTAATAAAAACTTTCAACTGGAAACCAAAAGGAAATAAGATTCCCATTTGTAAATGTTATGTTTAAGAATAATAAGATCTAGCACATATTAAGCAGTGATTGCCATTTAAATAAAATAAACAATATTTTGATTATAATTGTAACCCATATGTGTGTATTATTTTACTCTTTTCTTTCCTATCCCGATTAGGAACCATTGAGAAATACTGAGAAGCCACGTAAGTAAGTAATTAATTTTATAATTCGCCCTGAGATTGAAAACATATTGATATGTGATCTGGTTAATTAATTAAATTATTATTAATGCATTGATTAAATTAAATGACAAATAAGAATATTATCTCATATCAATAATCAAGATCACATTAGTATATATAAATAGTATAGGACGCACGCAACACTTGTATAATATAGGTATAGCACGTCTTGGATTGAGAAAAATCATTGAATTCGCGACCATCATCGCTACGGCGAGATATTAGTAATTATATACTATAGGTTAAATTATAGATAAGTTCTAACGAAGTTATAATGGTTGGAGGAAGGATAGCTTGCGGAGCAAGCGCATGAGGGGCCACACTTTCCCTACTCCAATCATTATAACTCATTAGTGTTTAAAGTATTTTTGAAGTGGAAACTTCTGTAGCGATATTCTTTCTGGATGGGGAAAAAGCATTGAATTCGCGACCGTCATCGCTACGGCGAGATATGAGTAATTTATATACTATAGGTTGAATTACGCAGATATGTATAAGTTCGAACGAAGTTATAATGGTTTGAGGAGGGGTAGAGTGTGTACCCAAAAGAGCTTGCGAAGCAGGCCCATGAGTGGCCCCACTGTCCCTACTCCAATCATTATAAGTGATTAGTGTTTAAAGCAGTGCCGGTTTAACCTAACTTCGGGCCCTGAGCGCTGAATATTTAGGGGCCCCCTTAATTGCTATTCGTTGTCAGTTTTTTAACAAGAAAACACATGTATTTATTGTAATTTCCATACTTTTTTAACCAAAGAATAAAAATAGCAAACGTAAAAAATATTCCAAAAATTACATTTAAAAATATAATAAAAAAACAGAAATTTACACAAAACAACACATGACGTACAAAAAAATATATTCTAAAAAATACATACTTATGACAAAAATTAGATCACTTTTTTTGACTAGCATTAGCAATCTGTCATATAATACTATCACAATTCAGTTGCTCGAGGTCTTCATTTTATATAATACAATAGTGATATGCGTCTAGATTTTCTTGATCCTAATTTGGCGTTAAATATATTTCTATTCTTTTTAAAGCCGAAAAAGACCGCTTGCTTGACGCATTAGAAGTTGGTATCGTGAAATATACTTGCAGTAAAGGTAAAATATTGGGAATTGTTGCCTTTATAATCTTTACATCCTGGATGACACCAAATTTTATAAATGTCTATTTAACTTTTGCCATAATGTTATAGAATGAGTAATTTCATTATGCAAGTTCTCTTTGGTTTCATCACCATCATACAGTATTAGTTGACGTCTTGACTGCTTCTTTATGTACCGTAGAAAAACATCTAACAGCTGTTGTATCATCTTTGTAGCATTTAATTCTCTTTAAAACGTCTTGAGTAATATTGTGGCTTATAACATTAAATTATTCAACTCCGAATCTTTCTTGCCCCTTTAATTGTTTCACTTTCACCTGCTTCATCGAAAAATATTTTTCCCTTCTTTGTTCTTTGAAGGTCAGTTGTATAGAATATGTTTGAGATATCGACGTCTTCGTAAACATATTTTTGGCTTCTATTCAATTTCGCTTATCATAGTTCTTACGTCTCCAACAAATCTCAAAATAGGTGTCATTAATTCTACTCCAATTGACACAAGTCCACAGTTTCTTCACGTTCCTGTTTTGCTTGTTGCAATAAATCGTTCCAAAGTTTTTTGGAAACGGAAAAGGATCCAAAGGAAAAAATAGGTTTGATGGATCCCTAGTTTTTAACTAAAGCATTTACAACTTCAAAAGTTTCTACAAATTTTGATTTTATTACTTCCAAGGACTCTTGTGGTAGGGGAGCAAAGTATGCTAAATGTGCAGTCACTCGAGCGCTTTGGGGACCTATTGGGTTGTGAAGAGTAGGTCCTAAAACCAAAAAAAGTTAAGTAAAGTTTTCCATTTTAGGGGGGACTTGTCTATTTTTAATTTAATTTTCCATTTCCAACAATGGTTTTTTTAGATTATAGCGTCATCTATCCATAATTCGAAAAAATGTCTCAAATAAAAGTTACTTATTTTTATATAGGGAATCCAAATCTGCGATAAAAAATGGGGACTCCCATATAAGATTTTAAAGTAACCCCCCACCCCACCTCCGTAGAAGAACGTGCTTGGTGCCATTTGATAGATTTTTCAAAAATATTGAAGTTTTTCAATCTGATGTTCATTTCGCGAAATATCGCGGGATTCTTATTTAAAATATTAAATTTACCACCCACGCCTCTCCGTGGGAAGTCGTGTTTGGTATCATTCAATAGATTTTTGAAAAATATTGAGAATTTATTTTTTAGTTTTTCGATCTGTCATTCATTTCGCGAAATATTCGCTTTTTTCTTGTGAAACTTTGGGACTCACCCATTTCCTTACGCCCCTCATATCGTCAGATTTTTTAAATATACACTGTTTTGTATGTACTTAACTTACCTTATCTTAATCTGACGATTTCGAGTTTTTCGAAGGATAGATTTTTTTCGGCCCCCTTTAACGAACTCTCCTGCATTAAGAGCTAATATATGGTAGAGACACAGACAAGCTAAGATATGGTAGAGGTACATTTCCAGGATACAAGGTTTCTCCCCATGTAATAATCTGACGCGCTCGAGTAACTGCAAAAATCCCCGCTTGGGCTCCCTACCATTACAAATTTGGTGAGACAAATAGCTAATTGAACCCTTTCATTTATTCGCATTCCGTTGTAAATGCTCAGCTAGGGAGTAGTCAAATTTAGCCTAGTATACAATTTCTTTTATGACGACTGGTTAGATCGTCATTGGATCAACGGAAAGCTAGTCCTTGAGAAGCAAGTAATTTAGCAGTGACAACAACTCTTTTTAGGACATTTATCCAATAGTCAGCTTCGCGTTCTACTTCCTCTTTCAAGGCCGCGTCTATAACTCCAATTATTGATGATCTTGTTATTAATGTAACGATAGAGTTCAGATGAAATTTACTTTCTTCGTGAGATTTGAGCAAACTATTCAAATGTTTCCAGTGGGTCCATCCAAAATCAGTTAAACTATTTTTTCAATTGAAAACAATTTGCACGGGTAACAAAAAACAGCTTTAGCACTTGCGTCGTATATTAGCCATTCTCTGTTTTCTTTGCCTCCATTGAGTTTTCCTCTATAACAGTTGCTTTCATTTAATCTTCTATAATAAGCTTTGTCTTCATCTTGATACATTTTTTTACAATTATCTAAGGAATCACTCTTGGTGTAAAAGTTCATAGTTTTTATAAAGTCATCAGTCTTAAAATCAGACCATTTCAAAATCGCAGGTATTTCGTCGTCGTTTTTTCTATTTGGAAAATAAAATATGTAGATTATTTAGCGGACTTTACTTTTTTTATTAATAAAAGGAACGGGTCCCTACGGGCCCCTCCGGGGCCCTGGCCCCTGGGCGCCCGCCCCAAGCGCCCAGTGCATAAACCGGCACTGGTTTAAAGTATTTTTGAACTCTTAACTTCTGTGGCGATTTATTTAAGTATTCTCTGGCAATGCGGGGAGACATGAGGAATGCATGAGGACGTGCATAAGTGTGAAGTTTTCTACAATAAATGGTGCATACGGGACAACATAATGTTACAGTACCTCATTTGTGTACCTATCAGTGGTCATAAATCCCTTAGGGACAATGTACAATTCTGTACGTGCCTTCGAAGATATACCAACCCACACCTTAACTGAACCCCTGGCAAACTTATCCTAGGGCTAAAAGTATACTTAGTATATCGTTTACCATCTCTTCTCCAGACTTTTTCACGACCATCTGGGAAACGTAGACAAAATCTGGACTCATCGGTAAACATTATCGTTCTCCAGTCGTCCACATTCCAGTGGCGATGCTCCCTACTTCTTTACGTGCCCTATCAAGTACCTTTGACGTTGGCGATTAACATGGTGAAACTGTCTCTGTTTCGAGCTATTGTAAATTGTTGTTCTAATTTCTTTATTCCTGTCCACTTCCTGATATTCTTCAACCAAGAGCCCTGTTTTCAACCAATTCTTCTGCGTCCTTCGATTTTACCCATCATAATAAATTGAAGAGTATTATATCGGTATCCCCTTACTACGTGTCCAAAAGAGACTGTCTTTCTACATTTGACGTTATCAAGTAGCTCACAAGCAGCATTTGCTCTCTTAAGGACTGCCACATTTGTCATCTAAGCCGTCCATGGTATTTTAGGTGTACGTCTGTGCAGCCACATTTCAAATGCCTCCAAACGATCAATAGTGGATATTTTTAATGTCCATGCTTCGACACCATACAAGAGGACTGACCAAATGTAATATTTAACCATGCGCTTTCGAAGTTAAAGTTGCAAGTTATCATTACATAAGAATTACCTCATTTTTAAAAATGTTATGCGGGCTATCTCGATTCTATATTTTATCTCTTTTGCAGTAATTTGGCAACCAAGATATTTAAAACTGGGTACTCTTTGAATTATATGACCATCAAGAGATAACTGTGAATCTTGATGTGCTTGATAACACCATGTATTTTGTTTTTGAACAGTTTACGTTTAGGCCATACTCTCTTCCCACTGTGGCAATGGTATTTAAAAGGCATTGTAAGCCATTCAGGCCATCACTTAAAATAACTGTATCGTCTGCATATCTGATTGTATTTATCAGGATGCCATTAACTTACACACCCCTTTCCAAATTATGCAGCGCTTCTTTAAATAGTTTATCTGAATATAAATGAAATAAAAGTGAGGACAGTATACAACCCTGTCTGGCACCTCTTTGTATTTCACATATTTCTGTTAATTTTCCATTTATGCAAGCTGTCACTATTTGACGCCAGTATAATTTTTCTATGATTCGTACATCTTGACTATCAACTCCTTTTTCCTTTAATATTTTAAATAATTTGTGATGCTGTTTTCTATCAAAAGCCTTTTCATAGTCAATAAATACAGCAAAGACGTATTTCCTTTGATCTCAGCATTTAGGCAATAATACATTTAGTGCAAAGACTGCGTCCCGGGTTTCCAGTCCATTTCTGAAGCCAAATTGCGTTTCATTCTGGTCTTCTTCACATTTATCTCTGATTCTACTGTAAATTATACGTAGAAATATTTTCAAAGTGTGGCTCATAAGGCTCCCTAGCGAGATGTAATATGGCTACACGATGTTCCCTTAAAATTTGGGACCTGTAGCGGGTCTTCAAGCTTCCAGATTAGCCTCATTTAACAGTCTTCTAACGGTTTGTTCACTAAGATTTACGTTCCTGACATGTTTAAGACTATTTCTAAACTCTATCGCAGATGATTGACGATTTCTAAGTACTGAAGATACTATAAAACGGTTGTCCTCATGACCTGTTCTAATAGGACGTCGGGTAATGTAATCTCCTGCATAATCGAGACTTCTTCCGTCCTTAATAAGAGCAACAGTAGATTCAATAGTTTATACACTTAAAGACATATTCAAATTGCCAAGAAATGAAACAAGCAAAATAATAATAAACACTTTGGACATCAATAAACAAAAGTATCATAGCACAAACAATTGAAATTTCGCAGGCCCTTTGTAACACTGAACTAATTTAATAGGTTCCAATTTCTTGTTTTATTTTGGTTTTGTATTAATTTGTAAGTTTGTATAGTTATCTTTCAATGACAGTTTTTCGTACGCATTTTGTTTATAAAACATACCTTAAAACCCTCTATCAGAGCATAGCAATCATCGATAAAAGTTACAATAAAAAATAAAGTGTGTTTCGACAATTTTATCAAAAATTCAAGAGGTGTCCGTTTTTCGTGCCGATGAGTGTATATTTCATTATTTCAGTCAGTAAATTTTATAAATTAGAACGCAGTTTTAAATTTAATAAAATGTAATTTTTACAGTCAAAGTGTCACATTTTGAATAATTTACGTGGCATGTCATCTGAAATAAAGAATTATAATAATCTCGATGTTCCTTAAAGATATTGCACATACTTCTTATTGTTCCACATCCTTGATCCCAAAATTACTGTTAGCTGCACCTTAACTTCAACTTTTTACACACCTAGTAGGCAAGTACCAAGAGATAATAAACTCTTTTTGACATCGTTTGTTATGAGTGCTACTGATTCAAATTTACGTTAAAGCATGAAACAACGGGTTTGGTAGCATAATCTTATAAATTACAGACTTACTTACAGACAAAACTTACAGAACATACATACGCAAACAACTATACAGTGCTAGTCAAAATTCCGTACCCCCCTCGTATCTTTTGAACGGTTATACTGACTTATAATAGTGAAATTTGGAGGGAGGAAATAGGGCTTTTCATTCACAGTCATTTGTTTCGAGCTTCTGTCATGTGTCACATAATACTAATATATCTACGTCATACGTTATTGATATATACCAATGATACAAACCAAAGACGTATGGCGTAGATATATTAATATTATGTGACACATGACAGAAGCTCGAAACAAATGACAGTCGATGAAAAGCCCTATAAACGGACGTAGGCTTCTTAACTTGTCATGACAGGTGACGTAATAGTGACAGATGACTTTACAGCTCCATTGTGACAGATAATTTTAAATGGTAATTTATGGCAAGTGATAGGTACCTCGTTTGAAATGAGTCGCAAAGTTTCACAAAAAAAAAGCAAATATTTCGCAAAATGAACGTCAGATCGAAAAACTCAAAAAAACGTGAACAATATTTTTAAAAAATCTATCGAATGATATCAAACACGACCCCCACGGAGAGGGGTGGGGGGTAAATTTAAAATTTTAAATACGAACCCCGCGATATTTCGTGAAATGAACATCAGATCGAAAAACTGCAACATACACGCATTCAATATTTTTGAAAAATCTATCGAATGGCACCAAAAACATACTCTCATGGAGCTGGGGTGAGGGTTACTTTAAAATCTTAAATAGGAGGCCCCAATTTTTATTGCAGCTCTGGATTCTTTACGTAACAATAAGCAACTTTTATTCGAGACATTTTTTCGAATTATGGATGGATGGCGCTATAATCGGAAAGAACGATTGTTGGAAATGGAAAATTAAAGTCAAAATGGAAAGTCACCCACTTTATGGAAAATTTAACTTAACTTTTTTTGGTTTCAGAACCTAATGTTCAAAATACCAACTTCAGCCGAGAGGAAATAACAGAGAGTATAAAACAACTCAAAAAGGGAAAGGCAGCAGGTCCAGATGATATTGTAGGTGAGCTGTTTAAGGCTATGGGTACATAATTCGCAAATATTTTACGTGTATCCCTACTTTTTCTGTCTTTACACGACAAATTACGTGTAGTAAAATTCACACTGGTATGGATATGTAAACATTACTAGAATGTCATTCTACTTGAAAATATCATCATTAATTTAAAGAGATGGCTTTTGAATGTTCTTGGATAACTGTTATTTTTATAATTGCAAATGATTAATTCAGTTAATAAATGTGAAAATTTTTTCACTAACTAGGTATTCAGTGATTGTAATAATTTATTTGTACAACAAAAACTAATACTCAATCGAGAAAGGAGGAAAAGTGTTAAAGTGATTTTTTAATAATATATTGTTATGGCACGCTTACAATTTTGAACATCTTTAACAACAAAATACTTGGATCACAGAATATATTATCCTGATGTATTCTCTGCTTGAAACTTCCACAAATAATACACAATAAATAACTTTTTATTAAGTTTACGTCTTAAATCAATTATTTATCAAATATACTATATATCAATAATATCTAATCAATACCTCAAAATATTCCCGATGCAATGTCAAATATTTAAAATTGTCACTGATTGTCAGTGTCTGACTGACAATATATGCTGACAATTAGTATATTCGGCTGAGTGCGTTGTAAGACAAAGATAGATTTGGAAAATATTACCACGGCATTGTGTTCATTTTTTTCGAATCCTGAAAAAACCAATAAATATTTTTGAAAAATTTAAACGCAGAATGAAAGATTAAATTATTACCGAGGGCCGAAAGTCCCTTAGAATAAATAGAAAGTTTATTTTGAATGAGATATTTGAAATTAAAAATCACACTAAATTTTCTCTTAGTTTTTAACCCCTGTAACTTATTTAAATAAACATTATAGAAGCTCTCAGGGACTTTCGGCCCTCGCTAATAACGTAATCTTTCATTCTGCGTAATTTTTCAAAAATACTTATTAGTTTTCTCAGGATTCGAAAAAAATGAATCCCCATTTGAATAGCATTACAGCCGAAAATACGTACCGATCCTCTTAAAATAAACACTGAAAAAATGATACGTTTACTGTATAAACTATTTGAAAATATATGGAGTCAAGAGAAAATTCCCAAAGAATGGACAGAAAGCATTATAATCACTATCCCGAAAAAAGGTGACACCTCAAAATGCGAGAACTGGAGACCTATATAACCCTCTTATGTGTTGCCAGCAAAATAATGACCCGTATCATGCTCAATAGAATGAAAAATAAAATAGACCAAAAATTAAGACCAAATCAAGCTGGCTTCCGAGAAAATCAGTCATGTATAGACCAGATCTGCACGCTCAGAATGATCATCGAGCAGTCAGTGGAATGGCAAAGTAAACTATATCTAAACTTCATTGACTTTAGAAAGGCGTTCGATATCCTACATAGAGAAAAATTGTGGGAAATAGTAAAGAGTTATGGGATACCGGACAAATTCTTAAGAATGATGAAGTTGTTTTATGAAAAGACCACAGCAAAAGTAATATACGACAGGAATTTAACAGAATCAATCGACATTAACAGCGGTGTAAAGCAGGGTTGTATACTGTCTCCTACTCTGTTTATTATTGTCATGGACTGGCTTATGAGAAAAAGCAGCAACGGTAAAACTGGGATACACTGGAATACCTTTGAACAATTATAAGATCTTGAATACGCAGATGATGTATGCCTACTTTCAGCAAAGAGACAGAGCATGCAGAAAAAAAGTGAGAAATTAGCCAAAGAAGGTAAAAAAGTGGGTATGGAGATAAACATGAATAAAACTGAATTAATGAAGATTAACACACCGAGAGAATTGGGCATACACATAGAAAACCAAGAGCTGAAATCAGTGGAAAGGGTTAATTACTTGGGAAGTATACTGAACACGACAGGAGGAGCAGAGGAGGATATCCAGACACGAATTGGCAAAGCACAGACAGCATATTATATGTTAAATAATATATGGAAATTTAATGAAATAAAACTGGACACCAAAGTAAAAATTTTCAATAGCAATGTAAAGGCAGTACTATTATACGGATCACAAACATGGAGAATAACAAAACACAACACTGAAAAGATGCAATCCTTCATCAATAAATGCTTACGAAAAAGTCTAAGAATATTTTGGCCCAACAGAATTACAAACTCAGACTTATGGAAAAAAACGAAACAAGAACCAATAGGTACATAAAGAAATAAGAAAAAGAAGATGGAAATGCGTGGGCCATACTCTGCGGAAACCAGACACAGACATAACAAAAAAAGCATTGGAATTCCAACCTCCACGAAAACGGAAACAGGGGAGGCCGATAAATACATGGAAGAAGACAATTATTAAAGAAGCAGAAAACGTCGGCCTAACCTGGAAAGAAGTTAGAGAAAAAGCACAAGATCGGCAAAAATGGAGAATGACAGTACATGCCCTATGTTCCAGTGGAAACGAAGAGGATAAGTAAGTAAGTAAGTAAGTTCACAATACCATAGGTCCCCATAGCGCTCGAGTAACTGCAAATTTAGCATACTTTCATCCCCTACTACTGTTAACTCTGCCTGTACAATAATTTCCCATTTTATTTTGTTGATGTTTAGTTTCATCATATGCAAACTTTTGTGTCTCCCAGCTCCCATCCCAGATTTCCAGAGTTCCGATTGTAAGATGTGCCCAACTGGGGAGCTTCTTCTTCTTCTTCCTATGCTCATAGCACTACATCCGCTAACCCGGTATGGGTCTTCTTCTTATTTCGCAGTCTCCATTCGAAGTTTGACGATCCAAAGGGCAATAGTAGCTTTAAAAACTGCTGCACAAAAGCTTTATGCAGATAAGCCATCAATCCAGCTTCTTCAGGTCTTTCAGCCACGAGTTCTGGCGTCTCCCTGTTGATATTTGATCTTGTATTTTACCTTCAAATATGATTTAAAGTAATTTATGTCTTTCACCTCTCAACGCATGACCCAAAAAGCCAGTGCCGTAACAAACTCCGTTGGGGCCCCCCGCAGAATTGGAAATGGGGCCCCCTTTAAAAAATTACTAAATGCGACATGTGTAACAAATACCTATACAGGGTTATTGATTAGTAGGGTAAAGCGCAATAGCTCCGCTATAATAATAAATAGCAATAAAAGTTAATAACAAACATTTTAGCCGCCTTTGAGGTTCACATTACAAAATTAGTTAGAATGTTACAGGGTGTTCGATAACACAGTGGCAGACCAAACCTTTGTTTTTTTAAATAGAACACCCTATATTTTATTTAAATTCGAAATCCTGTTAACTTCTCCATCCCAAAAATATAAAGGTTTGTTATGTTATACAGGGTATTTACAAAGTTATAACCAATTTTATATGAAAATCGTACAAGTTCAACTCCCTGTATAAATAAAAATAAGCAAAACAGCAACGGTTTATTAATTCCATATTTTTAACGTATTGTCAAAATTTTCAAGAATGGTCGATATTGCTAATTTTCTTTATATCAAATACAGGGTGAGTCAAAAGGCAAGTACATTATTTTCTCAGTAATTTTAAATGGATTTTATATCACTATTGAAAAGTACCATTACCATTACCGTACTTTAATTTTTAGATAACATTCCCTATGTCTAAATTTATTAGTTTTCGAGATATTTTCATTTTTCAATGGACCAGTAGCGTGGCCACCCAAATCACCAGAATTTAATAAACTGGGCTGATTTTTTTGGGGTTACGTTAATAATGAAGTTTATAAAATACCTCCAACAACAAGGGATGAGATGAAAAATAGAATACAAAGTGTATTTCGATGTGTTAATTTACAAATGCTCCGTAGAGTAAGTAGCTCATTCAATGATCGTTTTTAGGCGTACATAAATGTGTTAGGAGATAATTTTGAATACCTTATGTAATTGAATATTAAAAATATTTTATTAAAAGTAGCTTCTAACCTTTTCAAACATGTTTTTTTGCAAAATGTATTACTGATAAATTATGTTTCGTTCTTTATTTGTTACATTGTTATATTTACATAAAAAAGTAGTGTTTAATTGTCTTCACAAAATATTGTATTTTGTGTTTGTGTGTTTTTTTGTAAAACTTATTACTAATTTTCTTTGTTTATTTGTTGCAATTACATAAAAAGATAGTTTTTAATTGTTTCAAAAATGTTGCATGTAGTGGTTGTGTTTTTGTTTGTAAAATGTATTACTAATAAATTATTTTTATTTCTTTATTTGCTACAGTGTTACATTTATTACCAGATTGATAATCGGTAATCTTCAATTGTCAATTCAGTCATGGCTTACGTAAAATTTAGATAAATTTAGACACCTAAAATAATAATTTGCTCTGAAAAATGAAAATATCTCGAAAACTAATAAATTTGGGCATAGGGAATGTTATATAAAAATTAAAGTACGTTAATATTACTTTTCAATAATGATATAAAATACAGGGTGTTCCATTTAACATTACCGAGAAAATTATGTACTTGCGTTTTGACTCACCCTGTATTTGATATAAAGAAAATTAGCAATATCAATAATTCTTAAAAATTTTGACAATAAATAAAAAAATATGCAATTAATAAACCATTACTGTTGTGCTTATTTTTATTTATACAGGGAGTTGAACTTGTTACGATTTTCATACAAAATTGGTTATAACTTTATAAATACCCTGTATAGCATTACAAACCTTTTTATTTTTGAAATGGAGAAGTTAACAGAATTTCGCGTATAAAATAAAATATAGGGTGTTCCATTTGAAAAAACATAAGTTAGGTCTGCCACTGTGTTATCGAACACCCTGTAACATTCTAACTAATTTTGTAATATGAAGCTTATAGGTGGCTAAAATTTTTGTTATTAACTTTTATTGCTATCTATTACTATAGCGGAGCTATTAAGCTTTACCCTACTAATCAATCACAATGTATGTGTTACATCCCAGTAAATCAACGTAAAATATGGCGATACCGTGTAATTTTCAGTGTCACCACCGAAGTGGTCAACTCAAGACTTTTCGAGTTATTTATGAGTAAAAATGTTTATTGTTCAACAAAAAAACACGTTTTTAGGCGATTTTTCGCAAATAGTTCAAAGAGTAAGTATTCGATCGAAAAGAATATTGTTAGCAAAAATGTATCTAGCTTATAAAAAAAATGAAGTCTATCGACTCAGTAAAATAAAACTTGCCGCTCATGAAAATTTTTTCTTATTCGTCAAATTCCAAATCGAATATTTCGACCTGAAACGATCAAAAAATGAAATACAAAAGTTTCTAGCATCAAAACTAAGCCAGTTACGCTCAAAATACAGCTAATCCCATTTTTTGGTAAAAAATTGTGAACATCTCCCCCTATTTAGCATCCCAAATGAAACTAATCATTTTCGCCTTACAAATTACCTAACTTTTTTATATGACCTGTAAGTTTCACCGGTTCAAAGTGCTTATTTTTAAAAGTGTTCTAGTTGAAGGGCTTGAACGAGTCACTAATCACAAGTATATGCAAATTTTAAAGAGCCATGTCTTAACCAATTTTTGTCTTACAGAAAAAAAAAGCCAAAATACTTATAAAAGTAAGACCTACCTACATTTCTTTACTCTTTGAGCTTTTTCGTATCACTAAATCTTTTTAAGTTATTTTGAAGAAAAAAAGGCAATTTTCCAAAATACAAAAACTTTTAAATTTTTTTAAAATTAAGAACTTTGAACCGGTCAAACTTACAGATCATATAAACAATAAATATTTATTAAAGCTAATAGTCCAGAAAGCCACTGCGCATCCGCTAGGAAAAATATTCTAATTCGGATTTTTTGCACAATATTACTCAAAAAGGACTCCTTTTAACAAATTTGCATGTTGCCAGGACCAAAAGGTGGTCAAAAATTTTTTAAACGTTTTTTTTTTGTTTTTTTCCTAAAATTATTTTTTATGGATGGAACAAAGTTTTCTTAAGTTTTTTGGATCATTCCAAACAGAAAAGGTCTTTAGTGACTTTTCTCTAAAAATTATAGTTTTTGACATATAAGCGATTAAAAATTGAAAAATTGCGAAATCGGCCATTTTTAACCCTCAAAAACTATGTGAAAAACTGAAAACTTGAATGTTGCCAGGGTAGGAAGATATTCTTTAAACATCGATTGATGAAATCCCGAAGAGTTTTTTGCAATATAATGTTCAAAACTCCTTTGTTTTTAATTTCTAATCACGCGTGCGCGATACTATTTTCCACTGTTGCATGTGTATACAGTATGGTGCAAATGAAAGGAATAAATTCGTTATTTCGTAAACCGGCTACTTTAAGAAAAAAACCCGAAACAGGTCAATTTTTATTTTTAAGTTATGATATTGTGGCATATATGGTATACTAGTGACGTCATCCGTCTGGGAGTGATGACGTAATAGATTATTTTTTTAAATGAGAATAGGGGTCGTGTGGTAGCTCATTTGAAAGGTTCTTCAATTCTCTATTCAGTAATTTAAACATTTACATAATTATTTATACAGGGTGTCCAAAAACTTTTTATTAAATTAAATTATTTGAAAAAAAAACGTAGAAGGACACCCTGTATAAATAATTATATAAATGTTTATATTACTGAATAGAGAATTGAAGAACCTTTCAAATGAGCTAGCACACGATCCCTATTCTCATTTAAAAAAATCATCGATTACGTCATCACGCCCAGATGGATGACGTCACTAGTATACCATATATGCCATAATATCGTAACTTAAAAATACAAATCGACCCGTTTCAGGATTTTTCCTTAAAGTCGCCTGTTTACGGAATAACGAATTTATTCCTTTCATTTGCACCATACTGTCGGTGGAAAATAGTGTCGCGCACGCTTGATTATCAATTAAAAAACAAAGGAGTTTTGAATATTATGTTGCAAAAAACTCTTCGGAATTTCATCAATCGATGTTTAAAGAATATCTACCTACCTTGGCAACATTCAAATTTTCAGTTTTTCACATAGTTTTTGAGGGTTAAAAATGACCGATTTCGCAATTTTTCAATTTTTAATCGCTTATATTATGTCAAAAACTATTATTTTTAGAGAAAAGTCACTAAAGACCTTTTCTGTTTGGAATGATCCAAAAAACTTAAGAAAACTTTGTTCCATCCATAAAAAATAATTTTAGGAAAAAAACAAAAAAAAAACGTTTAAAAAATTTTTGACCACCTTTTGGTCCTGGCAACATGCAAATTTGTTAAAAGGAGTCCTTTTTGAGTAAGATTGTGCAAAAAATCCGAATTAGAATATTTTTCCTAGCGGATGCGCAGTGGCTTTCTGGACTATAATGATAAATTTTATTTGGGTGCGAAATAGGGGCAGATTTTCACAATTTTTTTTTTGCCAAAAAAGGGAACAACTTTATTTTGAGCATAACTCGTATAATTTTGGTGCTAGAAACTTTTATAAAAAAATAAAAATAAAGCTTTTTTTAACATTTAAATAGTAACAGTAAACAGCAGCTAATATTGGAAGCGATCACAACCTACTACTTGGAAAAATCAGAATAGAGCTACAAAAAAACAGGAAAGAAGACCCTGTTGAATGCGAGACAAGAATAAAGGAAGAACAGTACGAGACTTGTCAACACGAGATCTATACCAGAGAAGACTGCAAAAAGTACTAAATGAAAACTACGTTACACCGGATGAAGACATAGAAGAAAGTTGGAGGAAGATCAGAGATAATATCAAAATGGCAGCAACGGAAGCACTTGGAAAACGTAAAATAAATAAACATATACGAAAGAAAAGAAAAACTGTGGTTCTGTGAAGAAATAAAAATAAAATGCCAAGAAAAAAAGAAAATCTACCTAAAATACGAGTCCAAAAGAACGAGACAAACATATGAAGAATATAAAAGAGTAAGAAATGAATTAAACTCAATAGTAAGAAGGAAGAAAACAGAACCTTGGGAAGCATTTTCAAAAGAGATGGAGCACGACTTTTATGGGATGCAAAAGGAAATGTGGAAAATGATAAGAGGTCAAAGAGCAGAGATGAAGGAATTGATAGAAGTAAAACATATTGATTGAAATACATGGACAACTCACCTAAAAAACCTCTATCAAACAGCTAATCACAAAGAACTGGAGACACCAGGATTAGAATCGGATGAGAAAACAGAGTGGAGCCAAACCTCAGTTGGCGTGCCTAGGCATGCCGGTCGAGGGGCAAATTCATCATCAGCCCCCCTCGTCATCGATCTAGCACTCTTTCACTGGTTGGTCGCACCCGCGCTCCGAATCGCTGATCCGACCAACCAGTGATGTTCGGCTCTTTTTGCTGTGATGTTTCAGCAGACAATATCGGCGTGTTAGTATTATCGCTCGCACCCGTTGCGTAGCTACGCCACTCCCAAGAGAAATGCTCTGACATTAAAAATTAGCGAGGTAAAATAATAGATAATGGACCCCTTACGAGAACCGGTCAAAAATGGCGTGAAGCGCCGACATTCACAGTAACATAAAGACATGCACATTAAAGATGAAGATATAAAGAACGCCTTAAAGAAGATGAAAAATTGAAAAGCTCCTGGGAAAGATGTAATAGCTAATGAACTTTTAAAATACGGAGGAGATAGACTTCACAAAGAACTGAATATCCTTATAAGTAAAATAATAAATACAGGAAGAATTCCAGAAGAATGGAGAACCACTCAAATGATAGCGTTATTTAAGAAAGGTGATAGGGCAGACCCCAGTAACTATAGAGGGATAAATTTACTAAGCACTATACTGAAACTCACAACAAAAATACTTATGGAGAAAATAATGGCGTGCATAAATATATCGGATGAACAACAAGGATTTAGAGGTGGAAGATCATGTAACGATGCAGTTTTTGTGATAAGGCAAATAGCGGAAAAATCATTAGAATATAACAAACCAGCCTTTTTCTGTTTCACAGACCTAGAGAAAGCGTTTGATAAAATCCAACTAAAAGATGTGATACACCTACTATATAACAAAAATTTACCACTGGATATTATAAAACTGATAGAAAACATATATGTAAGAAATAACAGAAATGAAAGTCAAGGGAATAATAACAGAACCCATAGAAACAAACACATGAATCAGACAAAGAGATTCATTAAGCCCTCTTGTGTTTAACATAATCTTGGATGCAATAATAAAACAAGTGAAGAAAACAAGAGGGTACAAAATGGGCAATAGAGAGATAAAAATACTCTGTTACGCTGATGACACCGTGTTAGTAGCAGAGTGCGAAGACGACCTACAAAGATTATTGCACGAGTTCAACATTAACGCAAAAGAAATGAATATGAAAATATCAGCCCAAAAAACAAAAAGCTTAGTAATTGCCAAAAAACCAATAAGATGCAAATTGGAGTTAGACAATCAAATTATACAACAAATAATGACTTTCAAATATCTGGGAATTAATCTATCAGCCGACAACAATATCGAAGAAGAGGTAAAAGACCAAATAATTAAAACCAGTAGAACGGCCGGATGCCTAATCGACACAATTTGGAAAAACAAACACCTAAGATTGGAAACAAAGGCCCGAATATATAAGTCAGTTATTAGGCCAGTTATGACTTACACGGCGGAAACCAACGAAATAAAGATCTTAAGAAGGATTGCTGGAAAAGGATTACAGGATAGGGTATGAAGTGAGGAAATCAGACGCATATGTGGGGTAGACAATAAAAATACCTGGGTAAAGAACAGAAAAGAAGAGTGGAATGAGCGCATAAGCAGGATGTCTGAATCAAGGATAGTAAGAATAGCCAGGGACAAGTCACCGTTAGGCAGGAGAACTATAGGACGCCCAAGATGGAATGACAACTTAGGGGCAGAATGAAAGGCACCGTTGAAGAAAAACAGGCAGTTCTGCCTATATAAAAGAAGAAGAAGAAGAAGAAGGAAAGTTTTAAGAGTTTTTCCCGAAAATTGATTTAGTCCGTTCTTTAACGTTAAAATATTGCAAAATCTCTAAATTTTAAAGAACCGCTTGGATTGACATGAAATTTGGCATACACATAGCTAACAAGTCAAAGAAAAAAAGTGATATTGTGCCGATATGTGCTTTTGCCCTGGGGGTGGTTTTCACCCCCTCTTGGGGGTGAAAAAATATTCGTCCAAAGAAAGTCAGGAAGTGGATAAACTGGCTAATTTTAAATAACTTTTGTTCTATAGAGTTTTTTCACTAAGTCAATACTTTTCGAGTTATTTGGCAGTGAATATGTTCATTTTTTCAACAAAATAACCACGCTTTTAGACGGTTTTTCGCAAATAACTCAAATAGTAAGTATTTTGTCGAAAAAACATTCTTAACAAAAATATAGCCTGTAAAATTTTTTAAAAAATGGTGTTATTATCACGTCTCTACATCTAGTAGAAGCAGAGTTATAGCTAATAAAAATAGGTTCATATTCGTCAAATTCCAAATTTAAAACTTTAACGTGAAATAACCAAAAATGAAGCACATTTCGGGGAAAACTCATTACAACTTATTTAAAGTGTTTAAAAAAGCTTTTTTTTTGTTTTATAGAAAAAATTTCTAGCATTAACATTAAACAAGTTACGCTCAAAATAAAGTTAGTCCCTTTTGGTTTTGGTAAAAAAATCGAGAAAATCACCCCCTAATTAGTATCTTAAATGAACTTAATCGTTACGACTTCACAAGTTTCTTGACTCGTGTATATATTGTTTATATGATCTGTAAGTTTCATCGGTTCAAAGTCCTTATTATTGAAAGGGCTGTAGTTAAAATGGGTTGAACGAATCACTGATCACGAATGTATGCAAATTTAGAAACACCAAATCTTAATCAATTTTTGTCTAACAGAAAAACAAAAAAATACATGATATTCAGAAAAGCAGATTTGACTTTGTTTTTGTTTTGGAGATTTTTGGTATCTCTAACAATTTTTAAGTTATTTTGAAAAAAAGCATATTTTTCAAAATTTAAATTTTTAAAAATTTTACTTTAAAACTAAATTTAAAAAAAAAACACTTTGAATCGATAAAACTTACAGATCATATAAACACAACATAAGTAAAATAATTTGTGGAGCGGTAACGATTAATTTCATTTAAGTTGCTAATTAGAGGGTGGTCTTCCCGATTTTTTTTTTTTTTTTGAAAAAACAAAAGGCACCAACCTTATTTTGAGCGTAACTTGCATAACTTTAATGCTAGAAACTTTTTGTAAAAACAAAAATAAAGCTTTTTTTAAACACTATAAAAAAGTTATAATGAGTTTTTCCCAAAAAGTGCTTAATTTTTTGGATATTTCACGTCGAAATATTCTATTTGAAATTTGGTGAATATGAATCTATTTTTCATTGGCTATAACTCCGGTTCTACGAGATCCAGAGACCTAACGCGTACACCATTTTTTTACTTTTTTATAAGCTATATTTTTGTTAAGAACTTTTTTTCGACAAAATACTTACTTTTTGAGTTATTTGCGAAAAAGCGTCTAAAAATGTGGTTATTTTGTTGAAAAATGAACATGTTCACTCGCAAATAACTCGAAAAGTGTTGACTTGGCGAAAAAGCTCTATAGAACAAAAGTTACTTAAAATTAGTCAGTTTACCCATTTCCGGACTTATTTTGGACGTATATTTTTTCACCCCCAAGAGGGACATCGGCATAATATCACTTTTTTTCTTTGACATGTAAGCTATACTTATGCCAAATTTCATGTCAATCCAAGCGGTTCTTTAAAATTTAGAGCAAAAACCGTGAAAGAATGGACTAATTCATTTTTTGGTTATTTCAGGTTGAAATATTCGATTTGGAATTGGACAAATAAGAATAATTTTTCATAAGCTTCATCTGTGCTTTTACTGCGTCGATAGACTTCATGAATAAGTACACCATTTTCTGTATCTTATAGCCTATATTTTTGCTACAAATATCTTTTCAATATCTAATATTTAGTTCGATAAATACTTATTTTTGAGTTATTTGCGAAAAAACCGTCTGAAAACGTTGTTTTTTTTGAAAAATAAATAGTTTCACTAGCAAATGACTTGAAAAGTATTAGTATAGATAAAGAAACTCTATAGAAGAACAAAAGTTGCTAATAATAATTAGTAAATTTTTTCATTTCCGGACTTATTTTCACCCCAAGGAGGAGTGTCACCCCCCGAAGTAAAAGCAACCAACGGCATACATCCAAATTTGAAGTGGAGTGTAACTAGGACCTAAATCCAAATTGTCAGTAGTAATTGCACAAGGCTCTAGAATTATTGAATTTTTCCCGAGTGACACTTTGACAGTTTTAATTTCACGAGCCAAAGACGAGTGAAATTATGTCAAAGTGTCACGAGGGCAAAAATTCTATATTAATTTTAGAGTTCGGGTTCAATTTGTTGCGATTATTTCATGAATAAAACTGTTCAAAACCAAAATTTTATTGTAATTTATTTATGTAAGTACAAATTAGTACAATTAAACACAAAGTTTTATAAATATTTGACGATTGAAGGTCATCACTTTTATAATTTTTAAAACATTAATTGTCATTAATGTCACTGAATGTATTTTTTCGTAGCAACGAAGGGCATCTGAGGTAATATACTTGACGACGGGATATTATCAAAAATTATCACCTTAATTTGCATTTCCGTAGCTTTCTATTGGTCAGAATCTCCTATGAATGAAATAATCAAGCAAATACGTCCGTCGTGACGCTGATAATTTCACTCCAAAACTGTCATTTACTGAACTATTGGTGTATTCATGCATTTTTTATGACGACTTACATTTTTCATTTTTATTGGTATAGAATAAAATAAAACAAAAATGACTAAATGATTACATTAGTATTATTCTACGACATGAACAACTTTCTTCGTGCACTATCTACTATTAGCGAATATATCTACAATAATTTTATTAATTCGGATAGACAACTTCATTTTCAATACTGCAATGCTTAAAAAACGTATGTATACAAATAATATAACAACACATTTTTACATATATTAGACAAGATTGGGCCCTTGACTCCGTAAGCTTCATGCTGCGGGGGCCTCTGTTACGCCTCTGGATAATTGTATCGAAATACTAAACGTAGGTAAAGATTAAAGAGAAAACCCATTTCTAGATTTAGAAATATTGTTCTAATATTCGCCAAATTGCAATTCTCAAATTTTTCAATAGTCACGTACAAAGCACTATAGTTTATTGTCGTTACCATAAAATTTCGGTAGGCCGGAAGGGATTAAGTTTCTAGATATTATGAGATGATTCACTTGGCAAATACGTCTATTTAGAAATTTACGTTTTTAATTTTAAACACACAACGTAAAATAATATAACAATAACAGATTTTTACATAATATCAGATGACAAGATGGGGCCCCTAAGCGATTGGGGCCACCCCGCAAGCTTCACGCTGCGGGGGCCTTTGTTACGCCCCTGCAAATACCTACTCTATTTTCCTTTCTTTCATTATTCTTGTTTGCTACACTCTGTATCTATTTGTGGAAAGAGTTTATTACATTACTACTTAAAATTTTGTTATATCCATCCTGTATGACTCTATAGTCAATATTTTTTATGCTAGTGCATTGCCGTAAAATATTCACACATACAAACGCACTACAAGAGTAGCTTAACCTGAAAATGTCACTAATGAATCAGCGTTATTAAATTTGTGTCAATGTAATAAAATTTTTTCAATGCAATTACCACTAGATCAGATGACTAAGAACGAATGGTAATAGGTGTATGTCGGCTGATAAATTCACATAATTTTGCTTTCATCTAGGTTTTATTTGACTATTATTTTGTTGCCTTCGTTGTTATTGGACATGGAACGAAGGTTATGGAATATACGTAATAAAATGATCTTCACATTTACGTTGGTTTTTAAACTAACTGTAATATTTTACTTTTATGGCTTTTAGTTCTTTATGGTGATTAAATAAAAATTGTGATCACTATTACGAGTATTTCATTTAGGTTGAGTGCTTACTTCTTCCATAAATCGTAGGTATTGATTGTAGGTATTATAGATCACGTACGGGTGGAAGATAGTGAGACAAACCAAGTAAAAATTCAAAGAGGAGTCAAACAGGGATGCGTGCTGTAGCCACAATTAGGTAATGTGTACTCCCAACTAATACTACTTCAGGAAGCATTATGGGAAAGACCTGAAGGTGTTAGCATTGGAGGGAGCATCATTAATAACATTAGATTGGCAGACGATAGAGCAACCGTGGCAGAGAATATGGACGATTTACAAATTCTTCTAGAAACCATTAACAGAGGAAGCAAAAAATGGGACTAACAATGAATATAGATAAAACCAAACTTACAAATCAAATAAACAATTCATAGAACAGTAAAGCAACTTGTGAAATGGTAACGAATAAGTTCATTTGAGATGCTAATTAGGGGGTGATTTTCCTGATTTTTTTTACCAAAAAAAGGACCAATTTTATTTTGAGCGTAACTTGTTTACTTTTGATGCTAGGAATTTTTTTATAAAACAAAAATAAAGCTTTTTTAAACACCTTAAAAAAGTTGAAATGAGTTTTCCCCAAATAGTGCTTCATTTTTTGGTTATTTCACGTTAAAATATTCGATTTGAAATTTGACGAATATGAACCTATTTTTGATTAGCTATAACTCTGCTTCTACTAGCTTCTACTACTGCTATTTATGTATCTAATCCATACACCATTTTTTTCACTTTTTTATATGCTATATTTTTGCTAGGAATATTTTTTTCAACAAAATACTTACTTTTTGAGTTATTTGCGAAAAACCGTCTAAAAACGTGGTTAGTTTGTTGAAATATGATCATATTCACTCGAAAATAACTATAGAACAAAAGTTGCTTAGAATTTGTCAGTTTATCGAATTCCGGACTTATTTTGGACGTATATTTTTTCATCCCCGAGAAGGGATGACATTCACCCCCATGGCAAAAGCACACATCGGCACCATATCACTTTCTTTCTTTGACTTGTTAGCTATATGCGCTATGTGTATGCCAAATTCCATGTCAATCCAAGCGGTTCTTTAAAATTTAGAGGTTTTGCAATATTTTACCGTTAAAGAACGTACTATTTTACATGTGCCAAAAAAAAATTAGATTGGGACGAGTAATGGGATGGTATTATTTATTTATTACTTTCTTTTTTTTTACATTCAATAAACAATAAGAGCCAATTTATTTTATTTGGCGTATGGCGAATACAAACACTTATACTTATAGTAAGACTGAAATAAAAAGTAAATTAATATAGAGTATATAGATCGTCTCAGTCGATTATTCAAGTTCATTAGGTAGTCAATTACTCCAGAAGTGAGTATAGGATCTCTGAGAACATTATGTGGAAGAAGCTCAGCCCAATTCCTACAGAGAGACGCACAGTATCCATGTGCCGTAATATTTTATTGAGAGTAGTGCAATCTAAAAGGGAGATCGAAATCTGAAGGTTTGCTCATTGGTGTCAATGAGTTGTGTTATAGAAGGGCCTGTTTTTGTCATTATTTCCATATATTCCAGCATTTACCAAGGGAAGGAGTGGTGTATTACGGTTTTGGTGCCGATCAGCACCAAGAGGTTGAAGTCTGGAGCGCAATATGTTTTGGTAATTCCTCTACTCACAGTATAGGTAGCTGCAGGCTGTTCTGTAGTTTTTGATACTCCCTGATGAGGGTAGGCAATATAACGCACCCCGATTTCATGAATGCTCTAACCGTGAAATTACAAACTTTTCAAGACAGCAAAAACAAGATGTTATGTGAACTCTTCATTTTTTTCTCTGCCACTTCCTTATCTAAGTTAACCAAATTTTGCACTCGAGTTGATTATATGTGTAGCTATCTAATGCTAGTATTTATTTTTAATTATTGGCATTGCTTTACCCTAAAATTCACCCTTAAAGAATATGATAAGGCGCTATTGCTAAGGCACCCATATTTAAAATTACATATCAACCTGCCATATCACAGGTTATGGCACAAGAGAAGTTTTACTTAAGCAGTTTTTGGCAGGCTTGCTAATGCTGAGAGAAACCGGAAA
Organism: Diabrotica virgifera virgifera; assembly: GCF_917563875.1. Lineage (NCBI taxonomy): Eukaryota > Metazoa > Arthropoda > Insecta > Coleoptera > Chrysomelidae > Diabrotica > Diabrotica virgifera. Next base: position 144,196,484 of record NC_065450.1, read on the forward strand.
TGGTAGTAACGACACAAGCGCCCTATTCAATATGTATTCAGGCTTTAGTTGATTTTATAATTCCTGAAAATATTTAATTGTTTGGTTTAGTTTTACATAGTTAAAAAATAATTATCCACCAGAATTTTACAAACGTCTAGAAGTTGCGTTATCAATCAAAGTCAATCTAACTCAAATAAAATTATGAAATGCTATTTAAAAATGAAATATTACCTGCCCTGAAAAACAAGTTTGGAGCCAATTTTAAGAAAACATTTTTTCAACAAGTAGACAAGTCGAAAACGGCGGATTCGTTGGAGAAAATATTCCTATGAGATTTTTTTGAATTATCACATTCGTGAGACATTCCAGGATAAGATTCAAGAAGGCGCCCACGCGAAAAGTGGTCCAAATTTTTTTTGAACCATTCTGGATAAAAAAGGTCTCTTGTAGTTTTTCTCTAAAGCTGATCGTTTTCGAGGTAAAAGCATTTTAAAATTGAAAAAATCGAAAAATGGCGATTTTCAAGGCTTAATAACTCGGTTAAAAGTTCTATGAAAGTCAGAAAGTGACTAAATCAAAGTTTAAAGCCGCCCTTACAAGATCCTGAAAAATTTTTTGTCATTATTTCATTACTAAGCTGTTATTTTTAAGTAATAATAATGAGCACCATGCACGTTTTAGGCGGCCGTCCATGATGAGTGCGAAAGAGATGCCATTCAGGCAGTCCAATGGCTCATCTCACTCGCACTCACATTTGCAGCCGCGTCAATACGATCTTACCGCTCATTATTAATAAATAAAAACAAACAGCTTAGTAATAAATAAATGACATAAATTTCTTCAGGATCATGTAGGGGAGGCTTTAAATTTGATTTAATCACTTTCTGACTTTCATAATAATAATTTTTAACCGAGTTATTAAGTCTTAAAAATGGCCATTTTCGCGTTTTTCAAATTTTAAATTGCTTATATAACTCGAACACGATCAATTTTAGAGAAAAATTATAAGAGACATTTTTTGTCCCGAATGGTCCGAAATATCTAAAAAAAAAATTGTCCGGGCCGAAAACATTGATTTTTGAAATTTGATTAAAAACAAATTTAAAAAAAATTTGGTCCACTTTTCGCGTGGGCGACTTCTTGAACCTTATTCTGTGATGTCTCACGACTGTGATTATGCAAAAAAATCTCATGGGAATATTGTTTCCAACGAACCCGCCGTTTTCGCCTTGTTTAAAGGCAAATCTCGAGCTCATGTTGGTGTAAATGTTCGATTTTATTTAGATCAGACATTTCCCGGACAACGGATTGGTAGATTAGGTGGTATGGAATGGCCTCCTCGTCCACCTGATTTGAATCGTAAGACTATTTTTATTGGGAATACTTGAAAAGTTGCATTTATAAAACTTAACCAGCAAGTGTTGTAGAGCTAAGGCAAGAAATTATCCATGAATCCATATTAATTTCTAGAGAAACAGAGAGATTAAATTGACGCATTCTAGCATCGGTTAGGATACTGACATATTAACAGCGCAGGATATTTTGAACAGTTGATTAAGTAAACATTAATTTAGCAATGTAGTAAGCTTTTAATTATTATACCTATATTCAAATTTAGTTGTATATTATGTAGCATACATAGCTTGAATCAAAAAATTTATTGAGATGATTAGGCATTTCTAGGCTTTTGTTTTATCTTTTTAAGATGTTCTTGACTTCATAACATCGAAAGTAGTGTATACCGTTGAACAAGTGACTAATGATATCAGAAAAATGGGTAATCCTGGCAACGTTGAAAACACCAAATTTCATAACTCACCGGAGGGACCGCAGATGTTCGGGTTCGGATACAATGAAAGTCTCGTTGAAAAGACAATGAAGTCGACTTTACTAAGTAACAAGACATTTACTTAACACACACACGCTACACATTACACTATATCTAATCTGATTGCGAAATCAATTGTACCATGTTATTTGCCGTATAGTAGGGGTGCAAAGTATGCTAAATGTGCAGTCACTCGAGGGTTATGGGGACCTATTGGGTCGTGAAGAGTAGGTCCTAAAACCAAAAAAAGTTAATTAACGTTTTCCATTTTAGTGGGAACTTTCCATTTTTAATTTAATTTTCCATTTCCAACAATCGTTTTTTTTAGATTATAACGCCATCTATCCATAATTCGAAAAAATGTTTCGAATAAAAGTTACTTATTTTTACAAAATTAATTCAAATCTGCAATAAAAAATGGGGACTCCTATTTAAGATTTTAAAGTAACCCCCACCCCACCACCGTATGGGGTTGTGTTTGATACCATTCGATAGATTTTTCAAAAATATTGAATAAGTGTATTTTACAGTTTTTCGATCTGATGTTCATTTCGCGAAATATCGCGGGATTTGTATTTAAAATATTAAATCCCCACTCCGTGGGAAGTCGTGTTTGGTATCATTCGATAGATTTTTAAAAAATATTGAGCACTCATTTTTTAAGATGAAGTAGTTTTCAATCCTAATAGCAATATTAATCATATTTAAAAATATTAAAATATTACTAAAAGATTTTGCTACACGGTTTTGCTGATAGGCAGAACTGCTAGCGATATGGGTTCTGAAAAGATGTTTGTTTAGGCAAGCCGCACACCAACGAAACATGAAACGTAAAATATGAAACATGAAACGTAAAACACGTTTCATGAAAAAAAACACGGCTAAACAAATCTTGAAGTCCGCCTACAAATGAAACTAGTGTGATTCATGCTCATAAAACATTTTTATTTTCGGAGAGTTTCATAAATGGGCGGACGTTTATTTATTTAGCAGTGTTTTATTTCCATGAAATGTGATTTACGTTTCATGTTTCTTTGATGTGTCTTATTTACCAGCTAGCTCAAATTAAACAAAATAAAACAAACATTTAGGACTGTAATAGGCTAAAACTTATTAAATTAAGAGTATGGATGTTACGATGCATATACAGCGAGATATAATCCTAATACCAGCGAGAATATATAACGTTAATAAATTATTGTGAAGGTTATTAAATATGATAAATATATATACAATATTTATAAGAAAACAAGAACTGATAGAAGGCCCAAATCGTATCGATACGTTTGTTTACACAGTAAGTATTAGATTGAGTATTTATTTATATATTATATTAATATATTTATCTTTGATAAGTGTATTCCTGTATTGGTGAATCTTTATTTTGGTTTTAGTTACTTCTGTTTGGCGCAGGAAAATGGAAAGAGCTTACTTGGTTGTTGGTAACGTAGTACAGGGCTCTGCAGGGTAAATACCCTGGATTGGTATAAATAGTTCGATTTTACGTCTCCCAGGCTATGTTTAATTATTTAATTGTGATCATGAAGCTGCAGTATTTACAATTTGGAGCATAAAAGTAGAAGGAAGAACAATAAAAAAAGGCCTAAAAGCAGGTAATAAAAGTTATAACTAAAAACTATAGGCAGAATAGAGGTTATCTTACCAGAGGTGTAGTATGGTCGTATTAGTGGTAATTTCGAGTAGACTACAAATCCAACAACAGTTGATTAATTTATCCTTTAACCTTCGAGTGGTAACGTACGGTCCCTGACACCGACGTAGCGGATTTTTCGCGGTAAAACTCAAATGCGCATTTTTTTGTCCCCGCGGCCAGGTAGCTTTCAAATTCTCATCACACTATTTAGTCTTGAAAAATCTGTGGCCAAGTGTGGATAATTCATATGTTATTTGACCTGACGGTGTGAAAGACCGAGGTTACCATTTATGTTATACTTAACGGTAAGATTTTGTCGTTTTTGGTCCATAGTCAGTTTAAATAATAGATGTTAATTTTAGGAGTTGTATATGAATATTGATTATGAAAGAGAACAAATCAGGTTGCAACAACTTTTTGACGAAATTGTTGCTAATTCCGAACCAGAACCGTACCGTGCGGTACAGTGGAGTGTATAAAAAAATGAGGAAAAAAACGGACAATAATTTCAGTTTGTGTTGGACATCTGTTAAATAATTTTATTTTTTTTTGTGACATTTCAACCCTTGTCGATATGTTTGTTGATATTTTGTATTCAAAAACTTGACATGTTTTTGTAAATTGTTTGTCAATTATGTTAGTATCTAAAAGAAGCCACTTTTTGTAATGTGCATTTTTTTCCCGAATATAAATAAATATTGATCATTTCTTACTATATTGTTATTTAAATATAGTTATATTAAACATTTAGTCACATCAAAATATTAACACAAAGTCACAACCTAAGATATTCATTATTAAAAAAGTCGGTGTCGTAGACCGACGTTACCAACTATGTTACAAGAATTCACGTTACCGGCGGAAGGTTAAGATAATTCAATAATAATTGTCTATCTCGAGACCCTAGAAAGCTATCAAAGATCCGCTAAAATTCGCTAGCACAAGGTGCAAAATGATCAGCTTCCTATTTTTTTGGGGAATGAAAGTGGCGCGAGAAATGTCTGGAGTTGAGAGTAGTTAAATCTTCTTCTCAAAAATGGCCTACACCTACGTGGTTTCTTACCTATGTGAGACTATTTACCAGTTTACTACTAAATACGATATTGGTAACTAGATAAAATATTAGTATATGTATATTATTATTATCTATTATTTAATGAGATTATATAAAATATTACCATACTAACGAACTATTGTTTTGTTTTAGATGCTTAACCATAGGAGAACCGGATTTAGAAGAATAATTTTAATTGATTGGTCATATTTTTATATTTTACTGTGGAATAAAATAAAGTTTTATAAAAAGAATAGTAGGTAATTAGTATTTATTTAGTGAAACCGTCACAACACCCCCTTTCCGAGAAAAGTCTTTGTTACACAAAGACTTCCATAAAAAAAATTAGCTGGTAAAATACAAAAAAATTAACTAAACACAGCCTAACCTAATTATCATTTTTGGAAGGATATGGAGGATCCGGTGGTTCTGGTGGAATGTCTGGTGAATGTCTTTTTATATTTTTAGCGTTCCATGTACCCTTGGAAGATCCCTTTTCATCGACCAGTTCATAGGACGATGGAGACACAACCTTTGAAATTTTAAAGGGTCCTTCATACTTTGGCAGAAACTTAGCAGTTACTCCTTTAGTCGCATCTGACAATGCATACGATTTCTTCCATACCAATTTACCTTGCACAAATTTTTCATCTCTCCTGCGAAGATTGTAGCGAGTTTTTGCTTTCTCGTAAGCCTTCTTTAGTCGCGTTCGGATATCTTCATATACCTCTAATAGTGCCTCAGATCGAATATGCGGATCATAATTCTCTACAAAAGGAGTAGCAAGCGGAGGTAGATGTTTACCTAAAATACTGATTTCTCGTCCGAACATGACAAAATTAGGTGTAAGTTGGGTGGCTTTGTGACAAGAGGAACGGGTGGCGTGTCCAACTTTCGGCAGGAGTTTATCCCATAAACGGTGATTGTCTGAAATATACCCTGTTAAGATGGTCTTGATCACTCTGCGGCTTCTCTCGACTGGGTTAGCCTGAGGATGAAAATTTGATACGTGGGCTGGCGAGATTTCATATTTTCCAAAGAGATCAGCTAACAAGTTGCTACGGAACTGAACTCCATTGTCCAAAATTACTTTACGGGGTGCTCCATAAACGAGAATCACTCTATTCTCAAAAATTTCGCACACTTGATTTGCTGTAGCTCTTCGAAGGGGAAACATCAGTAAATATTTACTAAAAATATCTTAAACTGTCAAGATGTAATAGAACCCAGAAGTACTTTTTGGTAGAGGGCCAACTGTGTCCATATTCAGGGTGTCCCAAGGCCTACTTACAGTTGGAGTAGTACTCAACATTTGTCCAACCGGTGGACGTTGTTCAGGCTTTGTTCTGAGACAAACAACACAACGCTGAATGTATAGAGCAACGTCTTGCTTTAGCTTGGGCCAATAGTAGTTAGCACTAATACGAGATCGAGTCTTAAAAATACCTAAGTGACCAACTGTTGGAGGGTCATGGTTCTTGGCTATTATTTCAGCTCTTTTCTCTTTCGGAACCACAATACGCTAACCTTCTGCATTTTCCGATAAATCAGGATATGGAACGTCGACCTTTTTGTAGAGTTGATTGTCTTGAATTCGCCAAAGGGGATACTTAACGGGATTAGCTTCGACTTTTTGAATCATATCCTTATACCAACGATCCCTTACAGCCGCTGAAACGGGCACATCGACAACATCAACAACCGGAACGGAACGTGATAGAACATCCGGAACAACGTGATCCTTACCTTTCCGATGCTCTATGTCAAAGTCATATTGCTGGAGCCTCACTGCCCACCTAGCAATACGGCCGACAGGGTCTTTGATGCTATTGAGCCATTTTAGGCTATAGTGATCGCTGATCACTGTAAATTTGGATCCTTCCAAATAAGGTCGGAGTTTCTCCACTGCAAACAGCACTGTCAAGCACTCCTTCTCTATGGTGCTGTATTTTCACTCTGCTTTAGTGAGAGAGCGGCTCAGGTAACATATTACCCTTTCCTGACCATCGTTTCCAATTTGAGACAGGATTCTTCCTAGCCCGAAGTCCGAGGCGTCCGTTTGGACGATAAATGGTCGTTCAAAGTCGGGACATGAAAGGATAGGAGCAGACACTAAGTGTTCCTTCAAGGTCTTGAAAGATTCCTCACATGTTGAATCCCAAACAAATATCTTGTTCCTTTTAAGAAGATCACAAAGAGGAGCAGTTAACGTCGAAAAATTTGGCACAAAGCGCCTGTACCACTAAGCCTATCAGCCTACGCACTTCAGTAGCATTTTTCGGTGGGGTTATTTTTAAAATGGCTTCCACTTTTGCAGGGTCAACCATGAGCTCACTCGCTCCAACCACATAACCCAGGCACTTGAGTTCTGACTTGCAAAAATGATAGTTTGCGGGATTTAAAGTCAAACCAGCCTTATTTAGACGATTGAAAACCTCCTGAAGGATTTCTAAGTGTTTCTCAAAACTATCAGTGCAAATAATCACATCGTCCAAGTAAACGAACAGATATTTTTCCAAGTCCACTCCAAGCACTCTATCAATGAACCTTTGCCATGTGGCCGGTGCATTGTGAAGTCCCATTGGCATCCTACAAAATTGGAAGAGGCCACGATTTGGGACTACAAACGCGGTTAAAGGCTTAGATTCTTCAGACAACCTAATTTGCCAATACGCCGACTTAATATCCAGCGTGGTGAGATAATGTGCGTCACGCAATTTATCCAAAGTGCTGCTGACGAAAGGTATGGGGTACGCATCCCGCTCTGTCACTTTATTAAGTTGCCTATAGTCAACTACAAACCTGTACGCTCCATCATTTCTCTTGATTAAAATTATTGGCGACGCCCATGGTGAGGTTGAAGGTTCTACGACGCCGTCCTTAAGCATTTTCTCCAGTTCTTCGTTAACTTGCCTTTGTAAAGGAGGGAGAATCCACTAAAGCATTTAATTTTCGTTTTTGATCTTCGGTTAAATGCTCAGAAGATATAAGAGCCACTTGTGCAGATGGTAACTATTGCTGATCTTTAAAATACCATTGTGCTGAGAATAAGACCGGAATAATCTGCATAGATCTCCAAAAGTCCATTCCGAGAATTAGAAGATGTGGCAACGCAGGCACAACCAGAACATCAATTAACTTGAGTTTGTCATGTAACAGAATTGGAAGTAAGACTTGACCTGATATTTTATAAGTTTCTCCACTTGCGACAGAGCAAGAGGGTTGAATACTGGGTTTAAGTTCGGTAGAGGATTTCAATAAATCCCAACCTGGACCGCCTAAAATCGTATTTGTGGCTCCAGAATCCAACAATCCCAATAATTTAAAACCATAGATTTTAACTTCCAAATACGGTCGCGAATCATTCTTGGCATGCGCCATCACAAAATCTAACAGTACGCGTTGTTGTTGTTCGGCCGATGTTAGAGAAAAATCGTCCAGACGGCCTACTGATGACTCCGTTTCAAGTTTTTTTGTACATTTAGTGCAACTTCCTATCGTTACATTTAGTTCTCCGCAATTGTAACAAAGCTTCTTAGTTCGAGGTTCTGGACACTGACGAAATTTATGAGCTGAGCTACCACAACTCCAACAAGTAGAGGGCTTCTGAGTTTCCAAAGCTGTTATGTTCGTTACATCTGTTGAATCAGCAGGTGGAGAGTTAACAGCTGCCACCGTAGGCTGTTGATAAGCCTGAGAGCCTGAAGGCTTTTTATATGCCAGCTCTGGTTCCAAAAGGCTTCTATAGCATGTAGGAGGTGGAATGAATTTTTGAGATCGATTTTCTGCCTCTTCAACCATTCTACTCAAACGTAAAAGTTCTTGGGTCGAAGTTATATGTTGCAAAGCCAGTTATTTTTGTATATAGGGCAGTAAATTTCTCCTAATAAGAGTGACTTGCTCTATCTCTGAAGGTGGATTGTCCAGTTTCCGAAATAAATTTTCCATTGCGGTGATGAACGTAAGTACTTTCTCTTGTGACCCTTGAGTTCTTCGACGTAACTCATCCAAAAGACTAAACTCATAATCATAAGGGAGAAAGGCTTCATGTGATTTATTTACGAAGTCATCCCAAGATGAAAATAACTGCGTCCTATACCACAAGAGTGTATCTTGAGTCATTATTTCAGGCAAGCGACGAAGTAATTGGTCTTTTGAAACTCCTCGAGAAATACGAATTTCTTCAATTCTTTCCAAAAAGTCGTTGATGCTCGTACGCCCATTGTACCGAATATTCCATCGAGCTACGTCGATGAAAGGAACATCTCTGTCGTTGAAACCGTAATTTTATTGAAAATTATTTTTGATAGGTGAGACCGCTAAATTCCTAAACTGGTTATCGAGTGACGTAGGAAAATTGTCACCAAGATCCATTGTTCTTGTAGAATATGTTGGCAAAGCTCTTCTAGAAAAATCTTCAGTAGGTGAAGTTAAATCAACGAGATCTGGATGAAAAGTAACATGAGAGCTGTTTCTTACAATTTCTCTTCTACTCAAATTGTTTGAGGACGTTACCTCTAGATTTGACATATCGAGTAATGAAATATGTTGTTCATTTTCTATAGCTGGTGGATTATTGGCTACGTCATTTGATTTTCTAACCGCTGACGATGTACAAGTACAAGTCTTATAGGCTACGTTAAGAGCCATATACAAATTATTTACTTTTCCAAGTAGTGCTAACTGTTCCTTTTCTTCTTCAGAATTTTTTCCTTGAATCCTATCCAGTCTCTGTGTTAAATGTAATAAACGGCTGTATATTCTCCTAAAATCGTTTTCTATCGTTCTCTGGATCAATTAATTCAATCGCTTCTTCTAGTTCTTTATATTTTGCCTCACATACTTTCATTTCTTCTGTGCAATCGAGTATTACCTTTACCTCAACAGATCCCAAATTTTCTTTTTCTCTTTTCACTACATCTCTTAAAGATGCTCTCTTCTCCGATACTTTATCAGGAACTGGAATACCCCGAATATATAACTAATAAGTTAGTTCGGTTAACTTCCATTTTTAAAATTATAAATGAGAAGAAAAAAACATACACACAAAAAAATATTATATATACAGTAATATTTACCACTAGACTTACCAAATCCCCACTCCTTCCAAAAAAGAAAGAAAAAATAATAAAGAACTTAAATTATTAACAAAATTAAATAAATCTGAATACCACGTGCCATTAATATCAAGTAACCTTAAAATATTTAGCTATATGTAATTATGTACTCGCTTGAAAACCAATAAAGCAATACCAAATATTTACTAAAAGACTACTAATACTAAGTAAAAAAATCAAAGCATTAGTTGTAATCAAGTATATTCAAATGGGAAATAAGCCACAATTTTACCTAAAAATGATTTTATTAACGTTTCGACGCCCAAGTCGGGTGTAGTTGTCAAAATACAAAATAATACTAAATAAATAAAAATGTTGTTGCTTATTAAAAAATTCTTCTAATAATTTATTTAATTTGACTCATTTATATCGGCAATTCAGACACGTATTATACATTTTAAAGTAGACGACTTTAAAATGATATTGCCAATATTGATGAGTTGCGTTCCTGGGACGACTTTACTAAAACATAGTTCATTTGATTACATGAAATCAATCCCAACTCAACAATATTCGCCACAAAAAATCATAGCATGTGATCTGTCTTTAAAAAGACAACCAAATGCAACGGTGGCACTGAAATTCTCGCGTTAGAGATTCCATAGTAAATCACGAGGGAAAACCAGGAAAAACCTCGTGTTACTATCCCTATATATATATATATATATATATATATATATATATATATATATATATATATATAAAAATACTATAAAAAATTAGACGTTAGAGTAAATGAACATCAGTCTTATATAAAAAATAGAGAATTTGATAGATCTCAAATATGTCAACACGCATGGGATAATGAACATAGAGTTCAGTGGAGAGATTCAAGTATAGTCCTAAAAGAAGCAGATAGTAAAAAGAGAAAAATCAAAGAAGCAGCTCTAATTATGCTAAATGAAACCAATTGTGTCGCAAATTCCTCGGTAGAATGCAGTAGGATGTGGTTACCCATATTAAAGGAGGAAGTCAATAGAAAGAAAATACCACAATTAATAAATCAGTAACATATCGAGTTAGTACATATTTAAAATTTAAAATATCAAGTCAGAATTTGGTATTAGTTTTGAGAGTAAACTAAATGTAAACCCAAATACTTACGATGTCGGGATAGTATCACGAGGTTTTTCCTGGTTTTCCCTCGTGATTTACTATGGAATCTCTAACGCGAGAATTTCAGTGCCACCGTTGCATTTGGTTGTCTTTTTAAAGACAGATCACATGCTATGATTTTTTGTGGCGAATATTCTTGAGTTGGGATTGATTTCATGTAATCAAATGAACTATCTTTTAGTAAAGTCGTCCCAGGAACGCAACTCATCAATATTGGCAATATCATTTTAAAGTCGTCTACTTTAAAATGTATAATACGTATCTGAATTGCCGATATAAATGAGTCAAATTAAATAAATTATTAGAAGAATTTTTTACTAAGCAACAACATTTTTATTTATTTAGTATTATTTTGTATTTTGACAACGACACCCGACTTGGGCGTCGAAACGTTAATAAAATCATTTTTAGGTAAAATTGTGGCTTATTTCCCATTTGAATATACTTGATTATAAAAATGCCACAAGAAAATAGCTTCAGAACAACATTAGTGGTAATATAGTAAAACACAAATGTTTTATCTATAATATAAATAACGATATAATTTTATTTCCAACGATTTTTAATTTGCATTACCAACTTCCTATTTTATTTTATCACAGACCTATACGACATACATGTTGGGCGCCACTTTTTGCAACACGGTTTTGCTGATAGGCATAACTGCTAGCGATATGGGTTCTGAAAAGATGTTTGTTTATTTACCAGCTAGCTCGAATAAAACAAAATAAAACAAACAAGTAGGACTGTGATAGGTTAACATTTATTAAATTAAGAGTATGGATGTTACCATGCATACACAGCGAGTTATAATCCTAATACCAGCGAGAATATAACTTGAATAAATTATTGTGAAGGCTATTAAATATGATAAATATATTATATAAAATATAAGAAAACAAGAACTGATAGAAGGCCCAAATCGTATCGATACGTTTGTTTACAGAGTAAGTATTAGACTGAGTATTTATTTATATATATTAACATACTTATCTTTGATAAGTGTATCCCTGTATTGGTGAATCTTTATTTTGGTTTTAGTTATTTCTGTTTGGCGCAGGAAAATGGAAAGAGCTTACTTGGTTGTTGGTAATGTAGTGCAGGGCTCCTTGTTATTCAGCCTGTACAGTAAATACCCTGGACTGGTATAAATAGTTCGATTTTACGTCTCCCAGGCTATGTTTAATTATTTAATTGTGGATCATGAAGCTGCAGTATTTACAAGTTGGAGCATAAAAGTAGAAGGAAGAACAATAAAAAAGGCCTAAAAACAGGTAATAAAAGTTATAACTAAAAACTATAGTCAGAATAGAGGTTATCTTACCAGAGGTGTAGTATGGCCTTATTAATGGTAATTTCGAGTAGACTACAAATCCAACAACAGTTGATTACCTTATCCTTTAAGATAATTCAATAATTGTCCTCGAGACCCTAGAACGCTATCAAAGATCCGCTAAAATTCGCTAGCACAAGGTGCAAAATGATCAGCTTCCTATTTTTTTGGGAATGAAAATGGCGCAAGAAGTGTCTAGATTTGAGAGGGAGTAGTTAAATCTTCTTCTCAAACATGGCCTACACCTACGTGGTTTCTAACCTATGTAAGATTATTTACCAGTTTACTACTAAAGATGAAATTGGTAACTAGATAAAATGTTAGTATATATTATTATTATTATCTATTATTTAATGAGATTAGAGTAAATATTACCATACTAACGAACTATTGTTTTGTTTTATGTGCTTAACCATGGGAGAACCGGATTTAAAAGAATAATTTTAATTGATTGGTCATATTTTTATATTTTACTGTAGAATAAAATAAAGTTTTATAAAAATAGTAGTAAGTAATTATTATTTATTTAGTGAAACCGTAACAATTTTTAAATTTAAAACTTATTGGTCCATTTCCTTGGTAACACCTCCATGGCTTCTAAAATTTTCAAGCCAGATGGATGCTGAAGCGAAGAAGACAAGAGGGAATTCAAAAAACTTAGAATTCGCGACCCCGTCTGTTCAGCTGGTAAATTCCAACAGAAAATGGACCTAGTTACTCAAAGAAGTAACGACCAATATAAAAATAAAATAAAAATTCCATTTTTATTCAGTTGCAATGCGAAGGCAAAACAATCTTACTTTTCACTTAGAATACGGAGCGCAGTCTAGCACGCGGAATCGACTATTTTCGCCTGTTGTTGGAGTCTCATCGGGGAGAACGTAGGCCTGCTACTCCATACTCTAAGTCTCTAAGTGACCAACACCGAGAGTTTATCCCACACACCGCAACTGATGTGAATGGACTAGGTGACTAGCGTCATCTGGCAATTGAAAGATGAAGTAGTTTTTAATCCTAATAGCAATATTAGTAATATTTAAAAATATTAAAATATTACTAACTTACTTACTTACTTAATCAGTAGACCCATTTTTACCTTTCGGTGTTGGGCAAAAATATTACTAAAAGATTTTTAAATTGAAAACTTATTGGTCTATTTCCTTGGTAACACCTCCATGTTGTCTAAAATTTGCAAGCGAGATGGATGCTGAAGCGAAGAAGACAAGAGGGAATTCAAAAAACTTACAATTCACGACCCCATCTGTTCTGCTGGTAAATTCCAACAGAAAATGGACCTAGTTACTCAAAGAAGTAACGACCAATATAAAAATAAAATAAAAATTCCATTTTTATTCAGTGGCAATGCGAAGGCAAAACAATCTTATTTTTCACTTAGAACACGGAGCGCAGTCCAGCACTCTGAATCGACGATTTTCGACTCTTGTTGGAGTCTCATCGGAGAGAACGTAGGCCTACTACTCGAGACTCTAAGTGACCAACACCGAGAGGTAAACTCTCGGTGTTGGTCACCGTATTCTAGGCTCCGTATTCTAAGTGAAAAATAAGATTGTTTGCCTTCGAATTGCAACTGAATAAAAATGGAATTTTTATTTTATTTTTATATTGGTCGTTACTTCTTTGAGTAACTAGGTCCACTTTCTGTTGAAATTTACCAGCTGAACAGACGGGGTCGTGAATTACAGGTTTTTTGAATTCCCTCTTGTCTTCTTCGCTTCAGCACCCATCTGGCTTGCAAATTTTAAAAGCCATGGAGGTGTTACCAATAAAATGGACCAATAAGTTTTCAATTTAAAAATCTTTTAGTAATATTTTAATATCTTTAAATATTATTAATATTGCTATTATAATTAAAAACTACTTCGCCTTTCAATTGCCAGATGACGCTAGTCACCTAGTCCATTCACGTCAGTTGGGGTGTGGTGGATAAACTCTCGGTGTTGGTCACAGAGTATGGAGTAACAGGCCTACGTTCTCTTCGATGAGACTCCAACAAGAGTCGAAAATCGTCGATTCAGAGTAATGGACTGCGCTCCGTGTTCTAAGTGAAAAATAAGATTGTTTTGCCTTCGCATTACAACTGAATAAAAATGGAATTTTTATTTTATTTTTATTTATTTTTTAATTTTTCCATCTGTCATTCATTTCGCGGAATATTCCTTTTTTTCTTGTGAAACTTTGGGACTCATCCATTTCCTTACGCCCGGCTCAAATCGTCAGATTTTTGAAATATTATTATACACTCTTTTGCATGTACTTAACTTACATTATCTTAATCTGACAAATTTGGGGTGTTTTTAAGAATAGATTTTTTTTCGGGCCCCCCTTAATAAACTCCTCTGTGTTAAGAGACAATATATGGTAGAGGCATATCTGCAGGGTACCAAGTTTCTCCCCATATCCTAATATGACGCGCTCGAGTAACTGCAAAAGTCCCCGCTTGGGCTCCCCTACCATTAGTTGTCGAAACTTTAAAGTTAAATAAAAAAAATTCACATATTTATCTGTCAATAAAACACTGAAGAACTCTTATTTTCAATACTTACACAAATTGTATTACAAGTTAGTGTCACTGTAAATATTTCGGCAGAGTGCCTTTCTCAAGTGATGTCTATTACTCTGTGTTTGCACTGCATCTGTAAAGTTTTTAACTGAATATGTTGAGGAATGCAGGGCTGTTTGTCTAAAGCTAATCATTCAGAATTAAGTACATTTGTAGTTTTTTATTTATTAATAATAATAATAATAATAATAATGACTTGATGATTGAACTCCACAGATGATGACAATGATGATTGAACTCCACAGATGCAGGTTTTAGCATCAAAAATAACAACAATGTGGTGGCGAAGCTTAATCATTTATTGTACATGGATGATTTGAAATTAATGGCTTCCACTCGAGACCAACTCGACGAGATGCTAAAAACTGTAGAAACTTTTTCTAATGATATTAGTATGCACTTTGGACTAGACAAGTGCCGTATTTTAAATATAGTCAGAGGAAAAGTACAGCCCGGAGGATTCGATATGCAAAATGGCCAGAACATCGAGGCCATGGGTGAAAACGATATGTATAAATATCTTGGAGTAAAGCAGGCGCGGAAAATTGACCATAAACAAATGAAAACAGAGATAACTACTGAGTTTTTACGAAGGGTAAAACAGCTGCTTCGCTCACACCTTAACAGTAGAAATTTGTTTAAGGCACTAAACACCTACGCATGTTCCGCGCTTAGCTACTCATTTGGTATTGTTAAGTGGACAAAAACAGATATAGATGCTCTTCAGCGAAAAGTGCGAACACACCTCACAAAGGCACAAAAACACCATCCTAAAAGTGCAGTAGAAAGAACAACATTACCACGGAATCTAGGAGGAAGAGGACTTATGGATATAGGTGAGCAATTAGATAAACAAATTGCTAATTTAAGAACTTATTTTCAGATGCAGGCTGAGACATGTACTCTTCATCGCGCTATCTGCGCAGTAGATGACACAACACCGATCAAACTGAGAAATGCGCATAAACCACCTTACTAAGGACGAAAAAGTGCGCGCCTGGATGGGTAAACCTCTGCACGGGCGGCATCCCAATGAGGTCAGCCAAGATTACGTCGACAATATAGCGTCGAACCACTGGTTGACATCAGGAAAGATGTTCCCTGAAACGGAAGGTTCATTACTGGCCATTCAAGATCAGGTTATACCAACGAGAAATTACCTGAAATATATCATCAAAGACCCTCAGGTTCAAAACGACAGATGCCGATATGGATGTCAAGCCCAAGAAACCATCCAACATCTTACAGGGGGCTGCCAGCCATTTGCTGCAACTGAATACAAGGAACGGCATGACGCAGTGGGAAAAATCCTTCATCAAGAGATAGCTATCAAGCTTGGACTTCTCCAAACGGACCATCTCCCGTATTATCAATACGTCCCTGAGAGTATGCTTGAGGATGGCAACTACAAGCTATACTGGGACCGCACTGTGCTCACAGACCAAACAGTGGCACACAATAGACCAGATCTCGTACTAGTTAATAAATTAACAAGACAAACAACACTAATTGATGTGGCGATACCTAACAACAATAATCTACGTAGTAAATTCACTGAAAAGATCGCCAAGTACAGAGATCTAGAAATTCAAATACGAAGGCAATGGAGAATGCAAAGTACCCAGACGATACCGATTATCATGTCTACTACTGGAGTCATTCCGAAGACCCTCCTCGAAAGCATAAAAAAGCTGGGTCTAAATGAACATCTTTATAAGACCATGCAGAAAGCAGTACTACTCGCAACAGCCAGATGTGTACGGAAATTTTTGGGAGATACACCAGCATACCAAGTCATCTAGGGCTCGATAACACGGAAAGAGTCCCACCAGAGCTCAATCCTTTTGATACCGTAGGTATCTGGGATGAGTCAATTTTCCCCTTAGAGGGAGTGTGAGCCGTATGGCTAAATCTGGAATAATGACTTTATTGCTTTTTTTCAAAAGAAAAAATACAAACTAGACAAACAGTAATAATTATATATTAATTTCCGTAGATTCTAATAAAGATAGCTTAAGGCCTTTATTTTGGATATATGTATAGATTTTGAAACTGTTCATTAAAAGAGTGGTTATGGTATAAATGTTTATCAAAATCATTATTTTAATCTTCTTCTTCTTGACTGGCTTTACAACTCGGGGTGAGTCTTCGCCGCATCCACTATGGCCCTCCATCGTCTGCGATCTTGCGCTTCGATTTGCCATTCTTCTTCTTCTTCTTTAAGTTCCATCTTCTATCGAAGGTTGGAAATCATCATGGCAATGCGGACCCTGTTGACTGCCGCTCTAAATATCTCTGCACTACTGCATTCGAACCATTCCCGTAAGTTCTTAAGCCAGGATGTTCTTCGTCTTCCCACATTTCGCTTTCCTCTGATTTTGCCTTGCATAATAAGTTGTAATAATGAGTATTTTTGCCCTCTCATCACATGTCCCAAGTACTCAAGTTTTCGTCTTTTGATAGTTAGTATTATTTCCGGTTGATTTCCTATCCTTCTAGTTACTTCCACGTTCGACATTCTTTGAATCCATGATTTTCGTAGGATTCTTCGGTAACACCAAAATTCAAAGGCGACCAACTTATTCAAATGGACTTGTTTCAACGTCCACGCTTCCAAGCCATAAAGAAGAGTAGAGAACACGTAACATCGAAGCATCCTTAGGCGTAGTTCTAACCTTATATCCCGACAACAAAGAAACTTTTTAAGTTTAATGAATGATGCACGTGCTATTTCAATACGTATCTTAATTTCTTTGGTTTGGTCTACATTTGATGTTATCCATGTTCCTAAGTATTTGTAGTTATCCACACTCTCAATCACAGTATCTTCAATAGTTAATTGGATATTTACGTGTGCTGATTTAGTTATGATCATGCATTTAGTTTTCTTTAAATTCATCTTCAGTCCGTACTCATGACAGCGTTCATTATGGCGTTGCATTACATTCTGTAAATCATTGTTATTATCTGTTATTATTACTGTATCGTCTGCAAAACGTAAGTTGTTCAAAACTTCTCCATTGATAGATATACCTTCTATTGAATTTGAGAGCGTTTCTTGAAATACCGCTTCACTGTAGACATTGAAAAGTAGTGGAGACAGCACGCAACCCTGACGGACTCCTTTCTGTATTTTGATATCTTGGGTGTCCTGGTTGTCAACTCTTAACTTGTCAGTTTGATTCCAATATATATTAGATATAATTTTCATGTCACGGCTGTCAATACTTTTGCTTTTTAATATATCTACAAGCTTTTTATGTTGAACTTTATCAAATGCCTTTTCAAAGTCTACAAAACATAAGTACATACCCTGATTCATGTCCATGCATCTCTGAGCCAGCACATTCAAGCCGAACAAAGCATCTCGTGTGCTCATACCATTTCTAAAGACAAATTGTGTGTCACTGATTTCATATTCGAGAGTTTTAACAATTCTACTGTGTATTATTTTCAAAAATGTTTTAAGTGTGTGACTCATTAAAGATATTGTTCTGTGATCCGAGCAGGTTATTGCACTTGACTTTTTGGGAATTGCTACAAAGGTCGATTGCAGCCATTGTTTGGGGATTGTGGCAGTCTGATATATTAGATTAAAGAGTTCAACCATTACATCAATACAATCGTCATCAATAAGTTTTAATAATTCGATGGGCACATGATCTGGTCCAGTAGCTTTACCCTCTTTCGTGTTTTTAATGGCATAGATGACTTCGTCTCTTAATATTGGTGGTCCGGTATCCTCTGTGATTTCTAATGACAGTTCTCCTCTTTCATCATTAAAGAGTTGTTGGATGTAATTGGTCCATTGACACAATCTCTCCTTCACGTCAGTAATAATATCCCCTTTATCATTTTTAAGGGTATTCGTTCTTGTGCTTTTTCTAGAACCTGTCATTTCTTTGATTTTTTTGTGTAAATTAAAGCTGTCATACTTTTTATCCAGGTCTTCTATTTCTTTGCATCTGTCGGAGAGCCACTTCTCTTTGGCCTCTCGAATTTTATTTCTGATGTTTCTCTGAATTTCTTTGTATTTATTCGGGTCTTTTGTTTTATGTTTTCTTCGTTCTTCCATAAGTTCAAGAATTTCTACTCTCATCCAAGATTTTGTTTTTTCTCCGAGTGGTTTGAGTGTTTCTTTTCCAACTGATACTAAGGCATGTTGAATTTTTCCCCATTTTTGGTCAACAGTCAGAGTTTCCGCACTATCTTCTTTGACTTTCCTTAAGTTCTCGTTTATTTTAAATTTCGTTTCCGCATAGGTCTTGTCTTGTTTGAGTCGCCTTGTATCCATGATTTTATTGTTTAGTTTCTTTTACCTTCTTTAGTTTCACTCTCATAGACAAAACAACCGGGTTGTGATCGGAGGATATGTCCGCTCCTGGATAAGTTTTAGATGATATTATAGAATTTCTATATCTTCTGTTGACGATAATATAATCTATTTGATTTCTGACTATTTTGTTGTTATTGTCAGCTGGTGACTTCCATGTATATAGTCTACGTTTAGGAAGTTTGAACAATGTATTTGAAATTATAAGTTCCTCATTGATAGAGAAATCAACAAGCCTATCGCCACGTTCATTTCTTTCCCCGAGTCCATATCGCCCCACACAATTCTCCACTTCTCCTTGACCGACTTTAGCGTTAAAATCGCCCATTATAATATTTATGTCATGTCTTTTAGTTAGCTTTAAGACATTGCCAATTTGTTCGTAGAAGGCCTCTATGGTGTCTTCATTCTTGTCTGCAGTGGATGCATATACTTGGATTATATTTATTTTACGATTTAAATGAGAGTTGAGAGCTCGATCAGAGTAAGGAACAAAGTTACAAACGGCTTTCCGAGAATTGTTATCAACTATAATTCCAACTCCCTGTTTGTGATTGGGGTCGTTGTTTCCGGAATAATACAGTGTTCCATTTCTGGTGTTACATTTTCCTGATCCAGGCCATTGTATATCGCTAAGGCCCAGTATGTTAATCTTCATTCTGCACATTTCCGACACAGCGTTATCGAGTTTGTCTGATTGGTATAAACTTCTTACGTTCCATGTTCCAATTTTCAATGCTATAGAGTTATTCTTCTTTGTTTGACAGGGATTTACCTTGATGACGACCTGAGAGGCCCTGTCGTGTAAATCTGATTGTCCTCCCCTGCCGGATCTTGGATTCCGAGCTCCATGATCATTAAGTAAATTATCAATTATTGGGTCCATGATGATTTTTACTAAGGATATCCACGCGGATCTTTAATGTGGTAGTCATCCCGTGGCTTTCCACATCTCAATGCCGTTGACTAATTTAGCTCTTCCGCCTTCGGAGTTAATTTCTCGACTCCAGGGCAATGAAGTGCCCTACCACGTGTCGGTTCTTCCACCCGTAGCTGTTGACCAACAAGTGGGTGATTACTTATACCGGCAATCGTTCGGTTATTTTAACAGCTCCAGTATCCAATAATAGACCGATCCAGGATCATTTCCCTTACGCTCTATGTTTGTTCTGATGCTGCTGTCTGACAGAGTAGGATATGGAAAGGGAAACTTTGGTAATTAGGTGGGAGAATGGGTTTAGGACATAATTTCTCCCAGGTACCAGGAGATTGGGAGATAATTATGGCTCACGTGGGCAGGGTCGCATCCCTGAAGTAGATCGATCTTCCACCGGGAACATAAAAGAGTATCTACCCGCTACCGCAATTTGCCATTGTTGTACCCCAATCCTAGATAGATCGGTTTCAACATCATCCTTCCATCTTTTTCTGGGACGGCCCACTGATCTTTTACCGTCTGATCTCTCGAAGAACACTGTCTTTAGCACTTTAGGTATTTAATGAACATTTACAAATTCTCCATATCCAAAATAAAGGCATTAAGCTATCTTTATTAGAATCTACAGAAATTAATAAATTAAAAACTGCAGATCTAAGTCTAAGATGTCTAAAAACTACCAGAGAGGATAGAATAAGAACAGGAAATATAAAACAGAATAGAAGCAGAATGCTTAATTAAAAAAAAAAGTTGGAAAACAGAGCCCTACAATGGTACGGTCATGTACAAAGAATGCCAGAGCACAGGAGGTCGAAAAGAATACTAGACTGGGACCAGTCGGGAAGAAAACGGAGAGGAGAACCTGCTATGCCTGCTATGAGATGTAAAACTTACATAGGAAATGCTATGATAGATAGAGACATCAGAGATGGTGAGTTGGAGAATAGAGTGCTGTGGAAAACAAAAACGGCGAACTCATAATAAGAAATCAGAAGAAGAAGATATAGGTCTGTATGGCCAACTTAAGACAAACAACTCCCTACTCCTCAACCTATTCAGTTAAAGACTTTAAAGTACAAGTACAGACAAACAGTAATAGTAGGGGAGGAAAGTATGCTACATGTGCAGTCACTCGAGCGTTATGGGGACTTATTGGGTTGTGAAGAGTAGGTCCTAAAACCAAAAAAAGTTAAGTGAAGTTTTCCATTTTAGTGGGAACTTTCCATTTTTAATTTAATTTTCCATTTCCAATAATCGATTTTTCCGATTATAGCGCCATCTATCCATAATTCGAAAAATGTCTCGAATGAAAGTTACTTAACTAGTTTTGATGGGAAATAAGCCACAATTTTACTAAAAAAAATGATTTTATTGACGTTTCGACGTCCACATTGGATGCCGTTTTCAAAATAAAAAAATATTAATGAATTAAACAAAAATGTTGTTGCTTAGTAAATAATTCTTCTAATAATTTATTTAATCTGGATCATTTATATCGGCAATTCAGACATATCGCGCCATCAGTGCAAAACAGTTGTAGGTCAAATTTTTTATGAAAATGAAGTAATCATGGGATTCGCTTGTAAATATGCATATCTATCCCGTGTAAAACTTTAGTAACTTTCAAATGCTTAACCGGCTAAATATCACAACTACAACAGTTTAACTATTTTGCGTTTTTGAACATAAGTTACGTGCAAAACTGTTGTAACTCTTTTGCACAGTTTTGCACTGAACATTGCAATGGCTTCAATAGCAAACAGCTTGTTGTAACTCAATTTCTAGTGCATTGGCACTAAATGTGTACCTTATAATAATAATTTCGATTTACACAAAATATTATTGCCGCTAATGATAAGCCGTTTTATTATGTAGGTATTTAAATGTAAAGTTTAATACCATACCAAACCCCGAATGCTGAAATGTATCAAGAATAGTACATTGTACAACAAGAGAGAAAAAAGACATATTTCTCCCCGCAAATCAAGTGAGGGAGAAATATGTCGTTTTCTCACGTGTTGTACACTGTACTTTTTCTATGGATGCGTTTTTGTCAAGAGTTCAAACATCAAAATTAAATAATTTAGGTGCTTTTATATAGATTATATGTCAAAATTGAAATAAAATACATATTATACACATATTTAGGTATTTCATATTCTTAATATTTATATACTTTTATTTATTTAAAATTATAGCTACCAGTTATATTTGAACAGTTTTGAAAGGTAATTCCTGGTAAGTTTTGATTTGACACATTTTATTTGACAAAAATATTTGTGTTTGTATTGTGCATGTTACCATGGAAACCGCGATTCTACTTATGGAACCGTGAGAAAATATATTTCTCACTGCAATGGCAGACTTTTCTCACAGCCTGAGAAATTGTTCGTTTTGAATGTATGTAAGTAGTAAGAGAAGTTGCACATTGTATAGCATCCATAGAAAAAAGTGGTTTATCATACATATTCCGGGACATGGAAACAAAAAATTTCATTAATTTCAAGCATGTTTCAATTTTGTTGGGCAACAACTTCAAAATTGATAAAAATAAAGAAAATGTGAAGTGGACAGATACAAAAATGCTGTAATTCAGAAAAGATAGTCCTAGCACAATTTTCTTTATGTATTATGATGACCAATGAGATTTTTTAGTGGGTAATGGTTAATAATTGAAAATTGTTATTCATTTTTGAGATTTTTTTAATTAAAAAAAAACATCACGGACTACGCGTAATATTCCAGAAGTGCTGCTTCCAGAAGGTTTACTGCCTGCAAGGAACAGCCAAAAATTCAAATGACCAAAAAGAATGATTCGGTATACTTATGCTATCCGAATATGATACCAGAAAGTCATCATAGTTTTTATGAAAATATTTTGGCACCAGATGATGTAGGAGAAGACGACAACTAATAATGAATGTGTAGTGATTAACAATTTTCTCCGTGCAAAAGTGTTGTAACTTTGAATTTCCTAATTTTTTTATCACTAATATTATTTTATGTCAATTTCGACTTTTGGTTAATGTAATATAGCCTGAAATGAATGCAAAAACATAATTGAATGTTATTTTTTCTTAAACCGTGTGTTTTATTTCACGGATATTATCACGAAAATAAACAAAATCGACTTTATCTCGAAACTCACTTAATTTGACTTACAACAGTTTTGCACTGAGGGTGCGATATATTATACACTTTTAATTAAAAGACCATCCACAAATACATGATCCAAATACAGCATGCAGAACCCTTCAGAGAGACCTTAATAATATACAAAGATGGCTTAAAAAATGGAAGATAAATGCGAATGAGAGTAAACCCACCCATGTAACCTTCACGATGAAAAGACAAACATGTCCATCTGTAACACTAAATGAAACGCAACTCCCACAAACCGATACTGTCAAGTACCTAGGAATCCATCTTAATAGGAGATTAACTTGGCAAAAGCACATTTTTACAAAAAGAAAACAACTAGGAATAAAATTGAAATCTTGAAAAGAAATGTACTGGATCATCGGTCGTAAATCTCAACTACCTCTTGAAAACAACCTGCTGATATATAAAACTATATTAAAACCAGTGTGGACCTATGGTATCCAACTTTGGGGGACAGCCAGTCAAACTAACCTAGAAATACTGCAGAGATTCCAGAACAAAGTCTTTAGAACAATGCTGAATGCACCTATGTGATAGAGCAAGACCTCAACGTGCCAAACTATGTGATAGAGCAAGACCTCAATGTGCCATCCATAAAAACAGTAATAACAGAATATTACAAAAAATATTCCAAGACACTAGAATCTCATCCAAACGAGTTAGCCAGCAACCTCACTGATGACCACAATGATGTACGACGACGCCTGAAGAGATTAAGGGCCGGTTGTTCGAACACTAATCAAAAATGATCATTATCAAATATTTAATTACTGTCACCAACTGTCAATGTCAACTTTGTTTGGGTTGCTAAAAACATTGTTATGGATTACAAATATGAAATTAGTTAATCAATTATGTTAATAATTGTTATGTTAATTGATTAACTAATCTCATAATTATGATCAATTATATTTTCAGCAACCCAATCAAAGTTCGCATTGACAGTTGGTGAAAGTAATTAAATATTTGATAGTGATCATTGTTGATTAGCGTTCGAACAACTGGCCCTCAAAGTAGTGGACCTAGCAAGAAGATTCGAATAATCTGTGATAACTCAACTTATTTTTAACTTGTTTTCTTTTAATTTATGTAAAGAGGGTGATCACTGGATCTCCCTCTACAAGTCAAATTTTCAATTTTTGTCAAATAATTTACCTATTGTTCTTAGTTAAGGACAGATTGTAAATATTACAACATTAAAAAATAAGTAAAAGACTTTAAAATGATATGGCCAATATTTATGAGTTGCGTTCCTGGGACGACTTTACTGAAAGATAGTTCATTCAATTACATGAAATCAACCCCAACTCAAGAATATCCGTCAAAAAAAACATAACATGTGATCTGTCTTTAAAAAAATTCTCGCGTTAGAAATTCCATAGTAAATCACGAGGGAAAACCAGGAAAAAACCTCGTGATACTATCCCGACATCGTAAGTATTAGGTCTTACTTTAGTTTACTATCAAAACTAATACCAAATTCTGACCTTAATATGTATATATGTTATTTTAAATTATAAATAATATTAATAATACATGGATATATAAATAATACTAAAATATAAAATATGTAATAACTCGATATGTTATTGACTTACTAATCGTGCTATTTTCTTTCTATTGACTTCCTCTTTTAGTATGGGTAACCACGGCATACTGGATTCTACCGAGGAATTTGCCACACAATTGGTTTCATTTAGCATAATTAGAGCCGCTTCTTTGATTTTTATCTTTTTACTATATGTTTCTTTCAGGGCTATACTTGAATCTCTCCACTGAACTCTATGTTCATTATCCCATGCGTGTTGACATATCTGAGATCTATCAAATTCTCTATTTATAATATAAGACTGATATTCAGCTATTCTAACGTTTAATGGTCTTGATGTTTCACCAAAATAAAATTGTTCGCATTCACAAGGTATTTTATAAATACAATTACTTTGTTCTTTCTTGTTCACTGTTAGGTTTAGTTTTAGATAGAATAGATCTCAACGTGTTAGTTGTTTTGAATGTTGTTGAAATGTTGAAATTATTTCCTTTTGTTTAAGTTTCTCGGATAGTCCTTTTATATAATTATGGTATTGATATTTTCCTCGTATTATTTCGTGTGAATGCTATAGGATCTCGTTCTGTTTCATTCGATCCAATCTTGACAATTCCTTATTTATAAACTATAAAGGATAATCATTTTTTAATAAAACAGATATTAACAATGGTTTTTTTTTAAGAATTAATTTTCGTTAGAAAAAATAGTTTTGGCTCTATCATACAAGGATTTAATGATTCCCTTTTTAACGTTGATGTTATGATTTGATCTGTAATTGAGATCCAGTATTCTTCTTTGAGACTAAAACATCGAGGAAAGCCAGGGTGTTATTATATTCCTTTTCCATTGTAAATTTTATTGTCTCTTCATAATCTCAAATATATCAACACGCATGGGATAATGAACATAGAGCTCAGTGGAGAGATTTAAGTATAGTCCTGAAAGAAACATACAGTAAAACGAGAAAAATCAAAGAAGCGGCTCTAATTATGCTAAATGAAACCAATTGTGTCGCAAATTCCTCCGTAGAATCCAGTATGATGTGGTTGCCCATACTAAAAGACGAAGTCAATAGAAAGAAAATACCACAATTAATAAATCAATAACATATCATCAATCATCGAGTTAGTACATATTTTATATTTTAGTATTTTTATATATCTATGATCCATCCAACGGACCATCCATTTAAGATATAATTAGGCGTTTCCAGACTTTTGGTTCACTCTGTATATATCAACTTGATATTTACGGAAATGGAAGAAATACCGTAACTGGTGTTGATGATAATGCAACCAACTCAACGAGGAGAGTTACTCTCCTCGAACTTGATTTTTCGCTTGGATGCCTATGTGCACTTGAAGACATTGCTAATTATGCGTCTGCTGTGTCTGGTCATAACAAATGCCGTCAGTAGTTTTAATAGCCACCTGTCGGTCACTGAACCACCTCACGATTATTGTTAGCTTCGATTAATCCCTCAACCATGACGAATTTGCTTGAGAAAAGTTGTGTGAATGCAAATTTGCAATATTGCAATTTCCTAATTTTATATCAATAAAAGATTATGTCACACAGCCAGCACCGTTTTAAGAATAGTGAACTGTTGAAGTTGGAATATTATTTTGATGAAATTTAACTTATCAGAATATTGTTTCCACTCTGCAATTTTCTGTCGTATTAATTTTTAAATGGCTGTTGTCTCTTATCTACTAAGTCGAACACAAACTATGTATTATATAATATATTAACTATTTTCTTTTGTTAACTAACTCTCGCCATAAGCGTAGCTGGTCAGAATTCCTGGGGGCTGTTTTATGATACTGAAAAAATTATCGATTGTAGATTTGGAAGGATTCGTTTGGCCTTCTAGACCTTCCCGTATGCAACCTGAAAGATCTTTTTCATATACCGTACACGTATATTTTTCCACGAATTTGGTATTCATTAATGGACAGACAGGACACACTTTCTCTGTCTCTGTCTCTGTCTATCTCTCTCTCTCTCTCTCTCTCTCTCTCTCTCTCTCTCTCTCTCTCTCTCTCTCTCTCTCTCTCTCTCTGTCTCTCTCTGTCTCTCTCTGTCTCTCTCTTCACATATGGCGCTACAGCCCAAGGCGGAATCTGGCCCCCACCAGCATCACCCGTGTTGAGTTGCCCCCCCCCCCACTTGCCAAAATTAAATAACAAATAGTGCTGATTTATCAGCTATTTATGAACTCTCATATTCCGCAAATTAAAAATTTTGAGCTCGTTACCCTGGGCAGGAATTTAATATTTTAGTTAGCTATATTGAATCAATCTTTGCGGCAGAGTTACGAGCTATTTATGAGCTCTCGAAGTGACATATTTTCGATTTTTGAGCTCATCCCCTTAACCCCCAAACAACCCTTTAATTGATTTAACTTAAGAGAAAAATGCTGAGAAAAATTAAAATACGTCGTATCGCGGATATTATTAGTATAGCTTATAATATTCTAAGAATAATTTTTTAAATTACGCGCATTTCGATTATTGAGCTACAACCGCATTTTCCCGGCTTAAGAGAGAGGTGTACTTAAAATGATTTAAATTCATTATTTGGCGACTACATATCGTTTAATAATTTATGAGCACCCAAAATACGAGCATTTACATCATTAAATTGCAATTTCTTTTGTATAGTGCCGTCACTGAAGGTAAAAATCAACTATTACCTTTAATTTCGGTGAACATTCATCAATTTTGACGAAAATTTGTGAGTGTGTAGAGAATACCTCAAGAAATAAAGGTGACATGGTACCATCTTGCGCTTTTACCCTGAGGGTGGATACCGATTGCGCTTTCTCGAGGGTGAAAATTATTTTATTAAAAATAACTTTAAAAATCGATCGAAGGACAAATTATAAACAAGATTTGTTATATAAAGATATTAAAATAAATCAATACTTTTTGAGTTATTAAAGATCAAATAGCTAATAAAAATATAATAAATTTCTTACTTGAAAAACCTTTTAATATTAATTTAACATAAGTTATAGGTAATTGAATATATATATTTTTTCTGCGAGTACTCAAATCTAAGGATCCAAACTTAAATAACGGGAAAACGATGCATTTTATAACATATTACACTTACTAAATACTTGTCAAAGTACTTAGAAATACCTATCAAATGAGCTCCAGAAGAAGTTGATAGCATCAAAACTTATACTCCAAAAATTTTTCCAAAAAATGTTGTTTCTTTTTAAATAACTTGGTTATTTTTTGTGATATCAGGCACATCCAACTATTTGAAAGGTAGTTTGAAGAGATATAAAACTGTATTACATCTAGTCTTTTAAATACAGAAGACTCGCGATTATCCGAGTCTCGGTTATCCGAGCCCCTCGGTTAACCGAGGCAAAAGTCATAACAGGACAAACTAGTTTGTTCTAAGCGCGTAGGCCAAACTAGTTTATCCTAATATAATAAAGACTCACACTTCAGGGTACACTAGTACGGCCTAGTCTAAACCAATTTATCCCAGTCGAAAGTAATTTAGCAAACATATAGGGACTTTTACATGCGGGGAATTCCCAAATCACGTCCCAACAGGGATGGCAAAAAAAATTATACATCGATATATTGTACCATATTATTATGATACATCGAATGAAGATATTGATACATGCTATAAATATTATTGTATAATTATATATAAAATATAAAAGTATAATATATAAAAGGATGAGGTTTTCTCCAAAAATTAAACGAAAGGTACACTTACGAATAAAATGGAGTACGAATTAATATTGTTTTCACCAATTTTGAAAAAATGTGAAAACGTTGAATTATCCACGTCCGTCTGTCCGTCCGTCTGTCTGTCTGTCTGTCCGTGAATTCAACTCATCTGTCTTTATACTAGGTAGAATGACAAATGAGGTGTCAAATGAAAGCTTATAATCCAAGTATGGTACTAAAGGTGAGAAATTTGACCTAGGCTGTCTGTCCGTCCGACCGCGAATATAACTCAATATTATTGTTGGTTTGTTACGAATAATTATAATTTTAATAAAAATGATTATTTTTCCAAGAACAAAGTATTTGATTCAATTTATTATTTATATTAAGCCGTACTAGTTCGCTGAATTACTTTCTTCTTCTTGGCTTTCTCCCATGATAAGTTTGCCGTTTTCGTCTTCCATAGCACTCTATTCTCCCAGTCGCCATCTCTGAGGTCTCTATCTATCATAGGATTTCCTATGTTAGTTTTCCATCTCATAGCAGGTCTTACTCTCCGTCTTCCTCCCCGCGGGTCCCAATCCAGTAATCTTTTCGGCCACCTGTGCTCCGGCATTCTTTGTACATATCCGTACCATTTCAAGGCTCTATTTTTACTACCACAACTTTTTTGTAATTGAGAATTCTACTTCTATTATGTTTCATATTTCCTCTGTTCTTATTCTATCCTACCAGGTAATGTGTAGACACCTTCTCATAAACTCCAATTCCCCCAAATGCCCTGAAAAATCCTTTTTTGTTTTCTTTAGTTAGAGTGTTCTTCCATATTACTCCATGGAGTGCTTTCGTGGCTTGTTTTCCCCGTACTATTTTCATTTCCATATCTTTCATACAAGTGCCATCTCGGTTTTTCATTTACCCTAAATACTTAAAAGTCTTACAACTCTTAATAGTGTCTTCTAAACTTACCAATTTTTAACTCAGTTTAAATCAGCAACCAATCTGTAATCAATTATGTACTTTCGACTAGATTAGATTTGTTTAGACTAGGCTGAACTAGTTTATCCTGATATAAAAACATACACTTCAGGATAAACTAGTTTGTCCTGAAGTGTGTGTATTTATATCAGGATAAACTAGTTTGGCCTACGCGCGATAGGACAAACTACTAAATTCTAAGCCATGGAGTATAACTAACGATGGTAACTGTGAAGCAGAAGTTCGGAGACGTATTGGTATGGCAAATAATGCGATGAGTCGTCTAACTAAAGTTTGGAACGACAGATCTATCTCTTAAAATATCAAGATGAGACTGGTGAATGCCCTTGTATTCTCAATATTTCTATACGGAGCAGAGACTTGGACTCTTCGCGCAGGTGAACGGTGAACGCCAAAACATTGATGCCTTTGAGATGTGGTGCTGGAGAAGAATGCTGCACATACCTTGGACAGCTCATAGGACAAACGTTTCCATTCCAAACCAACTCAATATTCAATATTAAAAAAGGGCTGTCCACAATATGTCTGCAATGAATTCTGCAATTCTTTGGTCACGTGGTTAGCAGAGGTGACGACAGTTTGGAGAGATTAATTGTTTCTGGAAACGTTCCGGGAAGAAGATCAAGAGGACGATCACCAACTAGATGGTCTGACCAAATAAAGCATTCAGCTGGATACTCATTCTGCGAAGCTCTTAGAGCAGCTGAAGAAAGAGACCAATGGAGAAATATTGTTAGGAATATTGGAAGAAATCGCGATCCTCAGTAATGGGGAAACGACAAGAGAGAGAGATACTAGTTTATCCTAACGCGCTTAGGACAAACTAGTTTGGCCTAGGCCAAACTAGTTTGTCCTGAAATCGGGTTTGGCCGGTAACATATATACTCTTCATCAAACCAAAGCTTATTTCTTTCATGTCTTTTACTTCCAATCACTCTTTTAGCCATTTCCCATTTTATTCTCTTAATATTATTCCATTCTTGTTGTATTTTCTTTCTGTTCTTGGAGCACCCTATTAATTTTTTTCTCGCAATCGCTTGTCTATTGCTGATATTTTTTCTGTCTGTTTATCTTCTTCTTAACGTGCCCTATCAAGTCCCCTTGACGTTGGCGATTAACATGGCGAAACTGTATCTGTCTCGAGCTATTCTAAATAGGTGTTCTGCTTTCTTTATTCCTGTCTACTCCCGGATATTCTTCAATCAAGAGGCCTGCTTTCTACCAATTCCTCTGCGTCCTTCGATTTTACCCATCATAATAAGTTGAAGAATATTATACCGGTCTCCCCTTACTACGTGTCCAAAATAGTCCATCTTTCTATATTTGATGTTATCAAGCAGCTCGCGGGTAGCATTTGCTCTCTTAAGGACTGCCACATTTGTCAGCATAGCCGTCCATGGTATTTTCAGAATACGTCTGTGCAGCCACATTTCAAAACCTTCAAACGGTTAATGGTGGATATTTTTAATGTCCATGCTTCGACACCATATAAGAGGACGGACCAAATGTAGCATTTAATCTGTTTATACAGCATCTAAATTTTATTTGTAATAGAAAGCGATCCGTGCCTCAAACTGCTCCCATCCTAGCTCTTGTATCTATTACGTATGTCGCCGCTCTTCTGGCTATTAACAAAATGATCTATCTGGTTAGTTGTCTGACGATTTGGTGAGAGTCGTATGGCCTTATAAATGTCTCGTCTAGGGAAAAAGATTGAGCTTATGATAATTTTCTTGCTAGCAGCGAAGTCTATAAGCAGGCTTCCTTTTTCATTAGTTGTATCATGAAGGCTATACTTACCTATTGTTACAATGGATTTAGTTTATTTTCCAATCTTAGTATTCATGTCCCCCAGTATTAGCTTTATATCTTCTTTTCTTGGTAACTGATTTTATGGGGTGTCTTGATGTTGATAAAACATTTATTTTTTTCTAGGTCCTTTTCTTCAGTAGGATAGTGAATGGTTGATAATTATTGTAATTAAAGAACTTTGATTTAAATCGTAATTTACACACAGCTGTTTTTCTTCCAATGCTGATTATTTGTTATATTACTCCTCTTCTCTTTACAATTAATTAGCGGATCTCAATCAAAAATTGTTACTTGGCTTGTCAAGAAAATATTTGGAAAAAACTGTTACTGATACTTACCTTACAGTCATAAACAATCAAACGACATTGAAAAACAATATGTAAATCTGGAAAATTCCCAATGCCATTCAATTAGCTCAAGGATGATTCACATATTCATATTATTTTTGATACACTTTATAAATTTAAATATTTAATATGTAATTAGTAAATTATTAAATAATAAACCTATCTTCACCTAATTAAAATGTTGGTTAATTCAATTTAGCTTCAGCATTTTTATTGCTGAAGTTAAATTATGATTTAACCTTATTTTCCTAGAACAATATTATTCGAATGAAATGAGTTTCTATTAAATTATTATACTCTGTTTTTAAACCAAGAGGAGCAATTCAAATTTTCCGCGCAGTAATGCTTGTTTGTAATTTGTCGAACCGCAGGCAAGTTTACTCCACTATTATGAAATTTGGACACTATTGGCATTTCATAGGTTAATTAAGTTATATCGGCGATTTTTTGAATTTTCTGTGTTATTCCTTTAATTTTTAGATTTTTAGTTTGCTTTTATATAGAACGCTGTTATGACCACGCTGTTGAAAATCCACGCTGAGCAGATGGGTTGTGAATTATTTAAAATTCTCTCATCTTAATTTCCTCGGCATCCTGTACGATTTATAATTTTTGAAAATCTCGGGAGGTTGTAACCAAAGAAAGTATTCCAACTGTTGTCAGTCTGGTGGTATGGGAACGATATTTATTGTCGTTTTCTGTGCTACTTCGATTGATGACTTACTTTGTTTTTCGGTAGATGGCTCTAGTACATCCGTGACATTTCATTCTTTGCAATTCGGAAGGGCCCAAAGTATGATGTCTAGTGAAATCGGAGAGAAGATGATATGGGACTACTGATGAGGAGGAAAAAACCTTCGAAACCGGTATAGACTCTTCCTGCACTCTCCGATTTAACCAGAGTATTATGCAGCTGCTGCATTTTCGTGTTGCAAAGAAATTGAAAATGTTTATACATTTTAATTCATTTACTCTTTTGTTGAGTACTAAGGAATCTTTCTTGTTGCAACGTTTACCACGCTAAGCAGATGGGTTGTGAATTATTTAAAATTCTCTCATCCAAATTTCCTCGGTATCCTGTATGATTTATAATTTTTGAAAATCTCGGGAGGTTGTAACCAAAGAAAGTATTCCACCTGCTGTCAATGTGGTGGTATGGCAACGATTTAATATCGTTTTCTGTGCTACTTCGATTGATGACTTACTTTGTAAAAAAAGATGTATTTGGTGACTATCTTATGACTTTCTTGGGTGTGAATCTGTCTTTTAAATTTACTCCTCCTGGTTTAAGGACAAAGCATAGTTGTTTCTATTACTAAATATTTATGTACGTTATGATAAAAAAACGGTTTTACTAATAACTGAAAATATACGTTAATATAAGTATTGTGTCGCATTAAAAAAATACTTTTTGGCATTTTGGGCCTCTTAAGGCCGAAACTAGGAGATTTGCCAGGGGGGCAAGGGGGCAAATATCAGTTTACAGCCCCTTTCTCGATACTCTCTTCCCAAAACTTTTAAAATTTAGTAACCAATAACCTATTTTTTAAATGCGGTAGTTTAGAAATTACAGACTACATATTTATATAGTATTTAAGAATTTTTATTTATGAAAAACACAACACTTATTTATATTAATATATTTAATATAAACATATATTCACAGTTACATTCATATCAATACAATTATTATACATAAGTACTGAAAATAATTATTTTTATTATTGTAACTCAATTGTAACTAAGTAAAAACTTGTTATAAATTGTACCTCAAAATTTAATTCCTCCAGCCTTCTCAGATGAAAATGTTCTGGTGTTATCGTCAAAGTTGATGCAAGATACCTGTTTGTGTTCAGTTGATAAATTATAGTAGGGGAGGAAAGTATGTTAAATGTGCAGTCACTCGAGCGTTATGGGGACCTATTGGGTTGTAAATAGTAGGTCCTAAAACCAAAAATATTTAAGTGAAGTTTTCCATTTTAGTGGCTACTTTCCATTTTGTAATTTAATTTTCCATTTCCAATAAACGATTTTCCGATTATAGCGCTATCTACCCATAATTCGAAAAATGTCTCGAATAAAAGTTACTTATTTTTACGTAAGGAACCCAAATCTGCAATAAAAAATTGGGGCTCCCATTTAAGACTTTAAAGTAACTCCCCACCCCACCTCGGTGGGGGGTCGTGTTTGGTGCTATTCAATAGATTTTTAAGAAGAAGTAATACCCAGAATAAATAACGAGCCAGAAGTTCTACTGAATATAAAAAAGAGAAAACTTGAATACTTAGGCCACCTGATGAGGGGACAAAAGTACACATTCCTACAAAATATATTGCAAGAAAAAATCCAAAGACGAAGAAATCCAGGCCGTAGGAGAATGTCCTGGATGAGAAATTTGAGAGAGTGGTTTGGCTGTACCACTAACGAATTGTTCAAAACAGCAGTAAATAAAATTAGAATCGCCCTAATGATATCCAATCTCCGATAGGAGAGGCAATCAAAGAAGAAGAATAGATTTTTCCAGGCAGGCACTCGAATACCAACCAGACGAAATAAGAAGGAGAGGAAGATGGGTAATAGCTGGAAAAGAACCGTAACAAAGATCATGAAATAATTGGCTTGAGATGTAGAGAGGTTAAACGGAGTGCGAGAAATAGAGAGGAATACAAATTTTGAAGGAATAAAACAGGAAGCGCTAGTTCAGCTAATCAGCCCTCTTTAACTTTTCATTTTTGGCTAAGAAATGCAACAACGCATAAGGAGGAAAGACAGTAGAGAGATGTGTTCTTC
Source organism: Diabrotica virgifera virgifera (assembly GCF_917563875.1). NCBI lineage: Eukaryota > Metazoa > Arthropoda > Insecta > Coleoptera > Chrysomelidae > Diabrotica > Diabrotica virgifera. The sequence goes on from NC_065450.1 coordinate 144,230,779, forward strand.
GAATGCAGTCTTTTTTAAAAATAGTGTTTAACTTGCATAATTAGCCTATTAAGAGACAACATCTTTTTTTTTAAGATGAAGTTTTCAATCCTAATAGCATTATTAATAATATTTAAAAATATTAAAAATATTACTAAAAGATTTTTAAATTGAAAACTTATTGGTCCATTTCCTTGGTAACACCTCCAAGGCTTCTAAAATTTGCAAGCCACATGGATGCTGAAGCGAAGGAGACAAGAGGGAATTCAAAAACTTACAATTCACGACCCCGTCTGTTCAGCTGGTAAATTCCAACAGAAAATGGACCTAGTTACTCAAAGGAGTAAAGACTAATATAAAAATAAAATAAAAATTTCATTATTAATTCAGTTGCAATGCGAAGGCAAAAAAAGACCTTTTTGCCTTCGCATTGCAACTGAATTAAAGATGAAATTTTTATTTTATTTTTTCTTTTCTTTTTTTTGTTTTATGGCACAGACTTATGTGTCAATTAGCCAGTCACAACTTTTTTGTTTTTTATTCATACATAAAGAAGGCAATGAGGTCCTTAGAGTTCCATAGCAAACTCTTCCACAGCTCTCTAGTCAGTTCAAAAGCTGCAGCTGACCACTAAGAGACAACATCAGCACGTGAAAAACGCGTTTCCAGATTGCAGCTTTAATTTTGAATATTTTGTTGAGATATTTGGTACACATATTCGTAATATAATAAAGAATGGCGGTACAAAGCCCAATTTCAGAAATATGTTGATATGTGGAAATTACTCTATAATTAAATAAAATATTAGAAAAACGAGTCTGTACATGCCATTAAGAAAAAAAAATACACTTTCTTGAAATAAACTTTTTGGAAAATTGAAATTATTACTAAGAATCGATTATCTATAACAATAAAACCGAACTTGACTGACTTGGCAACATTTAGCGCCCCTATGAGTATAATAATTATTGTTATCACAATATTGTACCTTTGTTCTTGATAATATATTGTCACTTCGTACTGCCGACGCACTGTTGCCACAAAGTTCGCAGAACTTTAGAAAAAAAATATTGATGACGAGCTGATGTAGTCTCTTACGCACTCATTTTCTCCATTTTTATAATTTTCTCCGTCCTGTATCTATAGTAGTAGGCTCTTTATAACACTCGTTATGTCTTTTACTATTAGATTTTGCTTAAATAACTACTAAACAGTTACTAATGTCAATGTTGAACTACGTTAATAATTGTAATTAAAATATATTACTTATAAATTAATGATTCGTTATATTATTATATCAACAACCAACAATTATTGTTTTATAAAATTATAATAATTAATAATAATTATGCCTTATAGTTCAATCTCTGTGGAGGAAAATGGGTCAATACCTCTAAATTTTTTATAATTTAATCCATTTTGCTAAAAATTTTAATCAAAAGTTATATATGCGCTAGGTGAGTTTGCACTGGGGTGCAAAATTAACCGGACATCTAAAAAATAGGTCATTTTTGATGTCTTGAATTTCCTAAACCTGTTGTCCGATTTAAGTAGTTGTTTAATATATTATAGCCTTATTAGCTGTAATAATATTGTTGCTAAACAGGTAAATTTTCATTTACCTTACTTATCCCTGGCCTAGTCTTGTGTTGTTGTATGAAAATGTCCTGATGGGTCCCTGGACGAGAAGTGTGTGTCCCAGTTAATGTTCCGTTTGACGAATATTCGCTTAAGGTAGTTAGGATTATTTAGGTTAGTTAGGGCTATAATATGTATGTTGTGACTGGCTGAATCACTAATGTGTATGCCAATAAAAAAAAAGGTAAATTTTCATTGTATACCGAGTGTACCAATAAAGCTGTGTTTTTTCTCAAAGTTCGCATCACCCTGTGGAATATTCTAGCATTTATAAAATACTCAAAATAAAACCCAACTATAGCCTCATCTTTTTTCAACATTCTGTTTTTTTATTCATTCGCTTATGTTGGACCATAAAAAGTTAGGTACTTTAACATTTTTCATCAATACAGGGTATTTTTAAATAAGTATGGCAAACTTCAAGGGGTAATTCTACATGAAAAAATAATGGCAGTTTTCTTTATAAACCTATGTCAGCAAATGCTTCGTTTCTGAGATAGAGGGTGTTGAAATTTTTCTTACAAACTGACCATTAATTTATTGCTTTAAAACCGGTTGAGATATGCAAATGAAATTTGGTGGGTTTTAAGACGTAGTTATTGCACATTTTTTGACATACAAGTCGGAATTTAGTTTTCACCCTTGGCGCGCAAACGGGCAATATGAAAGTTCATATTATCCGTACGTGCGCCAATGGTGAATATTAAATTCTTAATTGTATGTCAAAAAATGTGCAATAACTACGTGTTAAAACCAACCAAATTTCATTTGCATATCTCAACCTGTTTTAAAGGAATAAATAAATCGTCAGTTTGTAAGAAAAATTTGAATATCCCCTATCTCGAAAACGAAACGGACGTTTGCGGACGTACCGTTTATAAAGCAATTTGTCATTATTTTTTCATGCAGAATTATCCCCTAAAGTTTGCCATACTTGTTTAAAAACACCCTGTATTTATGAAAAACATGGCTAGTTGTTAAAGTACCTAACTTTTTTTGGTCCAATGTAAGCGAATGAATCAACAAACAAAATGTTGAGAAAACATGAGGCTATAGTTGGATTTTAATTTCAGTATTTTATAAATGCTAGAATATTCCACAGGGTGATGCGAACTTTGAGAAAAAAACATAGTTTGATTGGTACACCCGGTATACAACGAAAATTTAACTGTTTAGCAACAATGCTGTTATAGCGATATTGTTAAAGAACAGTTCTATAATATATTAAAAAATCATTTAAATCGGACAACAGGTTTAGGAAATTCGAGACATCAAAAATGACCCACTTATAAGGTGTCCGGTTAATTTTGCACCCCAGTCTAGATATTGAAGCTATTATGGATTTAAATAATGTTCAACTATATAATTTAAATATTTTGAATTATAATAATGGATATCGTGTTCATTCTCGAACCTTGAAAATTTAAAAAAATTACCTATTTTAATAAAAATAATTGTGAAATTTCTTTTAACAGGTTCAACCATTTTTTTAGTGTGTTTATATCATCTACAATATACAGAGAGAGTCTGTAATTTGGAATAAATTCAATATCTCAACTATTAATTGCTTTTTTGAAAAATGCTCAGACCCGTCGATTAGTATTTAGTATTAAATTGTCCTTTTTGACATACAATAATAATGTATACAGGGTGTTCCAATTTAGAGATATGACGTCTTCTTTGATTTTCTTAAATGGCAACACTGTCATTTGATACCTATTTTGATAGGGTGTGTAAAGTTATACACAACTGCAAAATATCAAATTTTTATTCTCTACCATTTACAAGATAATAGAAAATAACAAAGTAATGTCTGTAATTTGGAAGAAATTCAATAATTTAAATAATAATTGTTTTTTTGAAAAATGCTTAGACCTGTCGATTAGTATTTCAAATTGTCATTTTTGACATACAATAATAATGTATACAGGGTGTCCCAATTTAGAGATATGTTGTCATCATTGATTTTCTTAAATGGCAACACTGTCATTTTGATAGCTATTTTAATAGGGTTTGTAAAGTTATACACAACTGCAAAATTTCCAATTTTTATTCCCTACCATTTACAAGATAATAAAAAATAACAAAGTTATGAAAAACAAGTAATCAAATAATAATTGAATTTAATTATTTCAAATAAGCAAATGCTCATAACGTTGCCGATTGACAATTTGACAATAATTGAGGGCAACATTATGAGTATGAGTATTTTCGTACTTCCGGGCCTAAAGTGACAACTTCACTCCCTTGTGACAGGTACTAAAGTGTCACATTTAATCCCTCCGGGATTAAATATTGACGAAACTCCCGGAACGATTAAATCACAAACAAACGAATTTAAGGGATATTTTATTGAAAAATATAATTAATTAGAATGGTAATTAACGTTAATATTCAAATTAATATTGTGACAGTTCTTCATATTGACCTTCATATTGAGTAATGTGCCCAGAGAGTTGAGGCACAAACCGCTTTTGATTTATCATCGAAGTAGACTAACAGCGCATTTTCAGTAGGTTGTCTCACATTTTTTAAGCGGCACCACTTTTTAAAAGCATCGTACTGCTGCTCGTATAGTTTTCTAGATTTCGGTGGTAACAATTCTTCACCTACTTCGGCTGCTCTTTTATCAATATCAGATACACCTTCTTCACTCATGATACCAATAATTATCAATAACAATGTTTCTTTACAATGACACTAGTAATGACAATGTTTCTAAATTATAACTGTCACAACGCAATGTTACTATGGTAACTTATTTTAAAGACAGTTTATTAAATGAGTTGAAGAGAGAAAAAACTGATTGAAATTATTGAAATAATTAATAAAATCATACCGGAAGTACGAAAAGTATCGTATATACCTTGCGACTGAAGTACATTTAATCCTTCAGGTAAATTATGGCCCTCCCTGCGGTCGGGCCATAAACTTTACCTTCAGGATTAAATGTACTACTTCAGTCCCGCGGTATATAATGTACTATTTCGTACTTCCGGGCCTAAAGTGACAACTTCACTCCCTTGTGACAGGTACTAAAGTGTCACATTTAATCCCTCCGGGATTAAATATTGACGAAACTCCCGGAACGATTAAATCACAAACAAACGAATTTAAGGGATATTTTATTGAAAAATATAATTAATTAGAATGGTAATTAACGTTAATATTCAAATTAATGATGGCACTGTTTTCTGAATTTTTGATCACAAAATTTCGGTCAATTTTATTTTTGGTGTTTCTAATCGCAATTAGGAAGGAATCGCCCAAATCTCTCACATCGTCGATTTCTAAATCAACCAACTCTTTTCCACGACAAGCTCCCGCAACGCCCAAAATAAGTGCAACCTACAAAAAAATTGATTTCTTAAAATTTCTGAATATAAACAAATTTCCAAATTTACCTTAAGCATTAAATATTTATCATCCGGAGCCTCCCGTAAGAACTGATCTACCTGCTCAGACGTGAGAATTCTTGACTTCTTTGGCTTAAATCCCTCATTTCTTCTCTTCAAAAAAGCTAATAATTTTGGAAATTTACTTATATCAATATCTTCTCTAATGTTAATAACCGATTTCAGCATTGAGTAATGTGCCCAGAGAGTTGAGGCACAAACCGCTTTTGATTTATCATCGAAGTAGACTAACAGCGCATTTTCAGTAGGTTGTCTCACATTTTTTAAGCGGCACCACTTTTTAAAAGCATCGTACTGCTGCTCGTATAGTTTTCTAGATTTCGGTGGTAACAATTCTTCACCTACTTCGGCTGCTCTTTTATCAATATCAGATACACCTTCTTCACTCATGATACCAATAATTATCAATAACAATGTTTCTTTACAATGACACTAGTAATGACAATGTTTCTAAATTATAACTGTCACAACGCAATGTTACTATGGTAACTTATTTTAAAGACAGTTTATTAAATGAGTTGAAGAGAGAAAAAACTGATTGAAATTATTGAAATAATTAATAAAATCATACCGGAAGTACGAAAAGTATCGTATATACCTTGCGACTGAAGTAAATTTAATCCTTCAGGTAAATTATGGCCCTCCCTGCGGTCGGGCCATAAACTTTACCTTCAGGATTAAATGTACTACTTCAGTCCCGCGGTATATAATGTACTATTGCTTAATTGAAATAATTAAATTCAATTATTATTTGATTACTTGTTTTTCATAACTTTGTTATTTTTTATTATCTTTTAAATGGTCGGGCATAAAATTTTTCAATTTTGCAGTTGTGTATAACTTTACACACCCTATCAAAATAGCTATCAAAATGATAGTATTGCCATTTAAGAAAATTAACGATGACGTCATATCTCTGAATTGGGACACCCTGTATACATTATTATTGTATGTCAAAAATGACTATTTGAAATACTAATCAAAGAGTCTGAGCATTTTTCAAGAAAACAATTAGTATTATAATTATTGAATTTATTCCAAATTACAGATACAACTTTGTTATTTTCTATTATTTTGTAAATGGTAAAGAATAAAAATTTGATATTTTGCAGTAGTGTATAAATTTACACACCCTATCAAAATAGCTATCAAAATAACAGTGTTGCCATTTAAGAAAATCAACGATGACGTCATATCTCTAGATTCGGACACCCTGTATACATTATTATTGTATGTCAAAGAGGACAATTTGAAATACTAATCGACGGGTCTGAGCGATTTTCAAAAAAACAATTAGTGTTTGAGATATTGAATTTATTCCAAATTACAGACTCTCTCTGTATAATAATTATCAGCTCATATGAAATAATTGTGGTTAATTGCAACACGTCAATCCTTAAAAATTACTTAAAATTATAATATGTCAAAAATAATAAGAAAAATCTTTTTCAAAATTCCTTTCTTGTTAATAAAATATGTTTTGATTGGTTGCCGATTTTCAACCCTTAAAATACGTAACATTTGTGTCAAAATATCATAAAAAATTGTGTTAATTTCAAATGCTATAATATTTTTATATTTGAGAGAAAAACTTATTTCCTGTTAATAAAATTTTCACCCTAAAAACCACCCTTATGCTTACGAAACAAACTCCCCTTTGATAAATGTTTAAATAAACAATTAAGTATATTTTAAGATTTTTTTACTGAACCAAATTACGCATAAAAATATTTTTGCACAGAAGGCATAAAAAAGTTCTATTAAATACATCGAGCATAGTATGCCAGAAATACAAAGTCATCTTTAAACAACTATAAATCGCTTAGTATTTTACTAAGAAAACTAAAAAAAAGAATCTTTTTGTGTTTTTATAAACTTTATTTTTATTCATTACCCATGTTTCAATTCAATGTGTCTAAAAGTCTTATATTTGTTTCACAACTAAATACAATTATCCTACTTTTGACACAGTTCATAAAGAGAAAATTTTCCCTCTTGGTTGTTTTTTTGAGCACACCCCGTCACAAATTCTTGAACCTCATCAATATTGGAAGGAAGTCGACCAGTCATCATTTTTCGCCGATAACACAGCCCAACAAAAAAAAATTTGTCTTGCTGCCGAAAAAAATCAACTGATTTTAGTTAATTCATATGTGCTGATTGCAAAAATAAAAACCTTTTCTTTGTATCAGCTCTAGTTTTCGAGATAGGTATAACATACTTATCAAATACTTAAATATTCTTACATTTCTATATATTCCACCACTATAATTGCAATATGTTTATAAACAAACTTAACAAATTGAGGTACGGCCCTGAATGACCTACCGAAAGGTGTGTTTATTTCTGGTCTCAACAAAATTGCAAATTTTTGCAGAAAGAGTAATAGTTTATTTATAAATAGTTCAGTGACAAGTTTATTAGATACCAGTAAGTGCATCCATCGTATTATTTTTGTTTAGTATAACGTGGTAAACCAGTTTTGGCTAATTCTTATTTAATAACATCAATAAAGTACGATATAAGCTACAATTTATTCCAGTTTTGTTACTGGTTTAATTACCTGCTTAATTACTGGTCAGGTCCGTATTAGTTTTGAACACATGTCTCGTGTTAAATTTAAAAATGGAACCTAACATTCAGAGTCTCTCTGACTCGCAACATGTACAACAACCGCAGACAAATACCAATAAAACCTATTCATTAGCAGCTTCTTCTTCTTTTCCGTCGAAGCTACAAGCGATTGTCTTCAGCGCCTTAGAAAATACGAAGCTGCAAGATTACTTAATTCCGTTGGGCAATCTAATTCAACCAAAAAATATTATATTTTCGTCTCGATTGTCGAACAATCGGATATGTATGTACCTTTCAAGCAAACAACTGGTGGACGAATTTATGCAAAAGCACGGGCAAATAAAAATCGAAAATAATATTGTACAAGCTAGAAGACTGATTTCTCCAGCCGAACGTATTGTTTTGTCAAACGTATGTCCCAGTATACCACACAGTTTGTTAACTGATTATTTGCAAAAAATAGGACTTAATCTTCTCTCCCCAGTCACCTTCCTAAAAATCAGTTCTAATCTTCCTGAATACAATCATATTTTGAGCTTCAGAAGACAAATATACGTTAGTCCTCACAATATCTCCTTACCCGACTCATTCCTTTTAGACTTTGATAATACAACATATCGAATTTTCTTAGAAACTACGGCCTGTTATACCTGCAAAAAGTCTGGGCACATCGCCGCAAACTGTCCCGATAAAATGGAATCACTAGCAAATTCAAATAACAGTCAACCGATCTCTTCTTCCTCGCCCGAAACTATGCCTCAACCTACAGCTACAATTCTATCTCACGAACAAATTCCTATCGAAGAAAGCTCAGCAAATAATCTAAACAATCCTAATATAGAAAAAAGTCAAGAAGTTAGCACCATGGACACCTCCATACCCATTAATGTCGACCTTCAGTCGAAACGTAGTATCAATGAAGTTCTCACTTCCCCAGAAACAAGTCATACAGAAAAACCCTTTATTGTACCTACATCTAAACCTAAAGCCAAGAAGATTAAAAGCGACGAGGAGCATGTAGCAACGAAATCAGTCAAAAAACATGATCTTGGACCTGCCAAAACTTTTATCGAAAATCATTCGCCCGCATTTGTCCTCAACTTTGACCAACTGAACCTTCTTATTAGCAATATTACTGGCGCGCAAAACCCTATTGATATAATTATTCAAGATTTCACTACCAACCTAATGGACTTACACTACATGTTAACTAAAGTTTATCCACAATTGCAAAATAGATCATCCAAACGTTTTATCACCACTCTCAGAAAGAAAATCCTACGACACTTAGGAAACGAGGTATCTGAATCCGAGGGCGAGTCATCTCAGAGTAATCAGTAAATTTATATTTCCATATAATAAAATTCACTAAGCTATTGCAATGGAATATAGATGGATTTTTCCATCGACTACCTACCTTACAAAAACTTATTTCTGAATTTTCTATCGAAATAATATGTCTCCAAGAAACAAACTTAAACTCACAAAAAAACTATAATTCTAAATATTTTAACGTTTTTAGAAAAGACAGAGTACGTGACAATAATTATTCTTCAGGTGGAGTTATGACACTTGTTAAAAATTCTTTGGTTGCAAATGATTTTCCCGTTAATAGTAATATCGAAGCTATAGTTATAGAGATTACTGCTCCTGTTTCAATGTACATATGCAATGTTTATATTCCATCTAGTTCCTCAGTTACGTATGAAGATTTAAAAAATCTTATCGAACAGATACCGTCTCCCCGAATCATTGTAGGCGACTTTAATGGTCATAATTTTATTTGGGGTTCGAAGAGTACTGACCGCAGAGGAAAACTTCTAGAAAAGGTATTGCAAGATCTTCAATTAAATTTCCTAAATGACGGGTCACCTACAAGATTTAACATCTGCACTGGGGAATCCTCCGTGATAGATTTAAGTTTGTGCGATCCAGGTATCGCCCCACGTCTCTCTTGGAATGTTCTCCAGTATACCTATGGTAGTGACCACCATCCCATTTTAATTGAAAATCTCTCAAGTCAGCCTTGTCCAATATCTTTCTTGCCCAAATGGAATATAAATTCTGCTAAGTGGAACGAATTTGAAAACTATATAGATAAAGCTTTGGGAAATCTTGTAATGAGCGATAATATAAATGAATCTTTGAGTGCTTTTAATGGTGTCATCTTGCAGAGTGCGAAGCTCTTTATCGGCAAAACTAAGCCCGTCAAAAATCACGTCCCTGTGCCTTGGTGGAATTCGGAGTGTAGCGAAGCCGTACGTGCCAGCAAAACAGCTTTTAATAGATTACAAAAGCATAAAACGCTTGAAAATAAAATAACCTACAAAAAAATGAAGGCTAGAGCTCAACGTTTAATAAATCAAACAAAAAAATCCAGTTGGGCACAATATGTCTCTAGTATTAACAGTTACACTCCAGTAAGAGAAGTATGGAAGAAAATTCGTAAAATTTCCGGCATAAAGGGGTCACCCCCAATATCTAGTCTTAAAATTGGAAGTCAAATTATCACATCCCCGCTGGAAATTGTTAACGAATTAGCTAAAAACTACAGACAGATGTGTTCCAATGAAAATCTCGACCCTGTATTTCTGGAAAACAAACTAGAAGCCGAAAAGTCTACCCTTTCTCTAGAAAATTCTAACATCCCATTAAACGCTCCTATTACGTTACAAGAACTCAATAACTCACTTAATGAACTAAAAAACACAAGTCCTGGGCCAGATGATATTCCAACAGTTTTCTTAAAACACCTACCCACTTCTGCTAAAAATTACTTGCTCCGATTATTTAACTTTATCTGGCAACGGCACCAATACCCATCTGTTTGGTCAAAATCTATTATTCTTCCATTTCTCAAAAGCCAAAAATCTCGTTTGGATCCTGATTCTTATAGACCAATAAGCCTAACATGTGCAATGGGCAAGCTATTAGAAAAAATTATCAATTCAAGGCTGATATGGCAGCTAGAAAGTTCAAACTTACTTATAAATGAACAAAATGGCTTTCGACAAAACCGATCTGGGATAGACAACATATTAGATCTGGAAAGTGATATTCACGAATCCCTGGCAACGAAACAACATTGTATTGCCGTATTTTTTGACTTAAGAAGAGCGTTTAATACATGCTGGAGATACAACATCTTAAGAAAGTTACAGTCGTGGAATATTCGTGGAAATTGTCTTCACTATATTAAGAACTTTCTAGAGAATAGGTCGTTTCGTGTAAGAATTAACAGCCACTATTCCGAAAAACAAGAGGAAGAAAATGGGACTCCCCAAGGTTCAATTATCAGCCCTACACTCTTCTTAATCGCCATTAACGATATAATCGGAAACCTCATGAAACCTTTAAAAGCACGCTTATATGCAGATGACTTGGTCGTTTACGTAAAAGGCAAGGATATCAATTTAATTTCAACAGTTTTCCAAAGTTTTTTACACAATCTCGAAGAATGGTCTCGCGATACAGGCTTTCAATTCTCAGTTACAAAAACCGTAGGTATGGTGTTCTCTAAAAAGAACCTTACAAATAATCCTAATCTCAAATTTTTCAATACACCGCTTTCATTCAAACCATGTGTGAAATTCTTAGGTATGTGGTTTGATAAAAAACTTACTTGGAAAGAACACAATAGGCAGTTAGTATTGACTTGTAATAAGAAACTAAATCTAATGAGAACATTGTCAAATAAATATTGGGGCTCTGATCGCTCCACTTTGCTAACTATCTACAGAATGTTAATAAGATCAAAACTAGATTATGGATCAATCGCCTACGCCTCTGCATCCCCCACATTATTGAAACAGCTAGACTCTGTACACAATACAGCACTTAGACTATCTCTTGGTGCATTCCGAACATCACCTGTAGAAAGTTTATATAGTGAAAGTGGAGAGCCTTCCTTATATCATCGACGAACTTCCTTAACTTTGTCACATGCAACGTCAATAGCTTCAAACGTAAACAAACCTCTTTTCAATAACACATTCACTAATAAATATATAAATCTCTTTACCAATAGTACTAAACAGAAACCTTACTACGAACGAGTACGGTGTTACCTGAGATGTCTCGACGTCGAATTCCCAGATATTCTTCCAATCAATATTAAAAACCCCTCACCTTGGTTAATTAATATTCCCAATATAAATACTGCGCTAACCCAATTCGACAAACATATTAATAGTCATGCAGAGATCCAGCACCATCTAGATTTAGTTCTCAAAGAGAATTATGAGTATTGTTACAAAATCTTTACAGACGCATCAAAGTGTGAGAGAGGAGTAGATGCTTCCTTCGTTACACCAAGCAATACTTATCAATTTCGTCTCCCATCTTACTTCTCGATTTTCTCTGCTGAGCTCTATGCAGTGCTCAAAGCTATCATGCATATCAATTCTAATGACATTTCTAATTCAGTTATCTTAAGTGACTCACTAAGCGCTTTTCAAACCCTTAAACAGATCTATCCCAAAGGTCCTATTGAGAAACACATTAAATTCGAACTGATGCAGGCTCAAGAAAACGCTAGACGAATCAGATTTATATGGATACCATCCCACATTGGCATTGCAGGCAACGAAAAAGCTGACCAGTGCGCGAGTGAAATTGCCGTATGTGCCGATATAGAAAAAGATGAGTGTCGAAATACCGCGAGTGATATAAAAGCTTACTTTAAGAACCGTGTTTTGTGCAAGTGGAAAAACGAATGGCAATCGTCTCAAACTTCACTGAGACTAATTAAAAATGACATTATAGCCTGGGAGCCGTCAACTCGTAACAGAAGAGAACAGCTGGTGATAACTCGATTGAGAATTGGACACACGAGACTTACTCATTCATATTTACTGTCTAAAAGCGATCCACCTGTATGTGAAATATGTAATGTCCAAATTACTGTTAATCACTTGTTAATTGTATGCCCCCGTTTTGCCAATTATCGCGTCATGTTTAACATACCTAAATGTATAAGTAATTTATTGGGCACTAATTGTTCAACGGACAATATTACAAAATTTCTAAAATCCACAGGAATATTTTATAAAATTTAGCATTGTATTCTGTAGCCGCCGCTAATCACCATCAAGGTGGATGCGGCTGTACTTTCTAAATAAAAAAAAAAAAAACTTAACAAATTCTAAGACAAATGGGCAAATGAACAAAAGGCCTATTTTGGTGGTAATTTAGGAGATCAAGATAAATCCTGAGCTCCACATGTAGTGTGCAAAACTTGTATTGAAAACTTGCGACAGTGAGTGGACGAAAGGACAACGAAAATGTTTAAATTTGGTTTTCCAATGGTATGGAGGGAACCAAAAATCATTTTGACGATTGGTATTTCTGTCTTGTGAATATAAAGGGCATTAATCGTCACAATCGATATACGTGAACATATCCTAACCTGGATTCAGCAATAAGACCAATTCCACGTCAGCTTGAGCAGATACCCATTTCAATATTTAGCAGCCTACCTATGTTACCAGAGGATAATGCCGAAACATTATTTGACGAACTGCAGACTAATAGATTTGAGGAAGACGACAGTGATTTTGAAGGGGATTCAACACGTTCTGAGCGCTTTACTCAGGACGAGCTAAGTGATCTTATCAGAAATTTGAACCTTCCCAAGGATTCTTCCGAGTTGCTTACCTCCAGACTAAAAGAAAAGAATGTTCGTCACTCAGACACCAAAACTACATACTACGGTAATAGAGATAAAACATCTTTTGCCTTTTTTTCTCAGCAAGATGATACGGTTTTTTAAAGGACTGTTAGAAAAAATGGGCGTACCGGAGTATACACCAGATCACTGGCATCTTTTTATCGACAGTTCCAAACGAAGTTTAAAGTGTGTCCTTCTACATAATGGCAACAAATATGGAAGTATACCAATTGAGCATTAAAGTGGAATAAATGCTCAACAATTTTAACAAACACGGTTGTCATATGAGTATTAAAATTCATTACTTCCACAGCCACTTAGACCGTTTCCCAGAAATCTTCACCAAGATAACAAAACGATGAAAGAGGAGTATCAGGAAGATAGGGCTATCACATGATGGCGGATTACTGCTGGAGTCTTCAAAGGGACCGTCCCTTTAAAGCCTTTGCAAGAAAATCATATAAAAGGAAGTTTTTAGGTGACGCCGAATAACACATTTTTGTTGCGACGCTGCCGGTTAGGTTAGAGTTAAAGTTATGATTTTTTGGCAGATATGTGTGATTATTTTTGTAAGTACATTATAGTACAATTAATGATTAATTATTTATATGGGAAATAAGCCACAATTAAAATGAAAAAAATAATTTTATTAACGTTTCGACGCCCAAATCGGGTGCCGTTGTCAAAATACAAAATATTACTAAAATAAACTAAAGTGTTGTTGCTAAGCAAAAAAAATTCTTCTAATAATTTATTTAATTTCACTCATTTATATTGGCAATTCAGACATATATTATACATTTTAAAGTAGAAGACTTTAAAATGATATTGCCAATATTTATGAGTTGCGTTCCTGGGACGACTTACTGAAAGATAGTTCATTCGATTACATGAAATTAACCCCAACTCAAGAATATCCGTCATAAAAAATTATAGCATGTGATATGTCTTTAAAAAGACAACCAAATGCAACGACAGTAAAATTCTCGCGTTAGAGACTTCATAGTAAATCACAAGGGAAAACCAGGAAAAAACCCTGTGATACTATCCCGACATCGTAAGTATTTGGTCTTACATTAATTTACTCTCAAAAAATAATACCAAATTCTGACCTGTAACATGTTTAAATTATAAATATTATTAATAATACTAGATATATAAGTAATACTAAAATATAAAATATGTACTAGCTCGATATTATTGACTTACTAATCTTGGTATTTTCTTTCTATTGACTTCCTCTTTCAGTATGGGTAACCACATCCTACTGCATTCTACCGAGGAATTTGCGACACAATTGGTTTCATTTAGCATAATTAGAGCCGCTTCTTTGATTTTTCTCTTTTTACTATCTGATTCTTTCAGGACTATACTTGAATCTCTCCACTGAACTCTATGTTCATTATCCCATGCGTGTTGACATATTTGAGATCTCTCAAATTCTCTATTTTTAATATAAGATTGATGTTCACTTATTCTAACGTCTAATGGTCTTGATGTCTCACCTAAATAAAATTGTTCGCATTCACAAGGTATTTTATAAAATATCAATACCATATATAAAAGGACTATCCGAGAAACTTAAAACAATAGGAAATAAATTCAACATTTCAACAACATTCAAAACAACAAACACATTGAGATCTATTCTATCTAAAACTAAACCTAACAATGATCAAGAAAGAACAAAAAATTGCATTTATAAAATACCTTGTGAATGCGAACAATTTTATTTAGGTGAGACATCAAGACCATTAGACGTTAGAATAAGTGAACATCAATCTTATATTAAAAATAGAGAATTTGAGAGATCTCAAATATGTCAACACGCATGGGATAATGAACATAGAGTTCAGTGGAGAGATTCAAGTATAGTCCTGAAAGAATCAGATAGTAAAAAGAGAAAAATCAAAGAAGCGGCTCTAATTATGCTAAATGAAACCAATTGTGTCGCAAATTCCTCGGTAGAATGCAGTAGGATGTGGTTACCCATACTGAAAGAGGAAGTCAATAGAAAGAAAATACCAAGATTAGTAAGTCAATAATATCGAGCTAGTACATATTTTATATTTTAGTATTACTTATATATCTAGTATTATTAATAATATTTATAATTTAAACATGTTACAGGTCAGAATTTGGTATTATTTTTTGAGAGTAAATTAATGTAAGACCAAATACTTACGATGTCGGGATAGTATCACAGGGTTTTTTCCTGGTTTTCCCTTGTGATTTACTATGAAGTCTCTAACGCGAGAATTTTACTGTCGTTGCATTTGGTTGTCTTTTTAAAGACATATCACATGCTATAATTTTTTATGACGGATATTCTTGAGTTGGGGTTAATTTCATGTAATCGAATGAACTATCTTTCAGTAAGTCGTCCCAGGAACGCAACTCATAAATATTGGCAATATCATTTTAAAGTCTTCTACTTTAAAATGTATAATATATGTCTGAATTGCCAATATAAATGAGTGAAATTAAATAAATTATTAGAAGAATTTTTTTTTTTGCTTAGCAACAACACTTTAGTTTATTTTAGTAATATTTTGTATTTTGACAACGGCACCCGATTTGGGCGTCGAAACGTTAATAAAATTATTTTTTTCATTTTAATTGTGGCTTATTTCCCATATAAATAATTAATCATAAAAATGCCACAAGGAAATAGCTTCAGAACAACAGTACAATTAATATCTTACTTTTTATTCGTATTTGGTTTATCTCATGCTATCTATATGCTAGAAATGTGATCTGTTGTCGTATTTTCTGAAAACGATCTGATGGAACAAATCTGGTGGCATTTTTGGATTCAGCAGACCCAAATTACCTAGAAACAGTAACAAAATTTCCGGCAGCAAACTGTGTGTTTACCAGTGTAATTATATATTTTTTCTTATGTAACTGACAACAATCGTAGTAGGTCTGGATCCCGCGTATGAAAAAAAAGTTGATTAATAGCACGCTGAAAATGTGTTAGTAGCTTAAGGGTGTCTAGTCGAATAAACTTTAATATATGGGATCACTGGAACAGGGGAAATTTTAATTGCGGAACAGGTTAAAAATTTGGAACGGTCAGACCACGAAAACGGCACATTTATTTTGTCCTACAGAACAGACTTAAACTCTCCGAACAGAGATTAAACTCTCATACAAAAATCAGACTGCTATTTATCACCAAATGGGCGTTTTAATGAGTGGAACATGTAGAATATGTCAAATGACAGGAATTATGACAGGTGATTAATAGCAGTCTGATTTTTGCATGAGAGTTTAATCTCTGTTCGGAGAGTTTAAGTCTATTGTGTCGGACAAAATAAATGTGCCGTTTTCGTGGTCTGACCGTTCCAAATTTTTAACCTGTTCCACAATTAAAACAGCCCCTGTTCCAGTGTTCCCATATATCAAAGTTTATCCGGCTAGACACCCTTAAGCTATTAACAAATTTTCAGCTTGCTATTAATCAACTTTTTTTTCATACCCGGGATCCAGACCTATAGTAATTGTTTCAGACAAATTACCTGCAAGTGCTTGGCGTATAATTTTTGCTTGTTTTTCAATTCTCTTCGGCTTTACGTTTACAATAGTTAGAAACAATTTTTCGATCTAACTTCTGACAATCTGGTTCATGATTATGTTGTCGGCTACTTCTAGATATTGTAAAAGTTGCACCAATAGTAAAAAAATTCGCACTACAAGTTGTTTTATCCTCCAGAACACTTCTTCACTTCTTAAAATTTTCACTTTATAAAAAATAAAATTTTCAAATACCAATACCGCGTAAGGTCTACCGCGATCACTTTCTATTAAACATGCCATTTTTGTCAAAATTCCAATCGTGATTGTGACTAAAAATAAAATACTATTATTAATTAATTAATTATGATAATTATAGGTACCTACTGTAATTTAATAGTAGATAAATAATTCAATTGAATGCCTTTTAGTAAAATCTACCTTCTTCTTCTTCTTCTTCGTCTAGCCGTTCACGTCCACATCTGAACATAAGCCTCTTCAAGTCTTCCTTTCCATTGTTTTTTGTTGTACGCTACTTGTAGCCAGTTTTTCCCGACAGTTCGTTTCAGATCATCTGTCCATCTCATAGGAGGTCTGCCTCTGGGTCTTTTGTGTTCGTATGGTCTCCAGGTTAGAATTGTTCTGTGCCATTTGTTAAGATCGCTCCTAGCTACATGTCCAGCGTATTCCCATTTCAATTTTAGTGATTTTTGTACCACGTCAGTGACTTTGGTTTTCTGTCTTATCCATGTGTTTGTTTTGCAAGCATTGCTCTTTCCATCGCGTGTTGAGTGACTCTGAGTATGTTCATATTCTTTTTTGTGATTGTCCATGTTTGTACCCCATATTTTAATATCGGAATAATGCATGCATCAAAAACTTTAGATCTAAGATGTAGTTGAATTTGCTGATTTCTGAGTATATAGTTCAGTTTGCCGAATGCTGCCCATGCTAACTTTCTTCTTCTTTTTATTTCTTCCGTTTGAATTTCCCTATTTAGTATTATTTTTTGTCCTAAGTATATATATTCTTCAACTTTTTCTATAACTTTGTTGTTTATTATTGTCATCGTTTCTTCGGAGTGCATGACTTTTGTTTTGTTTAAATTCATTTTCAATCCTATTTTAGAAGATTCTGTGTGTAGTTCTGAAAGCATGGTTTGCAGTTCTTGTAGGTCAGTAGCTATCAGGATTATGTCATCCGCAAATCGTAGATTACTGAGATAGCGGCCATTGACGTTTATTCCCTTATATTTCCAATTTAGATTTTTAAAAACGTCCTCCAAAACTAAGGTGAACAGTTTGGGTGATAGAGTGTCTCCCTGTTTGACTCCCCTGTTTAATGGTACAGGGTTCGTGTATTCATTTTCATTTAGGTAGTATGTAGCTGTAGCCTGGTTCATAGTTTCTTTTATTAAGTTAATATATCTGCTGTCTATTCTACAATTTTGCATTGCGTTTATTACGGCCGTGTGTTCTATAGTGTCGAAAGCTTTTTCGTAGTCTACAAATGCTATAAAAACTGGAAACTTGTATTCGTTACATTTTTCTATTAATATTTTTGTGGTTAACTGGTGATCGGAAGTTGAATAGCCTTTTCTAAAACCTGCCAGTTCATATGGTTGGTATTCATCTAATTTTCTTGTTAGTCGGGTAGTTATGACTTTGGTGAGTATTTTAAATAGGTGTGACAATAGACTGATGGGCCTGTAGTTTTCCAACTTTCGATTATCACCTTTCTTGTGTAATAAGATTACTTTAGAGTTGTTCCAGCTCTTAGGGACTTTGCCCTGGTGTAAACAACTGTCTATAAGCTTAGTTACAATAGCAATGAGTTCCTTACCTCCTTCTAATATCATATCTGTAGTAATACTATCTTCTCCTGCAGCTTTATTTCTCTTCATATTTCCCAATGCTGTAGTTATCTCTGAAATTGTTACTTTTGGCATTATTTCCGATCCAACATTTTTTATTAATTTCCGTGCTGGTCTCATTTCATCGTCTTGTTGATGTGTTCTGTAGATTTCCGTGTAAAATTCTTCTATTCGTTTCAGTATGCTTTCTCTAGTTGTGATTTCATTTTCGTCTTTTCCCATTAATGATATTATTTGACGTCGTCCTAGTGTCGGTCTGAGGCATTTCATACTCTTATTTTTTTCAATAGTTGTTGTTATTAATTTTTCTTCTTCTTTTCTTTTTTGTTTTCTGATTCCTTTTCTAATCTGCCCATTAAGTTCTCTAAATTCTGCGGTTCCCTTTTTGTTAGATTTATTTAAGATCTTCCTTTTTTCTATTTGTTGTAATATTTCTTTATCTAATTCATTGTGTGTTGTTTTTGGTTTTTTCAGTTGCAGAATGCTTTTGTTCACTGTTTCGGTTATAAGGTTATTCAAATCATCAATATCATTGGAGTTTATCTGCTGCATGTTAACTTGATTTAATGCATGCATTATCTTTTTATTAAATTCACTATTTTTTATTTCTTCAGATGTCCATTTGTATCTTTTTTCATGCATTCTTTTTCTTTCTAGTTTTTTGTTTATTACTAGTTTTGTTCTTATTAGTCTATGGTCGCTTCCTAGGTCAAACTGATTTAATACCGATACGTCTTTTACTAGGTTTCTATTTTTCGTTAAGATATAATCTATTTCATTCTTTGTCTTTTTATCGGGGCTCATCCATGTCCATTTTCTGCTTGGTTTTTTATTGAAAAAGGAGTTCATTGAGTACATGTTATGTTCATTCATGAAATTGAGAAGCATAACAATTGAGAAAAATCTACCTAAAATAACTGAAATAACCATTTTGGTCTTGGTGAGGAAAATACCTGTGGGATTATGGCATACCCTTATAAACGCAGGTAAAACATTATTTTGGTGAGGAGATGACACCCGCCGGTTTCAATAAATCGCTTTGTTTTTGAGTTATTCGTAGCAAATCATTGGAAAACATTTTTATTTTGTCAAAAATTCACTTAGCAAGTGCGAATAACTCAAAAGTATTGATCTAGCGAAAAATTATATGACATTTTTTGTTTTATAAGTTTATTCTCCATTAATTCCGGGCTTATTTTGAATGGAAACATTTCAACCCCGAGAAGGGATACTAACTACCCCAGGGGTAGAAGCACACATCGACACAATTATGATGCAAGTATGCGTATATATGCGAGCACTCAATTATGATGTGAGTATGACGGATACGACATGAGCCGCGAAGCGCCGAATGTCGTATGGAATCCGAGCATAATAATGACAATTAAATACGAGAAGCATACCTGATTTTTTCTATGGTCATTCACAACAAAAAAATATATCCAAATTTATTTATTTTCTAACGCAAACAAATTAAGTAGTTACAGTCGAACCCGCTTATTGGAATAGCCTTCGTGTCAAGCAAAAGTATTCCTATAACAGGAATAGTATAATAACCGATGATTGGTAGCAAGGCTAGAAGAAACGTTTCGAGTCCTCAAATGTCTATTCATAAAACCGGGATATTCCTATAACCGGTACCTATTCTAATAAACGTGTTCGGCTGTATATGGTTAAATCAATTATTTTGTTGACACATTTAAATTTTGAATATTACAAAATTATCAAAATGAATTTAAAGTTAAATTTTCAATATCCCTATTGTCTTTAGATATATTTGCTTAAATATATTTTTAATCTTGAAATAGGAAACTTACATACAATTTTAAATTCGAAAAAAATGCTAAAAATTACCACAGATCATAACTTAAAATGTAATACATAAAAAAAAGAGTTGTTTTTGTCTTCCGTTTAGACCCTAAAGATCCTACCTTATTGGGCCCTCATTGGTCATGACGTCATATCATAATTTTTATGGTCCACACTATTAGTTTATTACGTTTCATATTCGTTTACTTAATGTAGGTAATCGTTTTATGGTATATTTCAGTTTTATAAATCTTTAAATAGTTGCTGTGAACTATATATTTCATATTATTTGAGTGTTTTGGTTAAGACAATTTTTTAAAATGGCCGAAGAGGATTTTTCTAAAGGGCAGTATGATAACTTGCCCATTATGAATGTAAGTCTTTATTATTATGATTAGTTTATTTTAATTTTAAAATAAAAACAGTTCCAGCGGAATATTGTACATATTGTAAAAATCATTCAATATGTAATGTACAATGTACATCTCCCAAAACATATCAAAAGTTATATTTTTTTTTTTGTTCAAAATACACTTGATTTATTAAAAAATATATTAATCAGACAAAAGATATTAAATAGTTACATTAAAATTATTTTCACTTACATGAAGACCTTGAGAATGAAATAAAATGTCTTGAATGTCACTTTATTAAACGTCGCTTCTTATCGACTGGTAATCTAATAAGCATTTTATTGGGGGTTTTAATGGTTGTACTTTAACATAATGATACTATACAAGACATTTTACTTTTACTTTCCATAGGTAACACAAACACCATTCAATACTATCTCTTCAAAAACTGTATTAAACTCCAAAGTAAACAAAATGCAGGGCCGGCGATAACGGGCCTGCAAGGGATGCATTGCAGGCGGGCGCCTCTGTTTGGGGGGCGCCAAAATAAGCTTTATTTCTGCTGGTGTTATGTAAAATACTAAAATAGAAAAATTCATTTTTTAAATGTGGTTTAAATTCGTCTTAATACCCTAATCTGTGTTTGTTAGTTTTGCATATTATCACGTAATATACAAAAATATGCAATGCGGCATAGAATTCTTACCATGTAGTAATGTAATTTATTTGTCCAAGATATCCTATTTCAACCAAACAACTTTGCTAAAAATATGAGAATGGTTTGTATATATTCTTCAAATTTCTTGATTGAAAAATGTATCAGCAGTTATGAGAGGAAATGAATGATTAGTAAAATAAATAAGATTGTGATACTGTTTTCTTGCCGTCTTCGCCTGTCTAATTATTTAAGTATTATGTATTTACCTATTAATAGGTATCAAGTTAGGTATTAATCCCATAAAAACATAATATTTAAAATAAACATTTTACATAAAATTTAATTTAGAGCTCTTTAGATTTAGTATTATTTCATGTGATTATAATACAGAATAGTTTGTCAGTTGTACTCTGCAGTTAAAGAATCTAGCATTCAATTAATATAAAATTATATTTGGTAAGTCCTACTCATTACTATTATTAATTTACGGTTAAGTTGTTATTTTTATTTAGTTAAATAAAATAGGATTAAAAAAAATTTCTGGGGCACAAATCGAAAAATAAAAGCTGAAAAAAGGAATGACACAAAAAAACAATCTTAGTTCTCTTAGCCAATTTCTGAAAAAAGTTAAAGTGAAGTTGTTTTGTCAGATGAGGGGTCCAATAAAACTGTAACCGAACTTTATTTACCGGGGACATTTGCGGATAGCGGGACACCGACTTAAGTCTGTGCCTCGCTGCCAAGGACGCAAGTCCAAAATCAAGTCATTAATAGGCAGAAAAGCTCTTCTAGCTACCCCTAAAATCAGATGGTTTAATCACATAAAGTAATCCAGAGGATGTGTTCCATTACCCAGTGCATCCAAGGTAACGTTCAATACAAAGCCTCCTAAGGGTAAAAACATGCCGAAGATACATGGATGATCGCGGTGTAGGTCCCGGTCGCTACATCGATATCAAAACAAACCTTCATTTTCTTATGAGATCGCACATACCAAGGAAGTGTCACCCGTTCACCCTCGCGACCTTGCATCGCGGTTTTCAGCTATGTCGATGCCAAAACAGGATACGGAAAGTATCTTCGGTAATATATACTGCGATGGGGAGGGGTGGTGGTACAGCTTGGGGGGTCAGGTTACGGAGTGTGACCGGTTTGATCTTCGGACATGTGGGTCTCACTGTTCCATTTGAACACACATAATGTTCCCGAGGCTGGGGTTGTACGAGTACTTATCTGTGTGTATGTGTGTAGGGTGGGGGGTGCCTGTGCTAGTTTTGCAGGCGGGCAAATTATATCCTAGCGCCGGCACTGACAAAATGGTAAGTATATAATTTTATATGTGTCAGGAAATATGTCATTACAAAATATTATGATATGACGTCACAAGGGCTCGCGCGCTTTTTCGATCGTTTAAAATGATTTAAACCACAGAAGATTTTAAATTTGTACCTCTAAGTTAGTATGCGGTTTTGAGACGTGAACTTTTTGGAAATCTTTTTTTTTTTTTAACGAAATTTAACACAAAAAAGTGCAAGTTTCTTATTTGTCAGTTTGTTTAACTATTGTAAACTGTCAAAACGTATGTATTTGACCTGACATCGTTTATTGCGCATGTGCCAGCTTTGTACAGAACGTTATCTCCCGATTCTATTGCTTAAAAATCTGTATCGTAATTGATAGGTGTATTAAAGTATGGGAGTAGAAGAAAAATATTAAGTTGATTCCCGTATTCTCGCTGGAAATTTACCGCGCTAATCAGATGGCATGTGAATTATAAATTGTAAAATTCCCTAATCTTCCTTTAATCTCAACATCCGTATGGATTTCATTTTTAGAAACCTCGGATGGTGTAACCATATTAGGTTTCCATTGTTTTCAATCTGGTAGGATATAGAATAATATTTTAAATATTGTTTTGGTAGTATATAGAATAATATTTTAAATATTGTTTTGTGTGCTATTAGATTGAAAACTTAGTCTTTTTGAAGTTATACTTCTTTAGGCGCGATTGAGAATTTTTATTATCCCACGCGCCTGCGCACACAGACAGTAGGGAGGTAGTTGCCAAATCTTTCAAGTTAGATATGCATGTATCTGTGAAAAGAATATATTAGTGTTTTTAGTAAATTATTATAATTTTTGCGTCTTTGGACTGGTCTTCCTCGGGAGTAAGATAATAAGTATTATTAAATTATTTTTATATTAAATACCTATATGATAGTATAAATTTTGTACTTCACTTCGTCTATTAAGTCGAGGAAATGAAGCATTTTGGCTCGCAATTTTTTTGTCCATCGTGGATTTACTTGAAATTTTCACAGAAGGTAGGGAATAGTCCAAGGATTATTTTCTATATCATGCCGCTGTACGCTAAAACCTTGGGGTGGTTGCCACCCCATCTCGGGGTCGGGAATTTTTTATTACATTTTACCTATGTACGTTGATGTAAAAAGTAATTCTAAGAAAAAAATGATTTTTATATTTTCTTCGTAAAACTAATATTTTTCGAGTTATTCGCGCTTGAAAGTAACAGTTTTTCGATGAAAAAATCGACTTTTTTAGAGGGTTTTTTGAGAACACCTCGAAAAATATGCATTTAATCAAAAAAACTGTAGATATCAAAATTGTATCTTTTAGTAGCACAAACCAAATTCTTTTCTGTAATATCTTTAAGACCAATACAAACCGAGATACGGCATGTTAAAAGTTAGCTTTTTTCGTCAGATGTATAATTTGAAATACTCAAAGTAAAATAACCGAAAATCTTTGCATTTTCCGAGGAAAACTTAAATAATCTTTTTTCAAGTACCTATTCAGTTAGGCCTTTCAAAAAATAATAACAAAAAGTTTCTAGCCTGAAAATTAAGCGACTTATGATCCAAAAAAGGTCGGTACCTGCTTTTCTCTATGAAAAAATCATTGAAAACAACCCCCTAACTACCCTCCTAATTAAAAATTGGTATTCAACTTTCTGTAATTCCTTTTATATTTGTATTATCAATACACCCAAAAAGTTTGACCTATTTAAAAGGCCTAATTTTTAGAAAAATTGGAGTTTAAAAAAAATAATTTTTTTGAAATTTCCCATTTTTTTCCTTTTACTTTACTTCAAAATATCTACAAAAATACTGGAGATCCGAAAAAAAGATGGACTACTAAATTGCAGCTTTTTTTAATAACTAAAATTCCCTTGTGCATAGATTTTCATTACAGTGAACAGTTAGCAAGATATAGCTGTTTAAAACCTCTATTTACGAGCAAACGCCCCCTTATTCGAGCTCTTTAAACGAACCCTAATTAAAAACAAAGGGATCTTACGGAATTTAGTTTACACAGTCTTATAACTCTTCAAAAATCCTACAAAGTCATTTTTAAAAAAACTTTTTTTCGCCAAAAATGAAGGAGCTATGTTTATAAAACAAATTTTTTTTTCGAAAAATTCGGATAGTCCGCTCATGGATAATTTTCAATGTATGTATAATATCACAGAACCGGTTCGTATACTGGAAAATGACTAAAAAACTATTTGTATTTGTACATATTTGTAAATTCGTATTTTTGTGTAAATAAATGTTTTTGTAATTCTTTAATTCTACTTTTTTTCTGTATAGATCTATTAAAATATCTACTTATAAAAACTGTAATGTTATTAAGGGTGGTTTTTAAGGGTTAAAATATTATGATATTATATCCTAAAGTATAAAACAATCATTATTTAACCAATCAAAACCAAATTTTACCCATATTAAAGTTTACAATGTTTTTATATATTTTTTGACAATAAGGGGTAGTTTACACCCCTAAAAATAATCAACGCCCTTAAGTATGATATAGAATATGAAGCACAGGGTGAGATGATCCTAATCCCAAATGTTTATGTAAATCGATGCAAGCCGAAATTATTCTTTTAGGATAAGTAAATTTTTTATTTATAGCTCCAACAAGGGTGGTTTTAAGGGTTGAAATACTATGATAGTATATCTTAAAGCATAAAACAATCATTATGTAAATAATAAGAACCAAATGTTGACAATACTATAAAGTTTAAAATGATATTTTATAATTTTTTACAATTAGGGGTAGTTTTCAACCTTAAAAAACCAAAAGCGTACAACGACTCAATATAGAAAATGAACTAGAGGGTGTAATGTGCCTAATCCCAAATTTTTGTACAAATCGATGCTGGACGAAAAACTGCGAGGTTTTACCATTTTTTCAGCTTCATTTCCTCGACTATATGTGTTACCGTGATTTGTCATTATATCCGAGAAACCATGTAAATAGACCGACCGTAGCTTATTGGTAGAGCATTCGATTAGAGATCGAGAGATCCCGAGTTCAATCCGGGCGACTCCTATTCTTTTTTTTTATTTTTGGTATTTTTGGAAAGTGGTAACTATTAAAATTAGTTTAATATTTAAATAAATAGAGATAAAGTGTTTTACGTATATTTATTTCGTTTAAATCATGTAATACAGGTATAACTTCTTACGTGCGTACAAAGTGCACATACATTATTTTCTTTTTTTGTTAAGTATATGTTCTTTGAATAATTTTCTACCGATTGTAAAAATTTCAGATAAGTCGATGCAGTTATAAAAAAATTGGAGGGAAAATGCCATATTAACTGGACTATTAATAAAAACATTTTTTAGTTATATTGGTTAGCATTGATATTGACAATTTATTAATCGGTGCTGTAAAACAATCAATAACTCATCAATCGTCTTTCCCTTTCTATGCGTGCCCTTCCTATCTTTACATCCGGTGACCGTGAGATCTTTTCTAGCGCTACGTTCTTAATTTTTTAATCCTACTAAAACTAGATTTATTTATTACTTCTAAAATTGCATTAATAATTAAATGACCTGAATTTGCTTACAACTGAGGTGATAGAATGAACGAGACAACTAACTCAAACAGAATAATTAGTTTCTTTCTTTTCTGATTGCCACTTTTGTCAGTGGCGGAACTAATTAGACAGAAATATTATTTTTATTTAATGGTTTATGGTTTAGTTCTACCTATTATAGTGAATGTACTATACTCTCCAAACAACACTGATTATAAGAACTACAGTAATAATATATTGTTAAAATAATAAGAATAGCTTATTAAATGAAAAGTTAGAAAACCGGGTGAAGAGTTTAACAGCATAGAAAACAGAACTACAAAAAAAAAACAAAAGAGGTGAAGCAGTTACGCATGATACGAGTAAAATGTATTTACAAATGTGAACAAATTATTTCAGAAAACCGTATCTTAATCCTATTACAAAATCATTTGTATTTGAGTGGTGTTGTTAAGTTTTCAGAGGTAAACATACTGAATAGCAGGTATAATAATTATACGTACAATAGATTAACGTTTATTAGGCACTTTCTACCTGTGTCGGAAACTTAGCGACACCACTCAAATACAAATGATTTTGTAATAAGTTTAAGATACGGGTTTCTGCAATAATTTGTTGGCAAGTGTACCTGAAGAACTGAATGCAGCCAAACTTTATCGAATGCGTACTGACTCACACAATAATAATAAAATAAGCTCACATTTTGTGAGATATTTTAAAGTAATTTCAATATATCATTTGTCTACCCATGTAAATACAGTAAAACCTGTGTTACTGGCCACCTGCAAAAATCGGCCACCTGTACTAACGGCCAATTTAAAAATTCACGAAACAAATTATATGTAGATTCCCTTATTTATTATCTGGTATTTATGGCCACCTTTATAATACGGACGGGGCCAAATAATCACATATTTTTAAAGCACATTTTATAAAAATTTACCTGTTAATGTCGGCCAAATATTTTTGTCAACTTGTTGATAGAAATTCCCAGTACTATATTTAATACCTATTGTACCTACCTAAAAAGGGATTAAATAATTAGGGTCGGTGTGGTGATCATTAAATGTCATAAAAGAGGAAAGGTTTGTCACTATTTATAAGTACGGTTTAAGATTACAAAAGTTGACCGAAAAATATGGTGTTGTAAAAACTCAAATTATCAAAGCACATTATAAAAAAATAACAGTAAATTGAAAAATTCTTCAACAAAGCTTAACATCCCCTTTTTTTCGTAGTATTAGTAGAGTCCGTTCATATATTGGAGGGAAAAATTATATTTACTTTTAATAATAAAATAAACAAAGTTCCAATTATCTTTTATGTATTTGTGGACTACACAAACTGGCAATACCGGCCACCTTTCTATATCGGCCAATAGTTCGTTCATTTTTAGTGGCCGTTACTGACAGGTTTTACTGTATAACTAGATAGTATGTCAAGTAACCTTCTTTGAAATGAAAAATGTGTTCCTCCAGAAAATTCTCCTATTTTATTCGATATAGTCTCCATTTAGCTCAATATAACGATTCCTGCGATATGTCGTCCGAATAATACGATTCTAGAATAGGGTGACCAAACTTCCTGTAAAAACGGAGTTGTCCCGTTTTTTAACGATTTGTTCCGGTGTCCCGAAAAAGCCTCTCGGGACGCCTAAATGTCCAGTATTTAAGTTGGTTTGATTTTATGTATCTGACTATATTTTCTCTTTTTAATTTTTCTTCAATTTCGGCATTTGTTTTCATTCTGATGTCTCCTTTTCTTGTTATATTGTGGCGCAGTAGTGTTTTTCTTTCAAATTTTAGAAGGCTATCTTTCTCTTTCTTGTTAGTCGTCGTTGTTTCCATCCCATAATACATAATATGTAACAACAGGTCTTATTAAGGTCTTAAATAGGTTCATATTATATTTAGAGTCTTGCTTTTCAGCAGATTTCTATTCATTCCATATGTTTTTGTACCCTTCAGAATTCTTTCCTCTGTTCTCTCTAGGTGAACGGATTTCTGGATTTCCCTGTTGTTACTCCTAAGTAGCTAAAGGTGGATACAGTTTTAGATTTATGGTTCTGTGTTATTAGATATTTCTGAGTTGTTGTGCCCTCCTTCCCTATCGTCAAGTATTTTGTTTTGTGCTGGTTTATCTCTTGTGTCTTGCCTATTCTCTTCGCTTCCTTAATCTAATTTTCCAACTGCTTTTATAAGTGTCATCTTCGTGTTCGCTATGATGACTAGATTATCTGCATATCCTACTAGTTGAAGTTGATCTGTAATAATATTTTTGTTTTGTAAAGTTTGTCCTCCTTATTCTTACTTTCAATATTAGATTAAATAGTGTCGGGGAGATACAGTCACCTTGTTTCACGCCTTTGTTTACATTGATCTCGTTAGAAGTTGTTCCGTTGAAACTGATCCTTGCTCTGGTGTTCTTTAGGCTCACTGCTAGTATATGTCTAAATTTTTCTAGGATTCCAACATTTTCTAGCTGCTCCATCATTTTCGTCCGATTGATTGTATTAAAAGCGCTTTTGAAATCCATGAATATTAGGTGAATTTCTCTGTTCTATTCTCTAGATTTTTGAATTATTTGGTCCACTGTATATATGGAATTAATCGTCGACCTCCCCGGTCTGAATCCGTTCTGGTATTCTGCTAATATATGTTCAGCGCATGATTTAAGCCTTAAGTATGTTTGCTGGAATGCTTTAATATGTGGTGGTCAATAAAGTTATTGCTCTGTAATTCTCGCACTCCTCCCGATCTTCTTTTTTATATATAGGTACTCTAATACCTGCGTTTCAATCGGCTGGTAGTCTGTTTTGTTCATATTAGGTGGTTTATTTCTTTATGTTATTCTCTTCCTCGGTATTTTATTCCAGTGTTATTTCATCTTCTCCTGCTGCTTTTCTGTTTTCTAGGTTTTTAATATTTGTTTTTGTACGTCTTTTTCTGTGCAAATTTCTACATCATCGTTATCTTGTACGGCCTTACTTCTTTATTGCAGTGTGATTCCTTCATAGTAAATAGCATTTTTTCGTAATATTCTTCCCATATTCTGCTGATCTGTTTGTCTTCAAATACGGTTTCTCTTTCTTGGTTATTTAGTCCTCTTGTTTTAATGATTAGCGTATTTTTTGTTGCTCTGACTTTTTTGTAAAATTGTTGTATTTGATGGTTTTCTTTGTGTCTTTTCCAATATCCTCCAGCGAAATTCATTTTTCTTCTTTTTGTTTGTTGAGTGGGCTTTGTTTCTCGCTGTTTTGTATTCTTCTCTGTTTTGTTCTGACGGGTTATTGATCCATGTCATTCTGGCGGAGTTTTTTAGTTTTCTGTCTGTTTCACAGTCTTGATTGTATGTAAATTACACATTCAAAGGTAAATTGAAAAGGATTTATAGGTCCCAAATTAGCTAAAAGACCATGTTTCAATCTCCTCTACCTGTTTGGGTTTCGCTCCAAACTAGGGATGGGAAAAACCTACCGGTTTAAATCTAAAACCCGTTTTTTTACTTCGCAATAACCGGTTTTACCGGTTGTTTTTTTGTCCCGGTTATAACCGGTTTTTAATTTTTAAAGTAAAAACCGGTTATTAGGTTTTTACGGTGATTAGGATTAGTTTAGGTATTATTTTGAATACAATTAGCGTCTCTTTGCAAAGACAATGACGTCGACTTTGCAAAGTAACAAGACACTTACTCAACACACACACACTACACATTACACCTGAGTTAGTGATAAGTTATACAATTACGTGGCTAAAGGTTCTAGTTCTAAACCAAGGCCAAAATCAGAGAAAAAACTTTTTGGATCCCAATCATAATTATTATTCTCAAGTAATTATTTCAAACAAAACCATAATTCAAATTTTATTTTATTTTATAAAATACAGAAGAAAACTGAAAGTGCAATCTCACATCAGCCAGAAACAATTATTAAGTTTAATAATATTTCTTTGAAAAGGTATTTGTAATCATAATATTTACATAAGAAGTGATCTGGTTGAATTAGACGCAAAAATCATCTATTTTTCACACTTAACTCTTGACATTGAAAGTGGGTGAATTACTTTTTCTGATTACCAAAAATAATGCTCTGACTATGAATATCGAATTACTGATTACGAATACGAATCTCCAAGAATTTCCCTACGTTTTCAAAACGATACACTCATACAGGAAGTATTAAATAAGTTAAAATGTACCTATTCTACAAATATACAAACGAGTTAAAAGTAATACATGTTCTTTCGATAGTACTAATTTTGATCATATTGATATCAAGTCGAATAGAGTATCGTAAACTAAAGTGTATTGTAAATGTAACTTTGTAGCCTATTGGATTCAAAAAACCGAAAACCGGTTTTTCCAAAAACCGGTTTTTTTGGCCGGTTATAACCGCCAGGTTAAACCGTAAGCAAAAAGAACCGGTATAACCGAAAACCGGTGTTTTGTCAAAAACCGCCATCCCTACTCCAAACCCTCCTTGGAAGTGGCGCACCCAGGAAGGGTTTGGGGGTTAAACCCCCTTTCCCCAGGGTATAAGAAAAATATATAAAGAATAGTAGAAAAAGCAACTTGTCTTTCACAAACAATACAAAAAAATTTCGACGCCCAAGCCAACCCCCTCCCCCCAGAAAAAAAATCTAGGTGAGCTACTGCTGCTTGGATGTGCCCCGTTTTTTCAAGTTTATGATTTGGTCACCCTATTCTAGAATCTCTGCAAAATAAGTGTTTGTTTTGTCAATTAACTCTTCATTCTAGCTGAATTTTTATTAACGAGCCATCTCTTCAGATTTGGGAACAGATAATAATCGGAGGGGACCAAATCAGGAAAAAAAACATTTTTTCCTTCTGTATGTGGGGCTGTTTCTCACAAAGTTCCTACTATAGTTTGTCCAATAATACACAATAATATTGGCTATTGATAGTTTTACGTTTTTGAAGATAGTCAATTGAAATTAATTATGCTTTTGTAATCCCAAAATACAGTGTTCATGACCTTTACGACTCACTTGGTCGCTTCTTTCTGTTCTCTGGTGTATAGTAGTTGATCTAGGTTTTATCGACTGTTACCAATCGACGCAAAAAATCTGATGGATTGCGCTTCATAAGGTCCAAGTACTACTGAGTGCTTGGACTATACAAGAAAAAGCTGAAATTTTCGCTGAAGATCTAAAATCGGTTTTCCAACCATTTTTTGTATATGAAAAAGTTAACATAGATGATGAAATCCAAATTTATCTAGAATCTCCCTATCAAATTTTAACTTCCCTAAAACAATTTACATTAAAGAAGTCAAAAATATGAGTCATACTAGGTTAAACCTCAAGACGTTCCCAGGGTAAGACCTAATTTCGTACTAATCTTAAAGAAATTACAAAGAAAGGCCCTACTTTATCTTGCACAACTGTATAACGCCGTATTAAGATGATAATATTTTCCTGTAGTTTGGAAATTAACCCAAATAGTCTTAATTATAAAGCCCGGAAAATTCCCGGTAGAAAACAAAGTTCTACAGACCTATTAGCTTGCCTCTTATTATGTCTAAAATATTGTAAAAGCTGCTGTTATCCAGCTTAGAGCCAATTTTAATTGACAAACAAATAATACGTTATCACCGAATCTTCTTATACATCTCCCAGTCATTTGACAAAGTCAAGCATAATGGTCTTTTATACAAAATCCAAAAGTCCCTTCACAACAACTACTTCCAAATCCTTAGATCCTACCAGCAAGATTGCCATTACCTTGTAAAACATGATGATGAGTATAATACCTGATTTTATAAAATTATGTCTGAAGAAGTCCCTCGCCCTCAAGGCAGTGGTCTCGGTACAGTTCTATACCTTATATTCACTGCGGACTTACCTACATTAACAGAAGTCACAACAGCTATCTATGCAGATGATACAGCAGTAATATCTTCTCATGAAGACCCAGCCGTAGCATCACACAGAGTCCAGGCTAACCTATAAATGCAAAATTGGTTACAAAAGTGGTGCTTACGAGTCAACGAGATGAAATCTGCGCAGGTAACATTTTTTACAAACCGCAAGGTAGGTACACTCCGGTATCGTTAAACGGTCAACCTCTGCCACAGAAAGACGACACAAACTACATATTTAGGAATGTATTTGGAAAGCAGGCCCACATGGAAAAAGTACAATTATTGAAATTGAAACAATTTTCTACACATTTTTTTAACATTGTTAAAGAGTATACAGATAATTATTTACTTATTTTAATTATATAACAGATTGTATTGAAATTGGATGTTAAATAAAAAAACTGATTGGCTTTTATGCCTTATATTTTATATTATATACATAATGGCAAGGAATAAAAAATTAATAAAAAAGTTTCCCCCTCTGTGGCTCAGTGGTAAGAGCGCCTACCTTTGGATCGAAAGGTCCGAATGGTCGTGAGTTCGAATCTCACCAGGAAAGAGAATTTTTCGTTTATTATAAATTAATAAATGAAAATAGTTTCTATCCTTGTGCGATCGGTACTCACCGGAGGGAACGCAGACGTTCGGTTACAATTAGCGTCCCTTTGCAAAGACAATGACGTCGACTTTTCAAAGTAACAAGACACTTACTTAACACACACACTACACATTACACTAGCTACCTAATTGGAAAAATCCACTGTACCATCACCATGCCAATGGCCATTAGTTGTCGAGGCATTAGCTAAAATAAAAAAAAATAAAAAATTCTGATAGTAACTTACAGGCACTTTATTGTATTTAAATTAACAGATAGAAAACGCTAAATTAAACATCGAACCCAGTTAACAATAGCAGAATATACCAGCACCTAAAATGCTCGAGAACGTATGGCCGTATTTCAGAGCAATCCCTAACTAGGAACAAGTTATATAATAAATGGATCTACGAAAAAAGGTCGCCAACAATTGGTCGAGCGAAAAAATGTCGCGCACATTTGAGCGCGTATCAAAAGGTCGCCGGCGAAAAAACAGCGCCGACGAAATAAGGTCGCGTGCAATTGATCGCGCGAAAAAAGATCGCGTCAGAAAATATGTTTTCATTTGCATACTTTAACTTTCCTTCACACTTAATCCAGGCTTAGGTCAGATTTAGATGATGCAATAGAACTAAAGGATTGCTGTTAAATAATGACCCAAACAGTTAAATATTTTCTTATTAGTCATTTTAACCTATTGGTAAAAAATATTTCGTCAACCCAATATTGACTTCTAAATGACTTTAGTTTTATTTTCCACTTTAAATAATAGGAAAATAATTGGAAGTAAATAATCCTATTTGAAATTGATCATGTAAAATGTTCGACCAATTTAATGGTCGAATTAAGGTAATTTTAACTGTAAATGTTGTAGGGAAAGTACCTAGAGGTATTATTTCACGACTTGGCAGTGTCGCAAAATTTACCCTTGGTTATTTAAGAGTAAGTTTTAATATAAGCTTAATATATTTTACAGGGTATATACTACATATAGATAGGGTAGGTTAAGGGCTACCATCTTTATTAAAATAAAATTTCCCAAATAAAATAATGATATTGTGGTTAAAAATTATATAACAGGCACAATTTCATTAATACATTGTCACTGGTGAGTACTTATTGAAGATATCATAGTTAAAGAATACATTTATATTAATAACAGATTTGCATACTTTAACTTTCCTTCACACTTTATCCAGGCTTAGGACTGGCAGTTAGTAACTGGCGTGTTTAAAAGTTTTTTTAATTTTAATTTTTTTATTTTTTTCTAATTTTTATTTATTTTTTTTTATTTTTATTTTTTTGTGTTTTTTTAATTTTTATTTTTTTTTTGTTTTTTTAAAATTTCTTTTTTTAATTGTTTTTTAGTTTTTTATACTTGCAGTTGAAAATTTTGGGCAATTCCTCTTAAATATTCTAGATTTGGCCGGTTCCCGTATTGCAAACAAATCGTTTTTATTCGCCGCGCTGTATCTTTATAAATTTTTTTTTGAGGTTGTTGGTTTCCAGCTATGTATTGCTCCACTTTTAATCGATTTAAACTCTCTTCTTTCTTTAGCCCCGTAATAAACTTCCATAGATTTGGGTGTGCTGCATTTAATATCGAGGAGAAGCTGTTGTGCCAACCTTCGACAGCATTATTAGTACGCGGTAGATCTTCCTCTATAAATTCGAAGCAATTCCAAAGATTCCTTGGAAACATTGGCGGTCTTCTTTGTTGTCGTCGATCCAATCTGCCTATCCATACATCCTCAAAGTAGTTTATTAAAGGTGTTAGTAAATTTTCATTTTGAGTGTAAAACTCGCTGTCCAGTAGCTCTCCGAATGTTGCAACAACATCTACTTCAGGTACGAAGGCTAGAGCTGCCAATTGTCGCAGATGTAGAGCAAAATTCGCGTCTTCTGTATAAACTTGTTGCAGTCCTGTACCTTGCATGTTTCTCCTCAAACATTGTGTGAAATGAAAGAAACATCCACGGATTCTGACTTCAGGAAACTCTTGTTGTAAAGCATTAATTGCTGCTTTTTCATAATCCACCATTATTGTTGTAGGACGTAAACCTGGTCGTAACGTTTTTAATTCATGGAAGAGTCGAGTGTATGTTGCCCGAGTTTTATTAGGAAGTAGAGCAAAAACAGTTGGAATAACGTTGCTATACTGTACGCCATGTATTGTATACAGCTGACCAAACAATAGAGGAGTACATGTGAATGTTCCATCGGCATACCAGTGTTCACAGCTCGCCATCAAAGTTAAATTTCTTTCAGTGGAAAATATTAAAATTCTCTGTTCGTTTGGACCACTGTCAAATAAAAGAAACGGTTCGCCGTTATTGTTTCTGGTGTATTCTTCCGGAATAATAAGCTCTGTTAAGCTTCTTGGATTTGCCGGAATAGCTTCCACTCTTTGGCGTGTGTTCTGAATAGTTCGCTTTAGGGATGAAATAGAAGGTAGCTGCCCAGTTGCACCCACAGACACTTCTTGTGAAACGGTAGCTATGATTCCTTGTGTTGTTAGTTCAACTTGATGAGCCAGTTCTTTCATTCTGTTACAAGCCTTTTTTGCTTCTAATATTGACGCATCGGCAACGTGGTTGTGACTTGTACTTTTCACTACTTCATCTCCCACTGTGTGAACTCTCCCGGTACATGTATGCTTATTGTACTGAGCGCACTTCCAAATTGTCTTTTGATCAATCGTTTTTTCCTTTCTATGGATATATCCATTATACACCAACATATTGGCACCTTTTTGACTCTTTACGTAAGTTAAGACCATCTTGACAAATCGACAAGCTAATGAATAATGAGATATACGATATTTTTCCCATCTTCTTATACATCCAAAATACATTAAAAAGTAATAAAAGTACGTTTCACGAATATGGAATAATAATTACCACATTAGTGAATAACGCACAATTAGACAAAGAACTTTTGTACAATATTTATTTTAGCATTTCCAATAATGTCTTATCGTAATGACTTCATGGAATTCCTAATAAATACCTACACAATAAGGTGCCCTTATCTAAACTACTTATTCTTCACTAATCTGCATAACGACTTTCTACTAAGAACCAATTATGCTAATTACCGGTCTCTGAAAATACCAAAAATAGGTAAACTGGTACCTGGTATTCGTTTGTATGTAATATATACTGTAAATAGAACTATTATTACTGTACATTTTTAACGATATCCGATTAGGAAGAGCAAACACTTTTAAACACGCCAGTTTTTTGCTGACAGTCCTAAGCCTGTAAAAAGTGTGAAGGAAAGTACCTTTCTGAATTTAGATCCATATATTAAAATTATTCACGTAGAACAAAAAAAATACTTTCTTCATGTTAAAAATTGTTCAATTTTCAAGTATATTCACTTGAATAACCTGAAAATACCATATGAAATAATTTCCCATTCTCCTATATTTCCCATCTTCCTACACATCCAAAATACATTAAAAAGTATTTAGATATACGTTATTTTTCCCATCTTCTTATACATCCAAAATACATTAAAAAGTAATTAGATGGAATTCCAAGACTAATCGGCTCATAATGCATAAAGTTAAAGTATGCAAATAGAATTTCTTTAGAACCTTTTTGAAAACCAATTGAATGGTTTTAATAATGTAAAACATGACGCGATCTTTTTTCGCGCGATCAATTGCACGCGACCTTATTTCGTCGGCGCTGTTTTTTCGCCGGCGACCTTTTGATACGCGCTCAAATGTGCGCGACATTTTTTCGCTCGACCAATTGTTGGCGACCTTTTTTCGCGACACCATAATAAATATGTTATTTCATGACCTATCTTAAATATAATTTTGTACTATGGTATCTATTATAACATTAAAACATAATGCGGTTAAGGGGATGGGCGCAAAATGACAGCTCCAATGCTTTTTAAATGTATTCCTTTATTTGGAATCCCGAGAAAACTAATAAATATTTTTAAAAATTTAAACGCAGAATGAAATATTTATTACCAAGTGCCGAAAGTTTCTTAGAATAAACAAAGAGTTTTTTTTTAATGAGATATTTGAAATTAAAAATCACACTAGATATTCTCTTTTTTTTCATCCCTGTAACTTATTAAAATATACATTATATAAGTTTTCAAAAATACTTACTAGTTTTCTCAGGATTCGAAAAAAATGAATGCATTTAGAAAGCGTTAAAGTCGACATTTTGCGCCTATGCTTTTAATACACTAATCAAAACGAAAGAGCGTGCACTAACTTAGTTTAATATAAAGTATTTATTACATTAGGTAGAAATTTAAATAAGTACGTCCACCCAGCCAGGGGTGACCAAGCTCTTTGATAGTCCGAGCCATTTTTCAAAATTTGAAAGTTTTCGCGAGCCACAATTAAACAATTTTATTTAAAAAGTGTAAAAAGAATATTAAATTTTTCTCTCAGTGTTTGCACGGATTACACGCACTTTAAAGTGAAATAGAATGGCTCATATCGTTGTTTCAATTATGCAAATAATTCTACAAGCAGCTTTACTAATTCAGGGTACTTCGATTCTTTTCATCATACTCCCATCTTTTTCTGGGATGGCCTACTGATCTTCTACCGTCTCTCAAAAACACTGTCTTTAACACTCTGTCTTCCTCTGATCTTACCACATGACCTGCCAATCTTATGCGATGCTTTTATATATCTGGCACTCAGACAATCCTTAGGATCTCCTGACCAAACAACACTTCCAACGAAAGATGATAAACAAAATAAACGGCCCTTGTGAGGACCGCAGAACCAGACCAATCGGACCTATAGTTCGAATTTGACATATAAACATAGAAGGCATAAGCTATGCTAAAAGCCAGTTTCTATCAAAACTATTAAAAGATGACAACATTGACTTAGTTGCTATACAGGAAACCCACTGCGAAACAGAGGAGCAACTACAAAAAAGGGGCAAAATACCGGGCTATGAACTATTAGGCTCAACTTACCACCGAACATACGGCACAGCCACATATGTCAAAGAAGATATTGAAAATGCTTCGCTAATCTCTACTTCCACTGATGACTGCATTTATAATGTGGTCACATAAATCGCAAGCATTACCGTGTCCAACATTTACAAGCCACCTGCTACGTCTTGGCCAGCCCAAGCAATTGAAGTACATCCTCACCCTGCTGTATACGTTGGAGATTACAATAGACATCATGAACAGTGGAAGTACAAAAATATTGATGCGAATGGAAATGCTTTAATAAAATGGGCAGAAGACGAACGCCTGTACCTTTTGTTTGATGCCAAAGATCGACCAACCTTCAGATCCGCGGCATGGAAGCGGGAATACAACCCCGACCTATGCTTCGTTTCGACCGACAACAAAGACTTACCTCTAGGGGCTTCACGAAGAGTTGTAACTAAGTTCCCACACAGCCAACATCGACCAGTAATAATAGAAGTAGCGACGCAAATCCCTTTAATTAGTTCTATCCCACGTCCAAGATGGAATTTTAAAAAGGCCAACTGGATTGACTTCTCTGCGGATCTGGATAAATGCCTAGGGTGAATTCAGTGCCGCATTTAGGGTACTTGCGGCCCTAGGCCAAATTACCACGAGCGGCCCACTATAACTTCGGTAAAACGTGGTTTTCGAAAAATTTGACAAATCAGGGTCATCGTTCACCTTCTTTAAAACCTTATCAACGGTGGGAATTTCGTTGCTCATAAAAAAATTATGAACCAGTATTTTAATGGCATTTTTGTCAAAATCATCTATTTTGTGAAACTACTTTTTCCGGGTCACTGCAATCTCTAGTATCCTATACGCTGGAAAGCGTTAATATTTAATGTGAACGTTGGTTATTTCAATTAGATTGTATTTTTCATAAACAAAAGTAATGTAGGTACTCGATTTACAGTAGAGGTAATTATTAATTAATTTTGGAGAATAAAAAATTCAATTTTTTTAACAAAAACGTTTTTTTTTTACAAAACGCTGCGGCCCCCTTTTGCTTGCGGCCCTAGACCGCGGCCTAGTCGGCCTAGTGGTAAATCCGGCACTGGGTGAATTACACCTAATATCCAAAACTACCACAGATTGGTTGGTGCCGTGCTAAGTGTAGCCAAAAAACACATACCAAGAGGCTGTCGCAAAGAATATATCCCTGGCTGGTCAGAAAATAGCGAGGAATTATATCAGAACTTTCTTGAAACTAGCGACCAAGAAATAGCGGTACTTTACAGCCTAGATGCCGCTAGAAGCCAAAAGTGGACCGAAACAGTAGAAAGTCTAAACTTCCAGAAATAAAGCAGACAGGCATGGTCATTATTAAGAAAATTAGGGAGTGGTGTCCGTACGAAACGCCGAGAGGCAGCCGTAAAGCCAGATGCCGTAGCATCACATATAGTAAAAACATCCAGGGCACCAAAGAATAAAGCACATACCATCTACGTAAAGAGAGAACTTAAAACTTTAAAACATGTAGCCACAGAAACGGAGCATTCCCTCCCCTTCACCAGCGAAGACATATCTTCTTCTTCTTCCAGTACCGTCTCCTATCGGAGGTTGGCTACCATCACAGCAATCTTAACTTTGTTGGCTGCAGCTCTGAACAACTGTATTGAACTGCACCCATACCACTCCCTTAAATTTCGCAACCAGGAAATCCTCCTACGTCCCACATTTCTCTTTCCCGAGATTTTTCCTTGGATTATGAGTCTAAGCAGTGAGTACTTTTCTCCTCTCATTATGTGGCCTAGATACTCCAGTTTTTTCGTTTGTATGGTTTTTATGACTTCGCATTCCTTCCCCATCTTCAACAAAACATCTTGATTTGTTACTCTTTCTGTCCATGGTATTTTCCACATTCTTCTGTAACACCACATCTCGAATGCCTCAATGTTTTTGATGTTTATCTTTTTCAGAGTCCAAGCTTCCATGCCGTACAGCAGAACGGAGAAAACATAGCACCTTAACATTCTGGTTCTTAAGTTTATATTTATGTCCCGGCTGCATAGGAACTTTTTCATTTTGACAAACGATTGTCTCGCTATCTCAATTCGCCTCTTGATTTCTCTTGTCTGGTCATTAGTATCAGTGAAACAAACACCTAAATATTTGTAGAACGTAACTCTTTCAACTGGTTGAGTATTCATGGTTAAATTCATATTGGTGTATAGCTTCTTTGTAACAATCACAAATTTAGTCTTTTTGATGTTTAGTTTTAGACCATACCTATTGGTATGAGTGTTTATGTTTTCCATCAAATACTGTAAATTTGCTAGGTTATCTGTTACTATTAGCGTGTCATCAGCGTATCGTATATTGTTAATTAACTCTCCGTTAATGTTCATTCCAATGTTTTGCTCTAGGAGCGCTTCCTGACATATTGTTTCGCTATATATATTGAATAGTAGTGGAGAAAGCACACAACCCTGACGCACACCTCGACGAATCTCAATTTCTTCGGTTAACTCATTATCAACCTTGATTTTTGCTGTTTGCCCCCAGTATAACCTGGATATGATGTTAATGTCGCGACTGTCGATGTTTTTGCTTCTTAGGATTTCATACAGCTTTTGGTGTCTGACTTTATCGAAGGCCTTCTAAAAATCTATGAAACCTACGTAGCGGTCTTGGTTTACATCCAAACATCTTTGCATTAATACACTCAGACCAAACAAAGCTTCCCGTGTTCCCAGGCCACTTCTGAATCCAAACTATGTGGCGCTTATGTCCTCTTCTAATTTATTAAATATTCTTTTGTGAATTATTTTTAAAAATACTTTTAGTGTGTGGCTCATCAATGCTATAGTTCTGTGGTCTGAATACTCTCTGGCGTTATTCGTCTTCGGGATTGTGACAAAAGTAGAGGAGAGCCATTTCTTTGGTATGATGTCTGTTCTATAAATTGTGTTAAAGAGGTTCACCATTATTTCAAGTGTGTCGTCGTCTATAAGTTTCAACAATTCTACAGGAATTTCATCTGGTCCTGCAACTTTACCCCCTTTTGTGTTCCTTATAGCATACTCTATCAGAGGCTCTTAAAGACGTTAAGCCAGCAAAAACACCAGGATTTGATAATATTCACCCTGAATTCCTAATAAATTGTGGCAAGTATATAAAAGTTTGGCTGGCTCGATTTTTCACAGACATCATGGAAACTGGAAATATTCCACAAGAACTAAAGCGCTCTAAGATAATAGCCACACTAAAGCCAGGCAAACCTGCCGACAACCTAAAAAACTACAGACCAATTGCGCTTCTCTCTGCCATCTACAAACTATTAGAGAGGCTTATAGATAATAGAATCAGCACAGAACTGTTCCAGGTGATCCTAGTCGACCAAGCAGGTTTTCGACCAGAACGA
Organism: Diabrotica virgifera virgifera; assembly: GCF_917563875.1. Lineage (NCBI taxonomy): Eukaryota > Metazoa > Arthropoda > Insecta > Coleoptera > Chrysomelidae > Diabrotica > Diabrotica virgifera. The sequence continues at coordinate 144,271,941 of NC_065450.1, forward strand.
AGCTGCGCGGACCAGATAATGTCACTCACCACCTACATCGAAGCGGGTTTCCAAAGGAGACTTAAAACTTCAGCGGCATTTATTGATCTCTCGGCAGCTTACGATACACTATGGAGAGAGGGCCTTATATACAAAATTCTCCGTACAATCCCCTGTAAACCAATAGCACGCCTAATGCTCAACGACCGAATGTTTCAAGTAGTGATGGGCACAGATATCAGCCCACCAAAGAAACTTAAGAATGGCCTACCACAGGGGTCAGTGCTCTCTCCACTACTATTTAGCTTATACTTAGCAGATATGCCGGAAACACAATCAAGAACATTCGGATACGCCGATGACTGGGCCCTCACTACACGATGCAGAACGCTAGAAACGTCTGAAGAAGTTCTGACGGCAGACTTATATATATTGGGCAAATATTTTCGCAAGTGGCGACTTCAACCAAATGCATCCAAAACAGAAGTTAGTTGCTTTCACCTGAACAATAAACTTGCTGGAAAGGAACTCACTCAACATACGGTTTGAAAATACGACACTTACCCACAAAAAAAACACCGAAGTACCCGGGCGTAACACTAGACAAAACGCTATCATTTAAAGAGCATGTAACAAAAACTGCCCAAAAGTTGAGTACAAGAAATAACATCATACAGAAGCTCTGCCGTACCACCTGGGGAGCATCGGCTTCCACTCTCCGCTCTACTGCCTTAGCGCTTGTTTTCTCGACCGCTGAATATTGTGCTCCAGTTTGGCTACACAGCCCATACGTAAAAAAGGTCGACACTCAGCTGCACAGCACTATGAGGATGATATCTGGTACAATTAAATCAACTCCCACCCAATGGCTTCCAGTATTACGTCACATTCCACCTCCATATTTACGACGAGTTGACGCACTTACACGTGAATACAAAAAGATCATGAACAATATAAATCTGCCGATCCACCAAGATACCAAGGATGCACGAAATACCCGTCTCCGCTCTAGAAAACCACCAATAAAAACGGCAAGCATGATACATGAGGAGTTCAACATCACGAATGCATGGTCCCAAGAATGGAACGCATGGCAAAATAACATGCCCTGCATTACCCACAAGCCACCAGGTTTTGATCTTCCACGTAAAACATGGTCCACTCTAAATAGGATCCGAACCAGACATGGCAGATGTGCATACATGCTACATAAATGGGGAAAGAACCCGTCTCCTCAATGTGACTGTGGAGAGAACCAAACCATTGACCACATTATTGAAGAGTGTCCCTCAAGATCCTACAATGGTAGCCCTGAAAACTTCCTGTTTGCAACTTCAGAGTCAATTGATTATATTAATACACTTGATGTTTGTTTGTAACTATTTAAAGATTGTCATATATCTATATTACTAGTGTTTGTAATTTTGTTCTAAATGTGTTGTAATTGCCATACGATAAATAAATAAATATATCTGGCGATGTTCCCAGTAGAATACACAGTCACCAATTCAACTTTGCGGCGCCTTCTCCACTCTCCTCTCAATTAATCTCTTTGAAGGCCAAATATCATTCTGAGAACTTTCCTTTCAAAATCCAGCAGCATCTGTATCTGTAGAGTAGGGAGTATGAGTCGAGTCCCACAGCACTGACCCAATTGACCCATTGTACATTCTCCCAGGAGGTTGTCGTCCTTAGTTCATTATCCATCCTGCCATTTCCAGGAAGGTGGACAAATCACCTGGTGACATCTCCCCTATATCGGAAGGTGTAGGCCAAGGCTCGCCGAACGCATACTCTCGTATTGACGATAACTCCGGACATTCACATAGGACATGCTCGACAGTTTCGTCATCTCGTTCACACCTCCTGCATAGAGACGTGTCTACTAGCCCCAGTGTGTGGAGGTGTTTTCTTAGTTGACAATGGCCAGTTAAAAAACCAACTGCGTAGCGTAGGTTTTTCCTGGTCATTCTCAAGTACTTTTCTGATGCTGACTTCCCAAGGTTCCTTAGTGTTACCTTGGCAAGTCTACATCCTGGCCCTTCTTCCCATCTTTTTACGGTTTGCATGTGGGAGTGACATTTGACAGTTTCCGCGATTGTTGCAGTTGACAAGCCAAAAAGATCACAAGGTCCTAAGAGTCTTAGGCCTGCTGCCCTTCTAGCCAGCTGGTCAGCAATGCGGTTGCCTTTATTTCCGTTGTGTCCTTTAACCCACCTCAGGATGATGTTGTTACCATCCGAAGCTTGGGCTAGTGATTCATGACACTCCATTACTAGCCCTGATATGACACGTGGTCTGTTCAGGGTTAGTAGCGCTTGTCTGCTCTCTGTGCAGATTATTACAGTTTTGCCGGCTATACCTTTCCCGATTATCTCTTTTGCGGCTATGGAGATACCAACCAGTTAAGTTTGAACTACGCTGGCATTTTTGCCCATACCCCATTTTATACTAAGGTTCAATGATCTGGATTATATTCCACATCCTGAGCCTTCTTCCGTTTTGGAGCCATCGGTGTAGGTGCAATATGCATTTGCCACGTTTGACTCCCTATGTTGTCTTGTTTCGATTTTGTAGGGTTTGTCGAAGACAAACGTAGGTTTAATTGAGTCGCATCCATGGCCCGCATGTAGCTGGGGCAGTGCCTCCAGCTCACCCCGCCAGAAACGACATCTCAATTGTCCCATTCCTACATCAAGGTTTGCACCCGCTGAGCGTAATATCATCATCGTCATCAGCGCCACCTCTATGACATATATGTCTAAAGGGGTAATGCCAATGAGCAAGTCCATTGCAGCAGTTGGTGTTGTTTTCATGGCACCTGTTATATTTAGGCAAGCCATCCGTTGAATATGGTTTAGTTTGTTGATCGCTGTTGCCGGTAGCACTTTTGGTACCCAAGCAATGGCTCCGTAAGTTAGCATTGGCCTAATGACAGTAGTGTAGATCCAGGCGACCACCCTGGACGAAATTCCCCAAGTGCGTCCGACCGTTCGCCGACACTGTTCATAGGCAATCTCTAGCTTTTAGCTCTACTATCTAAGTGAAAGTTCCATGTTAACTTCCTGTCAAGGGTAATACCAAGGTATTTCACCTCTTCAGAGAAGTTCAGACTGCAGCTTAGAATCCTAGGGGGTATTAAGCCCGTGATCCTTCTTTTTCTGGTGAAGAGGACTATCTCTGTCTTTTTTGGATTTATAGACAGTGAGTGTTCCTTACACCATGTTTCTATTAGTCTGAGAGCAACTTGTAATCTCTCGCATAGTGTGTTCTCAAACTTACCGCTTTGCAAGACGGTTATATCGTCTGCATAGGCTATTGTGTAGAAACCGTTCTTGCTGAGTTGGTCAACCAGGGTATCCAGCAGCATATTTGAGTAGACTTCCCGCTGATGTAGAGTCCATGTTTCACTTCTATATGTAACAATTGGGCGAATAAATTAGCATGTACAATCTTAATTTAGATTGTCTTTTTAGCTGGTTAGATCTTAGTAATGATGATAGGGAGTTTAATGCTCTCTTCCACGCAGCTATCCATCCTCACACCTCTTTTCATATGCGGTTGTCATCTATGATTACCGCCTCTAGATATTTAAATTGTTTTACTACTTCGAAGTTGTGGTCATTAATAGATATGTTCCGCCTAACTCTTGGTCTTGGATTTTTGGTTACTAGCATGTATTTCGTCTTCTATTAAATTTATTCTAAGACCCAGACTATCTGTTTCTTCCTTAAGTTCAATCATCTTCTTCTTAAGATCATCAACAATAGTTTTGATCCTCGATTCTCAAATACCCCTGTCAGCTCAGATGATATTTTACTTATTACATTTTCCAAGGCCAAATGGAATAGCAAGGGTGATAAGGGGTGTCCGTGTCTAAGTCCTTATGTTACACTTAGTCTTTTGTATTTGTTGTCAGTAATTTAAGACATTTTGAAAAACAAAAATTAAAAGTAATTCAGGTACATTTATTGAGAGCCACAAATAATCCTTCAAAGGCCACATTTGGCTCGCTAGCCACAGTTTGGCCACCCCTGGTAGACATATTATATAATATATAGTTTTTATAAATGAAAGAAAAATACAAGTTTCTTATCTTCGTTTTTCTTGTATTCATTAAAAAGTAAAAGCTGATATGATATTTTGATCACATTTATTCCGTTATTGAATTTCTATCTATATTTACATTATAGTTAAGACGATGGATTTTGATGTGCTTGGAAGGCCTTGAAGGCGCAGAGTGTATCTCATAGAGATTCAAATTGCTAGAGTAGTAACTTTTAAGAAGGTTGAAGAAGGAAGAAGAAGCTGTTTTTTTGCACAAAAAACTTTATAGTTCAGTAACAATAACTTTGCTATATTGATAGATGTAATTAAAAAAAATAATATAGTAACAAAAAGAATTAACACAAAACTACGAATCTTCATAAGTGGCTCCTTTTTCGTTTTGATCAGTGTATTTTCCAATTTTACTGGTGTTTTCGGCGCCTCTGTCTCTAAAAGAACCGAATTATCAAGGAAAATCTGAAAGCCCAACCTAAAGTTGAACAAGAACCTTGGCCAACAACAACATAACGTACTCACACCGACTGTCAATTTTTAATCCACTCTTAATCGAATCGGAAACAGCCAACTTGCTGGCCTCCGGAAGTCGTACAAGGCTACAAATTTACAAGAAGTACCTACATGCGAGAAATACTGACATGAAAACCTTCTAATTTGTTGATGTCTTTGTATGGATTTTTTATTGCTCTTTTTTCTATACTCTCTATGGATGATTAATGGGTAAAACTATTAATGAATTTATTAACAATACAATTAAAGGTAATATTAGATCTTTAATCTTGATAAATTACCTCAGGCGATAAATATAAAAGTAAACAGAAAAATTTATAATAGTTTATTAGTACTTGTAAAGCAATTTTTTCTTCGTATATTAATTTGTTAATGTGTTTTTTTATTTTTTATGACAATGTATAAATGTGTGATCTTAATTAATGTAAAAGTAAAGTAAGCCATAAAAGCTGGTGCGACAATGAGGAAACTGGTTTCTATTCATCTTTTTAACAAACTGTTTCTTGGATTTAAGTCCTTTGCTAGTCCTTTATCGCACAGATAGGGCAATGCTTCCGTACTCACACTATCTTATTAACAAGCTGAAAATGCGAGCATTATCATAACGAAAACGTTGTTTATTTACGTATTTAAATTCATAATATGGAAAATTGCTATTATGAAAAGTTGTTTAGAATTAATAATTATGTTTTAATGTGCAATTATATCATTCTAATTTAAATGTTATGAACTATAAAGGCACTTTACTCTTGATCGAAATTCATATATTTTATATACCTCGTATAAAATTAATAAAATTTTATATATGATGGTTGCATCATAAATCTTAGACCACGAAGAGCTTTTTATGAAGAATAACTTTCTTCGTCAAATTTAAAATAAAAGAGTTATAAATGAAAATGTTGTTGGTATCCATAATTTGAGAAAAATCTTCAAATATTTTTTTCCATTAGAACGATGTAATTGCACATATCAGACCATAATTTTTTATTCCAAACAATAGTATTTCATGTAGTCGGTTCGCTAAACTCAGACACAACTGGCTAGTGATTTTAGTCAATAATTTTGCCAATTTGGTAAAAAAAATAATTACTAAATAGTTAATAAGTACTAAATAATTAGTAATTTTGACAATTTTTGCAAAATTCGCAAAAAACAAGAAAACTACCTACTAAAATCACTAGCCAGTTGTAGCGAACCGACTATAATAACAATTTTCATTTCGTAACGAATGGAACAGTCCATTTATCATTAAAGGGGAGGGCGTATACTCGTATAAACCTTTTTAAAGCGGTTAATAAATTATTGCTTTTACAATATACTCAAATTGTATTTTTGTACATCTTATTTATTTTATATAATACCTAATTAAATTCACTATCAAATGTCATTGATATTTTATTAATACTTAACTTAAAATTTAGTTTGACATTCACGAAGTGTCAAACTCAAATATTGTAAATAACCTATGCTTGGCTTAACAAATCGAGATTCAAAAACTAGCCTACTTACTATCAACGATTTTAGCTGAGGTGTAGTGTGTCGGAAGAAAATAAATGGATTGTGACGTCCCATTTTCGACTTTAAGGGAGATTATCTCGAAGACGGTTAGAGATATCGATATGTCGTTTTCAGATTTGGATTCAGAAGAAAAAACTACATAAGAATCCATCGATAAATCTGATCTGAGTATTGCAGGAGCGGCAACGCAATAACACACACCCTTTGTCGAATTTATAAACGAAAAGTTTTCGTTGAAAATTGCTTAGTCCGAAGTTAGTCTCGGACTAGTTAGTCCGATATTAACCCTAGAAGGACCAAGGAGGGTTAAAAAGTATCCACAACATTGCATTACATCCGATTTTCTAAATATCTTTGTTCCTATAAATCTCAAATAATTAGTAGTTGTCGACGTACTACTGCCCTATTAGATGGCATAATTAGCATTTCTAGAATTTAATTCGTTTTCTCATACTTTTATAAAAACTCGACAGTGGACTATAAATAATCCCCTTGAATACCTTCAACACCATCTCAAAATGAAAAGGGACGATATCATTGTCAAATTAGCAAAATCTAAAAGAAAAAAGGCCAATCAGTGGGCAAAAACAACCGTAGTTTGTTCAAAATGCAAGTATGTACAGTGTGTCAATTTAAAAAGTTGCCACCCCCTATAATTTGGTCCCTATAGAAAATCTAAAAATATGCAAAAACACGTCAAATTTATTTGTGAGGGAGACATTTTGTAGACCAGTTTTCAATTAAATTACGTCAACCCTATAGCGGGGGCGGACACAACCCCCAAAATCTTTAATGGAAAGGGGGGTTGAGCGATACCTCATTTTGAAGGTCATTAAATTACCTTTTCAAAAATACCACATACCTTATATTTCTTTTCAGTACTTTTGGAAAAATCTTGGACTCAATACTCTAAAAATTTTGGAGTTCTGTACTCTATACTTAATATCTTTACGGTTTTACTTGATTTTTCCAAAAATACTTCAAAAAAATACTCTAAATACTTTAACACCCCAAAAGAAATTCAATTTGGAGTTCAACACTCCAAAAAAAAATTTTGGAGTTCTGAACTCGATATTTAATTATTAAAATTAATTATAAAAAAATTAAAATTACTGAAAAGAGATATAATGTATGTGGTATTTTTGAAAAGGTAATCGAACGATCTTTAAAATGATGTATCACTCAACCCCCCTTTCTATTAAAGATTTTGGGGGTTGTGTCCGCCCCCGCTAGAGGGTTAGTGTAATTTAGTTGAAAACTGGTCTATAAAATGTCCCCCTCATAAATAAGTTTGACGTGTTTTTGTATATTTTTAGATTTTCTATAGGGACCAAATTATAAGGGTGGCAACTTTTTAAATTGACACCCTATATGCGGTAAGCACAGCAAGAAGTCAAAAATGTTTCTGTATTCTACGATGATGCCAATTCCACTGAAGCCGAAGACTCTGGGTAAATTATAAATTCGTATCTTTTAACTGTTCCACTAACGTCTAGGAATAATATAAAAATGTTATTTTAAATTAGTTTTAATAAAGAAGCAGGTTTTTGATTAATTTATGTGTGGACATTTATTGACCCTCCTTGGTCCTCGCTGTTTCTACTAAAAGGTTTGTCCTGCGAAAGTTTTTTTTTAATGGCATGGACTTTATATCAATCAGCCAGTCTCAACATGACTACTATATCAAGAAAATCATTAAATATTTAAAGACCGTAAGTCCATAAAATATCAATAATGAAGAAAATTTAGTTCAATGGCTGTTGAGAGGTAATTTATGTACTGAAATAAAGAAATGGTACTAAGCTAAGGTAAGTTAATTATAGCCTCCTTTCAACATCATAGGTGTGTTCAAAAATGATTTACAAAAATTTAATAACAATAACAATATAATATACGGTGAGGTCCTCAAAGTTCCATAGCAAGTTTTTTTCTTTGTTTTTATCTTCCGCGGCTCTCTACTCAATCCGAAAGCTGCCTTGCTATGGACTGTCCAAGTTGCTCACCACATTTTCTCTATATACATACATACACATAGAGCCCAGTAAATGAACGGGAAATACGGCGAGACCATGTAATTTTCAGGGGCAACTCCGAATTGCATGAAAATTTGGATTTAGGTTTTACTTACCCTCCACTTCAAAGTTGAAATTGTGCTGTTGGTTGCTTTTACTTGGAGGGGTAACAGTCACCCCTTCTCAGGGGTAAAAAACCATAGGTTCAAGATAAGACCGGAAATGGATAGATTACCTGATTTTAAGCATTTTTTGCTCTATAGAGTTTTTTTATGTTAGTCAATACTTTTTGAGTTATTTGCGATTGAAAATGTTTATTTTTCGACAAAAAAACTACGTTTTCAGACGGTTTTTCGCAAATAACTCAAAAAGAAAATATCTGATCGAAAAAAATATCCTTAGCAAAAGCGTAGCTTATAAAAAGCCGAAAAAAATGGTGTATCAGTAAAGTCTATCAATTGAGTATTTTCGTGGTGTGACCGTTCCAAATTTTTAACCTGTTCCACAACTAAAACTGCCCCTGTTTCAGTACTCCCATATATCAAAGTTTATCCGACTAGACACCCTTAGGCTATTAACAAATTTTCAGCTTGCTATTAATCAACTTTTTTTTCATACGCGGGATCCAGACCTAAAAGCAAAGTTGTAGCTCATGAAAAATACGTTCTTATTCATCTAATTCCAAATCGAATGATTTAACGCGAAATGACCAAAAAATTAAACACTTTTCGTGAAAAGCTTATTTACATTTTTAAAGTATCTAAGAAAAGCTTTATATTTGTCTTTACAAAAAATTTTATCGTCAAAAATAAACGAGTTATACTGGAAAAATAAGTTGGCGCCTTTTTTGGTAAAAAAAAATCGTGAAAACCTCCTTCTATATAGCACCCTAGTTGTAGCTCTTGAAAAATACGTTCTTATTCGTCTAACTCCAAATTGAATATTTCAAGGTGAAATCACCGAAGAATTAAGCACTTTTCGGGAAAACCCCATTTAAAATTTTTTAAAGTGTTTACAAAAAGCTTTATTTTAATTGTTCATAAAAGTCTCTACCATTAAAAATAAGCGAGTTACGCTCAAAATAAAGTTGTCCCTCTTTTTTTATTTTGTAAAAAAATCATGAAAATCTCCCCGTGTTTAGCTCTCCAAATGAAATTAATCGCTACCGCTTTACAAACAATTTACTTACTTATCTATCTTTTATATGATCTGTCAGTCTCGCCGGTTTCAAGTGCTTATTTTTGAAAGGGTTATAGTTGAAAAAGCTTGAACGGGTCACTATCCACGAGTGTATGCAAATTTTAAACAGCCATATCTTAACCAATTTTTGTCTCACGGAAAAACAAAATAAAACTAGCATATTTACAATAGCCAAACATACATTTTTTTACTCTAACATTTTTCTTATCGCTAATACTTTTTAAGTTATTTTGAAAAAAGGAAATGTTTCAAAAATTTTTAGAAATTTTTTTCAAAAATAATCACTTTAAACCAATCAAACTTACAGGTCATATAAACAATAAACTTACAGTTAAAATAAATGGTAAGTTGGTAAGGATTAATTTTATTTAGGGTGCTATATAAAAGGAGGTTTTCACGATTTTTTTTTTACCAAAAAAGGCGCCAACTTATTTTTCCAGTATAACTAGTTTATTTTTGACGATAAAATTTTTTGTAAAGACAAATATAAAGCTTTTCTTAGATACTTTAAAAATGTAAATAAGCTTTTCACGAAAAGTGCTTAATTTTTTGGTCATTTCGCGTTAAATCATTCGATTTGGAATTAGATGAATAAGAACGTATTTTTCATGAGCTACAACTTTGCTTTTACTTAATTTATAGACTTTACTGATACACCATTTTTTAGTTTTTTTATAAGCTACAATTTGCTAAGAATATTTTTTTCGATAAAATATTTATTTTGTGATTATTGGCGAAAAACTGTCTGAAAACGTAGATTTTTTGTCGAAAAATCAATATTTTCAATCGCAAATAACTCAAAAAGTATTAACTAAAAAACTTTATAGAACAAAAGTTGCTTATAATCTGTCAATTTATCCATTTCTGGACTTATTTTAAACACGCGTTTTTTACCCCCGAGAAGGGGTGACTGTCATCCCCCAAGTAAAAGCAACCAACGGCATAAATTCAACTTTGAAGTGGAGTGCAAGTAGAACCTAAATTCAAATTTTCATGCAATTCGGAGTTGCCCCTGAAAATTACACTCCAAAACGGTCATTTATTGGGCTAATATACACACATATACTTTTAATACTTGACACTACAAAACTATTTTGGTACTTGACAGAAAAATCACCAACGCATTATACTCACTTGTCCATTGGCTAAGATACCAAGGATATTAGACGGAGCTGGTATCTTAAGTTATTGGTATCTTAAGTTACTGGTATCCTGCGAAAGTTAAGCGAGTACTAACTTCATTTTAAGAATGTCATTAATAAACACGGACTAAGCTCGGACTAACTAAACCTTCCTTAGTACTAGTTACAACAAATTTATGTTGGCGACCCTTGCGAAAAAGGAAAAGAAAAATGGAGAGAATTTTGCAAAAAAGAAGAAAATGTAGAGAATTTAACCTCTCTTTCTTCTAAACCGAACAGCTGTTCGGTGTCATTTCGGCATAAATTTTAGTTAATTTTTGTTTTTTCTTGGACTTTGTTCTGAGAAGGTGCTACCTGGTGTTTTCTATTTTATATTATTGTTTATATTTCATATTAACTGCTGTACCTTTTGAAAATCAGTTTTTAACTTACGGTTTACCTTCTAATTCCCCTAAACTAAAGAATTTTCCTAATTTTGTATATTTTGATGTGTCTCACAAGACGAATATCGTTCCGCTGACTTCTATCCTCATTTTATTCGACTATTAATCTTAAATCATTAGTAAAATAATCTCTTTCCATTATCAATAATAATACAGTGATGAGGGGGTCACGGGGTCATGACCCCCCAAACGAAAATAAATATCAAGGCAATAATCCTAAAAAAAAGAAAAACCAAGAGCTGTCAAACAAAAAAAATTTAGGCCCATCCAAAAATAATTGGAAACCCACTTATCGTAAAGGTGGTAAGACCAAGTGACCTTGCATCAGAGAATAGTAATTAAATCATCCTCAAAATCCATGACCCCCTCACAAAAAAAAATGCTGGATCCGCCACTGATGGATATCCCTTTCTCCTGGGGTATTCCAGATCCTCCATACCCCTCGTTAGGCCCCGAAAATGCATAGAACCGCCCATGGGGGCCCTGTATGTAGTTTTCAGGGGGCCCAAAATTTGTAGATCCGGGCCTGGGTGCTACTATTTAAGATTTTAAAGTAACCCCCCCTCCCACCTGCGTGGGGGGTCGTGTTTGGTGTTATTCGATGGATTTTTCAAAAATATTGAATACGTGTATTTTTCAGTTTTTCGATTTGATGTTCATTTCGCAAAATATCGCAGGGATCGTATTTAAAATTTCAAATGTACCCCCCACCGCTCTCCGTGAAGGGTCGTGTTTGATATCATTCGATAGATTTTTGAAAAATATTGAAAACTTTTTTTTTTAGTTTGTCGATTTGACGTTCATTTCGCGAAATATTCGCTTTTTTGTGAAATTTTGTAACTCGCCCATTTCCTTACGCCCCGCTCATATCGTCAGATTTTTTAAATATACAATTTCTTGTATGTACTTAGCTTACCTTATCTTAATCCGACAATTTCGAGTTTTTCTAAGGATAGATTTTTTCGGACTTCCCTTAACGAACTCCCCTGTATTAAGAACCAATATTAGGTCTGGATCCCGCGTATGAAAAAAAGTTGATTAATAGCAAGCTGAAAATTTGTTTATAGCTTAAGGGTGTCTAGTCGGACAAACTTTGATATATAGGAACACTGGAACAGGGGAAGTTTTAATTGTGGAACAGGTTAAAAATTTGGAACGGTCAGACCACGAAAACGTCACATGCATTTTGTCCCACAGAACTTAAAATTGATTTGTTACACTTTCATTAAATTCTCATGCAAAGATCAGGCGGCTAATTATAACCAAATGGGAATTATAATTAGTGGAACACGTAGAATATGTCAAACGACAAGAATTATGACAGGTGATAAATAGCAGTCTGATTTTTGTATGAGAGTTTAATGAAAGGGTAAAAAATCAATTGGAAGTTCTGTCGGACAAAATACATGTGACGTTTTCGTGGTCTGACCGTTCCAAATTTTTAACCTGTTCCACAATTAAAACTTCCCCTGTTCCAGTGTTTTCATATATCAAAATTTGTCCGACTAGACACACTTAAGCTATTAACAAATTTTCAGCTTGCTATTAATCAACTTTTTTTCATACGCGGGATCCAGACCTATAATATGTGGTAGAGGTACATTTACAGGGTACAAGGTTTCTCCCCATGTGATAATCTGACGCGCTCGAGTAACTGCAAAATCCCCGCTTGGGCTCCCCTACCACTATTAAGACCACTTAACATGGTGATTGCCAGCACATACTTCACTCGAAAAGATACACACAAAGGCACCTGGAAATCACCAGACGGCCTTACTGTCAAGGCACCAATCGAATATAAAAACCGTCTGCGCCAGGAGAGGAACAAATGCGGATTCTGCTCACTAACTGGTCAAAAGTAGGGTACCAGAAATTTTAAGCATCAAAAGAAAAGAGGTTTCTAAATATAAACACTACAATGTCATGTTCAAAGATATGACAAAATAGGGAATATAAAGAAGATGTAAACACCAAACTAGAAAAGAGAGTAAAGTGTGAAAATATAAATAAGGAGTGGAAACAGTGTAGAAACATCATAATGTACAAGAGGAAGACCGAGGCTGAAATACATCGAAAACAAATATAAAATTCTATAACAACCTTAATAATAAAAAATTGGAGAAAAAATATACGAAACAGATCAGAATGGGGAAGAATCCTGAAACTGGCCAAAACCCAAAAAGGGTTGTCAAGCCAGTAATAATGATGAAAAATACGATAAAAATAACTAAAGCAATAAAAATTTGGAGACTGGAATATTTCTGTCAGACAAAACAGATAAAATGAAAAGTGTGCATCACAAGAGGAAAGAAGAAATAGAAATAAATGTTATTAATACAAATAATATACTCACGGACAAAATATTGCATATGCATGTGAAATAAATTTTTTTGTGCTGTTATCCTTAGCCCCCTGTATCTTAGGAATAGGATTTATTTTCCGAATGCGATGTTTTTAATTATCATACAAATGCTATAATCGTATTTAAATCTGATATAGGCTTAATGCTGGCCAGTATAATTTTTAAATTGAATCTCGCCAAGGTAAGTATTCACTATGCTAGCGACTATGCTAGACGTGCATTAACACCATTATGTCATCTCCAATATGGTTGTCAAATGGCAAAACATGATTTTCTTAAATGTTTTCAATGTACATATCGCACCCTCAGTGCAAGACAGCAGTAACTCAAAAATTGTTTGAAAATGAAGTAATCATGGAATTCGATTGTAAACATGCATATCTATCCCCTGTAAAACTTGAGTAACTTTCCTGGTTAAATATTACAACAACAACAGTTTAACTATTTTCCGTTTTTGAACATAAGTTCCGTGCAAAACTGTTGTAACTCTAATGTAACAGTTACAACAGTTTTGCACGGAACATTGCAATAGCTTCGATAACAAGCAATGAAAGGCACGAAAAAAGTAAGATATTTGTTATTTTAATATCTATATATGTAGCGTTTAATTTTAATATACAGCGTGTCTACGTAATCCATTAACGGCAGAGACAATAAACAAAGATTTACGAGACCAATCTATTCATGTAAATTTTATGTCCTTTGTGTGACATCATATTTTCCATAGGATGTGTGTGATGTCGTTTGACCATTTACTTGTTAGATTGGATTAAAAACATAAATTAAGACTAATTATTTACGACCAAAAAGTATTTTTTCTCATGAAAGGAAAAACAGTTATCTTACTTAAAACTTGTGTATTAACAATACTGACAGGTCAAAAATATCTATTCTCAGAAAATTTGCCAAAGAACAGCCAAAAATTTAAATGGCCAAAAAGAAAGATTTGGTATACTTTTATGCCATTCGGGTATGATATCAGAAGCCCACCATAGTTTTTATAAAAATATTTTGGCACAAGATGAGGTACGAGACGAGGGCAACAACTAACAGTAATAATAGTAGGGGAGGAAAGTATGCTAAATGTGCAGTCACTCGAGCGCTTTGGGGACCGATTGGGTTGTGAAGAGTAGGATCTAAAACCAAAAAAAGTTATGTAAAGTTTTCCATTTTAGTATGGACTTTCCATTTTTAATTTAATTTTCCATTTCCAACAATCGTTTTTCCGATTATAGTGCCATTTTTCCATAATTCGAAAACATGTTTCAAAATAAAATTTACTTCTTTTTACGTAAGGAATTCGAATCTGTAATAAAAAATGGAGGCTCCTATTTAAAATTTTAAAGTAACCCCCCACCCCACCTCCATGGGGGTCGTGTTTGGTGCCATTCAATAGATTTTTCAAACATATTGAATAAGTGTATTTTTCAGTTTTTAGATGTGATGTTCATTTCGCTAAATATCGCGGGATTCGTATTTAAATTTTAAAATTTACCCCCCCCCCCTCTCCGTGGGGAGTTGTGTTTGGTATCATTCGACAGATTTATGACAATTATTGAGCATGTACTTTTTAGTTTTTACATCTATCGTTCATTTCGCGAAATATTCGCTTTTTTCTTATGAAAGTTTGTGACTCACCCATTTCCTTTCGCCTCGCCCAAATCGTCAGATTTTTGAAATATAAACTGTTTTGCATGTACTTAACTTACCTTATCTTAATCTGACGATTTCGAGTTTTTCTAAGGATAGATTTTTTTTTCGGTCCCACCTTAACGAACTCCCCTGTTTTTAGAGCCAATATATGGTAGAGGTACATCTACAGGGTACCAGGTTTCTCCCCACATGATAATCTGACGCGCTCGAGTTACTGCAAAAATCCCCGCTTGGGCTCCCGTACCATGAATGTGTCTACACTTTTTACAATTTTGTCCGTGCAAGAATGTTGTAACTTTGAAATTCTAATAGGTGTATTGATTAACAATTTTCTCCGTGCAAAAGTGTTGTAACTTTGAAATTCCTAATTTTTTTAGCATTAATATTATTTTATTTAAATTTCTATTTTTGGCTAATGTATTATAGGCTGAAAAGCATGCAAAATCATAATTAAATATTAATTTTTCTTAAAACTTGTGTCTTATTTCACCGATATTAGCACGAAAATAAACAAAATCGTCTTTATCTCGAAACTTACTTATTTTGACTTACTGCAGTCTTGCACTGAGGGTGCGATATTATTATCAGTTGGCATTCGCCTAACCACCTCCACGTGTTCAGTATGTCCTTTCAAAGCAATATCGCTCCGTAGCACTATGCCGGCACCACCAAAACTAACGCTCTGTATGAGGTTACAACTGACATATTGTTCGCCAACTACTTATTCTGTAGATGAAGTTTTGTAAATCTTGCTTGGATATGATGAACGCTGTGCCAAATGTAACCTCATAAACAGTGTTAATTTTGGTGGTGGCGGCGTAGTACTATGGAGTGGTATATCTTGGAGAGGAGATACCGAACTTGTGGAGGTGATTGGGTGAATGACACCTGATATGTACATTAAAAACATTTTGGCAGATCGTGTTTTGCCATTTGTCAACCATATTAGATTACAAATTCGTGTTAATGCACCATGACGCAGGTCTTCATCTCGGTAGAATAATGAATACTTACCTTGATGAGATTCAATATAAAAATTATCAAAAATGAATAACCATTTTCAATTTCGTTGCAACACGAAACTACAGCCGCATTATATTCTAGTTCAATCAGAGAGTACAGCAAGCACTTCTACCGGTTTCGAAACTTATTAGTCTCTCATCAGGAGGCACATAATATGTTCCTCTCTCTGACCCAACCAGGACAAACCCCGACGTCTTAGCCCATATCAAATTTAAATCCAATTAGAACATTTATATGATACTTCAAAACATCACCTTCGGAAAAGAAATCCTATTCCTATGACACTGGGGGCAGCACAAAAAGTTTTTTATTGCACACGTTAATTTCAAAATATGCAATATTTTTGTCCATGAGTGTATAAACTTTGAAATATTCAAACGTTAATTATTTACTAACCATATTCTTACTATCACGAGCTACAATAACTAAAAATTTTATAAGTAGGTATTGCAGAGGTAATATATTTCGGAAGTTTTTTTTGTTATTAGTAACAAATACTCTGTAACTGACCACTTTCGTGACATCATTGACCACAATCTGCAACAAATCAACGACGAAACACAGGTCGAAGTTCTAAACGAAATGATCGTAAATGCGATTAAAGAAGCGAAGAAGTTGTGTTGTCCTAAAATGAAAAAAAAAACATGAAAAAAAAAGACTTAACACTAAAAATTTTATAGAAGAAAGAAGGAGGCTGAGGGACAGGTATAACACAAACTACGCAGAACTTACTCAACTCAGTAAAACAATACAGAAAGAAATCCGAAAATACATAAGGCAACTGAGAGAGGTGACAAGGGTGGTAGAGAAAAATAGAAGTCTGAAAGTTCTAAGAAACAACATGTCCACAGGAAAAAAGAACATAGATAAGTTAAGAAATAAACAAGACGACATTGTGACTAATAAGGAAGAAATAGTTAAGACATTAGAAGACTTCTACAGACAACTCTATGAAATAAGTGAATCCGATGAAAGACGCCATTTACCAAAAATAGAGAATCAAGGCTCAGAGTTAATGCCGAACATAACTATTGGCGAAATTAAAAATGCGCTTCAAAAGATGAAAAACAATAAATCCCCAGGTGAAGACACAATAATGACTGAAAGCATAAAACTGGGAGGAAATACACTTTTACTGGCACTTGCTAAATTATTCAATAAATATCTGTGCGAAGCGATAACACCGACGCAGTGGAACAACGCAGAAATCGTCTTACTCCATAAGAAGGGAGATATCAGCGACCTTAGAAACTACCGACCCATTAGCTTGCTGTCACAAGTATATTCACAAGAGTTATTACCAACAGAGTAGGAAGTAAGTTGGATTTCTATGAACCAAAAGAGCAAGCAGGTTTTAGAGCAGGATATGGCACGAATGATCATTTACAAGTAATTAAGAACTTAATATAAAATAGTGTTTAATATAACAAGTCATTAGTCCTGATATTTGTTGACTACGAAAAAGCTTTTGACACCATAAGTCATCAAAAAATTCTAAAAGCGATAACAGAGTGTCGTATAGATCATCGCTATATAAACATGATTAATTACATCTATCAAAATGCGACAGCAAGCGTGAAACTGACAGATAAAAAGACCAACGCATTTAAAATAAAACGGGGAGTGCGACAGGGAGACACAATTTTGCCAAAATTGTTTACAACATTTTTAGAGCATATGTTTAAGAACGCAAATTTGAGTGAAAAAAGAATTAATATCAACGGAAAAATACTTAGTCATTTGAGATTTGCTGACGATATTGTTCTTTTTTCTGACAGCATCGACGATGCAGTATCGCAACTGGAGAAATTATACCTAGCCTCCTTACAAGTTGGATTAAAAATTAACCATACAAAAACACAAATCATGACAAATCTTGTGTTAAGCGAAACGATTTCAGTAAATGGCATGCCTATTGTACCACCATAAACCACCTCTTATAAGTACTTAGGACATGAGATACGTATAGAAAGAGATAATCAAACGTGCGAACTAAGCCGCCGCATAGGACTCACTTAGGTGGCATTCGGCAAGCTGAGCAAGAAATGTCTTTGATTAGTGTGTGTTGCCAGTACTTACCTATGGTGCAGAAACTTTAAGAATAACCAAGAAAGTAAGAAATAAAATATGTGTTACCCAAAGAGCCATGAAACGCTCAATGTTAGGCATTTCTCGTCGGGATCGAATTACGAACAGGGAGATAAGTCTGAGAACAGGAATGACGGATGCCATAGAAAGAATTATGACTTTAAAGTGGAACTGGGCTGGACACATAGCTGGAATGTCGGACAACAGATGGACAGAGCGAATAATACATTGGAGGCCAAGACAAGAAGCATGTCGACAAAAACTGGATGCAAACAGTACAAAACAGAAATGCATGGAAAAGACTGAGGGAGAACTATATCCATCAGTGGATAGATCCTGGTTGAATGATGATGATGAAGTATGTAACTATCTACCAGTACTCCTTTTACTCTTTCTAGCCATACTTTTGCCGTCTCTCTACTTTATTGAACTCTTTCATATAGTTAAAATTAAACAGAAACGTTATTGAAAGGCACATTCACTTTATTAAATTTTTTTGTTGAACTATTTATTCCAAATTGCCATAATGAATGAAAAGTACTCTTATGATAATTATTGTAATATATAATCGTGTAAAAAACTATGAAAACCAAGTTAGTTGACCCCTAGCTGGCCATTGATATTGACTTTCGCCGGAATAAATGTTGGTAATGAAAATAGTCCAGTCTTGCGGTAAACAATATGTAGTAGTATAGATAACAATAATTTATTGCACTGAATTAGTAAAGGAAAAATACCATAATATAAAGAAAACTGCGATATCCAGCTTAAATAACTAATCAAAGGAACTTATTTTCCAAGTTGATTCTGTAACTAGTGGGTTTTGCTCTTATTATGTGTAAAACATTAGAACGCCTCTTAAAGTTAATAAATATTTTTTCAATATAGATCTTTTGGGGTCTTTCATCCAGAGATGGAAGTCCCAAGGATATAAAGCAAGAGAAAGGTCCCATAAATGATGGATAGACGACGTACAGGGAGATCTTAAAACCATAAGCATCAGGCAGTGGCGAAGGAACGAATCCGACAAGGCAGAATATTTGTTCAATTTGTTCATATTGTTAAGCAGGTCAAGACTCACAAAGGGTGGTAGCGCCATTAGAAGAAAAAGAAGATCTTTTGGGGTCTACAGATGAATTCTACGCGTGTCCTGAACAGAACACAGAACCAGCCTTTCAATTTTGGAAAAGCTAAAAGCTATAAAAGACAGGCTAGTAAAAAAAGTAAACGGAGCTTACTCATTATCCATACAGTCAGAAGAACGAGGACCATGGAACTACTGATAATAGAAGGAAAGGTAGAAGGCCCAAAGACCAAGAGGAGGATTTCCAACACCATGGGCTGACCAAATGAAGACTCTGGTGAGAAAATCCTTACATGAAGCCGTCAATCTGGCACAGGATCGCAACCAATGGAGACAGCAGGCTATCAATATTTAGAGTCTCAACACGACTTAACAAGAGGCCAAATAATGAGGAGCAGAGAGATTTTCTGGAGAATTTGGCGTTAAAAATTAAGAAACGAAGAGGAATCGATGACATCAAATAATTGTAACTAGTAGTTGTCACTTTTTTTCATCTTAGCCTTCTGTCGTTCATTTTTGGACATATGACTCTCCCACCTTCTTTGGTAGACCTCTATCGTGACTAATATACTTCCAATATATTCCGGCATTTATTACGGCATGGAATCACAGCTGAGAAATATTAAAGCATATTAATTTATTCAATAATAATGAAATAAAGGGAACATAGTGAAGTTTTAGGAGGGAACTGCAGAGCGAAGGTCAAGGAGAGAAACATCGATGAGAGAACAGTTGGAGTTTATGCCAGGAATATTATGATACAATTGATACAAAAAAAGGCATAACCCAGACATCCAAAGTGAAAGTTATCCTCCAACACCAAATTGTTCTATATGATCCACATAATGTTCAGTAAAAAGTTACACCATTTTGAGCGTCGGGTTTGGGGGGCAGGTGAGGGAGATATCGGTAAATTAGTTTTTTAAGTTTTTCGTCAATATTTCTTAAACTATGCAGTTTAGCGTGAAAATTTTTTTATAAAAAAATGTTCTACATTAAATTTTAAACAAAAAAGGTCCGATGCATAATCATTATAAAACGAACGGTTCCAAAGTTAGGGTGGTAGTATGGTATAATTGGTCCAAAAAAATGCCTAACCCCGTCATCCAAAATAAAAGTTTTCCTCCAACACCAAATTGTTCTATATGATCTATATAGAATCACATGAATACATTCAACTCAAAAATATCCGGAGGTATAAATGGTTCCCCAATCGGATCTCCGGGGGGAACGGTCTTGAATGTTAGAAATGTACGAGCAAACTTAAGAAATACATTAAAGATAGGCACCTGGAATACACGCAGCTTATTTGAAGCCGGGAAGCTGGCTAACCTAACTCAAGAAATGTGCAGAATCGATCTAGATATCCTGGGGATCTCAGAAACCTGGTGGCCTGGATCCGGTAAATGCACCACAGGGAGCGGAACATTCTTTTACTCAGGCAATGACGACCGCGATCATAGAAAAGGCGTCGGGATTATGATAAGTAAAAAATTTATGAGAGCTGTCACAGAGTTTGTACCATATTCCGACCGCACAGCCTTGGTAAAACTTGAAGCGAAGCCAAATAATCTCAACATCATACAGGTCTATGCACCAACTGCAGATGCAGCAGATGAAGAGGTGGAAAACTTTTATAGTGAAATCAAAGAATTGCTTAAATTGACAATGAAACATGATGTTAACATAATTATGGGAGATTTTAATTCCAAAATAGGGAAAGGCAGCTTTGAAGACGTAGTTGGACCTTATGGCCTTGGAACAAGGAACGAAAGGGGTGACCGACTTGTACAATTTTGTCAGGAAGAAAACATGAGAGTTACCAACACATGGTTTCAACTCCACCCCCGTCGCCATTATACTTGGAAATCTCCAGCCGATAGAGCTCAGAACATAATAAGAAATCAGATAGACTTCATTCTCATCAACGGTAGATTCAGCACAACTGTCAAAAGAGCTTGCACATATCCTGGAGCAGATGTGCCTTCTGACCATGTACTATTAGTGGCCGTCATAAAGATCGCTCTTTCATGCAAAAACAAGCCTGAAACTCAACAACAGATCGCATTGGATAAACTGAAAGATCCAATGATACAAGCAGAAATAAGTAATGAAATAAACACACAAATTCAAATATTGACGACAAACATTACCGAAGATCTAACACCAACATGGAATACGATTACAAGTGCTGTAACAGACATCATGAAAAGCAACTTGGGGTACAAACCAAAGAACAAGAAGCAAAAATGGATGACAGAAGAAATACTATTACTAATGGATGAACGACGACGACACAAGAATGACCCAGATGGCAGCAATATGTATAAAAACATTAACAGGCAAATAAAAGCAAAGATAAGAATAGCAAAAAATGAATGGCTTAAGCAACAATGTATCGATCTAGAACATTTACAACGACAGCACGACGATCGGAATTTACATAAAAAGCTTAAGGAGACTGCTGGAATATACAGAAAACGAAGACCAACTATTATAGTTAATCAGGATAACCAGGTAGTGCTAGGTGAAAAAGAGAAAATTCATATATGGGAAAACTATATTCAGGAGCTCTTTCATGACGAAAGACCCATGAGTGAAGTTTATAACGACCAGCTGACTGGCCCTTCAATTACTAAAGAGGAAATAGAAAAGGCAATATTATATTCAAAAAACAATAAGGCACCTGGACCTGATGAAATCCCTTCAGAAATACTCAAACTACTAGATGAAAGGGGAATTTCAGCACTACATAAAATATTTAATTTTATTTATGAAACTGGTTGCTATCCTCAGCAGTGGTTGCTCTCTACATTTATTCCCCTACCCAAAAAAGTCATGCAAAAAGATGTGAGGATCACAGACTCATTAGCCTGATGAGTCACACTTTAAAAATATTCTTAAAAATACTACATCAAAGATTATACAAAAAATGTGAATGGGACATCAGGATTCTCAGTTTGGGTTTAGGCAAGGTTTGGGAACAAGAGAAGCAATAGTAGCAACACAGGTGTTGGTCCAAAATTGTTACGATCAGAGGAAGGACGTATTCCTGTGCTTTCTAGACTACGAGAAAGCGTTTGATCGTGTCCAACATCACAAGTTAATGCAGATCCTCAAGAAGCTTGATATAGACCAAAAAGACATAAGATGCATTGAAAACTTGTACTGGTATCAGGCAGCACAATTAAAAATAGACAATTTTATATCCAAATCCATACATATAAGAAGGGGTGTTCGGCAGGGATGTGTGCTTTCCCCTCTTTTATTTAACATTTATTCGGAAGCCATATTTCAAGAGTCTTTGGAAGATGCAGAGATGGGAATCAAAGTGAATGGAGTATTAATCAACAACATACGATATGCTGATGATGCTGTCTTAATTTGCGACAACATAGCAGATCTTCAACAACTTGTCACTATAATCGGAGAATACAGTAAGCGAATGGGATTAGAGATTAATACCAAAAAGACCAAATTCATGATCATCTCCAGAAACTTGGATGCATTTGAAAACTCCACCATAACAGTGAATACTAAGTCCATTGAGAGAGTGAGCAAATTCAAATACCTAGGAACGTGGCTTTTTGAAGACTGGGCATCGGACAGGGAAGTAAAATGTCGCATTGAGCAAGCTCGACAAGCTTTCGTAAAATTCAGGAAGGTACTGAGCTGCTCAGAGTTCGACCTTACACTGAGACTAAGGTTTACTAAATGCTACGTGTGGTCGGTGCTGCTATATGGCATAGAAGGCTGGACACTCAAAACGAGGGATATAAACAGATTAGAAGCCTTCGAAATGTGGCTTTATCGCCGTATCCTAAAGATACCATGGACGGCGAAAGTCACAAATGTGGATGTCCTTAAAAGAATCAACCAAGAACGTCAGCTTTTCGAAAACATCAAGAAAAGAAAAACGGCGTATTTGGGTCACATCATGCGAAACGAAAAATACCAGTGCCTTTAACTTATAATCCAGGGTAAAATTGAAGGCAAGAGAGGAATAGAACGCAAGAAAATGTCCTGGCTCCGAAACATAAGGCAATGGACAGGGATTACCGACATACAATCACTGATCCACATTGCAAGAAACAGAGAGTTAATGGAAAATGTGATCGCCAACATCCATTAGTGGATTTGCATTTGAAGAAGAAGAAGATCTATATATTGTTCAGTAAAAAGTTACACCATTTTGAGCGTCGGGTTTGGTGGAGGGGGAGGGGGAGGGGAGGGGTAAATTAGGCTCTTTACGTTTTTTGTCAATATTTCTAGACGTAAGTGGTTTAGCGTGACCAAATTGTATACAAAGATGTTCTACATTAAATTTGAAACGAAAAAGTTCCTATGCATAATTTGTTCTAAAATCAACGGTTGCGGAGTTACGGGGGGTGTAAAGTGGAGGTTTTCCATATTTGTTACATTTTTTGAGCAAATTATAATATTATTACTAAGAAATCTAATTTTTAGAAGCCCAGAGAACAAGCTGGGTTTTGATCCGGATATAGCACTAACAACCACTTACTGGTAACAAAAAACTTGATAGAAAAGTCGGCGGAATACAACAAACCATTGGCACTGATATTCGTGGACTACGAGAAAGCGTTCGATACCATAAACCAGCAGAAAATGTTAAAAGCATTGACAGAATGCCGAATAGACCATCGCTACCTTAACATGATAAAATATATCTACCACAGTGCAACGGCTAGCGTAAGACTCTCTGATCAACAAACTAATAAATTCTGTATGCAGCGAGGAGTACGGCAAGGAGACACCATCTCACTAAAGCTGTTCACAACCCTTTTAGAACACACTTTTAAGAAGGCAGATCTGAACGAATATGGTATCAATATAAATGGAGAGAAGCTCAGTCAGTTGATATTCGCAGATGACATCGTCCTTATAGCCGATCGTATGGATGATGCAATAATAATGTTGAACAAGTTATATCACGCTTCCTTAGAGGTCGAACTAAAGATTAACATCAACAAGACGCAAATAATGACTAATCTGGTGCTAAATCGTAATATTGTTGTTGATGGAATGGATACTGAACAGACTGCATCTTATAAATACTTGGGACATGAAATTCGGTTGGGAAGAGATAACCAGACGTGCGAGCTCCCACGTCGCATAGGATTAGCCTGGGCAGCGTTTGGTAAACTGAGATATGTATTTAAATCAGACTTTCCCATATGCATGAAAAGGAAAATCTTTGACCAGTGTGTATTGCCTGTACTCACTTATGGAGCGGAAACATTAACACTCACAATAAAGGTAGTGAACAAGATTCGCATAACTCAGAGGGCTATGGAGCGCCAGATGTTGGGTGTCTCCCTGAGGGACCGAATCCCAAACGAAGAAATACGTCGTAGAACAAAAACAACGGACGCCGTCGAAAGAATCGCGTCGCTCAAGTGGAATTGGGCAGGACACGCCGTCAGATTGTCAGACAACCGATGTACAAAACGGATTGTCGAGTGGAGGCCACGAGAAGAAGCACTACGGAGCAGAGGACGACCAGCAACCAGATGGGCTGACGATCTGATGCGTATCGTCGGCAGCTGGATGCAAGCCGCACAAAACAGAGAAATATGGAAAGAGCTGAGGGAGACCTATGTCCAGCAGTGGACGAGTACGGGTTAATGATGATGAATCCAATTTTTTAACAGGATTGTGTTTTCTAAATATAATTTGCTATTGGCCTAAATGGCCGGTGGTATGTTATTGATAAGCCCTTGAAGGGACGTCAACCTCGCCATCTTCAAGAGGCTTTCTACAGGCCTAGGCCATATAAATCTCTGGTACAAAGAAACCCACCCTAAACTTTCTATGGACAATGTCGCATGAATATTATCTTTTCAACAGTAAAATTTTCGTTTCAAATTTAATGTAGAACATTTTTGTATAGAATATTATTCACGCTAAACCGCATAGCTTTAGAAATATTGACGAAAAACGTAAAAAAGCTACTAATTTGCCGACTTCTCCAAACCAAACCTCAGATGATTTAATCTCTATCTATCTATATTGATGTCATGTCATATATACGTAGAAATAAAAAGTATGTGGGACGAAGGATAGGGCTGTTAAAAGTTAGTGGAAAGTGAGGAAGAGGAAAAATGAGAAGATGATGGAAGGACTTTGTGGCAGAGGCCTCGAGACAGAAAGATTTAAGTAAAGACGATACGATGGACAGAAATGAGTGGCGGCGAAGAGGAGTAAGAAACAACCAATACTGAAAAGGAAAAAGCCGAGGAAGAACAAGAATAAAACCAAGGAGGTATAATAGTCACAATTACATAAATACTAGATACGAATTGGTTAGGTCTGAATATCAAATAATTCAGAGTATTTTGGATCGTACAATACGGCATTTATGCATAGGAAACCTATAAAACTGGTCGGCAATCGTAATACATATTTTTATATACAGTGCGTCCATAAAGTAACGCATAAATTCATTATTTCGTAAATCGGCAACTTTAAGGAAAACTCCCGACACAGGTCGATTTTTATTTTTAATTTCCGATTTTTTGGCATATATATCATATTAGTGACGTCATCCATCTGGGCGTGATGACATAATCGATGATTTTTTTAAATGAGACTAGGGGTCATGTGATAGCTCATTTGAAAGGATATTCAATTCTCTATTCCATAATATAACCACTAACATAATTATTTATACAAGGTGTTCAAAAAAACATTTTTTTAATTTAAATAATTGAGACAAAAAGAAGAATGTATGTTATTTGTATAATTCAAGATACGTTTTAATGTTGTCAGAAAACAGGAAAAAATGTTTATTTGACAAATAAATATTGATTTTCGCTTAAATTCAATGTTAAAGCTGCAACCCACCAGCCTCTTGCCAGTTTGAATATTTTGTTGAATATAATTGAATACCCTTTCAATCGAGCTATCACATGACCACTATTCTCATTTAAAAATATCATCGAATACGTCATCACGCCCAGATGGATGACGTCACTAGTATTATATATATTCCAAAAAATCGTAATTTAAAAATAAAAATCGATCTGTTTCGGTATTTTTCTTTTAAGTCGCTGGTTTAGGAAATAACGAATTTATGCGTTACTTTATGGACGCACTGTATAGGGTGACGCAGATAACTGGCCTATTAGAAATATCTCGAGAACTAAAGGCAACAGAATCATGAAAATTGGAATAAAGGGGTTTTGAAGAGTGATCTCTTTAATGAAAATATTTTCATCTCTTTGCAGCTTCCGGTTATACCGGAAGTTGCTTATAACTTCGTTTTTTTAATGGGACACCCTGTATATTTTTACATTTTTGGATTCTCTTCGATGTCTTCTTTCTTAAAATATAAGGTTTTGTAATATTATACAGAGTATTTTAAAAGATAATTACGTTTTTTTATTAATTTCGTAGCAATATTCACACCCTGTAGAATTGTAGTAGTTTGACATCTAGAACTCTACTTACGTTCAAATGATTTTTAATATAGTCTACTATTGTTAAGAATCATTAGTATAGCTAAATTTTTAATTTTAGTATACAGGGTTGGTCGAAACTCGGAATGAGTATTTTCTGAGTTTTCTTAAATGGAACACCCTGTATTTTTGTATTGTAGTGAAATGATATTTTATAGTACTTTTTTATTTTTTAAGCATTCCCTATACCTAACTTGTTTAATTTGTGAGTTATTGGTGATTCAAGCTAAATATTAATTGCAACACAAAATACGTAAAATTTTATTAGCTTGGCCGTGAAAATACTCAATCCCAAATAATTTTTCAGAAATAAATACATATTAATCCAGACTGGTCCTTAAAATTACCAATAATGGTTTAGCTATCGTAATACCTACTTAGTTAAGATTGTTGGTGCGATTAACAATTAAGCACAAATTAAAGCAGTTAGGTATAGGGAATGCTTAAGAAATAAAAAAGTACCATAAAATATCATTTCATTACAACACTAAAATACAGGGTGTTCCATTTAAGAAAACTCAGAAAATACTAAATCCGAGTTTCGACCAACCCTGTATACTAAAATTAAAAATTTAGCTATCCTAATGATTCTTAACAATAGTAGAGTATATTAAAAATCATTTGAACGTAAGTAGGGTTTTAGTTGTCAAACTACTACAATTCTACAGGGTGTTAATTTTGCTACGAAATTAATAAAAAACGTAATTTTCTTTTAAAATACCCTGTATAATATTACAAAACCTCATATTTTAAGAAAGAAGACATCGAAGAGAATCCAAAAATGTAAAAATATACAGGGTGTCCCATTTAAAAAAACGAAGTTATAAGCAACTTCCGGTATAACCGGAAGTTGCAAAGAGATGAAAATATTTTCATTTAATAGATCATCCTTCAAAACCCCTTTATTTAAATTTTCATGATTCTGTTGCCTTTAGTTCTCGAGATATTTCTAATAGGCCCTTTATTTGCCTCACCCTGTATATTACACCGGTTTATAGCGTCCTGTGCCTTCCGGTTCCTATTTTCCAGCCGCGTCGATATGTCCAATCTCCTGGTCGTAGGTCTCTATCAGACATGGCTTTTTGAATTCCACTTATTCAGGTAGTTTTCGGTCTGCCTCTTTTTCTTCTTTCTGACGGTTGCTATTCCATTATCAGCTTTGGAAGTTAATGTTCGTCCATTATTGTTCTTCAAGGAAGTTGTTTTTCTTGGATTTATATTTATCTCGTACTCGTTCATTCGTTATGTGTGCGATTCTAGAGATGCAGGCCGATCTTCACCAGAAGTCCACTTCCAGTGCGAGCAATTTTTGTTCTGTTCGCTTATTCAGTTGCCAGGTTTCACTTCGATAGAGTAACACGCTTTTAAATATGCTATCATATAGCTGTATTTTCTTTTCTTTTGATATTATTTTTGACCAAAGTTCAAAGCTCTAATTACTTTGTTTTCTTTCATAATTCTTTCCTCTATTTCGAATTTGGTCCTTCCACGTTGTTGGATGTTCATTCCAAGGTTTACAAAATCTGAGCTTGGTTCGATAATCCTCTAGTTGTAACTTATTTTGCTCTTCTTCTATACACATATACTTATTTGGTTTTCTCTATATTGACGTATAGGTCCCTTCATTTTTTGTATTCTTGAAACAGCCGGAACTGTGACAATAGATTGTATTCTCAACCAGTATTTATGACAATAGATTGTATTCTCAATTTATTGTCATAAATAATAGATCATCTTTATCCTGGGCAATCACCACCTGATCGTCAGCAAAATGTAGTTTGTATAGTTCGTCGTTTAGCTGCATCCCCATTCCAAAACATGATTTGCGCCACTTTTTCAAGACGTCATTTATATAGATTTTAAACAGTGTTGGCGATAAGCTGCATCCCTATCGTAGTGCCTTATTCATCATAAAGCTATCGGATGATCTGTTGTTAATTTTTATGTTAGATTAAATGGTGTAGTAGAATTTTTGTACTGCTTTAATACGGTACCCCGTCAAAATAGCCCCGTCAAAAAAGCTCCGACAAAATAGCCCCGACATAATATCCCGCACACAAAATAGCTCCGACAAAATAGCCTGCAGACAAAATAGCCGCGGAATAATAGCCCGCCGACAAAATAGCCCCGACAAAATAGCCCCGAAAAAAAAGCTCCTTTCAAAATTAATCATGAAATAATTCCTTAAAAATACATTTTTTCGGAAATGGTAATTATCCTCTATTCAGATGTTTATCCTAACCACATTAAATAAAAATTGTCTTTTCAGAGAACTCGAGTCCTATCTTTCCTGCCTCTTGGAAGTTTGAACATTTAAGTTAAGAGAAAATCAATGTTAATTTATGATATAAACATTTTTACTGTTTTCAGGCAACAGTAAAATTCATTTTAAATTAAATAAATTAAATACATTCTTCCTTTTTGTCAAATAATTTAAATTAAAAATAAGTTTTTGGACACCTTGTATAAATAATTATGTAATTGTTTATAAGAGTGTAATAAATAAGTGTGTTGTTACTGCCTTCTGGTCCCAATTAATTAAAACTCTTATTTCTATTCAAATACATATATTTTTGGTTTACCATATCGATGACTAAATCATAATAACTTGTTTATAATCACGACCTATTGTAACAAAAAGAAGATGAAAACTTCGGTTGGAGTGAAAGTAAAAAGATAGATATACTCCAACAGAAGTAAGGAAAAATAAAGAAAAGAGTAGATAACTAAATAGTTAAATGTAAGCTATGGGACAAATATATGAGACATAATATGTAGAGATATAGATGTAAAGAAAAGGGTGAAGTGGCTTCTACGTTGAGAAGCCGCAATAGGAAAAATACTACTAAAGTGAAGTAGTACTGAAGAAAGGGGATTAGAAGGGATAGAAGTAGAAGTGGGAAGAGACAGAGGCAAACTGAATAGAGTTGGCTAGCAAGAGATGCAAGAAAACCACTTGACACTCAAGGATGGATACGGCTCGTTTGCATGCCTGTCGAAGAACAGTAGCTCTATATAGATAGTAATGATGACTAAAAGATGAACTAATAAAATAATAATAATGTACTGAAGAGGAATGAAGATGAATAATTTCTAAAGACGAACAAGATAAATAAATCTAACAAATCATGGGCGCCATGAAAATGATCTTCGATCATTTTCCCAGGTATCTTACACTGCTGTCGAATATTACATATATTAAACCTGTAATAATGAACATCAAGGAATAATAAAATAAATGATATACAAAATAAATAAATATTTATTAAAAATAACTACCAGATTTTTGACAATCTCTGAGTAACACAAAGTGCATATCCTGTGACTCTAATATGACAAAAGTTATACAAAAGTTATATTTGTGCTAACTACAATAACTAATCTGTTACAAAACTTAAAGGTATAAGTACCTCTTACTAACATATAGGGTACAACTCACATGAGTCCTCTTTACCAAATGGTTATAGTACGCTTTCCCTATTAGACATACTCCCATGATGACTTGACTGTGGCTGTAGTGGTTTCTCTAGGTGGTCAAATAAGGTCTATGACTTCATGGTAGGGTTTCTCCCAAATGGCGAATGATTCCTATTTAGACTCCAACAGGAGTTGTCACCCACATGTCTCCTCACTCCAGACAATCCTTAGTGGTAACTTTTTACTTTACTTTAAATTGCTTGATGTTATAAAATAAGTTGGATGAAATCATCCGCCATTCTATATGGTACCTCTATTCGACACAACAGCCAACAGTCAAGTCAAGAACGAGAGGCGCTTCTCCGCCAAGGTAAACGTCAAACTCTCTCAGAACACGAAATAATTTTCGATAGGTGGCGTACATAGTACGTTCCATCACCGAGGTATGACGTCACCTCAGTAGTCCTATACGAGAAATTAGAGAATTTAAATGAGAGACCGAGGGAAAATAATTATAAAAATAATTAAAGAGCTAATTTTTAGAGCAAATAAGAAACGAGCACGTAACGTGACCGTTACACTATCTTAAACGTGGTTACTGCTAACTATTACAATAATCATAACAATAATAATAATAATAATAAGTGCGAACACACCTCACAAAGGCACAAAAACACCATCCTAAAAGTGCAGTAGAAAGAACAACATTACCACGGAATCTAGGAGGAAGAGGACTTATGGATATAGGTGAGCAATTAGATAAACAAATTGCTAATTTAAGAACTTATTTTCAGATGCAGGCTGAGACATCTACTCTACATCGCGCTATCTGCGCAGTAGATGACACAACACCGATCAAACTGAGTGAACCAGAAATGCGCATAAACCACCTTACTAAGGACGAAAAAGTGCGCGCCTGGATGGGTAAACCTCTGCACGGGCGACATCCCAATGAGGTCAGCCAAGACTATGTCGACAATATAGCGTCGAACTACTGGTTGACATCAGGAAAGATGTTCCCTGAAACGGAGGGTTCATTACTGGCCATTCAGGATCAGGTTATTCCAACCAGAAATTACCTGAAATATATCATCAAAGACCCTCAGGTTCAAAACGACAGATGCCGATATGGATGTCAAGCCCAAGAAACCATCCAACATCTTACAGGGGGCTGCCAGGCATTTGCTGCAACTGAATACAAGGAACGGCATGATGCAGTAGCAAAAATCCTTCATCAAGAGATAGCTATCAAGCTGGGACTTCTCCAAACAGACCATCTCCCGTATTATCAATACGTCCCTGAGAGTATGCTTGAGGATGGCAACTACAAGCTATACTGGGACCGCACTGTGCTCACAGACCAAACAGTGGCACATAATAGACCAGATCTCGTACTAGTTAATAAATTAACAAGACAAACAACACTAATTGATGTGGCGATACCTAACAACAATAATCTACGTAGTAAATTTACTGAAAAGATCGCCAAATACAGAGATCTAGAAATTCAAATACGAAGGCAATGGAGAATGCAAAGTACCCAGACGATACCGATTATTATTTCTACTACTGGAGTCATTCCGAAGACCCTCCTCGAAAGCATAAAAAAGCTGGGTCTGAATGAACATCTTTATAAGACCATGCAGAAAGCTGTACTACTCGCGACGGCCAGATGCGTACGAAAATTTCTGTGAGATACACCTGCATTCCAAGTCACCTAGGGCTCGATAACACGGAAAGAGTCCCACCAGAGCTCAATCCTTTTGATACCGTAAGTATCTGGGATGAGTCAATTTTCCCCTTAGAGGGAGTGTGAGCCGTATGGCTAAATCTGATAATAATAATAATAATAACATTATTCTTATCTAGCTTATCAACATTAATTAATCATGTTATTTCTAATCCGCAGGAATTACCATCATTTCTAACTCAGGGAACTACTTATTTAATACCCAAGGATCAAAATAACACCCAAGATCCATCCAAGTACCGCCCAATTACTTGTCTTCCAACTTTGTATAAATTGGTCACATCCTGTGTAACCTGGCGTATCTACCAACACTGTGTTCTAAACAATATCATAGAGCCTCAACAGAAAGGATGCGCTTTGAACCCCCTTTCCCAGCTATTAAACACCACTGACTCAGGTTTTAGCATTAAAAGCAATAATACTGTGGTAGCGAAGCTCAATCATCTGTTGTATATGGATGATTTGAAATTAATGGCTTCCACTCGAGAACTTGGCTTAATTGCACTTCTGCTGATCTCTTTAGAGCAGCGGTATCGAAAGTGCGAATTGCCGTGATGGTTGCCAACCTTCTTAGAGGAGATGGCACATGAAGAAGAAGAAGACTCGAGAACACCTAGAAGAGATGCTAAAAACTGTAGAAACATTTTCTAATGATATTAGTATGCAGTTCGGTCTAGACAAGTGCCGTGTTTTGAATATAGTCAGAGGAAAGGTACATCCCGGTGGATTCGATATGCAAATTGGCCAGAACATCGAGGCCATGGGCGACAACGATATGTACAAATATCTTGGAGTAAAGCAGGCGCGGAAAATTGACCATAAGCACATGAAAACTGAGAAAACTACTGAGTTTATAAGAAGGGTAAAACAGCTGCTTCGTTCACACCTTAACAGTAAAAATTTGTTTAAGGCACTAAACACCTACGATTGTTCCGCGCTTAGCTATTCATTTGGTATTGTTAAGTGGACAAAAACGGATATAGAAAATCTTCAGCGAAAAGTACGAACACACCTCACAAAGGCACAAAAACACCACCCTAAAAGTGCAGTAGAACGAACGACATTACCCCGGTATTTAGGAGGAAGAGGACTTATGGATATAGGTGAGCAATTAGATAAACAAATTGCTAATTTAAGAACTTATTTTCGATGCAGGCTGAGACATCTACTCTACATCGCGCTATCTTCGCAGTAGATGACACAACACCGATCAAACTGAGGGAAGCAGAACTGCGCATAAACCACCTTACTAAGGACGAAAAAGTGCGCGCCTGGATGGGTAAACCTTTGCACGGGCGACATCCCAATGAGGCCAGCCAAGATTATGTCGACAATATAGCGTCGAACTACTGGTTGACATCAGGAAAGATGTTCCCTGAAACGGAGGGTTCATTACTGGCCATTCAGCATCAGGTTATACCAACCAGAAACTACCTGAAATATATCATCAAAGACCCTCAGGTTCAAAACGACAGATGCCGATATGGATGTCAAGCCCAAGAAACCATCCAACATCTTACAGGGGGCTGCCAGGCATTTGCTGCAACTGAATACAAGGAACGGCATGACGCATTGGGAAAAATCCTTCATCAAGAGATAGCTATCAAGCTGGGACTTTTCCAAACGGACCATCTCCCGTATTATCAATACGTCCCTGAGAGTATGCTTGAGGATGGCAACTACAAGCTATACTGGGACCGCACTGTGCTCACAGACCAAACAGTGGCACATAATAGACCAGATCTCGTACTAGTTAATAAATTAACAAGACAAACAACACTAATTGATGTGGCGATACCTAACAACAATAATCTACGTAGTAAATTCACTGAAAAGATCGCCAAGTACAGAGATCTAGAAATTCAAATACGAAGGCAATGGAGAATGCAAAGTACCCAGACGATACCTATTGTTATGTCTACTACTGGAGTCATTCCGAAGAACCTCCTCGAAAGCATAAAAAGGCTGGGTCTAAATGAACATCTTTACAACACCATGCAGAAAGCTGTACTACTCGCAACGGCCAGATGTGTACGAAAGTTTTTGGGAGATACACCTGCATACCAAGTCACCTAGGGCTCGATAACACGGAAAGAGTCCCACCAGAGCTCAATCCTTTTGATACCGTAGGTATCTGGGATGAGTCAATTTTCCCCTTAGAGGGAGTGTGAGCCGTATGGCTAAATCTGGATAATAATAATAATAATAATAATATTATAATTATAATAATATTATAATAATAATTTAATCCTGTGGGAGTTTTTTGTCAGTTCTTCTATCAGGCGCGGCCCCCTGCGAATGGGGGATGCTTTCTGGGTGTTCGTAGCGCCAATACCCGGAGGGTAGCAGGGATACCTGCCGTGGAGCAAAAACTGACACCTGGCAGTAGGTATAAAATGCAAACCCATTAATATGGTGAATAATGATTTATGTTTAGGATCGCTGCCTGGGGATCGCCAGGGCACGTCTGGAGCCGGCGCTGGACGTGACAGCATGCGGGACGTCGGTGGCAGGGTGTTGAGGAGGCGGGCCCCTGTCACACAAACAGCTACAGCCCAACAACAACAACCACCAGAAATGAGCCAAACAACAACAAGAGCTCCACTCGCTGAAGGTGCTGCGCTGGAACATCAGCCGGTGCTCACTCAAGCGGGACGACCGAGACAGCGTATGAAATGGACTGTGTCCATGAACGAAAACATCCTGCGCTTTTACTATAAGGTGACAAACCTCGGTCAAGAAGCAATCGGCTACCGACAACAACTGTATGCCGAATTTTGCACGGAGTACCCAAATATTCAAGTATCTGAACAACGAGTAGCAGATCAATACCGGGTAATCATCAGAAATAATCTTATCCCTGAGACTAGACGCGATGCCATCAAAAGCGAAGTCGAAAGGGAAATTAATAACCAAGAGCTAGTTGTGGATCAAGTCCCTAACGAAACACATGAGCAGATTCCCGAGCCTGCCATACAAGAAACTCGACCTGACAATACACATGAGAACAACAACGAGTTGCACGATAGTCTGATAAACGAAATGGCACGAGCCGTACAAGAGTTTAGTGGAACAAACCCACTTAGCAGACCACCGCTACCAAGAATAAACTCTTGTAAGAAACTAGGTGCGCTGTTACAAATTATGAACACTGAAGTCCTACCCAATTATGTCGTAGAAGCTCAAACATTGGAGTATTTGCATATGATTATCTACTGTGCAGCAACATCTATTGCTAATGTAATGGGCGTTAAGATCAGAACACGACGGGATACTAACAACGGAAGGACAGGTGACAGAATTGCACCTTGGGAAAAACGGCTGCAAAGAAAAGTTGAATCGTTGCGAAGGGATATTGGTCGAATAACGGAATATATTCGAGGAACAACGAGTAGAAAATTAATTAGAAGAGCTGAAGAAATAATGCGAAATACTCCGAGACCCTCACAGCATGATCCAGAAAACAACACAGCTGAACATTGCCTGGACACTTTAAAACAAAAACTCTCGGTTTATTCAGGCCGTCTAAGGAGATACAAAGTCAGTAACAATCGAAAATGCGACAACATACTCTTTGAGCATTCAGAGAAAGCGTTTTATAGGAAACTTAACTCCACTGTAGAAAATGAAAATAAAGTATACCCAAGTCAAGAAGAAATTCACGAGTTTTGGGGAAACCAACTTTCAACACCAGCTACTCATAACAACAATGCTGGATGGATTGAAGACACGACGAACAACTGTCAACATTACAATAATATCCCTTACGAACCTTTCACCACTGAAGAAGTCTCGAATACTATCAAAGAGCTTCACAACTGGAAATCTCCTGGCCCGGACGGAGTCCAGAACTTCTGGCTAAAGAAGTTTTGGAGTGTTCTTGAGCGATTGTCAATTTTAATTAATTATGTTATTTCTAATCCGCAGGAAATACCATCATTCCTTACTAAGGGGACCACTTATTTAACACCGAAGGATCAAAATAACACCCAAGATCCAGCCAAGTACCGCCCGATTACTTGTCTACCCACATTGTACAAATTGGTCACATCCTGTGTAGCTCGGCGTATCTACCAACACTGTGCTCTAAATAATATCATAGAGCCTCAACAGAAAGGATGCGCTAAGGGTTCCATGGGCTGTAAAGAACAGCTTATTATCGACTCAGTCATTTCTAACCAGGCATATATCAAAAAACGAAATCTCTTTACTGCTTTCATTGACTACAAGAAAGCGTTTGATTCAGTGCCGCATGCATGGCTTATCGATGTATTGAAAATATATAAAGTCGATGATAATATAGTGACCTTTTTAAAGCATATAATGACTGAATGGAAGACAAAAATTCACCTTCAAATACCCGGTGAAAACAATATCGAAACTGAAGATATCCCAATTAACCGGGGGCTTTTCCAGGGGGACTCCTTGAGTCCACTTTGGTTCTGCCTAGCAATGAACCCACTATCTCAGCTACTGAATTCCACTGACTCAGGCTTTAAAAAACTGTAGAAATTTGTTTAAGGCATTAAATACGTACGCCTTTTCCGCGCTTAGCTACTCATTTGGTATTATCAAGTGGTCAAAAACCGATATAGAAAGTCTTCAGCGGAAAGCAAGAACACTTCTCACAAAGGCACACAACCATCATCCTCGCAGTGCAGTAGAGAGAACATTACCGCGGTATCTAGGAGGAAGAGGACTCATGGACATAGGTGAGCAATTGGATAAACAAGTGGCTAACTTAAGAACTTATTTTCAGGCACAGGCTGAATCAGCTACTTTACATCGTGCAATCTGCGCAGTAGATGACTCAACGCCGCTTAAACTGAGGGAACAAGAAATGCGCATAAACCACCTATCTAAGGACGAAAAAATGCGCACCTGGATGGGTAAACCACTGCATGGACGGCATCTCAATGAGGTCAACCAAGAATATGTCGACAGTAGAGCGTCGAACTATTGGTTGGTATCAGGAAAGGTGTTTCCCGAGACAGAAGGCTTCCTACTTGCCATTCAGGATCAGGTTATTCCAACTAGAAATTATCTGAAGTACATTGTAAAAGATTCTCAGATCCAAAACGACAAATGCCGATATGGATGTCAAGCCCAAGAATCCATCCAACATAATCCAGGAGGAAAATAAACTTCCTGTAGCTGGCTGTATACCATAAATCACAAAAATACCAAGTTTCTTGTAAAAGGTATATATTAAAATACCCTAAATAAGGGTCACAATACAAAACGTTTTCGGATTAAGGAATCCATCATCAGTGTTTAAAAGCCCTAAAATTAAGTATAACCTAATTAAATGAGATAAAAGTTAAAATTGACAGAGGTTTTCAAGAAAAAGAGGTCATACTTACAAAATTTGCATGCCTGAGCCACCAAAATGTATCGGGTAAAAACCCTTTAAATGTAAATAATAAGGATGTTTTACATATTTATATAAAATTCATTGGATGATATAGATAAAATCTATAAAATAAATAAGATAAAATTATCTATATCATCCAATGAATTTTATATAAATATGTAAAACATCCTTATTATTTACATTTAAAGGGTTTTTACCCGATACATTTTGGTGGCTCAGGCATGCAAATTTTGTAAGTATGACCTCTTGTTCTTGAAAACCTCTGTCAATTTTAACTTTTATCTCATTTAATTAGGTTATACTTAATTTTAGGGCTTTTAAACACTGATGATGGATTCCTTAATCCGAAAACGTTTTGTATTGTGACCCTTATTTAGGGTATTTTAATATATACCTTTTACAATAAACTTGGTATTTTTAATTTCCATCCAACATCTTACCGGGGGCTGCCAGGCGTTTGTCGGAACTGATTATAAAGAACGCCATGACTCAGTAGGAAAGATTCTCCACCAAGAACTAGCTAACAAACTTGGACTTCTCCAAACCGATCATCTTCCTTATTATCAATATGTCCCTGATAGAATGCTTGAAAACGACAACTACAAGCTATACTGGGATCGCACTGTGCTCACAGACCAAACAGTGGCGCATAATAGACCGGATCTCATACTAGTTAATAAACTTATTAGGCAAACAACATTAATAGAGGTGGCGATACCTAACAACAATAATCTGCGTGTTAAGCACAACGAAAAAATCGCCAAGTATAGAGATCTCGAAATACAAATAAGGAGACAATGGAGAATGGAAAGTACCCAGACAATACCTATTATTCTTTCTACTACTGGAGTCATTCCAAAGAACCTCATAGAAAACATCAAAAAGCTGGGTCTAAATGAACATCTTTACAAGACTATGCAGAAAGCTGTGCTACTCTCGACCTCCAGATGCGTGCGAAAATTTTTGGGAGATACTCCGGCGTACCAAGTCACCTAGGGCTCGATAACACGGAAAGAGTCCCACCAGAGCTCAATCCTTTTGATACCCTAGGTATCTGGGATGAGTGCATTTTCCCCTTAGAGGGAGTGCGGGCCGTATGGCTAAATCTGGATTTAGTGTTTAGTAATAATAGTTTAATGGAATAAACCCACTTAGCAGACCACTACTACCACGAATAAACTCTTGTTAGAGACTAGGTGTGCTGTTACAAATTGTTAACACTGAAGTCCTACCCAATTATGTCGTAGAAGCCCACACATTAGAGTATCTGC
Source organism: Diabrotica virgifera virgifera (assembly GCF_917563875.1). Classification (NCBI taxonomy): domain Eukaryota; kingdom Metazoa; phylum Arthropoda; class Insecta; order Coleoptera; family Chrysomelidae; genus Diabrotica; species Diabrotica virgifera. The sequence goes on from NC_065450.1 coordinate 144,310,313, forward strand.
ACATGCTAATCTACTGTGCAGCAACAGCAATTGCTAATGTAATGGGCATTAAGATCAGAACACGACGGGGTACTAATAATGGAAGGACTGGTAGCAGAACTGCACCCTGGGAAAAAAGACTGCTCGGAAAGATTGAATTGCTGCGTAGGGATATTGGTCAAGTCACAGAATATATACGAGGTGTAAGAAGTACAAGAGTCATCAGGAGAGCTGAAGAAATAATACGGAATACTGCAAGACACTCAAGATACGATCCAGAAAACAACACAGCCCAACAGTGCCTGGATACATTAAAACAAAGACTCTCAGTTTATTCAGGACAACTAAGAAGGTACAAAGTGAGTAACAACCGAAAATCCGACAATGCCCTTTTTGAGACTGCTGAGAAGGCGTTCTATCGAAAACTCAATTCCACCGTAGAAAATCTCGATAAGTCTTATCCCAGCCAAGAAGAAATTCATGAGTTTTGGGGAAATCAACTTTCCACACCAGCTGCTCTTAACAACAATGCTGGATGGATAGAAGATACGGCACAGAACTGCCAACACTACAATACTACTCTCTACGAACCCTTCACCACTGAAGAAGTCTCAAATATCATCAAAGAGCTTCATAACTGGAAATCTCCTGGACTAGACGGAGTTCAAAACTTTTGGCTCAAGAAGTTTTGGAGTGCCCATGAATGCTTATCAACACTAATTAATCATGTTATTTCTAATCCGCAGGATATACCATCATTCCTAACTCAGGGAACCACTTATTTAATACCGAATGATCAAAATAACAACCAAGATCCAGCAAGAATTACTTGCCTTCCAACTTTGTATAAATTGGTCACATCCTGTGTAGCCCGGCGTATCTACCAACACTGTGCTCTGAACAATATCATAGAGCCTCAACAGAAAGGATGCGCTAAGGGTTCCATGGGTTGCAAAGAACAACTTATCATCGACTCAGTCATTTCTAATCAAGCATATTCCAAAAAGAGGAATCTATTTACTGCTTTTATTGATTACAAGAAGGCCTTTGATTCAGTGCCGCATGAATGGCTTATAGATATACTGAGAATATATAAAGTCGATGATAATATAGTGACCTTTTTACAACATATAATGACAGAGTGGAAAACTAGAATTCACCTTCAAATACCTGGTGAAAGTAACATCGAAACTGAAAATTTCGTAATCAGCCGGGGCCTGTTTCAAGGAGATTCGTTGAGTCCTCTGTGGTGCTGTCTAGCTATGAACCCACTATCTCAGCTATTGAACTCCACAGATGCAGGTTTTAGCATCAAAAATAACAACAATGTGGTGGCGAAGCTTAATCATTTATTGTACATGGATGATTTGAAATTAATGGCTTCCACTCGAAACCAACTCGACGAGATGCTAAAAACTGTAGAAACTTTTTCTAATGATATTAGTATGCACTTCGGACTAGATAAGTGCCGTATTTTAAATATAGTCAGAGGAAAAGTACAGCCCGGAGGATTCGATATGCAAAATGGCTAGAACATCGAGGCCATGGGTGAAAGCGATATGCATAAATATCTTGGAGTAAAGCAAGCGCGGAAAATTGACGAGTTTATACGAAGGGTAAAACAGCTGCTTCGCTCACACCTTAACAGTAGAAATTTGTTTAAGGCACTAAACACCTACGCATGTTCCGCGCTTAGCTATTCATTTGGTATTGTTAAGTGGACAAAAACAGATATAGAAGCTCTTCAGCGAAAAGTACGAACACACCTCACAAAGGCACAGAAACACCATCCTAAAAGTGCAGTACAAAGAACAACATTACCACGGAATCTAGGAGGAAGAGGACTTATGGATATAGGTGAGCAATTAGATAAACAAATTGCTAATTTAAGAACTTATTTTCAGATGCAGGCTGAGACATCTACACTACATCGCGCTATCTGCGCAGTAGATGACACAACACCGATCAAACTGAGGGAACCAGAAATGCGCATAAACCACCTTACTAAGGACGAAAAAGTGCGCGCCTGGATGGGTAAACCTCTGCACGGGCGACATCCCAATGAGGTCAGCCAAGATTATGTCGACAATATAGCGTCGAACTACTGGTTGACATCAGGAAAGATGTTCCCTGAGACGGAGGGTTCATTAGTGGCCATTCAGGATCAGGTTATACCAACCAGAAATTACCTGAAATATATCATCAAAGACCCTCAGGTTCTGAACGACAGATGCCGATATGGATGTCAAGCCCAAGAAACCATCCAACATCTTACAGGGGGCTGCCAGGCATTTGCTGCAACTGAATACAAGGAACGGCATGACGCAGTGGGAAAAATCCTTCATCAAGAGATAGCTATCAAGCTGGGACTTCTCCAAACAGACCATCTCCCGTATTATCAATACGTCCCTGAGAGTATGCTTGAGGATGGCAACTACAAGCTATACTGGGACCGCACTGTGCTCACAGACCAAACAGTGACACATAATAGACCAGATCTCGTACTAGTTAATAAATTACCAAGACAAACAACACTAATTGATGTGGCGATACCTAACAAAAATAATCTACGTAGTAAATTTACTGAAAAGATCGACAAGTACAGAGATCTAGAAATTCAAATACGAAGGCAATGGAGAATGCAAAGTACCCAGACGATACCGACTATTATGTCTACTACTGGAGTCATTCCGAAGACCCTCCTCGAAAGCACGAAAAAGCTGGGTCTGAATGAACATCTTTATAAGACCATGCAGAAAGCTGTACTACTCGCGACGGCCAGATGCGTACGAAAATTTCTGGGAGATACACCTGCATTCCAAGTCACCTAGGGCTCGATAACACGGAAAGAATCCCACCAGAGCTCAATCCTTTTGATACCGTAGGTATCTGGGATGAGTCAATTTTCCCCTTAGAGGGAGTGTGAGCCGTATGGCTAAATCTGGATAATAATAATTTTCCCCTTAGAGGGAATGTGAGCCGTATGGCTAAATCTGGATAATAATAATGGTATCATATCATCGGGCGTTTACTTATATATTAGAATGAACTTTGCAACCTCACGCGTCGGCCTTGATCAAGGGCGGACAATTTACTTTTAATAAAACATCTTTTGTACAGGGTGATATTATAATACCACAAGAGGCTGTTTTAGCCGGGGCTGTTTTAGCCGTGGCTGTTTTGACCGGGGCTATTTTGTGTGCGATCTATTTTGTCGGAGCTATTTTGTTTGCGGGCTAGTTTGTCGAGGCTATTTTGTGTTCGGGCTATTTTGACGGGGCTTTTTTGACGGGGCTGTTTTGACCGGGCTATTTTGACGGGTCACGCTTTAATACACATGTTTTAAAGATTTTTAAAAGATTCTTATGAGATTTACGAAAGGGGTCATTATAATTGCTTGTCAATATCATAACACTAAAAATCAACAATACTGTCATAATTTCGATCATATTATTATATAGACCGGACTACGCGAGTGAGTGTCAATGTGAAATTGTAAAATAGAGGGACGAGGCATCACTAACAACTCGAGCATGAGAGGCATAAAATGCACTTTCAAATCCATTCTCTCCACGTAACATCGTAAAGCGGATCAAACGTCCAAGAAAAAGTGGATCACGATATTCCTTTAAAATATTTTAACGTTGTTTCACACACCGTTAGATATTTACAATACGCTTTTAAACTAACAAGATGTCGTTTTGTTTTAAAAAAAGGTACTTTACTGTTCGTTAACCAGCATATAACTGAACACCTACTTAACAACTCTAAATTGGTTAAATCAGCGTTATATTAAAAAAATATATACTAAAACTTTTATAAAAACAGGATTTTATGAAATTTTGAAAATATCAGGAAATTAATCAACGACAATTTACTACGTGCGCTAACACCTCTTCGATAGTTTCAACTACTGCAATCTGCTCCAATAACGAATGAGCAATTCATCTTCATCTCCAACCCAATTCATCAAGAATTTTCTACAACCAAGAGCCTTTTGCGGTGGCCTGTCAATTTTAAGACTTGCCTTCTAAGATATGCCTTCTGGGAAACCAAAGTCACATAAATTTATTAGGCGAATCTTTTTTTTTTTCTAAAGAGTGTGGAAACAATTCTAAACACCTATCAATCAGGCAAATCCACTTTAGAGATAGCTTGTATTATTTTTTCTTTTTTTTTTTTTCGTCTTCTGCTGCTTTCCATACTCTTTCAGGTGTAGGGGTGTGACTGCGATTTATTATTTAGGTTTTATCCATTTTTTCCATTCCTTCTCGATTCTATTACTTGCTAACTTCTTTATCCCATCTACGTTTTTTTCTGTTTGAATTTCACATTCTTCTGTTTTGTCCAGCCACTTCTTTCTTGGTCTACATTTCTTCTTTTCGTTGACCTTCCCATTTCTCCCATTTCACTATTCTTCTCTTTACCAGTCGAGTTCGATCAGTTCTTGCTACGTGACCAAGCGAATTCATTTTTTGTTTCGTTTTGATTTGTCCCAATATTGGTTCTGACCCCCCCCCTCAGCCCCCTTTCGGGGCTGATTTCCTAACGCTCGATAAAGGCATATGAATACAATGGATATGGCATGCACTTGGGAAACAAATTATCGAGCAACGGGAAAGAAGAAACCAGTGAATAAGGCGAACAGAGCAGCAGAATGTCTAAACAACACAATGTGGCTGAAACAGACCTGATAATGGAAACGAAAACTAGGATATACCGGGTGGTGAATTGGAAAACGGGCCATAGGAAACTCAATGTAAAATTCTAAATTGTTGAATTCCTGCTTCCCTAATTATTTTACATCAAAAGTCATGAGGAACTATTTGTAGAGGATTAAAATCTGTATTAAAAACAAAAGGTAAAATTGTTCTACGATTTAAAAAGAGTCCAAAATTTTGAAAAATTGAATACCTTTGACATACCTAAGTGCGTAAAAGTAAGGACACACGTTACTATTTCTGACAGTGCGCAAACTATTGACTGAATAAAACATTTTTATTATTACTACTTTCTCCTCAACTGAGGACATCTTTTCGACTTTATTGTTTTTTAAACAATAAAAACGATAAAATAAAAATACTGACAGTTCAAAATATTGTTAATATATTAATTTCATTGTGACCGAAGGCAACCTTATACACATCCTTGCACTGTGTGTGGCCTAAATTTGGCAAATACTTTGATAAAATTTATTATATTTTACAAAATTTTGGAATGTGTTTAATTCTTAGAACAATTTTAAAAATTGTTTTCAATAAAGGTTTCAATCCTCTACAAATAGTTTCTCATGTCTTTTGATGTAGAATAATTAGGGAAGCAGGAATTCAACTGTTTAGAATTCTACATTGAGTTTCCTATGGCCCGTTTTCCAATTCACCACCCGGTATAAATCAACAATAAAGCAAATAATTACGTAGACAGCGGAAAGAAGGGCGGATACGGCCAAAACTCAAATATTATTGCAAACAGCAGAAATAAAAGTCTTACGAAAAATAACCAACCAACAAGAGATAGCGTAAGATGTGAGAAAATAAGAGATGTAAAATAGAGGAAATAAGCTGTGGGCAATAGTATATTGTACAACAAGTGAGAAAAAAGACATATTTCTAACGAGCGCAGAAGTTTGTTGGCACGAGCCGAGGCACGAGGCGAGTGCCGCAAATCAAGCAAGGGAGAAATATGTCGTTTTCTCATGTGTTGTACACAGTACTTTCTCTATGGATGCGGTTTTGTCAAGAGTTCAAACTTCAAAATTAAATGATTTACGTGCTTATAGGTATATTAAATGCATAAATTTATATAAAATACATATAGATACATGCAGGTATTTAATATTCTTAAAATTTATATACGTTATTTATTTAAAATTCTAATTAACAGTTATTTTGAACAGTTTTGAAAGTTAATTCCTGGTAAGTTTTGCTTGAAAACATTTTTATTGACAGCATTAATTGTGTTTGTATTGTGCATGCTACCATGGAAACGGCGATTATTATGTATTGAAAACCGGCGGACAACCCGTGAGAAAAAATATTTCTCACTGCAATGGCCGACTTTTCTCACTGCGTGAGAAATTGTTCGTTTTGAATGTATGTAAGTAGTGAGGGAAGTTGCACATTGTATAGCATCCATAGAAAAAAAAATAAAATGGAATGAACATATCGTACCACCACTCAAACAGTGTCATAAGTCAAAAAAGCAAAGTGTTACCAAAAAAGAACTTTTAAAATTTATGCTAGAACTTTTCCGGGTTTAATTCAGATGCTGTTAAAATTAGGGACAGCTTGTATATTAGTGCTTATGTTTGAACTTATATTATGTGCTTATATTATGAATAATTTTATAAGAACGTGTACGTTGAACCCAATTTTGAAAAGATGTAAAAACTTTGAATTATCCACGTCCGTCTGTCCATCCGTCCGTCCGTCAGTCTGTCTGTCCGTAAACACAACTCCTCCGTCATTATACCAGGTATAATGACAAATAAAGTGTCAAATGAAAGCTTATAATCCAAGGATGGTACTGTAGGTGATAAATTTGACCTAAGCTGTCTGACCGTCTGTCCGACCGACCCAGAATTTAACTCCTCCGTCATTATACCAGGTAGAATGACAAAGGAGGTGTCAAATGTAATCTTAGAATCCAAGGATGGTACTAAAGGTGAGAAATTTGGCCTAGGCTGTCTGTCCGTCCGCAAGTTTAACTCGTCCGTCAATATAACAAGTAGAATGACAAATGAGGTGTCAAATGTAAGCTTAGAATCCAAGGATGGTACTAAAGGTCAGAAATTTGACCTAGGCTGTCTGTCCGTTTGCGAATTTAACTCCTCCGTCATTATACCAGGTAGAATGACAAATGAGGTGTCAGATGAAAGATTATAATCCAAGGATGGTAAAAAATGTGAGAAATTTGACCTAGGATTTCCGGTTTTAGAAATGCGACCAAAGTACAGTTTTAAAGTCACCGAAATAGTACAAGTGACATATATTTCTACGCGCCTTCACAAGACGAGGACAAATATATACTTCCGGTTTCGTGACTGTCTGTTCGTCCGCGAATACAATTTCCACCGTTATTAATACAAATAGAATGACAAATTTCTCACCTACGATACTATCTTTGGGTTATAAGCTTTGATTTGACACCTCATTTTTCATTCTATATTAATAATGGAGGAGTTGTATTCGCGGAGAGATGGACAGAGGGACAGACAGTCATGAAACCGGAAGTATACATTTGTTCTCGTCTTGGCGCGTCAAATAATAAAATTAAAATATAATAAAGTCGAATAATATTATAATAAAACCGGAAGTCCCAAGTCAGACGGACAGACAGCGTAGGTCAAATTTTTCACCAATAGTACTATCCTTAGATTATAATCTTTCATTTGACACCTCATGTGTCATTCTATCTAGTATAGTGACGGAGGAGTTATATTTGCGCTCGGACAGACAGACGGACAGACAACCTAGGTCAAATGTCTCACCTTTAGTGCCATCCTTGGATTATAAGCTTCCATTCGATACCTCATTTGTCATTCTACCTGGTATAATGACGGAGGAGTAGAGTTTACCGATAGACAGACAGACGGACGGACAGACGAACGTAGATAATTCAACGTTTTCACATTTTTTTTAAACTGGTGAAATCGACAACATAAAAAACTTTACTTAATTGGTGTTTCAAAACTATTTTTTAAATGTAACTTTATATAATGTGATAGTATGAAAAAATAGAGGATATGGCAACTGTGTTACATGTCAAGCTCGGATCCAATGCCAAAATACGCACATTAATATTAGGGTGCACTAATATACAAGCTGTCCAAAATTAGTATAATAACTATTTTAGTCAGTTAAAAAGGTTTTTGAAGCTCTACAAAATAGTGTATTAATTCTGCTAAACATATTAAAAAACAAGTAAAAGCCTTTATAAAGGTTTATTTGTTAAAATTCCGTAAAAAGGGCTACATCACAGAACTATTTTTCGATCGTATCAGTGCTGATGCGTATCAGATTCTACCGATCATCATCAGTGCTGACCTAAAATACGTATAACCTGATAAGATAATGCAAAGTTTTTAAATTTTTGACTACGGTTTTAAGAAAGATTATAGGTTATACTCAAGAGATGCTGACATACTAACCACCAAAATACAAAAATATACGGGTAAAAGCCCTTTAAAATTGATCCGTTATGGAAACATATATTAAATTCGTGAACTTGAACATGTATGTACAAAATACCTTATGTATTTTGTTCTAGGTACCAATTGAGCCCAAATTGACTTGTTCACATGTTGAATAGATGATGACAAGTGGCGAATAATAACGGAAATCCTGACTGATGACATGACAGAAATGACAGTTACACAGGAAGTTGAAAAATTTACTTGTTAGTTATGTAGCCTCTGATGTAAATCTTGTTAAAATTGAGAACAGTAATGACAATCACTCCACTGTGATAAATAGTCAATTAAAGTAAAAGTAAACTTGATATTATAGTTATGAAAATGCAGTCAAGTGTGTTTGTCGATGATAGAGGTAGGCAAACCACATTACACATATAATCGATAACTATGAAAATCAATAATAAATCCTCTTTTGATCACACCTAGGATTTAGAAACGCATTTTATGTTGATTTTTTAAAGTTATCGAATTTATTTAAATAGTTGGTAGTTGTTAAAATTTGTGGAAGTGCAAGAAAAAACACAGTAAAGATGATAGAAATGTAAGAATATCTCAAGTAATCCAGGAAGCATATATCATTAAAAATAAGCTCAGACTTAGGCGACTAATTCCTAAGGACCCCGCAGGCTACCCGGATCCCTAAGGGTTTGAAAACCAAACCGTCTTAAGATGTAGCTAACAGTAGGGGGAGGAGAAGATGGAATATAATATGTATATAAGATTATTAATGAGAATGGAGCATGAACCGGACCCAGAATGAAACAATAAGACTTGTTGATTTGAGAAAATATTTTTTGAGTTGTGACACTATATAGATGAAATAACGAAAAATTTACGAAATAATATTTATTAAAAGTGGCTCTTGTAGTACAGAATATAATATCATTATTATTATCTGGTAAACAGACTTATACTTTTTAATGGTATAACTTTAAATACAAGTGAAGACCACACGGAAGAAAGGCGAAATGTCACAAAGAGGTTAATTCGAGAAAATTGAATTTTTAACTTTCAAACCCTAACTATCATCATACAATTAAATATTTTGCGTACTTCTTCATTTAAGTAGTCTTCATAGTTATTTTGTAACACATTATTTAATCAACGGAATTTAAAATAAAATGCAAAACTTAGAAACATTGCTTTATGTAAACACAAGTCACTACAAACACGGGAAAAAAGCGAAATGTATGACAACAATTTTTTTTCTGTTCTTCATTTGTATAGCTTTTATTATTTTCTCCTCATTTTATTTACGTTTTTGTTGTAAGGTAAGCCTCTATAGAACCATCTAGCCCTCTCAGATGTGCAAAACTGACTCAAGTGGACCAGATCGTTAAATTTTTCGATATGTTTCGTAAGACACAGGAGCGCCCTTATCGGATTTGTATATAGTGTACATTTTCTTAATATTTAAGTCATCCGGAAGGTACATTTTCTTAGTTTTATTTTTACTATAATGGCTTTCTCTTCCTTTAAAACGCCTTATGTGTTCAATAACTTCATCTAGCTGTTGTTTTGGTAATGCGTGTTTTTTTGGATTTTGTCCGCGTTTGTCAATTGGTGCACTACCAGTAGCTTTTAAACTTTTTTGAATATTTTCAAGACTCTTCCGACCAATTCAATGAAGGCTTAGAAAAGCTTTAAAACAAACTGGGACGTCAGTAGTTTTATCGTCAGTCGTTATTCTAACTCTAAAAAAATACGTTGCATCATGCAATATTGATGTAGCTTCATCTCGGGCTCTTCTTTGCTTTATGGGCATTAACGTTATTAGGCCTGCCAAATAAATATTTTGTTTATCATGCACCATACGGTTAAAATTGTTTCTAATGTTTTATCGGCTTTGCTGATTTACTGTTTTAAAACACTTAAGTCTCTCTACATTGACAATCGTCACCTGTTTCATGGCTCTGTTGTCTTAACTGCTTCATTTCTTCATTTATTCGACCTGTAATTTTCCTTTTTCTAGTGTTTTTTCGCGATCCGTATCATCTCTTTCACTATCCGTCATTTCCGAGCACAATAATACGCTTCTTATTTAACGTTTTTAGTAAACAAAATGTGGCGTGTACTCACCCGATGACTCGACAAGCACTGACATTCCACCTTTCTCGGATTTACGCCAGGACCATTCGCCTTTCTTCCCTGTACGAAGAATTTTATAACGTGTTTTAAGCTATAAGGATTCGTCTTTTTCCCATGTTTGAATGACTCACATAAAACTACTACTAAAAACCTACATATTGCTGCTTTGACCCGAAAATAATAAAAAATTGACATTTCGCCTTTCTTCCGTGTGGTCTTCAAGTAACAGCATTAAACAAAAAATACTGCAAAAAAAAGATAAATAAGTGATAAATGTGTCACTTTTCTTGAGCATATACGCAGAATGTTTTGAATAAACTAATCACATATAGGTACCGTCTTAACTCGACAAAATGACGCTATATACACATCTTAGATGGACAAATGCCTTGCACAAGTCGATATGTGACACTGTTTATATTCGGTGCACCTTTGATTTTGGTTAATCATATAATGACTCTAGTGTCATCTAATAGGTACTTGAACAAATACTTGAACTATAAACGTAACACTTTTTGAGATAAGATTCTGTAGTTTTATTAAGTTGGGTGGATAGAGTTCGTAACGAAGTTGTTTTGCACCGGATGGGAAAAGTCACAGAAGTCGTCAGAACAGTTAAAAATCGAAAACTTGAATATTTTGGCCATGTTATGCGACACCCAGAGAGATATAATATACTCCATTTAATAATACAAGGCAAGGTAGACGGAAGAAGAGGGCCAGGTCGAAGAAGAACGTCATGGCTTAAAAACCTGAGAGAATGGTATAACAGATCCTCTGCATCCCTTTTCCGAGCTGCCGTTAACAAAATTACTATAGCCAATTTGATAGCCAACGTTCGATAATCGAGCACGGCACATGAAGAAGAAGAAGTTTTATTAAACTGTTGGTGCAATAAAACCGTTTTTATTTTTGAGTTGTGACACTATTTGAGCGGAGGTGCGATATAGAAAGAATGACAGAAAGCAGGGATAATAGGACGCCCGCAAAAAAAGGTGTTTCTACATCAGTTGACGCGACAAGCCGAAGTAAAACTGGCACCAGTCCATTAATAAAACAGGAAGAAGAAAAAAAAAAATAAGTAAAGTAATTAGTCCTGTCGCCAGGGGGGGTACAACGGCCTCCTTTATTCAGATGGACTTACCCAAGTTTTGTATGTATTTTGACCCGTAGAGCACGAATTTTTTGGGTAAAAGTTGATCCGGATGTCGATAAGATTGTTATAAACAAAGAACTTGAGGAATTACATAACAGCGATTTTTCGCAAAACAAAACATTTTTTATATTTTTTGGGTCATTTTAAGAAAAAAATATTCTTACAAGTTTTGTCGTAGGATGCATAGTTTTCGAGATAAACGCGTTTGACCTTTCAAAAAATCGAAAAAGTGCAATTTTTGAACCCCAATAACTTTTGATTAAAAAATAAACTAGAAAGTCTGCTTACGGCATTTAAAAGTTAAAATCAAATTCAATCGGTTTTGATTATTTGCATTGCTAAAAATTAACTTTTTTACTGTCAAACAAAGCTATAAACACATAGTGCTTGAGTGATGTTTTCAATGCATCTCTCATTTGAAATCGAACGAGTAGGCGCGCTTAGAAGCAGGCAATTTCTATTACGTAGCATGCGTTAAAACACATGTATTGGGCACGGGAAACACTATTTGTTTATAGCTTTGTTTGACAATAAAAAAATTAATTTTTTGCAATGCAAATAATCAAAACCGGTATAATTTGACTTGAACTTTCAAATGCAGTGAGCAGAATTGCTATTTTATTTTTGAAGTTATACTTCTTTACCGGCGATATGAGGGTGAATTTTTATATGTTAAAACCTATGATCCCGGCGCATGCGCATTATAACTTTGTTCTGATTGGATGTTCAAATGACATGTCAAAAATTATTCAATATGGCGGCTGTGGCACAGCTGTACGTAGTTTGATTATTTATGGTTGTTGCGTTTTGAAATTTGTGGGAAAAGAAACAAAGATAGTTAATAGTTATACTGCCTTTTTAAATAGTTTTCACATACCTATATTTTTGGACTTTTGGACTATTTTGGACAAGTAAAACTCATTCTAATTTGGTAAGTAGTTTTTATTATAATCATATTGTAATTATACATTTGGATTAGGTTGGAATACATACATTTATTTTCTCAAGAATGGGGATTTTAGAGAGAAATCCCAAATTAGGTCCGATTTTTATTTTTAAATTATGATTTTTTGGCGTAGATTTATTTATCTAGTAGGTATGTAATGCTTTGATTTACATAGGTACTTAATTTGATTACCAACAAAAGTTCTACCAATCTTCATCTAATATATTGTTTTCTTACTGTTTTGTTATATTTTAATATTTTCTTCCACAAAATTTAAACTACATAATTTAATTATATTCAAAACAACTGTTAAACAGTAAAACGTTCAGTTACCCTATTTTTCCACATGACAAATAATGTGGAATTGGACGAGTAAGTCTAGGCTTCGATTACGAATCAAATCGCCCCGAAATTCACGGGTTCGATTCCCGATGCAAGTTTTTATTTTTTTATGCATTTTATGATTGTAAGTATATTTGTTATATAATTTTTTTTTTCAGAAAATGCGTATTTAAAATTTTTGCCAACAATTATTATCGTTCAGAAATAATTTTTTCTTTGTGGCATTTTTCAATGTGTTTGTGTGCGTTTTATTCTTTTATTTTTTTAAATTTTTGGTATTGTCTTAAAAATCACATAATATGTAGTAGAAGTATAACTTCTTACGTGCGTACAAAGTACACACACATTCTTTTTTTAATCAAAAGTTATTCGGGTTCAAAAATTGCAATTTTTTGATTTTTTGAAAGTTCAACCGCGTTTATCTCAAAAATTGTGCATCCTACGAAAAAACTTGTAAGAACAGTTTTTGCTTAGAATGGCCCAAAAAATACAAAAAAATGTTTTGCGAAAAATCGCTGTTATATAATTACTCAAGTTCTTTGTTTATCACAATCTTATCGACATCCGGATAATTGTGTACTACGGGTCAAAATACATAAAAAACTTGGGTAATATAAGTCCATCTGAATAAAGGAGGCCGTTGTACTCCCCCCCCCCCTGACGACAGGACTAAACAAAAATATTCACTTTTATTTTTTCTTAGCTAATTGGTTTCCATCATAATATGCTATATTTTTATATCCTAAATTGAGGCCATGAGAGCCAGAGTGACCTAACTGATTTTAATATTACTTTACATAATGAAAGAAAATGGCCAGATGCTATCAATGTCAAATTGTTTTAGTAATTGTATGTTGACCATTAATGATTCTTGGTCAACAAAAAACTACTAAAACAATCGGACATTGTTAGCTTCTGATAATTTTCTTTGATTATGTGAAGTAATGTTAAAATCAGTTAGGCCACTCTGGCTCTCATGGCCTCAGTTTATAATATTTTTAATAATATCAAACAGAGTTTTAGTGGGCTTATATCAAATCCTTCATATACCGCAATGTGTGTCGTAATTGATGTCAATGAAAAAATGTCAACTACGCAGCAGTAATTTAATGCAACATAAAAAAAGGTGAGCCAGATCATCGAGGATTTAAAGATTTATATTTTAGAGCAATAATTGTGTGCGTACTTAATTTAGATTATTTGTAGAACATTTTATTGTGCTGTCTGTTGTATTTTACGACAAGCGCAGCCTTGTTTCGATCTTTAATAATTATCCTCTAATCTTGCTATTGCATAACTTATTTGTATAGGTATGTTTCGGTATTATCAAAATATGAAATTTTATCTACTAGTATGATTAATATCACATTAACGAATTTTTAGTGTAGTGCGTATCCTGTTCAGATATTATCTTAGCATAATATTTACATGCATTTATGACATAAAGTTCCCAAAAAGTAGTAACAAAAAGATCTTTTTCTTCTTCATATGTCTCATCCTTTACGGACATTGGCGATCATCACGGCCCATTTAACTCGGTTCTGAAGAGTTCTATTGTTGTTTTTCAACTCCACTGTTTTAAATTTTTCAACCAGCACGTTCGTCGTCTTCCACTTTCCTTTGTATAACTATTAATCGCATCAACTCATATTTTTCATTTCGTGACCAAAGTAGCTCATTTTTCTTTACTTTATAATGTTGAATATTTCTTTTTCTTTTTTCATCTTTCTTAATATTTCCGTGTTTGTTACGTGTTGTGTCCATGATATTCTGCACATTCTTCGATAACAAAACATATCAACTCTGGCAAGCCTTTTTTCAGTTGCGTCCATAATTGTCCAGGCTTCAACTCCATATAAAAGTACAGAGAATACCTAGCATCTCAATACTCTAGTTATAATTTCTATTCCCAGTTTTCCATTGCATAATATTGGCCACATACTGAGAAATAATAAGTACTAATATGCTCAACTTATAGTGAAAGGAATGATCAAGGGAAAGAGAGGACTGTGAAGGAAAAGACTACAGTAGCTCAGAAACATCCGACAATGGACAGTGCTAAATTTCGAACAGCTAAAGACAGAGAAGAGTTTGCAATTGTAATAGCCAACCTCCATTGAGGAGACGGCACTTTAAGGAGAAGAAGAACTTGTTAAATTAACTCGTTATTTACTAAAATGTTTATGATAAGGGAGCCCAAGTAGGGATTTTTTCAGTTGCTCAAGCGCGTCAGATTATCACATGGGGAGAAACATTGGGCCCTGTAAATGTACCTCTACCATAATATGTTATATTGGATCCTAGTACAAGGGAGCTCGTTAAGGGGGGTCCGAAAGAAAAATCTATCCTTAGAAAAACTCGAAATCGTCAGATTAAGATAAGGTAAGTTAAGTGCATGCAAAACAGTGTATATTTAAAAAAGTTGACGATTAAGGATATGGGCGAGTCACAAAGTTGCACAAAAAAGCGAATATTCCGCGAAATGAACGTCAGATCGAAAAACTAAAAATACTTGTTCAATATTTTTCAAAAATTTATCGAATGATATCAAACACGGCCCCGTACGTAGAGGGGTGGAGGGTAAATTTAAAATTTTAAATACGAACCCCGCGATATTTTGCTAAATGGACATCAGATCGAAATCTGAAAAATGCACGTATTCAACATTTTTGAAAAATCTGTCGAATAACACCAAACACGACCCGCACGAAGGTGGGATGGGGGTTACTTTAAAATCATAAATAGGAGCCCCCATTTTTATTGCAGATTTGGATTTCTTACATAAAAATAAGTAACTTTTATTCGAGACATTTTTCCGAATTATGGATATATGTCGCTATAATCGGAAAAAAACGATTGTTGGAAATATAAAATTAAATTAAAAATGGAAAGTGCCCCACTTTATGGAAAACTTAATTTAACTTTTTTTGGTTTAATATCTGCTCTTCACAACCCAATAGGTCCCCATAACGCTCGTAAAACTAAAAATTTAGCATACTTTCGTCCCCTACTATTATGTTAGGGTATTATTTTTCGTATATACGATTGTTTTTGTTGTCTGTGCATTAATTTTAAGACCATATTTTTCACCCTCACTCACTATACAATTTCGGCAATTAATACCGTATAATCGAAATATCGGATATCAATAACAATTCTTCCGTTGACTTAATTACTTTTTAGTACTTCATTCACAGTTCGTGAAATTTCTCCTCTGAGTCCACGTTGAATAATAAGGCGAGAGTATAAAAACTGATCTAACTCCTCTTTGAATTTCTATGGTCTCAGTGTCTCATATCTTCGTTCTAATAAATTCGTTTTGGTTTCAAAATTGAGTTCAAGTATTATGTTTATGTCATTGGAATCCATGTTCTTTTTTTGTAATCATGCTTGACTTTATCAAAGGCCTTTTTACAGAAAATATGCACATTTTTGTTGATCTCGACATTTTTGCCTGTTCTTGTGGTGCTGTCTCCTTTAGTATATAGGGTCAGGCAGATAACTGGCCTATTAGAAATATCTCGAGAACTAAAGGCAACAGAATCATGAAAATTGGATTGAGGCGGTTTTGAAGGATGATCTATTAAATGAAAATATTTTCATCCCTTTTCAACTTCCGGTTACACCGGAAGTTGCTTGAAACTTCGTTTTTTTAAATGGGACACCCTGTATATTTTTATATTTTTGGATTCTCCTCAATATCTTATTTCTTAAAATATGAGGTTTTGTAATATTATACGCGGTATTTTAAAAGATATTTACGTTTTTTTATTAATTTCGTAGCAATATTCACACCCTGTAGAATTGTAATAGTTTGACATTAAAAACTCTGCTTACATTCAAGTGATTTTTAATATAGTCTACTATTGTTAAGAATCATTAGTATAGCTAATTTTGAAATTTTAGTATACAGGGCTGGTCGAAACTCGGAATGAATATTTTCTGAGTTTTATTAAATGGAAAACCCTGTCTTTTAGTATTGTAATGAAATTATATTTTATGGTACTTTTTATTTTATAAGTATTCGCTATACCTAATTGCTTTAATTTGTGAGTTATTGGTGATGCAAGCTAAACATTAATTGCAACAAAAAATACGTAAAATTTTATTAGGTTGGCCGTGAAAAAATTCAGTCACAAATAATTATTCAGAAATAAATACATATTAATCCAGACTGATCCTTAAAATTACCAATAATGGTTTAGCAATCAAAATACCTACGTAGTTAAAATTGTTGGTGAGATTAACAATTAAGCACAAATTAAAGCAGTTAGGTATAGGGAATGCTTAAAAAATAAAAAAGTACCATAAAATATCATTTCATTACAATACTAAAATACAGGGTGATCCATTTAATAAAACCGTATAACCGGAAGTAGCAAATAGATGAAAATATTTTCATTAAATAGATGACTCTTCAAAACCCCTTAAGTTAAATTTTCATTATTCTGTTGCCTTTACTTTTCGAGATATTTCTAATAGGCCCTTTGTTTGCCTCACCCTGTATAGTGGAGGTTAGCGACTACACTGGCAAATCTGTCTCTGTCCAATGAAATTTGGCGCCTACTTGGGTCCCGTATGCATATTTACAAATGCTCCTATACTACGGCACCAGAGTACTGAAATCGGTTAGCCTTTGAAATACACTAATACACACATCTATTAAATTATGGTACCTAAGATTTTATTGCAATTAATATTATTGTATGTATTGTATATTTTAATTTATTGTATTCAAATAGAAATGTCGAAACTGCAATAAACCTAGCATATTTAAGAATGTGTTTTTTGACCCTAACCCGAGAAACAAATAAAACAAAAATTAAAACAAAAACGCCAATGAATAAAAAAAAATAAATATTTTTATTTTTATTTATTTATAGGTACAGATATAATTACTCGTATACAGTGCGTCCATAAAGTATCGCATAAATTCATTATTAACTAAATAAACATATACATATATGCCAAAAAATCATAAATTAAAATCAAAAATCGACCTGTTTCGGTAATTTCTAATGTTTATTTAGTTAATAATGAATTTATGCGTTACTTTATGGACGCACTCTATACGAGTAATTATATCTGTACTTATAAATAAATAAAAATAAAAAATATTTATTTCTTTTTGATTCAATGGCCTTTTTTAATAATATTTGTTTTATTTGTTTCTCGGCTTAGGGTCAAAAAACACATTTTTAAATATGCTAGGTTTATTGCAGTTTAGACATTTCTATTAAAAATTTCGACATTTCTATAAAAAATAAAAGTAAAGCAACAAAATGTACGTATAGTATAGTATAGTTGATCCAAATAATGGTATAACCCAGACATCCAAAGTGAAAGTTATCCTTCAACACCAAATTGTTCTATATGGTCCACACAATGTCGAGAAAAAAGTCACACCATTTTGAGCGTCGGGTTTGGGGGGGAGAGGGGGGAGAAATCGGTAAATTCGTGGTTTTTTAAGTTTTTCGCCAATATTTCTAAAACTATGCGGTTAAGCATGAGCAACCCCCTATACAAAATTGTTCTACATTAAATTTGAAATAAAAAAGGCCCTATGCATAATCTTTCTAAAATGAATGGTTCCAAAGTTACGGAGGAAGTATAGTATAACTGGTCCAAAAAAAGGCCTAACCCAAACATCCAAAGTAAAAGTTTTCCTCCAACACCAAAATGTTCTATATGGTCCACATATTGTTCAGTAAAAAGTTACACCATTTTGAGCGTCCGGTTTGGGAGGGAGATGGGAGAGAAGCCGGTAAATTAGTAGTTTTTTTAAGTTTTTCGTCAATATTTCTAAAACTATGCTTTAGCGTAAACAATGCTATATACAACAATGTTCTACATGTAATTTAAAACAAAAAATGTTCTATACATAATTGTTATAAAATCAACGGTTCCAGAGTTACGGAGGTGAAAATTCGAGGTTTTCGATACTTTTTATATTTTTTGGGCAATATTTATGATATAACTATACCAAAAACCCAGACATTAAAAGTGAAAGTTATCCTCCAACACCAAATTGTTCTATATGGTCCACATAATGTTCAGAAAAAAGTCACACCATTTTGAACATCGGGTTTGGGGGGGGGGGGGAGAAATCGGTAAAAATAAAAAGTATCGAAAACCTACACTTTCACCCTCAGTAACTCTGGAACCGTTGATTTTATAACAATTATGTATAGAACCTTTTTTGTTTTAAATTTTATGTAGAACATTTTTCTATAGAACATTCCTTACGCTAAAGCATAGTTTTAGAAATATTGACGAAAAACTTAAAAAAAACTACTAATTTACCGAATTCTCCCCCATCTCCCCCCCAAACCGGACGCTCAAAATGGCTTAACTTTTTACTGAATAATATGTGGACCATATAGAACAATTTGGTGTTAAAGGAAAACTTTTACTTTAGATGTCTGGGTTAGGCCTTTTTTTGGACCAATTATACTATACTACCTCCGTAACTTTGGAACCGTTTATTTTAGAAGGGTTATGCATAGGGCCTTTTTTATTTCAAATTTAATGTAGAACAATTTTGTGTGGAAGGTTGTTCATGCGAAACCGCTTAGTTTTAGAAATATTGACGAAAAACCTAAAAACCTACGAATTTGCAGATTTCTCCCACCTCTCCCCCCAAACCCGACGCTCAAAATGGTGTGACTTTTTTCTGAACATTATGTGGACCATATAGAACAATTTGGTGTTGGAGGATAACTTTCACTTTGGATGTCTGGGTTTGGGTCTAACTATACCATACTAGTATTAGTCCAGGAACCGAAGCTTTTCACCTCGCAATTTGTACAGAATGGATCAATTTGCTTGAAAATTTGAGAATATGTAGTGGATAGTCTAAGGATCAAAATCTATATGATGCCGAAAGGCGTTTTTACCATAGGGGTGGTTGCCACCCCATCTCGGGGTGGAAATTTTTTGTTATATTTTGACCACAAAACTTGATAAAAGCATTCATTCTAAGCAAAAAAATCTTCTATACATTTTTTTGATAATATTAATAGTTTTCGATTTATTCGCTATCGAAAGTGTTAGTTTTATATCGAAAAAATCAATGTTTTTCGATATAAACTCATTTACTATTCACTCAATTTTTACCATAGAAAAAATTCTTTTATTATATCGGATGCTAATCTTTCTATTCTGAAGAAAATGGCATCTTTTACCAAACTACAAAAATTCGTTATCCGCTTTTAACTCCAGTTTTTAAAAAAATAATCATTCTAAGCCAGTAAAACTTCTAGAATCTATTAGTAATACATAAATAAAAACGACTGAATAAGACCAATGACTAAAAATACCGCCAACTTACATTATTATGCTTCGAATTTGATTTCTTCTTTTTTTTTTCAAAAAAATATATTGATTTTTTAACTGTAACTTTTTTATTTTTTATCTTAAAAAGTTTAGTAAAAAAGTATTTTGTAGGTATTTACAAGGTCTATAAGGCTATTGATATCAAATCCTTTTAAAATCCTCAGTCGCAAAAACTGTTGACTTAGAAAGGGTTGGTAAAGGTGGTTTTTGCACGTTATTGCAAGTTTTGATTGTCAATAGCTCACTCAATTTTTGCCGCAGAAAAATTTTTTTCAAACCAATTTCTTATGAATTAAATAAGCTACAATTTAATATTTAAACATTTTTTCGTATCTCTGATGCTAATCTTTCTATTCTGAAGAAAAAAGCATTTTTTACCAAACTCCAAAAATTCGTTATTCCATTTTAACTACATTTTTTTAAAACTAATCATTATAAGCCGGTCAAACTTCTAGAACCTATTAGTAATACATAAATAAAGAACACCCAATAAGGTCAATGTCTAATATTAATTAGGGTGGTGATTAGGAGGTTGCTTCCGATCACTTTTTCACTGAAAAAAATAGAGACTGACATTCTTTTCATTATAAGTCAGCTAATTTGTGAGCTAGAGACTTGTGTTACTTCTGGAGATAGATATTTGTAAATACTTTAAATTAGTTTGAACAAGCTATCCTCGAAAAATACATAGTTTTCCCGCCTTTTGACTTTGAATCTACAATTTTTAGCATTTGACGAAGAAGAGCTAACATAAAATCAAGTATAGCTCGATTACTATTGGTCTTAAAGAAATTAAAAAAAAAACATTTTGTTTATTTTTTAAAAAGGTACATTTTTGTTAAGCAATATTCTTTTGATAAAACGAAAACTTTTTGAGTTATTAGCAGAAAACTGATTAAAAACATTGATTTTTTCTATTTAATACTAATACTTTCGATAGCGAATAAGTCGGAAATTATTAATTTTATCAAAAAAATGTATAGAAGATTTTTTGCTTAGAATGAATAATTTTATCAAGTTTTCCGGTCAAAATATAATAAAAAATTTCCACCCCGAGATGGGGTGGCAACCACCCCATGGTAAAAGCGCCTTTCGGCATCATATAGATTTTGATCCTTGGACTATCTACTACTTATTCTCAAATTTTCAAGCAAATCGATCCATTCTGTAAAAATTGCGAGGTTTTGTCCTATTTTAAGCTTCATTACTTGGACTATATGTATCTATAAAAATAATATTGTAGTACAGTGGAACCCCGATAAGTCGGCCCCCGATAACCCGGAAGTCCGGCTAACCCGGACCGATTTTCAACAGATAAACATTTTGATTTTCAATATTTTGTATTTTTCAATTTAATTGTGGCTTATTTCTAATTAAAATAGTTAATTATCAGACAAACCTTTCAACAATAAAAATGTATGTAATATAATATTTGAGAGATAATGTGTACTTATGTGTGTAATTTGAACTATACGATATTAAAAATGACTCATAGCACACGCCGCAGAAACAACAGCCACCTGTCTGTAGTATCTATTCCTTTTTATTTCAAACTGTCAGCATTGTTTAGGAAAGACTATTTAAAAAATTCTTTTATAAACAATGGTCTCTAGTATTGTGTGTCTTGTATTGTTCGCTTCCATTTGCTTACGTTTAGGTTTGGTGTTTTTTTTAGTAATTTTAATGAGTAGGTACTGTGCATATTTATAATATATTTCATGTTATTTCAATTCTAACGGAGTTTATCTGTAAGTATACCGTATTTTATTAATTTTTACCATATTCTCCGGCTATCTCGGATTTTCGATAACCCGGATCGGTCGCGGTCCCGATTAATCCGAGTTATCGAGGTTCCACTGTACTTATGTTATGAAATAAGAAATTTATTACTATTAATCTGCAATCAATCACAAACAAGTCTGACTAATTGGCTCTGCCAAAGACATTTTTCAGAAAAGAAAAGACATATATCAAAGGCTAACCGAATTCAGCACTCTGGTGCCGTAGTATAGGAGCATCTGTAAATGTGCGTCCCGCATTCCTTCAATTTTGGTTGGATCCCTGGATGATCAGTTGCGTGAGGCGTACTTTTCGTATCTAATTATGTGTCCCAGGTAGCTAACTTTTCTAACTTTGATGATCTTTAGCAGCTCCCTATCTGTACCCATGTGACATTTTTGCAAGAGCACTAAACTAAATTAAACTAAACAAGGCTGCTCGGGTTCCCATACATTTCCTGAAACCAAATTGTTCTGGGTCCATATAGACCTGTATCCCGCTTTCCAAAAAGAAGTTGATTAATAGTAAGGTGAAAATTTGTTAATAGCTGAACTTTGTCTAGTCGGACAAACTTTGGTGTATGCGAACACTGGAGCAGGGGAAGTTTTAATTGTGGATCAGGTTAAAAATTTGGAACGCCAGACTACAAAAACGTTCCATGTATTTTGTCGGACAGAACTTTGATTTGTTACCATTGATTTGTTACCATCTCGTTAAACTCTCATGCAAAAATCAGACTGTTTTTTATCACCAACTGGGCATTTTAATGAGTCCAACACGAGGAACATCTCAAATGATAGGAATTATATTGGTGATAAATAGCAGTCTGATTTATGTGTGAGAGTTTAATGAAACGGTAACAATTTAATTGGCAGTTCTGTCCGACAAAATGCATGGGGCGTTTTCGTAATCTGACGTTCCAAATTTTTAAACTGTTCCACAATTAAAACTTCCCTGTTCCAGTGTTCCCATACATCAAAGTTTGTCCGAATTGACACCGTTAAGTATTAACAAATTTTTAGCTTGCTATTATTCAACTTTTTTTGGTACGCGGGATCCAGGCCTAATATCTCCACACTTTTTGTGATGTCTGTTATGAATTATTTTCAGAAATAACTTTAACATAATAATATATGAGACATCAGACTTATCAGTCGAAAGTGTTTACGTTTTTTAGCATTGTTGGATATAGAGAGGGGTAAAAACAGTATGTTAAGCCAACCTTGTGGAATTTTACAAGTTGTGGAAAAATTAATTACAATTCATAAATAAGTTAACCTTTATTAGACCGTCTGTAAAAATCATGTACGTATTTTTTATTTAAACCCGTAAATGTAGTACTAATATTACAATAATTCATTTCCGTTTATTATTAATAAAAATGTTAAGAAAAGCAATTTCTTATTATCGTAACTATACATAATTCACATGGCTTAAACATTATAAATTCTGTTAGTACCACGTGTGCTTTTATTATAGTCCAAGATCTTATTCTCGTTATAAGATTTTATTATAGCTCCAATACCCATTGTAATAAGAAAAACATTGTAGATAGCACAATTTCAACAAATTATTCTGTTCTAATAAGTTTACCATCTTTTGTATGAAGAACCCTTGAAAATATGGAACAAAAACTGAAGTTGCGGAAGACACGTAAACATTTTGAGATATAGACCATGGCGCATCTGTAAAAATATTAGTACATTTGGATGTTGAGAGTTGACTCATATTTTTTTGCAGAAATTGCTTGAATTAACTCATATAATAATTTTTGCGTTATCCTCCCACTCAAAAAGACCCGGAACATTGTTTAAATAATCAAAATGTCAAAATATGAAGGAAAAATTCGATTTTTTTCTTCGTTTTTCGATTATAACTTTAAAAGTATTCATTTCCGAGAAAAGTTGCATTAACATAAAAATTGCGTAATTAAATTTCCTACAACATAGGATTAGTTAAAAAATTTTAAAAATTGTCACCCTTGTTGCAAAATAGCAATAATTACTAAAAAAAACATAAAAAAACAAGTATTTTAAATTTTATTTGGTCAGACCATCTAGTTGGTGATCGTCCTCTTGATCTTCTCCCCGGAACGTTTCCAGAAACAATTATTAATGTCTCCAAACTGTCGTCGCCTCTGCGAACCACGTGACCAAAGAATTGCAGAATTCGTTGCAGACATATTGTGGACAGCCTTTTTTTAATATTGAGTTGGTTAAGAATGGAAGCGTTTTGCTATGAGCTGTCTAAGGTATGCGCAGCATTCTTCTCCAGCACCACATCTCAAAAGCATCAATTTTTTGGCTCTCGCATGCTCGAAGAGTCCAAGTCTCTGCTCCGTATAGAAATATTGAGAATACAAGGGCATTCACCACTCTCATTTTGATATTTTGAGAGATAGATCTGTCTTTCCAAACTTTAGTTAGGCGACTCATCGCATTTTTTGCCATCCCAATACGTCTTCGAACTTCTGCTTCACAGTTACCATGGTTGGTTATAGCAGACCCGAGATAGACAAAGGTGTTTACTATCTGGTATTCCTGTAACATGTTAGTCAGTCGAATAGTGTCGAATCTGTGGACCACCATTATTTTTGTCTTAGCTTTATTGATTTTCAGACCAACTTTATCGCTTTCATACTCAACTCTTCGCAGAAGATCAAACATTTCTGCTCATTTGCTGCTATAAATGTAGTGTCATCAGCAAATTTTAAATTGGAAATTTTCCTACCAGCTACTGTTACTCCACCGGCCCATCCTTCTAAAACCATCCTCATGACATGTTCACCATAAATGTTAAATAAGTCAGGTGACAACACGCATCCTTGTCTAACACCTCTCTCGGTTTGACTGGTACAGATTTTTAATAAGTGTCACCAGGTGCATTGGTGCGCCCATTTCTATTAATATTGACCACAGATTTACCCAGCTTACACAATCAAATGCCTTTTGGTAGTCAACGAAGCATATAATCATAGGCACTTGAAATTCTCTAGACTTTTCAATGAGTTGTCTCAGGTTCAGGATTTGTTCCCTTGTACCTTTACCCTTTACAAACCCCGCTTGTTCCTGAGGTATTTGATAATGTAGATAGGTTTTTAATCTGTTTTTGATGATATGCAACAAGATTTTACTAGCATGTGTTATTAGTGACAGTGTGCGGTAGTTTTTACATCTGGTAGTAGTTCCTTTTTTGTGTAGTGGGATATAAATTGAGGTACACCAATCAGATGGCCATTTTCCTGAATTCCAAACAGCGACACAGATGGAATGGATGATATTTAGAATGTTGCAGGACTGAAAATAAAGTAGATAGCTAGTTGATTTTTTTTACATATAGAAGAATACTGTACTATTCATTTGCAATTTGGATATTTAAAATGTTAACATTATGTTTAAATTAATAAAACATTAATCTTAGGTGCTACGCGCAAGACAGCGGATACGTCACAGCTCAGATGTTACCTGGGGCAGATTAGCAAAATATTTTAAACATCCACTTAATGTAGCATTTTAAACCAATGTTTCCTTGACGGACTACTTTTACTGGGCTTTGACCCACATATTTTTGTTAAATAATATCTTGGTGGTTAGCATGTACATTACACGTAAGCACTGATGATGACTGGTAAACCAGTCGAAAACTAGTTATGTGATTTTGATGGAGCAATTTTGAGGGATTTTAAATATACCTTTTATACAAGATTTTACTCTTTTTCGGATACGTTTACTCTGATTGGGCATTCCAATGACCTTCGATAATGATTGATATTTGTTTTAATTTTTAGTTCATTTCGATATAAATAAATTTATTTATTGCAAAATAAAAACATATACTTTGTCCTTTGAAATTTGAACACATTTTTAGAAAAAACTTTCTTTGTTCGTATATTTTAACTTAGAGAATAAAACTTTATTATTTTTAAACATATTGTTCGTCCGCTATAACTTATCCCATGCGTCACGATTCATTTTCAATCAAATTAAGTCAGAACATAAAGTGAAACGTACGCCGATGTGTGTTGTATATAGTATACAGCAGCGGTTCTCAATCTGTGGTACATGTACCACTGGTGGTACATCTCATTATTTGCGGTGGTACGAAAGACGCAAAGAAAATTAAAATAGTAGTGCTTAGTAAGTCTTGATAACACAATCTAAAAATATAGGTGGTACCAAAAATAATAAAAATAACTGTAGGTGGTACATGACTCAAAAAGTTTGAGAGCCCCTGCTATACAGTGTTTCGTTTCACTTTATGTTTTGACTTAATTTGTTTGAAAATGAATCGTGACACATGGGAAAAGTTATAGCGGACGAACTATATGTAATTGTTGAAACAATATTTCACAAAGAATAATCACATTAGTTGGATTTTTGTGGAATTAAAATATTAAAATACAACAAAATATAGAGTAAGAAAATAATATATTAGATAAAGATTGGAAGAAATTTTGGTAGAATTCAACTTGTGTGAATCGAACACCGCTGTCCTGCGCGTAGCACCAAAAATTAATGTTTATTTGAAAAAATTCCTGACGCCGTGGTAGCTAACCCATTTTAAATTTGCAAATTGCAAACGAAAGGTGCAGTATTCTTCTATATGTAAAAAAAATCAACTTGCTGTCTGCTTTATTTTCAGTCCTGCAACATTTTGAAAAAATGAATTTTTTTGCGAAAGCTGGATTGCAAAAGTTATTTTACAAAATCTGTTAAACCGATCTTAATGAAATTTACAGTATTGTTTTATTATATCATAAAGTTTTTCTGGGTAAAATATGAAGGTCCTTAACCTTATACCTTAACACCTTATGAGGTATCTGAAGGTAATATCGCCAAGTAAGGTTTAGAATTTTTTTGTTGGATAGTGGGTCATATTAAAAAGATGTCACAATTTGAGCTACACAATTACGTAGAATCCACTAAAATAATAACTTGGATTTTTTTTATACATTTACTGGACAATTTAAAAAAAGTCATCTTTGGCTATATTTCCAACCCTGGTTGGCAATATCGCCAACCTATTATTTCGAATGCAATACGGTCTAACAATTGAAGAATATACTTCCCAATGATAATATATTTGCTGAAAAATAACAATAAGTAAGTATATAAGAACAATAAGATTTTTGTACCATAATCTGAAGTGGTTAGCATATCTGAAAATGAAGTGTCATGTTTTTCAAAAATGAATAACCATTTTCAATTTCGTTGCAAAACGAAAATACAGCCGCACCATATAGCCGCATGCTTGCTGCACTCTCTGATTGGACTAGAATATGGTGCGGCTGTATTTTCGTTTTGCAACGAAATTGAAAATGGTTATTCATTTTTGATTTACATGTTTACTCTCATTGGAGTACGAAGGGAACCATTCTCGTTGGAACTTTACCGCGCTTAGCAGATGGGACGTGAATTATAAATTGTAAAATTCCCTCATCTTCCTTAGTCTCAGCATCCGTATGGCTTGCAAATTGTAGAAGCCTCGGAGGTGTAACCAGAGAGGGTTCCCATTGTTTTCAGTCTGGTGGGATGTAGAGTAACATTATGTTATTCTATATGCCATTAGAGTGAAAACTTAGTCTTTTGTCATGTTTTTTTCATCTGATGTTTCCATCTCACTTAACTCTATATCATCAGAATCACTGTTCCTTGTCGCTAAGTCTACGGCAGAGCGCTTTTTAATTTTTCCAACCTTCGATGTATCTGGAGAAGGTTGCCAAGGCAACCTTCTCCAAGTAGGGATGATAACGCCAAGGCATTATTACCATCCATTGGACTTGGCGATATTAATGACATGTACATAAATTGTTTGTAATTTGGTTTTCGAATATAAGCAAACATATCTAAAAAAATCTGAATGCATCATTTTATTCCTTGAGAAACAAAGTACAAATCACTGAAATCAAATAATATTACTCATCAATAACGCCGCTCCAATCTAAAACGGACTCCACACTCTCGGCGAAGTTACTTCGCCAAAGTTGACCGAAGTCCGAAGTGCCTCTCTACACACTTGTTCTACTTCGCGAGGAACACATTAAAGCGGTGCGATGCCGACAAAGATCCCTTTGACTCGGACGCGCCAGACCGACAGATTTCGGAAGTAGAACGAAGTTAGGCAAAGTTAGACAAGGTGGCCGTCTACACTCTCGTACTTGTTGAAACTTCGATTGACTTCGGCGAGAGTGTGGACGGCGTTTAATAAACACAAAAAGATGTAACATTATAAACGGTACTCCTTCTACACCGAAAACTGATACTCAAGTGTCCTAAACAACTAAATACCGCTGGCGAATCTAAGGTCATCGCAAATATGATCACGTGATTTAGAATACTATGACAAACATATCCATGTTGCCATTTATTATTTAGCAAACGTACTTTCTCAGAAATCACGAGTTGGCGATATTACCACGCTGGCGTTATTACCTGCACATACCTTATGTATTTTATTAATTTTTACCATATTCTCCGGCTAATCCGGATCGGCCGTGGTCCTGGTTAATCCGACTTATCGAGGTTCCACTGTAGTTTGAAGTTCATTAACACTTTTGAACGCTTAAATTTCAGTTCCCCCTTAACATGGTCCGACTTATTTTCATTTTAACCTCATTGTTTTCAGTCACAGACTATGTTGTCCAAGTTTAATCACTGCTCCCTACTTTTACCGAATCGTTCTAGAATAACTTTGTTTTGTGTTTAAATTCATATAAATCCTTACATCATTATTTCTGTTTTACACCCTTCAAAATGGTCAATTTACTATTGACTATTCACTAATTCCCGCTAATAAATTTGTCATTTTTTCCCTTTTAATATACAAAAAATAGAGTAATAAAGAACGGTTTCCATTGTACTTACTATCGTCATATATATATTTAACCATACCATAATGTTGCTATACTAAATTTACAATCAAGATGCAGTAGAAATAAACAAACCAAAAACCAAGACACGTTAAATGCTACTAGGAGTACTCTCGAATCATAATATACAATGTATAAACTTTGGAAATCATGATTTGGGATTTATAATGATACATTGTAATTGTAAATTATGATTCGGGAGTACTCCTAGTAGCATTTAACGTGTCCTGATTTGTTTATTTCTACTGCATTTTGATTGTAAATTTAGTACAATATGTTTGGGGATTCCGACTGAGCGATAAAAGTTAATTGTATCTATATCTAATGGGTAATGGTCAATGGCCTGCACTTATCTTAAGGTAATTGGGCGATGTAACTACGCAGTTAAGTTTAATTGTTTTGTCAAAGTATTTTGCCTATATTTTAGTAACTGGTGAGCTGTCTGGTCTTTTTGGGTGCTACTTACCCTCCACATTGGACTTGTACCGTTTGTTGTTTTTACTTAGGAAGCGAAGACCACCGCCTTCTCGGGTGAAAAAACATACTTTCAAAATAAGCCCAGAGATGGATAAACTGTCTAATTCTAAGAAACTTTTGTTGTGTAGGGGTTTTTCACTATCTTCCATTTTATCTCCGAATTTTTCTAAATTATCTTTTTTTTTTCGGTTGTTGCCTTGTGTTTCTTCTCTTATTCTAAATTGTTCGTTTACTTGTTTATCAAATGTTTTTACCATTTCTTTGTTTCTTTATTTATACGTTTATATCGTCTTTTTCTCATTAGTTTTTCCTTTTCTGTACTTGGATTTTCCTTCTTTTTTACTTCTTCTCCTATCTTGTTACTACCATGTAATCATTGTCATCATCGCACAGCCAAATTTGTCCACTGTCGGACATAGGCCTCCTCAATATGTCTCCACCCTTCTCTGTGCTGCGTAGCTGCAATCCAGTTTGTCGCTATTATCTTAATGTCATCCGTCCATCTGGTAGGTGGTCTTCCACGACTTCGCTTGTCTGCTCTTGGTCGCCACGTGCTTGCTGCCTTGGCTCTCTGTCTTGCGACGTGTCCTGACCATTTCCACTTCAACTTCGTAATGCGTTTTATGATGTCTTCCACTCCAGTTCTTCGCTGTAACTCATCATTTCGTACTCTGTCTCTCAACGTTAGGCTAAGCATGGATCTTTCCAAATTTTTCCGGTCCTCTGTATACTTTTGCAGCCATTACTTTTGATTTTTAACTAGTATATAGTCAATTATCTTCTTTCTTCTTTAAGTGTCTTGTTCTCCCAGAACATTGACGATCAGTAGCATGATCTTTACTTTGTTCACAGCTGACCTAAATAATGTCGTGGTGCTCACTCCATACCACTGGCGGAGGTTCCTAAGCCAGGATGTTCTTCTACGTCCGGGGCCGCGCTTTCCCTCTATCTTTCCTTGGATAATTATATGTACTATATCATATTTCGTATTTCAGATCACGTGGGCAAAGTACTCTAGTTTTCTTCGTTTTATGATTTTCATACT
This sequence comes from Diabrotica virgifera virgifera, assembly GCF_917563875.1. NCBI lineage: Eukaryota > Metazoa > Arthropoda > Insecta > Coleoptera > Chrysomelidae > Diabrotica > Diabrotica virgifera. Next base: position 144,340,522 of record NC_065450.1, read on the forward strand.
TCTCCTTTTTTGTTTAGCCGCTGCATTACCGCTTGATTTGTTACTCTGTCAATTGTAGCACATAAGTAAAAACCGGGCTAAGTGCCAAAATGTTAGTTTTGTGGAAACGCCCGGGTTTTACTTTAAGATGATTTACACACGTACACGATCTTGTGGCGTTCTTTAGTATTTATGAACTTTCTGAGTAGTTGTGAAGTTAGCCCACTTTATACAGCATCGGGCTTGGTACATATACCACTTTTAAGCACTAAAAATATATTTTCGATTTTGGCACTTAGCCCGGTTTTTACTTATGTGATACAATTATGGATTTATCATTTCGACTTTTGACTTCTCTAGCATGAATATTGTGCACATATATTTGTGTTTGTAAAAGTGTATATTACCTATTACTCTGGGATAATCAGCAAAATTCATGGAGAAGTTATTTACCAGCAATTTTATTGCTGGAATCGAATTATAAGATCCTCCATATTAATAATATAGGTATGCTAAGTCCGCAGATAGTGTGCTACTTTTTTTATAAACAAAATGGCGCCGACAAATCGTATTTTTTTCAATTATTGCTCTATAACTCCGAAGATTTTAACTCTACAACAAAAACACCCAAATAAAAATTCACCACAATTAAATTCTGCATGGAGATATGTTTTTCACGATTTGCTACGACGAAAATTTTCCTCGAAAAATGCGGGTTTTCCTAACAAAAACTCTAACTTTCAAATAAAGTTTTAGGTAAGTAATTATTAATCAATAATTAAATAACTTAGTGACATCAAAGCTTTCTTGGTATAGATTGTAATTCCAGAAGCCGGTGAAAATTAAACGAATATTTTAGCAACAATTCAATTGTTAATTAACAATTTACGATCGCAATAATAACCAAAATAATCATGATACATTTTACAAACGTATAAAGATTATAAAGATGAGATGCTTATTTAATATTTTATCTACAAAATATAAATTTTTCTTTTTTTGCATAATCTTTAAATTTTGAAAAAAAATAGTTATAATACGCTGGTCTAATTAGTAAAGTACAAAGAAAGCAATTCTGTTGCTGGAATCGAATTATAAAATCCTATATATCATTAATATATGTATGCAAAGTCCGCAGATAGTGTGCTACGTTTTTTATAAACAAAATGGCGCCGACAAATCGTATTTTTTTCAATTATTGCTCTATAACTCCGAAGATTTTAACTTTACACCAAAAACACTCAAATAAAAATTCACCCCAATTTAATTCTACATAGAGGCATGTTTTTCCCGATTTGCTCCGACGAAAATTTTCCTCGGAAAATGTGGGTTTTCCCAACAAAATCTCGAATTTTCAAATAAATTTTTTGGGCCAGTAATTATATATCAATAATTATATAGCTTGGTGAAATAAAAGCTTTCTTGGTATCGATTATAAATTCAGAAGCTGGTGAAAATGAAACGAATATTTTAGCAACAATTCAATTGTTAATTAACAAATTACAGTCGCAATAACAACCAAAACAATCATGAGACATTGATCAAACTTAGAAAGATTATAAAGGTGTGATGCCTATTTAATATTTTGTCGACAGAATATAATTTTTTTATTTTTTTGCATAATCTTTAAATGTTTAAAAAAAATTGTTATAAACAAATTAACATTTCTCAGAAATTGTTTATTATATTCTAATTTTAAAAAATACTTAAAATGCGTATTTCATAGGTCTTGAAAATGAATGCTTTATGAATGAAAATGTCAAAAATTAGTGCAATGGTTATATTTTAATCAAAGATTAAAAATAATTTTTTTGTAATTTTTAGCGCAAAAGTAGGCCTGATACAGAGTCGGAGCTAAAATGTTCACTCGAAGCGACTGACACGCAGCATATATTATTTTTATTAAAAGTGTACGTCGCGCGGCTGATCGTCGCTCCGAGTGAAAATTTTAGCTACAGTACTGTATTATTCTACTTTCGCGCGTGTAAATTACAAAAAAAATATATTTATAATCTTTAATTAAAATATCACAATTAATCTGATAATCGATATTTTTTTGTAAATAATTAGCTTGCACTTTAAACTCACTTCTACGCTTTGAAAGCATTAAAAAAAATTATAAACACCGTAGTAATCGTATGTTTATTTTGCTATTTCATAACTTTTTTGCAAATGGTTGTAAAAAAGTTTTAAACATTCATTTTCAAGATATTTAAAATGCGCATTTTAGCTATTTTTTAAAATTATAATATAATAAAAACTTTCTGAGAAAAGTTAATTTGTTTATAACTATTTTTTTTAACATTAAAAGATTATGCAAAAAAATAAAAAATTTGTATTTTGTCAACAAAATGTTAAATAGGCATCTCTGCTTTATAAGATTTCAAACTTTGATCAGTGTATCATAATTATTTTGGTTATTATTGCGACCGTAAATTATTAATTAACAATTGAATTGTTGCTAAAATATTCGTTTAATTTTCACCAGCTTCTGGAACTATAATTTAAACCAAGAAGGGTTTTTAGTTACCAAATTATTTAATTATTGGTAGATAATTACTTATCTAAAACTTTATTTGAAAATTAAAGATTTTGTTGGGAAAACCCGCATTTTCCGAGGAAAATTTTCGGCGGAGCAGATCGTGTAAAACACGTATCTATGCAGAATTTAATCACGGTGAATTTTTATTTGGGTGTTTTTGTTGTAAAGTTAAAATCTTCGGAGTTATAGAGCAATAATTGAAAAAAACACGATTTTCGGGCGCCATTTTGTTTATAAAAAAAGTAGCACACTATCTGAGGACTTTGCATACCTATATTATTAATATATAGGATCTTATAATTCGATTTCAGCAATAAAATTGCTGGTAAATAACTTTTCTCAAAAATGGCCTATTCTCCGATAATCAGCCCAGACTATATGCAGTTATTGTCATATAGTGTTCCTTCTTCTTCAAGTGCCCTGTCCGTTGCGAACGTTGGCTATTAACATGGCAATTCTGATGTTGTTTGCGGCACTTCTGAATAGTTCGACTGATGTGAGCCCAAACCACTTCCGCAGATTTTGGAGCCACCAGTGTCTTCCCCTGCCTGGCCTTACTCTCTATTTTCCCCTGGACAATCAATTGCAGTAAACGGTACTTATCGTGTTTCAATATGTGGTCTAGATATTCAAGTTTTTTTTGTTTAATTGTGCTCTTGATTTCTTTTTCTTTACCGATTCTGTGGATTACCTCTATGTTGGTGACATGTTCGGTCCATGATATACGAAGAATGCGTCGGTACACCCACATTTCGAATACTTCTAGTTTTTTCGGGAGCGTCTCTATCAGCGTCCAGGCCTCCACACCATATAAGATCTCAAAAATGTAGCATTTAATTAGGAGTAGTTTTAGGGGAAGAGATAAATCTTTGCTTATGAGGAGTTTTTCATGTCGTTAAATGCTGCTCTAGCTCGTTCTATTCTCGCCTTAATTTCTGTCGCCCATGTTGCATTTGCGTTGGTGCCAAGATATACATAAGATTCTACATGGTCAGTTAGTATGTTGTGTCATTATTTTAACGTGCAAAATTCTAGCAATCTCCTTCAATTATTATTTCTGGTCATTTCTCCAAATGGCCCTATATGACTCGGAATGGGACGTTTCGATGCCGCCGGTTCATCGCCGGCCGTTTCGATGCCGCCGGTTCATCGCCAGTCCATTTCATCGCCGTCATATCTCGCATTTCCTAGAATTCCTAATTAATACTAAAAAGAACTAATAATTGTAACTGTCGAAAATTCGGAAATATATCAGATAGCGATTAATTGACTGGCGATGAATCGGCCGGCATCGGCATCGAACTGGCGGCATCGAAACGGCGGCGATGAAACGTCCTAGACCCATATGACTAGTGTACAGTATACATTGCTTCTTTTATTCTATTGAAATCTTAACTCTCACCAAAATTCATCTTTGCTTTGTGCGTTATCATGTTCCATTGATACGCTTTAATAGTTATAATATACTATGTACAATAATAGTATTATTACGGCTACACTCTTTATACTTCATTTCTGTTGGTAATTTTCTCTCTGACCATGTTTTCCAGAAGTCTAGCTGTTTATCCAGTCTGTTATGTCTTATACAACCTACATCTACAGCGGCTCATTAGTCTTCTGATACTCTACTAAATTTTTATATTTTCCATTTTTACTATTTCTTGTCCTTTCTTCTTGGTCCCTGATATTTCCAATATACTTAATTCTGCCGCCTCAAACTCCTTTACTATATATTTATACAGGGTGTCCCGAAAAGATTGGTCATAAATTATACTACAGATTCTGGGGTAAAAAATAGGTTGATTGACCTCACTTCTATGTACAATAGTGCACACAAAAAATTTACAGCCCTTTGAAGTTACAAAATGAAAGTCGTTTTTTTTTTCATATATCAAAAACTCTTAAAGAGTTAAAAATGAATAACCATTTTCAATTTCGTTGCAACACGAAACTACAGCCCCGCCATATTCTAGTCCAATCAGATAGTGCCGCAAGCACCTCTACCGGTTTCGAAACTTATTAGTCTCTCATCAGAAGGCACGTATGCTGCTCTCCCCGATCCAACCAAAACAAACTCCGGCGTGCAGTCACGGATTGCAACGAACGAAATGACATAGATGCCCTAGCGGCAACTGCTATCAAAAGACTAAGTTTTCAATCTAATGGCATATAAAATAAGATAATGTTAAAGCTTCTCTACCTAAATTCCCTCATCTTCCTTAGTCTCAGCATCCGTTATGGCTTGCAAATTGTAGAAGCCGAGGTGTAATCAAAGAAGGTTCCCATTGTTTTCAATCTGGTGGGGTGTAGAGTAACATTATGTTATTTTATTTTATATGCCATTAGATTGAAAACTTAGTCTTTTGATAGCAGTTGCCGCTAGGGCATCTATGTCATTTCGTTCGTTGCAATCCGTGACTGCACGCCGGAGTTTGTTTTGGTTGGATCGGGGAGAGCAGCATATGTGCCTCCTGATGAGAGACTAATAAGTTTCGAAACCGGTAGAGGTGCTTGCGGCACTCTCTGATTGGACTAGAATATGGCGTGGCTATAGTTTCATGTTGCAACGAGATTGAAAGTGGTTATTCATTTTTGATTTACATTTACTCTGATTGGAGTACGAAGGGAACCATTCTCGTTGGAACTTTACCGCGCTGAGCAGATGAGACGTGAATTATAAATTGTAAAATTCCCTCATCTTCCTTAGTCTCAGCATCTGTTATGGCTTGCAAATTGTAGAAGCCTCGGAGGTGTAACCAAAGAAGGTTCCCATTGTTTTCAGTCTGGTGGGGTGTAGAGTAACATTATGTTATTTTGTATGCCATTAGATTGAACACTTAGTCTCTTAAAGAGTTGTTATCGAGTTGCGGCTTCTTTTTTAACATGTTTACATAAAAATTTTATGGGGGTTTCGTTCCTTTAAACCCCCCAAATGTTTTTGTACATTCCAATTAAATATTTATTGCGGTACCATTAGTTAAACACAGTGTTTTTAATACTTTTTGCCTGTTAGTATTTTTTTATATTATAAAAATGTAAATTATAAATTTTTCATATTATTATTACCAGGTCTCTATAATCGTACCTAAACATATATAAATATGTGGTGGATTTGAAAAATATTCAAAATATCTCGATAAAAACTGGCTTTTCGAGAAAGTACTGAGAGGTAAAAAAGTTTTAAAAACATTAAGTTTAACTAATAGTACTACAATAATAATTTAACAGGAACATACACAAAAGTTTAGGGGGTGTAAGGGAACAAAACCCCCATAAAATTTTTATGGGGTGCACAAATTTCACTATATTTTTTTTTTCAAGATGCTCCTACTATAAGAATGACACTTGTCCATTTTCTGGACACCCTGTACATATTTCTTTATAATTTTTACTTTGTTTGTTCCACGCTCAAATTTTGCAATTAATATGCTCATTTTTTTACTCAATGTATCTATGTGTTTTATGCTTTTTTAATTTCTTCGTGTCAGTTGTCACAGCTGGAATTTTGTGAGTTTACTTGTATCTCATTTCTTGTTTTATCTCTGTTTTTCCGACAAATTGTCTGCGTTTTTCCGACATATTTTTACCGTTTTACCATTTTCCCTTAGTCGTTTACATTTTTCAGATATGATTTCTCTCTTTTCTCTTTAGTAGAAAGTAAGACACTTCACCCCACTTTGACCTTTGTTCCCTCGCACACTCGCAACCATCGCAGACGTTAGCAGGGGATAGCAGACGTTAGCAGAGGATATCAGACGTCAGCAGACATTAACAGAGATATGTTAACAAATAAATTCTCGACGTTGAGTCCTTGTATTTACACCTCTGTCCTCATCTGTTAGCGTGTCTCGGATGATGTCTGCTAACGTCTGCTAACGTCTGCGAGGTGTAACATGTGTGTGTTGCGAGTGTGAGAAGGTACAAAGGTCAAAGTGAGGTGAACTGTCTTACTTTCTACTCTCTTTTTTCTTAGTTGTTAGATAATCATTTATGAATACCTTCTCTGCCTTTCCCTAACTGCCGTATTCTATTTTTTTCTCCGTGTTTTCTTATTTGTAGCAAACAAATTTCCTTCCCTAGTTTAATTGCCTTTTTACATTTTCTTCCTCGTTTAGGTGTATTTGTATAAAATTTGTTATATCTTCTTTTATTTTCTCTTCACCTGTATCAACCTTTATTACACTTTGTAGAATATTATTGTTTTCGATTCCTTTCCGAGCCTTTCCAATCTATTTTCCACATCATTTAGACGTTTCATTGTATGATTTAGAAGAAATAATAATATAAGCTTATTTGCCTTATATTATAGTTTTGTGTAGTAATATCTCAGACTATTTGTTTATTGGAATTAAATATATAAAACATTCAATTCATGGGAATGATTGACGAAAACAAATGTGGGATAGACGACGTCCTTAATAAAGATTAATTATATTAGTTTATTGCGATAAAAAAGAAAAACAACATCTCATTAACATATACAGTTACAGTTTTTGCTACGTTATGTAAAGTATAATAATAATTATGGCATGTTTATATATCGTACAAAATAATTAAAAATGAATTATAAACATATTAAATAAATATAGCAAGTTGTTTTTGAAAAGTGTAGTAAAAATACTACTCTACTAGGAATAAAACTGAATACAAAATATGAATGAGGAAAAAATGTGCATAAATGTGAATATTTAAATATCGTATCTCAATATCTGCACGTTACGGTGAAGAAAGTGGTAGTTATTATGGAATTATGGTTATATGTATAAGATAAGATTGAGCCACAATTATTGGGTAATGAAAATTGCATTATTAATGAACTAGTGTTTGAAGTTTCTATTTCCGTTTCGGAAATCGTTCTCAAAAAAGACAAGAAAATTATTCTGAAAAATTCTGGGAAGATTTTTTTTAGGTTATAAACAATGTTCAACCATTGTTCAAACATTTTGTTATAACATACATATGGAGCATAAATATGGAGCATGTTACACAAAAATATGCATGTTCATCTAGAAAATATGCATATAAAAATAAAAAAAAATAGAAATACCTACAGTAAAACCTGTGTTACCGGCCACCTATACTAACGGCCAGTTTAAAAATTCCCCAAAGCAATTATATATGTAGACTACAAAAACTGGCAATACCGGCCACATTTCTATATCGGCCAATTATTCTTTCATTTTTAGTGGCCGTTACTGACAGGTTTTACTGTATATATAAATAACTCAGAAAGTAGTATCCGTTTTATTTACAAAAATATTTAAAATTTCTTAATTAGTATATCATAATTTACAGTAATTAACATTTATTTATTTTACAAACTAAACTTAGGTATTTACCTATTTAAGTATTTTAACAAATAAATGATATTACTTTGAATTGTGCTAACACTAAATGATTAACGGCTGTTTAAATTTTTCTAACAAAAACTTATGGTTTCTGAGTAGGTAGGTACAATATATTTGTACATGAAAAAACTTCTTTCCACATCAACTGATGTAACTGGGGCATTTTTCAAATACCTATACGGTGATCTTTGCTTTCAAATTAAATGGTTCCTAAAAATGTCCCACCCAGTACTTGAACTAAGTTCTTCAGAAAGGACCTGGTAATTATTTGCATAACAATTAAAATCAGGAATCTTAAAAATATCAAGATAATATGACTATGGAAGCAGGAAGATACCCCAAATATTTACAGGAGATTCTTGGTTTTTTTCCCTTTATCTAAGAAAAAATACTATGAGCCTAAATTAGAAGCACGCAACTAAAGGCTATTGTACGAGAAAACACAGCGTTTATTTTCGGCAGTTTCAAATTGCAATTCACAATAATATTACAAGGACAGGTGTTGCTAGTATCAATTTTACAACATAATAATTGATTTCTAAAACTGACCATCTCAATAAAAAATTTTACCTAGAGGTATAAACTAGCAGATTTTGGAACCCTTATTCAAGGACAAAATTACAATAAATATCTAGAAATATTGAAACAAAATATATTCGGATTTCCAAGCTCTTCGTTGATTTTATTTCATGAATATATCTATACACCTGATGAAATTTCTTATATGCACTTTATGCATACTTTTTTAGAACTATGCAAAATTTGACATTTTTGCATATTTTATGCATAATATGCAAAATATGCAATTTGCATATTTGCCTAAGTCTAGTAATAAGCGTTTGCTATCACAAATGTGATAGCAAACGCTTATTCGATCACGATGAGTGATCTCCTTTAACCCGGCACCTGCCACGTGACTTTGCAAGGCGCCAACTGCCACGTGGGGTGCTCACAGCACCCCGTAAAAATTTTCTGTGATCTACTTGTTTAAAAAACAAAATAATGTGTTCAGTAACACAAGAATATAAAAAAACATGTTTTATTAACTTATTAGCCACTAATATGTTATAAAAGTTAAAAAATAAAATGAAAAAGGTGTTATAAGCAAATTAGCAAGTACCAAGCCATAATAAATTAAGTCAAGTAAAATATCTAAAAAAATTAATTTTTAGTGAGTATATTTTTATTTAGCGTATGGCTTAAGTATATCACAGAATATATTTAGATTTATGCATTATACAATGCATCACAAACAGATGTCCAATTTTTTTATATATTCGATTGACCCTCCGGTTGCCATTACAAAGTCTATAGGGTCGCCTGTGTATGCTCTGCGTGGGCAGTCCTGAACAATGTGACTGATCGTCTGTCTTGCAGCGCCGCAGTCACAAGAAGGCGAGGGGAGTTTACCCCATCTGTGGAGGGAGTCGGCGCATCTTCCACAGTTTGTTCGAATTCGATTAAGGGCTGCCCAAATCTTACGGGGACGTTCAAATTCGCCAGGTTTCCCTATGATGTCCGGTAGACTATGGTAATGCGGATCTGTCCTACTTTCCCAATCTTCTCTCCATCGGGTATTTAAGTCAAAGTTGGATTGCTGCAGCGCTTGAGCAGATTGTAGAGGGGGTAACCTGGATCGGAGACGGTTTCCAAGAATATCGGGGATGTCGTTGTGGACTAGAAGCTGGCGACTGTCCATTATTTTGTTATATTCTTTAACCAATGCATGTTCGCGGCGTAGGTTGGGTGGTGCTATATTACTAAGGGTAGGTAGCCACATTGTAGGGGTGGGCTTAATTGTGCCTGTTATCATACGCAGAGTACGGTTTAGTTGGGTGTCGACCAGGTGGGTATGCCTGCTATTTAGCCACACTGGAGCACAGTATTCTGCCACCGGATATATCAGGCCAAGAGCAGAGGATCTTAATGTTGATGCTGTGGACCCCCATGTAGTGCCGCAGAGTTTCTGTATTATATTGTTGCGTGTTTTCAATTTTGCTGCTGTTTTCGTCAGGTGTTCTCTGAATGTGAGCGTTCTGTCTAGAGTAACCCCAAGGTATTTCGGGTATTTATTGTGTTTTAACAGCTTGTTATTAAAATACACTCGCAATTCTCTGTTTGCCAACTTGTTGTTTAGATGAAAAGCTGATACTTCAGTTTTTGTAGTACTTGGCTGTAGTCTCCATTTCTTAAGGTATTCGCTGAGGATGGATAAGTCATTCGTGAGAGTGATTTCTGTAGTTTCTAAAGATTGGTGGCTTGTTGCAAGGGTCCAGTCGTCAGCATATCCAAACTTCCGAGATTCGGTTTCAGGAATGTCAGCAATATAGAGGCTGAAAAGTAAAGGGTCAAGGACAGAACCCTGTGGAAGACCATTGTTAAGTTTCATCTGTCTACTCGTCTCCTTTCCATTATAACCTGGAAGGCTCTGTTGGTCAGCATGTTGTCAATGAGGTTAATTATCTTTCTGCAGGGGATAATGCGGGCCAGTTTATATATTAATCCCTGTCTCCAAACAGTATCATATGCTGCTGTTAGATCTATAAATACTGCTGCTGTCTTTTGTTTCTTTTGAAAACTAGCTTCTATAAAAGTTGTTAATGACAGCAATTGGTCCGTACAGCTTCGATGAGGGCGGAAGCCAGCTTGTTCAATGGGGACATTTTCTAGTATCCTGTGAGTAATTCTGTTGAGGAGAAGCTTTTCTAATAGTTTATATACCATGCTGAGTAGAGCTATGGGGCGGTAGTTTTCTGGCTTATCGTTTGATTTGCCCGGTTTCGGAATTGCAATTATCTTTGTTCGCTTAAGTGAGAAAGGAATGTTACCTGACTGAAGTATATCATTAAAGAACATTGCAAGCCACTGTTTCGTGTATGCACCACTGTGTATCAAGAACTCTGGATGGATACCATCAAAACCAGGTGCTTTACCTGATTTCATTTCTTTCAGCGCATGTGTGATTTCAGAAATAAGTATTCTTGCTGAATATTCGGAGTTCGTTCTGTTCATTTGTTTTAATGCCCTTAAGTCTCTTTTCACGTTGGTAGTATGTATTCGATCTCGTGGAGCTCTGGATAGAGATACTATATGGGAGGCAACCTTGTTAGGAGACATTTTAGACTCTCTGGATTCCAGCTGGTTAGCTCCTCCAATTTTCCGCAACAAGGACCATGCCTGCCGGCTTGATTTTTTGAAGTCAAGGTTTTCGACAGTCTTTATTAGTGAGTATAGAGTCTATATAAATAATTTAAATCAGTTATTTCAATAAAAATGTAAATTTGACCTGTTTATCAGAAATAAAAAAAAATTAAATCTTAAAGTGCCAGATGATGACACCCCAATTCGATTTTAGAGCTACAAGTTCAGAATGACACTAAAAAACCACTTCAAACACTAACAAATCTATGCTTTATAATATTATAGAAAGCTATTATGACGCACAGCTCGGTTACCAAACTTGAAATACCAAATATTTGATAAAAATATGTTATGGGGTGCTGGTAGCACCCCACGTGGCAGGTGCCGGGTTAAAAAACTAGCTAAACTTAAATTTAGTGTTTTTTTACAATGAGAGTTCTTATTAGTGTTTATATTTCCTTAGAAGCTAAAACTTACCTGGGTCCTATAGAAAGGTCGGCAGGCAGCAGGCGTTTAAGTCTACGCACATCGTTATCATCGGACACATTTAGACGGTTGGCCAACTAACACGTCAGGGTGCGCTGATACTGTAACGAACACTAAACTGGTAGACTTCTTTGATGGATTCCAGTTTGACGTCGTGTAGAATGACCCTATTGGGGATGTATAATGGTGCATCAAAGATGGTTCGCAACACTTTGATTTGAAATCTTTGAAGGATATTAACCCTTAACTACAGAGATCCGGTATTTTTTACCAGCGGGCATTCTCAAAATGTGGATTTCGTGGTAACCTCACCACTTACAAGTTCATGTGTCTCTGTACCTCTCGGGCAGTTTGTATAACAATGCTAGTCAAAGCGTGTAGTGTGTATTTTCAATATTTTCTTTTCTAGCACACATCATCAAAAATCTTAACCGGTAAAAATTACCGGATGTCTGTTTTAAGTAAGTATTTTTATATGAGTACTATATTTGTAAATCTGAAATGTTTTTATTATTTTTTTGTGTTTTTAGGAAAAAGGTAAAGAAATGGACTGTGGAAGTCATCCTTGACCTTCCATGAAGGCTAAATTTGAAGATAAAAATTTTGAAACCATTTTGCAAAAATAGAATTGCCATTGAATTCTGTGATAATTTTACCTCTTGCAGATTTTTTCTCGTGGATGCAAAAATTTTCGTAAATGCTATTTTGTGTTTCCTTTGTTATTCTATCTTACGTTTATTTGTTAAAAAAAAAGTCTAAATTTTTGTCCATAGCATTTATGGCCGTTTGTTTCAATAGACCAAAAATGTCACCAAAATTCTCGTTTAACAGATTATTCTTTAAAAATCTTGTATTATATTATTAAAATCACCCATTTTACCATTTTTCCCATATCTAGAGACTCCAAAAAATACATAATGCATATTTTTTTTTTGTTTTTTATTGTTAACTTTATATTTTGACTCTATTTTATAATGACCGGTAAAAAATACCGGGGACCTGTAGTTACGTGGTAATATTGGGATGTCTGTAGTTAAGGGTTAATGTTAGAGTTACTGGCGGTTCCCCAAAGTTGTATACCGTAGGTCCACACCGGTTTGAGGATTGCCTTATACAACAGTAATTTGTTGTACAATGATAATTTAGATTTGCGTCCAATCAGCTAATATATTTTGCTAAATTTAAGGCCTAGCTCTTTTCTTTTGGTGAATATATCGTGGGTATACTGCAACAACTGACCAAGTCAATTTTTATCGATTTTTAGTTTATGTGACCAAGTCACTCCAAAGAACTAACCGAATACCTGAAAAAATTCTTAAGGCAAAATTATAAGGTTTGATGCCTCAACACACATAACATACAAATGTCTATGTCTGGGTATGCGTATCAACAGACTGGAAGAAATGAACATGTTGACTTGGTCACTTTTGCATGAAATGTGATTCATATTTTATTCATGTCAACATTGAACTGCGAAAATTGAATATTATGACTTGGTCACTTTTCTATGTTTTAGTTTTATCTATAGGTACGTTGTATGTTTATTTGTTGAACGATCATGTGTTGGAAAAATAGATATTAAGTTTATCTTTCATTTTATCGTATAAAACAGCAATTTAAATATTGTGCAGCATAATTATTTAGAATCTGGGCATTCTTACATGGAAGTAGATTATGTGCACAGTGCCATAGAAAATGCTAAAAATAATGTTCCAGTATACACTAAGCATGATTAGTTACACATTTTTAGACTGGCCGAAATATAAAAAGGGATGCATATAACGTACAGGAATTAAGGTATCATGCTTTTCTTGATATAAATACTCTAGCTGCTAATGTAGGTAGGTAATCTTAAAAATAGGACCATTGACGAAAACTGAAATCGTGTTAATTGGCTAAAAATTATATGTATGTGATATGAAGAAGACAAACCACAATATATTTTTTAAGTACAACTATAGTGATCCAGACTTTCTTATGTTCAATATAATTGGGCGTACTAAACGAGTTATAAATCTTATAAAAGAAATTCAACTACTATTTTACTCCAAAGAAATTCCTATTTCTAAGCTTAAAAAGCAGGATCTTCTAAAATTGTGTAGACAGGAACAACTCCCTCTGAATACCATGCTTGGGTATCAGGCAATACCATCAGAATGGGAAGATGTTGCTCCAGAGCCATCAGTATTGCCCGATTCGGATTCAGATTAGCTCTACTTCTCCTATTCGGATTCAGATTAATTCTAGTAGAGAAACGTTTACATTTTTGTTATCATTTTCCAATTTAAAAAATAAAGTAAATGTTTTTTTTAACTTCAGCCTTACACGGTAAATAAATAAAATTAGAAGTATTTTCTTTGTGATTTATTATTGATAAATAATCATCTTTTTGTGATCATGATTTAAATTTGAGCAAATTTCTTCATCAAAAAGTGACCAAGTCAATTTTTTTTCGAAAAATAAAAAGGTTAATGCGATTTTTAGAGCTACTTAGAATCACTAACTTCAACCATTTAATACCTGGAAAGAAAAAATACATATCCTTTTAAAATGATTTAAAAAAAAAATCAAATAAAATTACAGAATATTCAACATCAATTATCTCGAAAGCACGATATTTGACTTGGTCAGTTTTTGCAGTATGCCCACGATATGCTTATTCCAAGTCAGCCGTCGGTCCTAATGCATACCTAGATATTTAGCATCGTCAGCTTGTGTTAGTGGGCAGTCGTTGATTTTTACTGGTGCACGTGTTTCTCTGCGTAAGGTAAATGTCACTTGTATAGATTTCGTTTCGTTAACTCTGATCATCATCATCAGTGGCGCTACAGCTCTTTATAAGCCAAAGCCTTCTTCAGAACAATCCTAAATTCGCCCCTGTCTCTGGCAACTCTTCTCCATGCTCTAATTCCAATAGATTTTAAATCATTTTCTATGTTGTCTTGGTAAATAAGTCTCGGTCTTCCTCTTGTTCGATGTCCTATCGGCTCTTTTCAGTCAAAAACTTTTCTGACTATGGCATCTTCCTCTCGTCTGATTACATGACCTATCCATCTAAGGCGTGCTACCTTAATGAATTTTACAACGTCAGGTTCTCTAAAACTTCTATACAACTGAAATTTGTAACGCCTGCGCCACGAACCTTGTTCTTTTTTGCCTCGATATATTCGTCTTGGTATTTTTCGTTCAAAACGTTTGAGCAGTTCTTGGTCATTCTGTGTAAGTGACCAAGTTTCTGCACCACATGTTAACACTGGTCTTATTAGTGTTTTGTATACAGTCAGTTTAATTTTTCTAGGCATTTTTGAGGCCATCTGTCTTCTTAAGCCATAGTAACACTTATTGGCGAGCACTATTCTTCTTTTAATTTCTTCACTGACATTGTTATCTTTCGTTAGCAGCGAGCCTACGTATATGAAGGTGTCGACACCTTTCAGTTCTAGGTCATCAATTATTATTCTTGTAGGTGCCGGGTTGCTTGACCTAGTGCAACACATATATTTGGTCTTTTGAACATTTATATTTAGTCCCATTCTCTGTGCAGATGCTCTTAAGGACCAAAATGCTTCAGTCAGAGATTTTGTGGACCTACCTATGATGTCTATGTCATCTGCGTATCCGACAATTTGTACTGATGTGTTAAAGATAGTACCATTCGTAGTAATCTGGGACTCTCGAATTATTTTTTCTAGTGCCAAGTTAAATAAGAGACACGATAGTCCATTCCCTTTCTTAGTCCATTTTTGCAATAGAAGGGTCTTGAGAGATCGTTTTGGATTTTTACCATGCTCTCTGCACCTGTGAGTGTAAGTTCAGTTAATTGGACAACATGAAACGGTATTCGAAATTCTTCGAAATTGGTGGGTGTCGACGCCGAACTCTAGGGTTTTTTCAAGGATCTGCCTCACTTTAAATATCTGGTCCGTTGTTGATTTATTAGGACGGAAACCGCACTGATATCCTCCCACTATTTGTTCGGCGTAGGGAAGGAGTCTTTTGTACAATACGTTGGACAACACTTTATATGCCATATTGAGTAGACTGATGCCTCTATAATTATCACACCCCATCATGTCTCCCTTTTTGTGTAGAGGACATAGTACACCTAACTTCTAGTCTGTGGGTGTTTCTTTATGTTGCCAGATTGCAGTTATCAGTTTATGCATGTGTTTCAGGAGGGTGTCGGCGTCGTTTTTGAAACTCGTTAACTCTGATACGCCATGTTTTAGCTACTTTTGAATTTTGTTAAGGTTTGTCAGAAGGTTCTTTGAGGCTGTCATCAGCGAATGTTGCTACAGTTGTGGTTCTTTTTCTTGCCTGACCAGCTCTATAAATGAGGAAAATATAGGTCCCAAGACTCTACCTTGAATATTCCCAGAATATATTGGATGTATTCAGTAAGTTCACTCCCTTGCTTCACGAAGACATGTCTGCCTGATAGGTAGGATTTTAGTAGTTTATAGTCGGGATAGGGTTCAAACAATGAAAAAATTTTGGTCTCGATCTTATGAACCATAGCAATGTGTGATTGACAAAAATTAATTGAAAATGATGTTATGGCTCTATGTCCTAGGTGTATCAAATTCTGACTGTTTTTTGTGTGATATTTTGTGTTAATTTGTTTGTGTAATCTGTATCGTAGATGTGATTGTTGAGAAAATAAAATTTTTAATTTTGTTCATAGTTGTTTTCTGTCTTGCTTATACACTGCTAGTCAAATGTCCGGTCCCCCCTCGTATCTTTTGAACGGTTATACTCATGATACTATAAATAACAAGATAATATCTTCCCGTGGCGCAAATACGTCCGAGTTCGCGCATCGCATGACGCAACTGGAGACCGGAATTTGAATTCTTGTTGTTAGCTTATAGTCCAGGCTTTATCGTCGCCCCCGTTAGGTAACATATTTCGATTCGATTTTGTTGCACAAACTCACTTAAAAAGAGTTCCTTGTAACAAATATACAGAGTGTCGGGAGGTGCCGCGGTCGGAAAATTGTTTAAACAATTTTTTTAAACAAATTCAAAAGCTTAATAACTTGGTTAAAAATTATTATTATGAAGGTCAAAAAATGGCTGAATCAAAGTTGGAAGCCCCTCCTACAGGATTCTGAAGAAATTCTATCATTATTTTATTACTGAGCTGTTATTTTTAATTGTTAACCAAGAGCGCTAAGTGAGGCGGCCGTCAATGTGAGTGCAAGTGAGATGCACCATTAGGCGGCCGCAATGGTGCATCTCTTTCGCACTCACTATTGACGGCCGCCTATATGCAGTTAGCACTCATTGTTAATAATTAAAAATAACAGCTTAGTAATAAAATAATGACAAAAATTTCTTCGGGATTTTGTAGGGTGGACTTTAAACTTTGATAGTAATAATTTTTAACTGAGTTTTAAGCCTTGAAAATGGCAATTTTCGCGTTTTTCAAATATTAAATCGCGTATACCTCGACAAAAATAAATTTTAGAGCAAAATCACAAGAGTCCTTTTTTGCTTATAGACCTGGATCCCGTTTACCAAAAAAGTTGATTAATAGCAAGCTGAAAATTTGTTAATAGCTTAACGGTGTCTAGTCGGACCAACTTTGATGTATGGGAACACTGGAACAGGGAAAGTTTTAATTGTGGAACAGTTTAAAAATTTGGAACGTCAGATTACGAAAACGTTTTATGTGTTTTGTCGGATAGAACTTCCAATTGATTTGTTACAATTTCATTACACCCTCATGCAAAAATCAGATTGGTGTTTATCACCAACTGAGCATTTTGCTGAGTGGAACACGAAGAACATGTCAAATGACAGAAATCATGTTGGTTAGTAATAGCAGTCTGATTTTTGCATGAGAGTTGAATGAAAGGGTAACAAATCAATTGGATGTTCTGTCCGACAAAACACATGGGACGTTTTCGTAATCTGACGTTCCAAATTTTTAAACTGTTCCACAATTAAAACTTCCCATGTTCCAGTACATCAAAGTTTGTCCGACTAAACATCGTTAAGCTATTGACAGATTTTCAGCTTGCTATTAATCAACTTTTTTTTTGATACGCGGGATCCAGGTATATTATAATGATCCAAAAAATTCTAAGGAAACTAGAACGAACCAAAAAAATTAATGTTTTGAATTTGTTTAAAAAAATTGTTTAAACAATTTTCTGACCGCGGCACCTCCCGGCACCCTGCGGATTTGTTATAAAGAACTCTTTTTTAGTAAGTTTATGCAAAAAAATTTAATCGGAATAATTTACCTAACGGGGGCGACCATACAGCCTGGAATATACAACCGCGAGCAATTCAAACTAATCGGAAATCATTCGGTCATTACGAACCATTACGAACTTGGGTCTCCAGTTACGTCACGACTTCCTTCTCTACGAGATGCTCAATATATTATCTTGTTATTTATAGTATCATGGTTATACTTACAATAGTAAAATTTGAAAGGAGAAAATAAATGAACGTAGGCCTCTCAGAAGGTCATAATAGGAACAGGTGACGTATTAGTGACAGATGACGTTACAGCGCCACTGTGATAGATAATTTTAAATGGAATCTTATGGTAAGTGAAACCTCGTTTAAAAGGTATTTAAAATACCTATTCAGTCATACTAGTTTTATTTTAGTTCAAGCTCATTTTGATGAATAAATTAAATAGATACTAAAATTGTAGTTTTGCGTTTAAGTTATAAATATTCAAACGTCCGCCTCTGGTTAGTTGTCAAGAAGTTAACGTTTTTCAATTGTCTAATTGAATTTATGCAGATATCAACTTTTTTGACTAATAACCAGAGGCCGACGTTAGAATTTTTCAACGAAAACTTTTCGTTTATAAATTCGCAAAGTGTGTTTGTTGGTGCGTTGCCGCTCCTGCAATACTTAGAGCTTATTTACTATTGGATTCATATGTAGTTTTGTCTTCTAAATCCAAATCTGAAAACGTCATTTCGATATCTCTAACCATCTTCGAGATAACCGACCTCTAATTCTAAAATGTGACGTCACAATCCTTTTATTCTCTGCCGACACACTAAACGTCAACTGAAATCGTTGCTAATAAATAAGCTAGTTTTAATCTGAATTTGTTAAGCAAAGCATAGGTTATTTACATTTGAGTTTGACACTTGGTGAATGCCAAACTAAATTTTAAATTAGGTATTAACAAAATATAAATGACATTTGATAGTGAATTTAATTATTATATAAAATAAATAAGATGTTTAAAAATACAATTTGAGTATATTTTGAAAGCAATAATTTAGTAACAACTTTAAAAAGCTTTGTACGAGTATACGGCCTGCCCTTTAATGGGAGTACCTAATGATAAATGGACTGTTCCATGTCCAACTATTGTTGACGATTCAAAACACTCTACTTCACTTCATCAGTAAAAAGTATTTTAATTTATTTCACAATATTGAAAATTGTTTTACATCCTTCCCAATTACATCTTTCTAAGGGAAAAAATATTTGAAGATTTTTCTCAAATTATGGATACCAACACCATTTTTATTTATAACTCTTTTATTTTTAATTTGACGAAAAAAGTTATTCTTCATAAAAAACCCTTCATGGTTATAAGATTTATGATGCAACCATTATATATATCAAATTTTGTTAATTTTATACGAGGTATATAAATAATATGAATTTCGATCAAGAGTAAAGTACCTTTATAGTTCACAACGTTTAAATTAGAATGATATAATTGCACATTGAAACATAATTTTTAATTCTAAACAACTTTTCATAATAGCAATTTTCCATATTATGAATTTAAATACGTAAATAAACAAAGTTTTCGTTATGATAATGCTCGCATTTTCAGCTTGTTTATTAATTAAATGCTAAACTATATTTAGTATTTATTTAATTTATTTATCAAAATCACCTTAAAGCCAAACACAATTAGTATGATTGAATAGGTATATTAAAATTGTAGTTTTGCATTTAATTAATAAATATTCAAACGTCCGCCTCTGGTTATTTGTCAAACAAGTTGCCGTTGACCTAAAAACAATAGGCCACTCTAACATGCTGTCAATTTTAAAATCAATCTGACAGCGTGATGCAAACATAAATGTTATTCTATCAGTTCTTAACGTGTTTTAGATCATTTTAGTTGCATTTGTTTTAAATTTTGTTTTGTACAAGGATTAATTTAACATTTTTATTGGAATAATCGATAATACTTCATTTATGTTGTGTTTTGAAGTGTGGAATGCGAAGTGATAAAGTTCAGTTCTATCGGTTACCATCAGCACAGAATATATAACCACACAGAAGCGAATCTGACTGTCGTTTCCATTGATTTTGTTGGGACCGAAATATTTGACCTTGTGCACCAGTTACAGCCGTGCTAGGTCTAGTTTGCATGGAGGAAGAGCTCTGAATTGGGTAGGGGTTTTTCAGTACTTTGTGAAAGACAGACCTGGATGGGGAAGTCCTTAACCCCAACACGGCGCGTCCCAATGGCTGATAGGGAACGTTCCTGTAGATATACAGGACAGGTACGAATAAGGCTTCGCCAAATAAGTACCGGCGGATCAACTGAGGACATGACACAGGACAGCAGCTGTGTCATTAGTGGCTCGCGGCTAAGGAATACAATTCCTAACAGGTGCGGTGCCATAAAGTCGCAGGCGACAATCAAATAATGATTTAACCGGCTGCGATACTGCGAACCTAAACCTAAATAAAAACCGAATGTGCGCCGGTATAAGCAATCAACCGTTACCAGGAGGTACGGAAGGGCACTCTATTGTCCTGGGGTTGAGAAATCGGCCCCGAAGGCGGATGAGCTGAAAATTCAGTCAACGGCAGTGGAATCAGGAAAGCAACGGGAAACTACCTGATTATAACTTCCCTAGTAACTCATGATGACAGATGTTAATAATGTAAATATATTTACTAATCATGGGACTCGGAATCCAAGATTCGGCGTGGGAAACAGCAGGGTTTCCCCAGTCGTCAGCAAGCGAATTCCCTGTAATTCATCAAATTTGGTAATAGATAAGGAATGTTTAATAGCGACTTGGAATATTACAAGTATGTTTGAGTCTGGAAAGATTCACAATACGATCAAGGAAATGCGAAGGTTAAATATAAATATCTTAGGTATAAGCGAGATGAGGTGGCCGGGTTCTGGCCATATAACGATAGATAATTATGAAATTTACTACTCTGGTGAAGAAGGTCCGCAACATAGAAATGGTGTGGCATTTATTTTAGAACAAAATGTCGCAAAATCAGTAAAAAATATCGTGCTATACTCAGATAGGTTAATAATGTTACAAATAAAAACAAATCGTACAGACTTAAACATCATTCAGGTATATGCACCTACACAACAATATGACGATGAAGTTGTCGAAAGCTTTTATTCAGATCTAGACTATTTATTATCACTCACAGGAAGCCAAGATATAAACATTGTATTGGGGGATTTCAATGCCAAGGTTGGAAGAGGTAGTGAAGAAGATGTCGTTGGCAAGTTTGGTTTAGGAACGAGAAACGACCGTGGAGATAGAATGATTAGATTTTGTGTAGAAAAACAATTAGTAATTTCCAACACTTTTTTTGACTTGCCTAAGCGACGACTTTACACCTGGAAATCTCCTATGGACACTTACGGAAGAATAGTAAGAAATCAAATTGATTATATCTGTATATCAAAAAGATATAGAAATGCTATCTTGTCCTCCAAAACATATCCAGGAGCGGATGTACCCTCCAACCACAACTTACTAGCAGCTAAAGTATTACTTAAATTTAAAAAGATTAAAAAACCCAAAATATCTCCTAGGATCAGCAAAGATAAACTTTCAAATGCGGAAGTGAAAGAAATAGTAACCGATAAATTAGAAGATCAGTTTCAGAAATTGGGAAATAAAAATTCAGAAGAACAATTATGGGAGTCATGCAAAGAAACATTGGAAAAAGTCCAAGAAGACCATCTAATGGAAAATCAGCGTAGGAATAAGCAACAGTGGATGACAGAAGAGATATTGAATTTAATGGATGCAAGAAGAAAATATAAGAATGCTAATCTGACAGAATACAAAAAGCTAAACAGTATGATTCGAAGAAAAATAAGATCAGCTAAATCAGAGTGGCATAAACAACAATGTAAAGAAATTGAGAACTACGAGCGTATCTATGACGCATTCAATATGCACAAAAAACTGAAAGAAGTTGCAGGACTGAATAAAAAATGTAATCCTCCACTAATCGAAGATAAAAACGGAAAAATTATAATCGATATCGAAGGTCAACTAATACGATGGACAGAATATATAAAGGAATTATTCGATGATGAAAGAAGCGAACTAGAAACGCTAAATGACATAAGCGGTCCTCCAATATCTAAGGAAGAAGTGCAATACGCTATAAAGAACGCAAAAAACGGGAAGGCGATCGGACCAGATGGGATTTACGTAGAAACACTAAAGCTTTTAGGTGTCGAGGGCATTAAGATACTTACGAAATTGTTCAACTTAATCTATGAAAGCGGAAAAATTCCTAAAGATTGGCTTAAATCCTCATTTGTTGTACTACCAAAAAAACACAGAGCCACAAAATGCAGCGACTATCGCACCATCAGCCTAATGAGTCATGTATTGAAAACGTTTCTTAGAATCATTCATCAAAGAACATATAGAAAAATTGAGGAAAGAATCTCAAGTACTCAATTCGGTTTTCGCTGTGGCCTTGGAACGCGTGATGCACTATTCGCAACCCAAGTTTTAATTCAGAGATGCAGAGATGTAAATCATGACGTTTTCATGTGCGCGATTGATTTTGAAAAGGCCTTTGATAAAGTTCGCCATGAAAAAATGCTACATATTCTCAAAACTACCCGTCTGGACGGTAGGGACATTAGAATAATCGCAAATTTGTATTGGGGCCAGGCTGCATGTATTAGGGTTGCGAATCAGTGCTCTGAAGAAGTAAAAATCAAGCGCGGAGTTCGACAAGGCTGTATATTGTCACCAATGTTGTTTAATCTTTACGCTGAAACAATCTTAAATGAAGTCTTGGAAAACGCAAAAGAGGGAATACTCATTAATGGTATGCTTATGAACAATATCAGATACGCAGATGACACCTTGTTGCTGACTGGATCAATTGAACATCTTCAAGCGTTATTGAATCGAATGGTGGCATTCTGCGCGATATATGGACTCAAACTCAACGCAAGAAAAACAAAGTTTATGGTTATTAGTAAACAGGCAGCCGTAAATAATAATAACTATAACGTAACAATCGGTAATGACTCAATTGAACGAGTAAGTAATCTTGTATATCTGGGTACTCATATTAATGAAAGCTGGAACCCTAGTACAGAAATAAAAAGTAGAATTGCCAAAGCAAGAACAAGTTTTATGAAATTTAAGAAAATCCTGTGCAGTCATGATCTAAATTTGGAACTTCGCATAAGAATGGTCCGATGTTATATATTCCCAGTACTACTTTACGGGGTTGAAGCATGGACACTGACAGAATCGCTTTTGAAAAACCTAGAAGCATTTGAAATGTGGGTCTACCGCCGTATTCTGAAGATCAGTTGGGTAGAAAGAGTCACAAACGAAAGGGTTTTGCAACGTTTGAATAAAAGTTGCGAAGTAGTGAACACGGTTAAAAGGCGCAAATTGGAATACTTTGGTCATATAATGCGTCACCCAGAAAAATATGACATACTTCACCTTGTCATGCAAGGTAAAATAATGGGAAAAAGAAGTGTGGGCCGCCGTACAACTTCTTGGCTTAAAAACCTACGCCAATGGTTTGGGAAAACTAGCACTGAACTATTTCGTGCGGCTGTAAATAAGACAATGATTGTTAATATGCTGCACAACATGAGAGCCAACGATCGACAAGCGGTCTCGGCACCTTAAGAAGAAGAAGACCAGTTACAGAATAGAACTTGATGTTCTAAGGAATAGATCATTCCAAATTAGGTAATATTTTTGACAAGTTGTTATTAATTAAATATAAAATGTAAAATTTAACTAAAGAACATAAATAAAATATAAAATAAAACATATATAAATATAAAAATTAACTATAAACAACTGTCACGTCAGTCGCAAAAGTGAGGTTGCACCAGTTACGTTGACACATGAGCATGAAAATTATGTTACCGTTTTCGGCAGGAGTTTCGCTTCTGTATGGTTATTTATTCTGTGCCATCAGTGCTACATTTTAAGCATAATCATAATATTCTTTTTCTCATGATCATCTTTCAGTGCGTCACAGTTTTTCGATTTCTCTCTAACGCATTAAATTGTATGTGACAGAAAAAAAGGCACGTCTGGGAATACTTCGGTAATTATTCTAGTTCGGTGATTATTCTAGTTGTCGATAGATGGCGCCATAATCAAAAAAGAATTATTTATTAAATAAAATAATAATATTATCAATATAATCTGTACAATTTATAAGACTATACAAATGAAAGAAAATACCATTTTATAAATGCAATAGACACAATTGATTTGGTTTTATTCCAAATTGAAAATAAAATTTGACAACTGTCAGATTTAACTAAAATGTCACGTTAGAATAAATGTCATAAATGTGTATTATCACGGACTTACCTTTTTTTCTATAATTTGTGACGCACTGAAAAATGTTCATGAAAAGGAGAATACCAACTGAACTAAATAAGTTATGATCTTAGAAACATAAACAATGGTTAGACTACAATAGTCCAGGGCGTATCTGCTTTGAGATGGACGTTGAGAGGTGACTCAAATAAATTTTTTGCAGAAATTGCTTGAAAATAACTCAAATAATAATATTTGAGTTGAGTTATCCTCCCACTCAAAATGGTGCGGAACATTGTTTAAATATTCAAAATGTCAAAATATGAAGAAAAAATTGTATTTTTTATTGCTTTTTTGATAATAACTTTAAAACTATTAATTTCTGAGAAAAGTTGTGCTGACATAAAAGTTGCGAAATTAAATTTCCTATAATAAAAAATTGGTTAAAAATTTAAAAAATAGTCACCCTTGTTGCAAAATAGCAATAATTGCGAAAAAAACCATACAAAAACAAGTATTCGCATTTTACGTTTTTCAACCATTTATGCTACACTTAGGACCTTCGTATTTTATTTAAAAAACTTTATGATATAGTAGACAACACTGTGAATTTCATTAAGATTGGTTTAATAGATTTTACAAAATAAATTTTGCAATCCAGCTTTCGCAAAAAAAAATCATTTTTTTTAAATGTTGCAGGACTGAAAATAAAGCAAATAGCAAGTTGAATTTTTTATTGCTTATAGAAGTGTACTGTACTTTCATTTGCAATTTGCAAAATTAAAATCGATTAATTAGCACGGCGTCAGGAAATTTTTTAAATAAACATTAATTTTTGGTGCTACGCGCAGGACAGCGGTGTTCGATTCACACAAGTTGATTTCCACCAGAATTTCTTCCAATCTTTATCTAATATATTATTTTCTTACTCTATATTTTGCTGTATTTTAATATTTTAATTCCACAAAAATTAAACTAATTTTATTATTGTTTGTGAAATATTGTTTAAACAATACAAATCAATTATATTACAATTTACGACAAACACAAGTTCATTTTCCAATTAGTATAGAATACCTAATAAGTTGTCATAAAATGGAAATATTTAAATTACTCATTAACTACCTGAGAGAAACAAATATAGTCATTTAAGTGAAATAGGTATAAATATAACAAAACTAATAAATTGAGGTAAAAATAAAATAAAAATCTGTGGGTAACGGACCCGCATCCAAGCCATTTTTTCTCTCACACGTTGATTTACTATATCATAAAGTTTTTTTTAATAAAATACGAAGGTCCTAAGTGTGGCATAAATGGTTGAAAAACATAAACTGCGAATACTTATTTTTGTATGCTTTTTTCGCAATTATTGCTATTTTGCAACAAGGATGACTATTTTTTAAATTTTTAACCAATTCTTGATTGTAGGAAATTTAATTATGCAACTTTTATGTCATTACAACTTTTCGCTGAAAAGAATACTTTTAAAGTTATAATCAAAAAAACGAAGAAAAAAATCGAATTTTTCGTTCATTTTTTGACATTTTGATTATTTAAACAATGTTCCAGACCTTTTTGAGAGGGAGGATAACTCAAATATTATTATTTGAGTTATTGTCAAGCAATTTCTGCAAAAAAATTTGAGTCACCTCTCAACGTCCAAATGTACTAATATTTTTACAGATGTTACCTGGTCTAATAAAATGTATTATAAAAATGCTAAATAACTAACTACTGTACTTACAAGCAACATCTGTATTAGTCGGAGAGATAGAAGCGGATTTTGCTAGTGATAAGTAATATGAAGAAGCTATACGGGGATATGTTGAATTAGTCGTGTACATCACTTTCCCATACGGACGGAAACCAAAGCGGGGGAAGAGGGTAGTTATAAGGGGTCAAAGTCGCGGTTTTTGATATTTCTTTTTGTCACGCTCATGATAGAAATAGTGCACCAAAATTTGGGAATAAGTAGGCCATGACGTAGCTAAGTAAAATCTTTAGGGGCAGAACGCTGCGTGGGAGACAAACGGGTGGGGCAGGGTTGAATGTAAAAATTATAAGGGGTTTTTTGTATTCGTAATCGAGATGGTGCGAGTGCACCAAAATTTGGGAAGAACTAGACCATGAGGTAGCTAAGTAAAATCTCCAGGGGCCAAAACCAGAGCGGGGATGAGGGTAGATATAAGGGGTCAAAGTCGCGGTATTTATTAGTTTTTTTTACGCTTATGATGGAGATAGTACACCAAAATTTGGAAATAAGTAGGTCATGACGTAACTAAGTAAAATCTCTAGGGGTGGAACGCTGCGTTTGGTACAAAGCGGTGGGGGCAGGGGTGAATATAAAAATTATAAGGGGTTTTGTGTGACATTCGTGATCGCGATAGTGCACCAAAATTTGGGAATGAATAGATCATGACGTAACTAAGCAAAATCTCCAAGGGCAAAAAGCTGAGAGGGGGATAAGAGGTAGGGGCAGGGGTGAAAATAAAAAAGGGGTTTTTTGTGAAGTTCGTGTTCTAGATAGTGAACTAAAATTTGGGAATAAGTAGATCATGACGTAACGAAGCAAATCTTCAGGGGAGGTACGGTGTGTGGGGGACAAAAAACGTACCCCTGCCCGCCACCCCTTTGTGCCCAACGCAACGTTCCGCCCCTGGAGATTTTAATTAGTTACGTCATGACCTACTGATTCCCAAATTTTGGTGCATTATCTCGATCATGAACGTCACAAAAAAATAATAAAACCACGACTTTGGCCCCTGGAGATTTTGCTTAGTTACGTCATGATCTATTCATTCCCAAATTTTGGTGCACTATCTCGATCACGAACGTCACAAAAAACCCCTTATAGTTTTTATATTTACCTCTGCCCCCACCCCTTTGTCCCCCATGCAGCGTTCCTCCCCTAGAGATTTTACTTACTTACGTCATGACCTACTTATTCCCAAATTGTGGTGCACTTGATCATGAGCGTCTCAAAAAAATAATAAAAACCGCGACTTTGACCCCTTATAACTACCTTCGTCCCCCGTTCTGGTTTCCGCATGTGTGGGAAAGTGAAGTACACGACTAATTTAACATATCCCCGTATAGTTTGTCCATATTACTTATCGCGAGCAAAATCCGCTTCCAGCTCTTGGACTATATAGTCTGCCAACAACTTTCGAAAATATTCACTCATATTTATTTGTTCACTGCTTAAAACTAAATAAAATCGTTCAAGTATGTATTTCTACAACTAAAAACTACATAAAATAAACAACAAAATGTTCGTAAAATACAACTAAAAACTATTAAAGGGGTAAAAAATTTAAGAAATACAATGTCAAAAAATATAAACTATATTTGTTCGCGGACCCTGACGCGGACTTTTATTCATGGAATGCTCCACTTGTCGTTCGACTAGTGCCTAACTGTCTCTGCAAATACACTTATTAATTTCCTCCCAGCGGTGACATAAACGTCAAAATCCTGAAATGGCCCATTAGAGAATTTAAAAACGTCAACTTTTTGAAAACTAACGGTAGGCGGACGTTTGAATATAATTTATTAATTAAATTCGAAACTACAATTTTAGTATTTATTTAATTTATTCATCAAAATGAGCTTAAACTCAAATAAAATTAGTATTGTTCTGAAGCTATTTCCTTGTGGCATTTTTATAATTAAGTATTTTCTACGGGAAATAAGCCCCAATTTTATTAAAAAATGAATTTATTAACGTTTCGAAGCCCAAATCGGGTTTCGTTGTCAAAATAAAAAATACTATAAAAATAAACAAAAATGTTGTTGCTAAGTAAAAAAATTCTTCTAATAATTTATTTATTCTGACTCATTTATATTGGCAATTCAGACGTATATTATACATTTTAAAGTAGAAGACTTTAAAATGATATCACCAATATTTATGAGTTGGATTCCTGGAACGACTTTACTAAAAGATAGTTCATTTGATTACATGAAATCAATCCCAACTCAAGAATATCCGTCGCAAAAAAATCATAGCATGTGATCTGTCTTTAAAAAGACAACCAAATGCAACGATGACAGTAAAATTCTCGCATTAGAGATTCCATAGTAAATCACGAGGGAGAACCAGGAAAAAACCTCTTGATACTATCCCGACATCGTAAGTATTTGGTCTTACATTTAATTTACCTTCAAAAAACTAATACCAAATTCTGACTTTAATATGTTTGAATTATAAATAATATTAATAATACATAGATATACAATAAGTAATACTAAAATATAAAATTTGTACTAACTCGATATGTTATTGACTTACTAATCGTGGTATTTTCTCTCTATTGACTTCTTTTTTCAGTATAGGTAACCACATCCTACTGCATTCTACTGAGGAATTTGCGACACAATTGGTTTCATTTAGCATAATTAGAGCCTCTTCTTTGATTTTTTTAAAAAAGAAGCGGCTCTAATTATGCTAAATGAAACCAATTGTGTCGCAAATTCCTCGGTAGAATGCAGTAGGATGTGGTTACCCATACTGAAAGAGGAAGTCAATAGAAAGAAAATACCACGATTAGTAAGTCAATAACATATCGAGTTAGTACAAATTTTATATTTTAGTATTACTTATTGTATATCTATGTATTATTAATATTATTTATAATTCAAACATATTAAAGTCAGAATTTGGTATTAGTTTTTTGAAGGTAAATTAAATGTAAGACCAAATACTTACGATGTCGGGATAGTATCACGAGGTTTTTTCCTGGTTTTCCCTCGTGATTTTTTTTACAACATTTTTGTTTATTTTAATAGTATTTTGTATTTTGACAACGAAACCCGATTTGGGCTTCGAAACGTTAATAAATTAATTTTTTAGTAAAATTGTGGCTTATTTCCCATAGAAAATACTTAATTATAAAATTAGTATGATGGAGTAGATATTTCAATACCTTTCAAACGAGGTATCACTTGCCATAGGATCCTATTTAAAATTATCGGTCACAGTGGCGCTGTAACGTCATCTGTCACTATTAGGTCACTTGTTATGACTATTTGAGAAGAATACGTCCGTTTATTTTCTCCCTCTAAATTTCACTATTATAAGAAGTGTAACCATTCAAAAGATACGAGGGGGGTACCGGACTTTTGACTAGCACTGTATACACTGTATTGTGTATGAGATTTTTGGTGATTTGTTCAAACTTCCGTTGTTCCGCTATTGTTGTTATATTCTTAATAATCTTATTTTGTCATTCCCCGTTAGAGGACAGTCTAACCACAATATACTGCAGATATTTTAATAGATGCAGTTCTTCTTCGTCTCGAGTTGATTCAATTCAGTCTACTTGCAATAGCCTCTTTGATAAAGGATAGAGATCCAGAAACACCGTGTCAGAGGATGGCAAGAGACTCGAATTGAATCAAAACGAAAACGATTATTTTCTTTTTCTTTTCGTGCTTTACTCGGTTTAGAGTACAAAATGACCAAGTGTTCTTAAAGTATTCTGAGACGCATTGTTGGAGAAGCTCCACCTAGCGGCACCGCTTGATACTATAGTATCTCGGTTAACAGAATCCTGACTCTTGGTCGAAATTTATTTTATTTATTTTGTCATTCCCCGTTAGAGGACAGTCTAACCACAATATACTGCAGATATTTTAATAGATGCAGTTCTTCTTCGTCTCGAGTTGATTCAATTCAGTCTACTTGCAATAGCCTCTTTGATAAAGGATAGAGATCCAGAAACACCGTGTCAGAGGATGGCAAGAGACTCGAATTGAATCAAAACGAAAACGATTATTTTCTTTTTCTTCTTAATAATCACTTCTTTTTTAAGTATTGTCAAGCAAAACCTGCTGCATTCTTAAAACTAAATAAAATCGTTCATTCTGTTGTTGATAGGTTTGTGTCACTTTTGTTTCTTGAGGTATTCTCTAAATACTCACCAA
Source organism: Diabrotica virgifera virgifera (assembly GCF_917563875.1). NCBI lineage: Eukaryota > Metazoa > Arthropoda > Insecta > Coleoptera > Chrysomelidae > Diabrotica > Diabrotica virgifera. The sequence goes on from NC_065450.1 coordinate 144,370,493, forward strand.
TTTTCATGCAAATCGATGGAGATTCAACGAAATCGGGGGTAATAGCTCATATACCCCGTCAGTGACTGCACTATGTATTTAAAAAAAAAATCAATGAATAATAATATGAACTCAAATGCTTAGATAAGGATTTGCATAAAATATTTATGTTACTTTGACGAAAACAAACTAATTATTGTGGATTTGTAATAAATATTTTCATAATTATGCATCTCTTTAAGTAGAAATATATGCATTATGCATTGTATTTTATAAGAATTATGATCAAAATATTTTATTTTAATATTGTTATATGCAGTACATATTATTACTCAAAAAATAATATGATAAACTTGACATTACTTTGTGAAAAATTATTATCAATAAAAGGTAGTTATTGACTCATTTCAAGTGCTTCCGTAAGATTGTATATGATGTTAATTATTAATAAGCAGATTTCAAAATGAGAACACTGTACCAAGAACCAGTATATCGAAATGTTGTTTTGGAGCTATTTCCTTGTAGTCGAGGAAATGAAACTGAAAAAATGGCAAAACCTCACAATTTCATCCTCATTTCACCCTCTAGTTCATTTTCTATATTGAACCATTGTACGCTTTTGGTTTTTTAAGGGTGAAAACTACCCCTAAAAAAACTACTTTTAAAAAATTATAAAATAACCATTTAAACTTTAATATTGGCAATATTTGGCTCTTATTAGTTACATAATGATTGTTTTATGCTTTAAGATGTACTATCATAATATTTCAACCCCAAAAACCACCCTTGGAGCTATATATAAAAAATTACTTACCCTAAAAGAATAATTTCGGCTTGCATCAATTTACATAAAAGTTTGGGATTAGGCTCATTTCACCCTGTACTTCATATTCTATAACATGCTCAAGGGCGTCAATTATTTTTAGGGGTGTACACTACCCCTTATTTTCAAAAATTATATAAAAACATTTTAAACTTTAATATGGGTAAAATTTGGTTTTGATTAACTAAAAATAATTATATGTTTTATGCTTTAGGATATAATATCATAATATTTCAACCCTTAAAAACCACCGTTAAGAACATTACAATTTTTATAAGTAGATAATTTAAAAGATCTATACAGAAAAAAAGTAGAATTAAAAAATTACAAAAACATTTATTTACACAAAAATACGAATTTACAAAAATGTAGAAGTACAAAAAATATAGTTTTTAAGTTTTCTTCCAGTATACGAACCAGTTCTGTGGTATTATACATGCATTGAAAATGTTCCATAAGCGGACTATTCGAATATTTCGAAAAAAATTCGTTTTATAAACAGAGCTCCTTCATTTTTGGGGATAAAAAGTTTTCTCAAAAAGGATTTATTAGGATTTTAAAGAGCTATAATACTGTGTAAATTAAATTCTGCTAGATCCCTTAGTTTTTAATTGGGGTGGGTTTAAAGGACTCGAATAAGGGGGTGTTTGCTTGTAAATAGAGGTTTTAAACAGCTATATCTCGCTAACTGTTGACTATAATCAAAATATATGCACAATATAATTTTAGATATTAAAGAAGCTACAATTTAGTTATTTAACATTTTTTTCGTATCTCCAGTATTTTCGGAGATATTTTGAAGTAAAAGGTGAAAATACGAAATTGCAAAAAATCTTTTTTCTTTTAAACTCCTATTTCTCTAAAATTATGCCTCGTCAAACGTCAAACTTTTTGGGTGTATTGACAATACAAATATATAAGGAATTACAGAAAGGTGAAGACCAATTTTTAATTAGGAGGGTAGTTAAGGGGTTATTTTCACTTATTTTTGCGTAGAGAAAAGCAGGTACCGACTTTTTTTGATCGCTCTATTTTCATGTTAGAATTTTTTTATTATTATTCCTTGAAAGGTTTAATTGTATACTTGAAAAAAGATAATTTAAGTTTTCCTCGAAAAATGCAAAGTTCTTCCTTGGCTTTGAATATTTCAAATTATGCATTTGACGAGAAAAGCTAACTTTTAACATGCCGTACCTCGGTTTGTATTGGTATTAAAGATATTATAGAAAAAGAATTTAGTTTTTGTTACTAAAAGATACAATTTTGTTATCTACAGTTTTTTTAATTAAATGCATATTTTTCGAGGTATTCTCAAAAAGCCCTCTAAAAAAGTCGAACGAAAAACTGTTAAAAAAAACAGTAAAATACTGTATAAAAGGTATATTTTAAAATCCCTCAAAAGGGCCACATCAAAATCACATAGCTAGTTTTCGACTGTTTTACCAGTCATCATCCCTTTTGAGAGATTTTAAATATACCTTTTATACAGGATTTTACTGTTTTTTGTATTATATAGTATACAGCCAACTACAGGAAAACTTTTTCCTTGTGGAAAAACTGTTACTTTCAAGGGCGAATAACTCGAAAAATATTAGTTTTACGAAGAAAATGTAAAAAACATTTTTTCTTAGAATGACTTTTTACATCATTTACAAGGTTAAAGTGTAATAAAAAATTCCAACCCCCGACATGGGGTGGCAACCACCCCCAAGATTTTAGCGTACAGCGGCATGATGAAGAAAATGATCCTTGAACTATTCCCTACCTTCTGTGAAAATTTCAAATATATCCATGCTGAACGAAAAAATTTCGAGCCAAAATGCTTCATTTCCTCGCATTCATTATTTTTGTTGGAAATATGCCACATTGTAACATTCGAACTAGCACAGAAATTTGGAGGTCAATGTCTTCTTCTTCTTCCTGTGTCCTTAATAGGCTCACACTTGTTCCATCTTCGGATGCCTCCTCGTCAGATATCCAGGTTGCCACTCCATCTCTTCCTTGGCCTTCCTACAATCCTTCGGCCGTCTGATGATATGTCTCGTGCTATCTTTACCAGTCTTCCTTCTCTCATTCTGCTTATATGGCTATACCATTCTTTTTTTCTTTCAAGTGTGCAATCATTTATGTTCTCTATATTACAGCTTTGCCTGAGGTCTGTGCTACGTTGTCTAGTTAATGTATAACAATAGAACTCCAACTAACTATGGGAGCCGATTGTTTAAGGCTTCGTCTAACTCAAATGTAAGTTCGTCAATAATAATTCATTATTTATTTATAAATAAAGAATTGTCAAGAATGGACCAAATGGAACAAAACAACTTAAAACGGGATCCTATAACATGAACAAGAAATAATACGAGAAAAATAGCAATGCCATATAAAATGACTATCCGAAAAACTTAAACAATAGGAAATAAATTAAACATTTCGGCAAGATTCAAAACAACAAACATATTAAGATCTATTTCATCTAAAACTAAATCTCCTAATGAACAAGAAAGAAAAAAAGCGTATTTATAAAATACCTTGTGAATGCGAAAATTTTCATTTTGCTGAAACATCAAGACCATTAAACGTTAGAATAAGTGAACATAAATCTTATATTAAAAATGGAGAACTTGATAGATCTCAAATATGTAAACATGCATAAGACAATGAACATAGAGTTCAGTGGAAAGATTCAAGTAACAGATGGTAAAGATGATCACTTAAAGAAACAGATGATAAAAAGAGAAAATCAAAGAACTGGCTCTAGTTATGTTAAATGAAACCAATTGTGTCGTTAATTCCTCGGAATAATGCAATAGGAGGTGGTCACACATATTAAGAGAGGAAATCAATAGAAAAACAATACCACGATTAGTAAATCAATAACATATCGAGGATAGATCTATTGAGGAAATTGTTAATTTTGAGAGTAAACTGAATGTAAGACCAAATACTTACCATGTCGGGTTAGTATCATGAGGTTTTTCTCCTGGTTTTTCCTTTTGATTGTATTCAATACTTTTCACTAAAAAAGATACGTATTCAATATTTTTGAAAAATCTATCTAATGGCACCAAACACAACCTCCCACGGTGGTGGGGTGTTGAATTACTTTAAAATCTTAAATGGGAGCCCCCACTTTTTATTGCAGATTTAGATTCCTTACGTAAAAATAAGTAACTTTTATTCGAGACATTTTTTCGAATTATGGATAGATGGCGCTATAATCTAAAAAACGATTGTTGGAAATGGAAAATTAAATTAAAAATGTAAAGTCCCCACTAAAATGGAAAACTTTACTTAACTTTTTTTGGTTTTAGGACTTACTCTTCACAACCTAATAGGTCCCCAAAGCGCTCGAGTGACTGCACATTTAGCATACTTTGCTCCTCTACCAATATAAGGATTTAATTATTCCCTTTTTAATGTTTTTATGATTTGATTTGGAATTTAGATATCTGTTTGTGTATGTTCGTTTTAAATACACCTAAAGCATTAACTCAAAGGACCCCGCACAAACCTTATGGAAAATAGGTCCCAGTGGATTTTGTTCATACTTTGGGAAAATACTTTTTTTTCTGGCTATTCAATGGCGACCTTTACTTTGACCTTGACCTTCAACGGACGTCAGCTTCTAGAGTTTCGAGGGTTTTCGGCATTCAATGGATATAAACAGATTACTCATGGATTTTTGGGATCGCTAAACACGAATATGCCATCAGAATTGCCCTCCGGATGACGTGGTGGCCAGGGTCTGTGCAAGGGATGTCATCTTCTAGAGTTTAGATGGTTTTCGGTATTTAATTGATGCAAATGAATTACTGGAGGGTTTTTTGAGGTCGCTATACACAAATACGCCACCAGAACCGACTCCTGGAGCACCTGATTTCCAAGGTCAATGAAAGGGGCTCCTGGAGTTTCGAGGGTCTTTAGTACTACATTAATGCAAACGGATTAGTTATAGGTTTTTGGGGTTGCTGAACACGAATACGTGATCAGCACAGACAGAGGAGCACCTGGTGCGTAAGACAGGATATCTTCTGGAGTTTCGGGGGAATCAAATGGATTACTCTTAGGTTTTTGGGGTTGCCGAACATGCATACATGCATACTACCGAACATGCACTATGGCACGTCATCTTCTGGAATTTTGAGGGTTTTCAGCATTAAATTGATGAAAACGGATTACTCATGGCTTTTTGGGGTCGCTTACGCCAATACGCCATCAGATTCGTCCCAAGTGTTTTTAACAAATGTTTTAATAAGGGTCATATTTGGACAAAGGCCTCCCCATGAATTTTCCATTCTTCTCTGTTTTGTGCTATTTGGTGCCAGTTTCTCCCCATTTTTGCTTTGATGTCATCTAACCATCGTTTTTGTAATAGTCTTCCTCTACTACGACTGTGCTTGCGTGGTCTCCAATGTATAATCTTTCTCGTCAACCTGTCGTTGTTTTGCCGTGCCACGTGTCCTACTTAGTTCCACTTTATTTGAGCAATTCGTCCAACTACATCTTCCACCTTCGTCCTGCTTCGCACGTCCTCGTTTTGTATATGTTTTCTCAGAGATACTTTCAATATAGATCGTTCGATGGCCTTCGAACGTCTATTTACCCAATATCAAACCTTAATTTTCTTTTTATTTTAGATAACGTATTGTTACATACACACCGATACTCACATGCACATTCACAACATGGAATTAAATACCTGTTAATACGTCCACGTGGTTGATGCCGGGTAATGCTTAACACAGGTTTTATATCTGAGGGGTCAGCAACATCTATATTCATCAAAACAATAACGAATATAGATATTGACACAAACTTGCAGATGTTATTTTGATCCCAACCCCTGTAACCTGTCCTTTTTACGTCCTTTATACCGTTTTCAAGGTCAAAAATATTAATAAAATAACTATATTCTGCTCTTCAATTGTTTTAATTATTTATAAAAACTATAAACTCATCAACTAAAAACCTATCAGTAATCCGTTTGCATCAATGTAGTACCAAAGATTCTCGAAACTCCAGGAGCCCCTTTCATTGACCTTGGAAACCCGGTCCTCCGGGAGCCAGTTCTGGTGGCATATTCGTGTTTAGCGACCTCAAAAAACCCTCCAGTAATTCATTTGCATCAATTAAATGCCGAAAATAATCGAAACTCTAGAAGATGACGTCCCTTGCAGTGCCCCTGGCTACCACGTCATCCAGAGGTCAATTCTAATGGCATATTGGTGTTTTGCGATCCCAATAACCCATGAGTAATCTGTTTATATTAATTTAATGCCTAAAACCCTCGAAACTCTAGAATATGACGTCCGTTGAAGGTCAAGGTCAAAGTAAAGGTCGCCATTGGATAGCCAGGAAAAAATCCTAGACTACTAGTACTTTTCCTTGATCCAAACTTCTACATGTTGCCAAATAACCAGTAACTCACGGAATTGGAATACCCCGTAAATCTTATAATTTTCCGAGTTTGGGCCTCTATATCTTGAAAATCCTTCATACGATTGAGTTGTGCCCATGAGAACTTTTTATCAGGATGCTTCAAAGAGTATTTTCCCAAAGTATGAACGAAATCCACTGGGACTTATTTTCCATAAGGTTTGTGCGGGGTCCTTTGGTGTCATTGGGCAATAGCCATTCGAGCCCTGCGGGCTCTCGTGTCTATTGCCAGACAACAAATTTTCGAAAAACTGTCGCATTATTTTCAATTTATTCTCACTGTCTTGTGATATTATACCCGATTATTTTTTGATGATTTTAACTTCCAATCGTATAGTAAGATATTTGATCACGTGTTTAATTATGTCCAATCAGATTAAAATTATACTGAGAATTATCTACTGTAGAAAATTAGCGATAGAATTTTTTTAAGTATATTGTTTCTGTTTAGTGGCAACCAGTTTCCTAGTTTTGACAACTGTCACGTTTAAGAAAATATCCATAATATACGTATTAAAAAATAATCTTACGAATATCACACGACAGTAAGAATAAATAAGAAAATAATGCTTCATTTTTACTCAAAATTTGTTGTCATTGGGCAATAGCCACTCGAGCCCTGCGGGCTCCCGTGTCTATTGCCAGACAACACATTTTCGAAAAACTATCGCATTATTTTCAATTTATTCTCACTCTCTTGTGATATTATATCCGATTATAATTTTTGATAATATCCCGTCGTCAAGCTTTAGGTCAGATGCCCTTCGTCATTACGCAAAAATAAACATTCAGTGCCATTAATGACAATTAATGTTTTACAACTTGTTACAGAGAACACCAAGAAACAGGTTTAGCAAATATTCAGGTGAAGATATCAATAAAATATTAGTTAAAATGATTTAAAAAGACATTTTTATTCATAAAATAATCTCAGCGAATTACACTCGATCTCTAAAATGATTATCGACTTGTTGCCCTCGTGAAATTTTGACATAATTTCACCCCCCTTCGGGTCGTGAAATTAAAACTGTCAAAGTGTCGCTCGGGAAACAAATCGATAATTTTAGAGCTCTCGCGTAATTACTACTGAAAATACGAATTAATTATATTATCAGTACATAATGTCAATAACTCCATTGTAGCTGATATATTTAGTTTTGTTGTGGTTGTCTATGACTGTATTATTATTTTCTAATTCTATTTTGGTTATCTTCAATCAAAGTCTTATCTAATAGCACATTTGTAAATAAACTATTTATGCCAAAACTAAAATATTATTTGGATTAAATTCAATATTTCATAATTTATTTAAAAAGTGTTGTTGATTGTTTTTGAATGTGCCATTAAATCCCTATTTGAGAGATTTATGTTGTGTATTATTTATAAATATATTATTTATTTTTGTATTTAAATTACAGTGTCTCAACAACAAAGGCCATTGACACGGTTACAAAAATAAAGGATTACAGTATATTTAAAAAGAATTACAATGTGAGCAAAATAATAAGAACAATATCTCATACAATACAATATACATATGACGCAGTATAACTGACATTATTTGAAAAACATGATTTACATTATTATAAAAGTTAATATTATTGTCACTTAGAATGGCTGTCTTCATCCAGTTTGTGTAGTCTTCGAGTGATTGCCTGGCACTCAAAAAATCTGTCGGTGATACGGGAAAATGTATAATTAAATCCTAATATTATTCCATAATATATTGGAAAAATGTTGTGTTTTCTTTATAAATGTGTCATTAAATTCTTATATGAAAGAACCCCAATTCTTGTTCCAACAAAATTCGTTCTTAGAGGAGAAACATTTGTTAAAATATGTTTTTTTTTAAATGTCTTTAGAAATCGACCAAATGGAGTAGAACAACTATAAGATCCTCTAACATTCAGAACACATAATACGAGGAAAATACCAATACCGTAATATTAAAAACAACAAACACATTGAGATTCATTTTATCTAATACATGTAAAACGTATGTAATATGACAATTACATACGTTTCACCGAATTTTCTATACAAAATAACGCAAGGCATTTTTGGAAATTTGTAGGTAGCAAGCGTGAAAATAATTGTATACCTGACTCAATGACCCTGAATGACTCTGTAGCTTCATGTGGCAATGATATTGCCAACTTATTTGCAGATCACTTTTCATCAGTTTATAGTGATATTACTTTAAATTGCAATGTTGACCATATTCAGTCTAAACTCAATACCTCATCATATCGTATCCAGATTTCCAAAATTTACGAAAAGCTTTCATCATTAAGTGTCAACAAGCGTCCTGGGCCTGATATTATACCACCTAATTTTCTTAGGGAATTCAGTTTTATACTATTGCGACCTTTGTTTCATATATTTAATAAATCTTTGGATGTAGGTCAGTTTCCAGACTTTTGGAAACTTTCTTATGTCACACCAATATATACATCTGGTAATAAATCTAATATTAGTAATTACCGTCCTATATATATTCTTAGTGTTATACCAAACGTTTTTGAAAGTATTATATCTGATTTCCTCACCTTCGATAGCTTCGGGATTATAAACTCTCAGGAATTTGGTTTTACTACAGATAAGTCGGCTGAACTGAGTTTGTTGACCTATGTTGATTTTCTGTCTGAAGCCTTGGAGAAGGGACTTCAAGTTGATTCAATTTATACTGACTGTTCCAAGGCCTTTGACAGAGTAAATCATGAACTCCTGATTGGAAAGCTTAGCTCCTATGGCATAAGTGGACCTTTGTTGCAGTGGTTACAGAGTTATTTAACTGAAAGATTTCAACAGGTCCGAGTGAACCACTTTTACTCACAAACTTTTTCAGTTAAGTCAGGTGTACCACAGGGGTCCCATTTGGGTCCATTACTCTTTAATATATTTATTAATGATATTACCAACTGTTTTCACGATTGTAACGCCTTGCTATTTGCTGATGACTTGAAGTGCTTTAAAGTTATAAAAAATCATTATGATGCTGCCATATTGCAATTAGAACTGACTAACCTCTCTGCATGGTGTTCACTTAACGGTATGAACCTTAATTCCAGCAAATGTCATGTAATTAACTTTAACCGTACTCACCACCCAATATTATCAAACTATTACATTGATGGCCAATTGCTCAACACTGTAAATAAAATCAAGGACTTGGGGATTACACTGGAAAATTCTTTTTGTTTCAATACTCACATCATCAATGTCATTCAAACATTTATGAAAATGTTGGGTTTTGTAAAAAGAACAACTCGTGATTTTACAAACATATCCAGTATTACAGTTCTTTACTTCTCCTTGGTCAGGTCTCACCTGGAGTATTGTTCTTCAGTGTGGTCCCCATACTACTTGATCTATATTAGGAAACTTGAACAAGTCCAAAATAGTTTCTTTCGTTACATTGCTTTTAAGCTTCATACCTATCAAGATTACACTGTATGGCAGCATCAACTGCAGGTCCCCTCTCTTGCAAGCCGGAGAAAACAAAGGGACCTTTTTGTTGGGACCAGTTGTTCTCAACTACTTAATAAGATCGCACTGTTTATACCAACTCGCACCACTAGACAAGTGCGAACATTTTATGTACCATTTCATATTCCATAGGTTTAATTATTCAATTTTTTCGTTCCTACCCAGAGTCTTGAATTTAACAAACTCCCTTTACAATTTACAACTGTTCGACAACTCCATCAGTCGTTTTAAAAGAAATTTACATGGGATCAATATTTGAGTGAAACGTCTGTAATTTGTTAACTTATTTTTATGATATTATTTCCTATTACATATTTACTTCTATATTATATTTATATTTCTGTATGTCTGTTATTTATATTATAATATTATGTTATTGTTTTTATCTGTACACTATGTATTTATGTAACACTTTATGTTCAGTTAAAAAATGTAATGTGTTTTTATAGAATTGGGCTCGCCCTTAAAATAAATAAATAAATACTAAACATAAAAATAAGCAAGAAATAATAGTCCAATCAACAGCAATTTTCTCGTGGAGTTTTGAAAACCAAGGTCGATTTCCTTGAAAATTTGGATTTAGGTAGTAATTATAACCTTTGTCAAAATCTACCTTATGCCGAGCTGCGCTTTTGCCATGGGAGTGAAAACAACCCCATCTAGAGGATGAAAATTTTTAATCAAAATAACTACGGAAATCGATAGAGTGATTCTGAGTAAATTTTGTTCGATAAAATTTTTTGTAGTATTGACAATTTCCTTATTTGCGATTAAAAATATGCATTTTTCACTGAAAAAACTCACGTTTTATAACCGTTTTTCATGAATAACTTAAAAAAAGTTAATTTTACAGAAAAAATCATTAAGAAGAAAATTGTAGCTAATAAAAAACCAAAGAGATTCGCGTCTGAAAGACCTATGTAAACCCAATAACGACTTAGTTATTGCTCTTTAAAGGATGGTAATTTTCAAAGAACATCGAAATGGAGAACTTTTAATCTCAAATAACTCTAATGTTGTGCAATTTTTTAGGAAAACTTGATAGATGTATTTTAAAACTCAATAAAAAACCTTTTAAACAAACTTCGATATTTTTTTTTTCATAAGAACTGACTGACTTATGATGAAAATAAAGTCGCACTCTGCTTTTTTCTTTTTGAAATGTAAAAATTAAACCCTCGTCGTTCTAATCCTAATACAAATAAATGGCTTCCCACTTGAAATTAACTTTATTTGGGAATAATTGATACGATCCATGTAATTTGACGGGTTTGGAGTGCTTAGTTTTGAAAACAAAGTTAAATAAATCGAAAATGACATTTTTAAAATTTAAAAAAAAAAGTGAATTTTTCTTTAATAAATCTAAAAGTATTCAGAATATGAAAAAATGTTTCAAATATAATTGTAGAATTTCTTTTACCAAAAATTTTGATTCTTTTTGTTTTTGTATTATGAATACTTTTAGGTTTATTTAAGAAAAATGCACTTTTTTTAAATTATAATAATGTCATTTTCGATTTAATCAACTATTTTTTCTAAACTAAACATTTCAAGCCGATCAGATCACATGGATCTTATCAATTATATCTAAATAAAGTTAATTTCAAGTAGGAAGCTATTCATTTTTATGAGGATTTACTTTTTACATTTCAAAAAGAAAAAAAGCAGAAAGCGATTTTATTTTGGTCTTAAGTCAGTCAGTCTTTATAAAAAAAAACTTTTATCAGAGCTTATTTGAAAGATTTTTGAATGAGCTTTAAAAGATGTCTCTTAATTTTTCCTACAGAATTGCACCACATTCGAGTTATTTGAGATTGAAGGTTCTCCATTTCGAGGTTCTTCGAAAATAACTCAGTCGTTATTGGGTTTACCTAGGTCTTTCTGACGCGAATCTCTTTGTTTTTTTATTAACTACAATTTTGTTTTTAAATATTTTTTCTATAAAATTACATTTTTACGTTATTCATGAAAAACGGTTATAAAACGTGAACGCCGTTCGGCATAGGGTAGATTTTGAAGAAGGAAATTGAGTCATGTTTCTGAGCTCGGTAACTTTTGAATGGTATAACCGATTTTCAAAAGTAGACATGCGTTGGAAAGGTCATGATCAGTACTACTAGAAGCCGCAAAGGTGGGACTTAAATTTTCGAAATTTTCGAAGTTTTTGGGAGTTTTGTGGACGAGAACGAAAAACAGGCCCTAAATAGGACGGGCCGTAAAATCCACACCCTTGGACCAAAATGGATTGTTGACATATGAATGGGTGAGTCTTTTCCTAAACTTTAAAATGGGAGTTGGCACAATTTTCAATTCCGTCAGATTTAGAAAATTAAAATTTCGTGTATATATAGTGTCGCGTGTAGTGAGGTGTGAGTGTGCGCCACTGGCGAGAACTGCCGTTCTCTGGTAAGTACCTTTACCTTTATTTTGAAATATATTTTATTGTTTTATTCTAAAAACGGTGCAAGAAGCCCGCGCGATTTTTTGATGATTTGCCTGGGCCTAATAGTGACGCGACTAATAATTTTGACCCCGACGAAATATTTCGCTGTGAAATATGTAATGTCATATTATATTGTAAATTAAGCAATTTAACCAGAAGATTTAATGCAGCACATAAAACTGGCCTAGCAACTTTGTGTATTGAGGATGATTTGGTAAAATCATTCGATTTTTTGAAAATTATAGACATCTTTGCCAATCAAAAACTCGGAAAGCACCTATATTATAAAAATTTTAACTATTATAAAAATCAAAATTTAATAAAATGTAGATTTGAAACGTTTCTTATTATTTATTATTAATAATTTTATTTCTATAAAAATTAAAAACAATTTTTTCGCTCTTCACTTTTTGCCGGGGGCCCTCTCTTCACTCCTTACCGGGGCCCGCTCATCCCTCTCGGCGGTCCTGCCTAAACTAAATGTAAGACCAAATAAAATTTACTTACCATATCGAGATGGTATCTAAAGGTTTTTTACTGGTTTCTTCCTCATGATTAACTGTATAACTAAAAGGAGAATACTGTCACCATTGCGTTTGGTTGTCTCACATGCTATGATTTCTCTGACGGGTATTCTTAAGGGCGTAGGTGCAAAATTTCGCGCCAATGTGTTTTAAATGCATTCATTTTTTTTTTCGAATCCTGAGAAAACTAATAAATATTTTTGAAAAATTTAAACGTAGAATGAAAAATTGCATTATTACCGAGAGCCGAAAGTCCCTGAAAACTTTTATAAAGTTTATTTTAATAAGTTACAGGGGTGAAAAGAAAAGAGAAAATTTAAGCTGATTTTTAATTTCAAATATCTCATTCAAAAGAATCTTTTTGATTATTCTAAGCGACCTTTGCCCTCGGTAATCATGTACTCTTTCATTCTGCGTTTAAGTTTTTCAAAAATACTTATTAGTTTTCTCAGAACTCAAAAAAATGAATGCATTTAAAACACATTGGCGCGAAATGTTCTGCCTACGCCCTTTTAAAGATGATTTGGTGTAATCGAATGAACTATCTTTCGATAAAGTCGTCCCAGGAACTTAACATAAATCTTGGCACTATCATTTTAAAGTACCTAATGTTAATGTTCTATAAAATTTATAACGTATTATTGCTGATTTGTCAATATGAATAAGTCAGATAAAATTAAATTCGCATTAAATAAATAACAGTCGTCTATTTCTAAAATAATGAATTTATTCCCAAGATTTGCATCTTACGCTATAATTGTGAATAATTTGCTGTATTATGTTACTTTTGTACTGTTTATATCTTTATTTATATACAAATATTTTGTAAAAGTATACTATGCCATATTTTATTACATTTAGTATACTCTTATATGATGCTAGTATGTAAATAAAAATTTTATCTAAACCGTATAATATATCTGGCTCCTGTGAATAAGCACATAAGTCAACAAATTATCAAAAACTGGCATATTCATGTACTTGATAATAAAAGGTAATTCCCATACAATTAAAAGGTAAGTCAGAAAAAGTTTTAAATCAAGTTGTCGCACATATCCTAAGGTTTCCTGTATACGACAGTCATTACTGTGGACAAACAACATATAAACTGTACTTTACCTCTATATCTTAAGTGGAACTATGACTCGATACATAGAACCCAGCTATAGGAAGCAATGGAAGCCATCGAAGTTCCACTAATATTAATAAAAGCAGTAAAAGCATTTTACAAGAATTACAAAGTAGCTATCAAAACGGGCAATGGAATATGCAGTCCATTTAAGACGACAAAGGGACTGCTACAGGGCTACTCCACAACCTATACCACGTTTAAAATATTTCTCGAAAAAACCCTCATGGAAAAGAAAATGCGAATGAACGGGCATACTAGTAACAAACGAATACCTATATATCCTAATTTTTGCTAATGACTAAATAGTGATCTACAAGACGAACATGACCTCAGCTTTATGATGATAAAACTGAAATAGGAATATACAATACAATATAAAGAATGGAATGGAAATAAACCTAAAGGAAACTGAATCCCCAACAATGAAGAATACAGAAATAAAACAGCTTGAAATAGACGAAGGTAAACAAATCAAAGGAAGAGACAAGTGAAAGTATTTAGGTTTCATAATATCAATCAAAGGAACAACTGAAGAACATAATATAAAAATAAACTATGCCAAACAAGAGGCTACATACGAAAATTGAACCCGTTACTGTAGGATAAGATACTGTAGGATAAAAAATATATAACTCCATGAAAAGAACAAGAGTTATCCCAAATATGGGTATGAAAAATGGTTAAAAAATAAGAAAACCAAAAACAAAATAGGAGCAATGAGATGAAATTGCTGCAGAGTAACAAGAAAAGATAGAATAAATAGCATAGAGATTAAAAAAGAATGGTAATGAACTCAGATATAATAATCTACATAGAACAGGAGAGATTAACTTGGTACGGAAATGTCAATAGAGCAGATCGAAAACGTTGGATAAATAAAATAACAGAGTGCAGCCCAGTAGGAAGAAGGAAAAGAGGCAGACGCCGAAGATATTTCAGAGATGAAGTAGAATAAGCAATGGATACAAGAAATCTGCTGGAGGAAGGGGACTGGAAAAACAGAAAGAACTGGAGAGAAGAGTTAAGTGAAGGAATACAGTTATATGTATATAAGTATATTTAATCCCTAAACATTGTTTCCAGGCTCCTAAACAATTTGCTAGTAGTGCAGGCCCTGGAAGTATTTGAGTATGCAAAACCTGAGGACCGGCAACTATGTTCGGATTTTTTTACCTGAGACCTTGAACAATGAAAAACTGAATCTTGCTGGAAGGTGCGATGGTGCTTTGTTATCCCCTCCCTGTCCCCATGTTAAGTGCAGATAAAAAGAGATTTTTAGGAAAACAAAACATTTTTTGGGCCATTCTAAGCAAAAAATGTTCCTACAATGTTTTTCGTAGGATACATAGTTCTCGATATAAACGCGGTTGAACTTTAAAAAAATCTAAATATTTCAATTTTTGAACCCGAATAACTTTTGATTAAAAAATAAAATAGCCATTCTGCTTGCAGCATTTGAAAGTTCAAGTCAAATTATACCGGTTTTGATTATTTATATTGCTAAAAATTAATTTTGTTATTGTTAAACAAAGCTATACTTAAACAAATAGTGTTTGAGCATTTTGTCGCATGCACGCTATGCATGCTACGTAGAAATTGCCTCTTTGTAGGCGCTTACACTTGTACCTACTCGTTCGATTTTAATAGTAGGGGAGGAAAGTATGCTAAATTTGCAGTTACTCGATCGTTATGGGGACCTATTGGGTTGTGAAGAGTACGTCCTAAAACCAAAATAAGTCAAGTTAAGTTTTCCATAAAGTGGGGGACTTTCCATTTTTTTAATTTAATTTTCCACTTCTAACAATCGTTTTTTCAGATTATAGCGCCATCTATCCACAATTCGAAAAATGTCTCGAGTAAAAGCTATTATTTTTACGTAAAGAATCCAAATCTGCAATAAAAATTGGGGGCTCCTATTTAAGATTTTAAAGTAACCCCCTCCCCACCTCAGTGGGGGTCGTGTATGGTGCCATTCGATAGATTTTCAAAAATATTGAATACGTGTATTTTGCAGTTTTTATATCTGATGTTCATTTACCGAAATATCGCGGGGTTCTATTTATAGTTTTAAATTTACCCCCCACCCCTCTCCGTGGAGAGTCGTGTTTGGTATCATTCGATAGATTATGAAAAATATTAAACACGTATTTTTTAGTTTTTCGATCTGGTGTTCATTTCGCGAAATATTCGCTTTTTTTGTGAAACTTTGTGACTCACCCATTTCCTTACGCTCAAATCGTCAGATTTTCGAAATATACACTCTTTTGCATGTACAGCTGGTTCCAAAAAAAAACTGATACGACTCTTAGTAAGATTTGATCATTTTGAGCAGTATATGATTGGTCTGACATTATATTATATTTATTATGACAGACAAATAATAAAATAAACAAACAAACAGCCATTTTTTGAGGTTGAAGTTATTTGACAAATTTTAAGATTTGGCAGTGACAGTTACAGTATTTAAATAATAAGTATTTATCCGTCAAAATATAATAAATGAAATATAATTAAACTCATATTTATTATATCACACCTCACCAAAAGCTTTTTACAAGAACATAGTCAGTGATTTTGATATGGCTTAGAGCCAGACTACATCAAGATCGCCTATAAATCGTGCTGGTAATCGCTTTGTTGCGAGACCAAAAAAAAAAGAAGAAGAAGAAGAAAATACACTGCTCAATTTTCTACAAAATGCGCTTTAAGAGTCGTATCAGTTTTTTTTGGAACCAGCTGTACCTAAGGATAGATTTTTTTTCGGACCCCCCTTAACGAACTCCCCTGTATTAAGAGCTAATATATGGTAGGGGTACATTTACAGGGTACAAGGTTTCTCCCCATGTAATCATCTGACGCGCCCTGAGTAGTCCAGAAAGACACTGCGCATCCGCAAGGAAAAATATTCCGATTCGAATTTTTTGCACAATCTTACTCAAAAAGGACCCCTTTCTACAAATTTGCATGTTGCCAGGACCAAGAGTGGGTCAAACATTTTTTAAACGTTTTTTTTTGTTTTTTTCCTAAAATTATTTTTTTGCATGGAATAGTTTTTTACGTAATTACATTACTTAAATCTAAAAACTCACATGGTATTTGTAGACTTAAAAAAAGCATACGATACCGTTCCCAGAGAAAAAATGTTTGAGGTATTACAACAAACCACTTTAAATAGAAAATACATCCAAACAATAAAAGATCTCTATGCTAATGCAACAACAGCAATTAAAATTGGAACGAAACTTTCAAATACCTTTGAAACTTCGAAAGGCCTTTTGCAGGGATGCTGTCTGTCGCCCACTTTATTTAAAATTTACCTTACACATGTGTTAAAATATTGGACTAGGAAATGCCAAACAATGGGGATACCAGTAGGAGATTCTTATTTGTATACGTTGCTATTTGCTGACGACCAAGTTGTGATTGCTGCTGATAAAGATGACGCCAGTTACATGATTAGAAAATTGAAAGAGGAGTACCAAAAATGGGGTTTGGAAATGAGCATGGAGAAAACTGAATACCTTGTAGTCGGAGGTGATACTGAAGACTTAGAATTAGAAGGGGAATACATAAAAGGATGTGATGAATTTAAATATCTAGGTTCAATTTTTGACAAAAACTCCACATGCGATCAAGATATAGAATATCGAATAAGTCAAGGAAGAAAAGCTATAAAACAGCTAAATGGCATTTGGTGGAGTACAGGACTGCAAAATCAGACAAAGAAAAAAATCTAAAAGACTATCGTGGAAGGAATTGTCCTGTACAACTCGGAAGTGTGGGAAGTAAAAGACCGACAAAATAAAAGACTTCAAGCTTTAGAAATGGACGCGCTTAGAAGAAGCTGCAAAATATCTAAACTGCAGCATATCCCAAACGAAGAAATAAAAGAAAGAATGGAAGTAGAAAAGGATATTATAGACAGAATAGAACAAAAAAGATTAATATGGTACGGGCATGTCCAGAGAATGGGACCAACAAGATGGCCCAAGAAAATGATCCAGTATGTACCACCCGAGAGAAGAAAAAGAGGCAGACCGAAGAGAACATGGATACAAGATGTAGAGAAAGCAATGAACAGTAGACAACTGAACGAGGAAGATATTCGTGACCGAAAAGCATGGCGAATAGGATGCGGGAAACGGCGAATGCTGTAGAACACCCGATATATATAATAGTTTTTTTAGGTTTTTTGGATCACTCCAAACAGAAAAGGTCTTTAGTGACATTTCTCTAAAGTTGATAGTTTTTGACACATGTATAAGCGATTAAAAATTAAAAAATTGCGAAATTGGCCATTTTTAACCCTCAAAAACTATGTGAAAAACTGAAAATTTGAATGTTGCCAAGGTAGGTAGATATTCTTTAAACGTCGGTTGATGAAATCCCAAAGAGATTTTTGCAATACAATATTTAAAACTCCTTTGTTTTTTAATTGCTAATCAAGCGTGCGCGACACTATTTTCGCGACAGTATGGTGCAAGTGAAATGAATAAATTCGTTATTTCGTAAACCAGCGACTTTAAGGGAAAATCCCGAAACAGGTCAATTTTTATTTTTAAGTTATGATATTGTGGCATATATGGTATACTAGTGACGTCATCCATGTGGGCGTGATGACGTAATCGATGATTTTTTTTAAATGAGAATAGGTGTCGTGTGCTAGCTCATTTGAAAGGTTCTTCAATTCTCTATTCATTAATATAAACATTTATATAATTATTTATACAGGGTGTCCTTCTACTTCTTTTTTGTCAAATAATTTAATTTAATAAAAATTTTTGGACACCCTGTATATATAATGATGTAAATGTTTACATTACTGAATAGAGAATTGAAGAACCTTTCAAATGAGCTACCACACGACCCCTATTCTCATTTAAAAAAAATCATCGATTACGTCATCATGCCCAGACGGATGACGTCACTAGTATCCCATATATGCCACAATATCATACCTTAAAAATAAAAATCGACCTGTTTCGGGTCTTTTCCTTAAAGTCGCCGGTTTACGAAATAACGAATGTATTCCTTTCATTTGCAACATACTGTATACACATGCAACAGTGGAAAATAGTGTCCCGCACGCGTGATTATAAATTAAAAAACAAAGGAGTTTTGAATAGTGTATTGCAAAAAATTCTTCGGGATTTCGTCAATCGATGTTTAAAGAATATCAACCCACCTTGGCAATATTAAAATTTTAAGTTTTTCACATAGTTTTTGAAGGTTAAAAATGGCCGATTTCGCAATTTTTCAATTTTTAATCGCTTATAATATGTCAAAAACTATCAACTTTAGAGAAAAGTCACTAAAGACCTTTTCTGTTTGTAATGATCCAAAAAACCTAAAAAAAACCTTGTTCCGTGCAAAAAAAATAATTTTAGGAAAAAAACAAAAAAAAAGTTTAAACAATTTTTTACCCACTTTTGGTCCTGGCAACATGCAAATTTGTTAAAAGGGGTCCTTTTTGAGTAAGATTGTGCAAAAAAATCCGAATCAGAATATTTTTCCTAGCGGAATCGCACTGGCTTTTTGGACTAAAGGGCTCTAATATCAGTAACTGCAAAAATCCCCGCTTGGGCTCCCTTGCCATAAAAATGGGAGATGCAATGAAAACATCACTTAAGCACTATTTGTTTATAGCTTTGTTTAACAATAAAAAAATTAATTTTTAGCAATGCAAATAATTAAAACCGGTATAAGTTGATTTGAACTTTCAAGTGATGCATGCAGAATTGCTATTTTATTTTTTAGTCAAAATTTATTCGGGTTAAATAATTGCAATTTTTCGATTTTTTGAAAGTTCAACCGCGTTTATCTCCAAAACTATGCATCCTACGAAAAAACTTGTAAGAACATTTTTTGCTTAGAATGGCCCAAATAATACAAAAAAATGTTTTGTTTTGCAAAAAATTTCTTTTTTCTGCCCTTAACATAGGGGCAGGGAGGGGATAACAAGGCACCATCACACCTTCCGGCAATATTCAGTTTTTCATTGTTTAAGGTCTCAGCTAAAAGGAACGAACATAGTCACCGGTCCTCAGGTTTTGCATACTCAAATACTTCCAGGAACCGGTCTATAGTGTTCACAGGAGCTAGATAATGTTTACAGTAATTGCGTGAAGTTTGTGAAATGCGATAAATAAAAAAATGAATATTTTTATAGTTCATTATAACTTAAACTTTGTTAATTTCTATTTATTTTTGTTAAAATTGTTTAAGTTCAAAGATCTCAAAGTAACTTTTATCCATTTTCAACAAACTTATTTACAAATTACTTTTACTGATACATTTTGTTTTATATACGTGAATAATAAAAGAAGATACTGCATGTTTATTATGCAAATGTTTGATATTGTTTTTGTAATCAATTAAGCATTATGTTTGAACGTGTTAAATATTATATTTGTTATTAAATAATAATAAGAAAGGTTGATTAGTAAATCAACATAAAATAATATTTTCCAACAGTGAATTCATAGGTAAGTATACATAACTATAAAAATAGTCGAAAAAGGAAGAAATGTACAATTATTGAATGTTTACACATAATCAGAATACGGCATAATATGGCATATATTAGTCTAATGCTTCCAAATCATGAAATATGTTGTAGTTTTTAATGCAATATATAATACCAGATTGATTTCTACAGACTGGCTCAAATCCATTTTTGTTGCAATACCGAAAAGACATAATGCGAGAAAATGCTAGGAATAATAGAAAAAGATGTATTTGCATGCTTCGTGAACTTCGAAGAGGCATTCGATAAAGTACAGCACCGATAAAGTACAGCATGTAAAATTATTAATGCAGATGCTAAAAATTGGAATAACTACACTGATGAAATCTCCATACAACGAGGAGTCAGACAAAGTTGCATTTTGTCGTAACCCACATCCAGATGCACATCTGCAATAAAATGGAGTCTAAGTTGAAAAAGTTAACAAAATGACATATTTGAGTACTGTCATAGCGGACCAACTAGATTCTGACGTAGAAACAAAACGCAGAGTCTTCTTCTTCTTCTTGTAGTTCCTTCTCCTATCGGAGGTTGGCTATCATCACAGCTATCCGTACCTTATTAGCGGCTGCTCTGAAAAGATCTACTGAGCTGCAACTATACCACTCTCTTAAGTTTCTCAGCCAGGAAATTCTTCTTCTACCTATAGATCTTTTACACTTTATTTTACCTTGCATTATGAGCCTTAAAATCTCATATTTCGCACCTCTGGTAATGTTGCCTAAATATTCTAGCTTTCTTGTTTTGATGTTCTTTATCACCTCGCAATTTTTTTGCAGCCTTCTTAACACTTCTGCATTTGTAACTCGTTGGATCCATGGTATTTTCAAAATCCTTCTATAGCACCACATCTCAAAGGCTTCCAACTTCTTTATATCTTCTACTTTTAGTGTCCAGCTTTCCACTTAATACAAGAAAGTCGAGAACACGTAGCATCTTAAGGCTCTTATCCTCAGCTCCAGAGGAAGGCCTCGATTAACAAACATCTTTTTTATTTTTATAAATGCTTGTCTTGCAATTTCAATGCATGTCCTGATTTCTCTACCCTGCTCATTGTTTTCATTTACCCAGTTTCCCAGATATTTGTAGTTAATCACTCTTTCTACTTGTTTTCCTTCGATATCCAACCTTCCTACTGTATGTTGGTTAGAAATAATTATGAACTTGGTTTCCTTAACGTTCATTTGTAGTCCATAATCCATACTGACTTGATGTAATCTATTTACTAATAGTTGCAGTGCATCTAGACTGTCTGCAAAAATAGCGGTGTCGTCTGCAAATCTTATGTTGTTCAAGATTTTTCCGTTTATTGATATACCCTGTTCTTCCTCTGATATTGCTTCCTTAAAAATAGCTTCGCTGTACAGATTGAATAACAATGGAGACAACACGCAACCCTGTCTAACACCTCTCTTGATTTTTATGGCCTCTGTTTCGACATTTTCGATTTTAACCGTTGCTTTTTGATTCCAGTACAGATTGACAATAACCCGTATATCTCGACTGTCCACATTCTTCTCTTTTAAAAGTTTTATGAGTTTCTGATGTCGTACTCTATCAAAAGCCTTTTGATAATCTATAAAGCAGACATAGATATCTTGGTTCATATCTAGTCGTCTTTTTTGCGAGAACGTTAAAAGCGAACATAGCCTCTTTCCTTCGTAGTCCTCCTCTGAAACCAAACTGGGTGTCATCTATATCTTCCTCTATTTTTTTGTATAGTGTTCCATGTATTATTTTGAGGAATATCTTAAGTGTGTGGCTTATTAAAGAAATTGTTCTGTACTGAGAGCATTCTGTCGCATGTATTGACTTTGGTAGTGTTACAAATGTGGACAGCAACCAATCCTGGGGTATTACTCCTGTTGTATGTACCTTGTTGAACAGATCTAAAAGTATATGCAGTGTTTCTTAGTCAATGCATTTAATTAGCTCTGTGGGTATCTGATCTGGGCCTACTGCTTTTGCGGTCTTTGCATTTCTAATTGCCTGTTCTAATTCGCACATTATTATTTTAGGTCCTGTTTGTTCCTGTGGTTCTTCTTGCATCATTCTATCATCGTCGAATAGTTTCATTATGTATTCCTGCCAAAACTTTAATTTATGTTTGATGTCTGCGATGAGTTTACCGTTATCATCTTTAAATATCCCATAGTGTGCTCGGTTTTTGGTACTTTTTAGTTCTTTTATTTTTTTATGCATATTAAAGCTGTCGTATTTTCTGTCATACATTTCTATTTCTTATTTCTTTGCATTGTTGTATTAACCACTTTTCTTTGGCCTTTCTTATCTCTACTTTAATTTTATTTTGTAGTTCTTTGTATTTTGGCACATTTCTCCCTTTGGCTTTTCTCCTCTCTTCCATTAATGCTAGAATTTCCGAAGTCATCCACTCCTGCTTTTTATTTGTCTTTGCAGATTTAGCAAGAGTAGCAATGACTAAAACTACTTTTATGAAATTGAAGTCATTTCTTTGCAATAATCATCTCAGTTTAGAGCTAAGACAAAGAATAGTTAAGTGCTATGTTTGATCTGTACTTTTTTATGGTGCAGAAGTGTGGACACTAAAAGTATCGATCATGAGCCTAATTGAAGCATCGGAAATGTTGATTCATTGACGGATGCTGAAGATATCTTGGATAGCAAGACAAACTAATGAGGAAGTAGGTATTAAGAAGGGTCAACAAAGATAGAGAACTGCTAAAGACTGTTAAGAGATTGGCTGCTGTCAACGTTCATAACACTGCCAAAAAAACCAAATGCAAAAGAATGCCAAGACCACCGGATAATAAGTTTAATGAGTCATACACTCAAAATATTTTTAAAAATTATACACCGGAGAATACATAACAAACTTGAGCAGGACATAAGCGACACGCAATTTGGATTTAGAAATGCAATGGGAACGAGGGAAGCCCTGTTCGCTGTAAATGTACTTGTGCAAAGGTGCATGGATGTTAATCAGCCAGTATATATGTGTTTCTTGGATTACAACAAAGCCTTCGATAAGGTCAGACATAACCGCCTTATCGAATTACTTGAAAAGAAAAACTTAGATATGAGGGACATCAGGATCATTAGTGCTATCTATTATAATCAGATCGCTGTGGTAAAAGAGAACAACGCCTTTTCAAATGAAATACGTATTGAGAGGGGCGTCAGACAGGGCTGTGTCCTGTCTCCTACTTTGTTCAATTTGTATTCAGAGGAAATAATCCAGGAAGCACTAGAAGACCTAACCACGGGAATAAAAGTAAATGGTCGACCAATTAATAATATACGGTTTGCCGACGACACTATTTTATTAGCCGAATGTCTTGAGGATTTACAACAAATGGTTGACAGAGTGGTAGAAGTCAGCCAAGAAAACGGACTGTCCCTAAACACAAAAAAGACACAATTTATGGTAATCACAAAAGTTCAACAGCGCCAAGAAAGCATAACAATACATGGAGAACAAATTAAAAAGTTTGAAAAATATAAATATTTGGGTACAATAATTAATGAAACTAATGAGTACACAGAAGAGATTAAAGCAAGAATAGGACAGGCAAGAAATGCTTTCAACAAACTAAAAAAAGTACTCTGTAGCAGGGACATTACAATTTCTTTAAAGATAAGACTTCTGAGATGCTACGTGTTCTCCGTATTATTCTATGGGTTGGAGGCTTGGACATTAAAGAAGGATGTTTCGGACAGATTAGAAGCCTTCGAGTTGTGGGCCTACGGAAGAATATTAAGAATAGGTTGGGTGGATAGAGTCACGAATATCGAGGTGTTGAGAAGAATGGGAAAAGATAAAGAGGTTTTAAATACAATTAAAGTCAGAAAACTGCAATATCTGGGACATGTTATGAGGGGCGAGCGTTATAACTTGTTACAATTGATAATGCAAGGAAGAATACAGGGTAGAAGGAGTCGCGGAAGAAGACGCATCTCCTGGTTAAACAATTTGAGAGCTTGGTTTAATTGCACTTCTGCTGATCTCTTTAGAGCAGCGGTATCGAAAGTGCGAATTGCCGTGATGGTTGCCAACCTTCTTAGAGGAGATGGCACATGAAGAAGAAGAAGAAAGACTGTTAAACACCGAAAAATGTCTTATCTGGCAAATATAAAATATGGCAACTGATCCTTAAAGGAAAAATAGAGAGGCGTGAGAGATTTTTCCTTGGATTATGAGACTTAGCAGAGAGTACTTTTCTCCTCTCATTATGTGGCCTAGATACTCCAGTTTTTCGTTTGTATGGTTTTTATGACTTCGCATTCCTTCCCCATCTTCAGCAAAACATCTTGATTTGTTACTTTTTCTGTCCATGGTATTTTCCACATTCTTCTGTAACACCACATCTCGAATGCCTCAATGTTTTTGATGTTTATCTTTTTCAGTGTCCAAGCTTCCATACCGTACAGCAGAACGGAGAAAACATATCACCTTAACATTCTCGTTCTTAAGTTTATATTTATGTCCTGGCTGCATGGGAACTTTTTTATTTTGACAAACGATTGTCTCGGGAATCTCGATTCAAGAGGCGAATCTCAATTCGCCTCTTGATTTCTCTTGTCTGGTCATTAGTATCAGTGAAGCAAACCCCTAAATATTTGTAGGACGTAACTCTTTTAACTGGCTGATTATGTATGGTTAAATTCACATTGGTGTATAGCTTCTTTGTTACAATCATGAATTTAGTCTTTTTTATGTTCAGTTTTAGACCATACTTATTGGTATGAGTATTTATGTTTTCCGTAGAGCAAATATAGACAATAAGAACACTTATCAAAAAGTGTAACAGATACATTGAACCTCTTTATTTGGCATTTGTGGATTACAATAAGGCATCAATAGAATTTTGGACCGTATTAGCAGGAATGAATAACGCAAGGATTGGTTCCAGCTGTAGGATACTTCTAAAATACATATACGACAATGCAACTATGCAAATAAATGTATCATAAGCTCTAATAACAAGTAAAATAAGAAAGGAGAGAGGAGTTAGACAGGGAGACACTATCTCTTCAAAATGATTTACTTTTGTATTAGAAGATGTGTTCAAGAAGTTAAATTGGGAACAACATTAAGTCATCTAAGATTAACCGATGATATAGTACTCATAAGAAACAATACAGAGGAACTAATCTACTTGCTAAAGGAGCTTAAACAAGAATCTGAGAAAATCGGTTTAAAAATGAATTTAATTAGAACAAAACTGATGACAAATCAAAAGATTACAATAAACTTAGGTGGAAGTGAGATCGAAAGTGCCGAAGAGTATAATATACCTAGGTCACACGATCAAACTAGGCAAACAAAATCAAACGGCAGATATAACTAGAAGAATCCGAATGACTTGGGCAGGAGTAGGAAGTATACCAATAAATCTAAACAAAAAGGTATTCAGCAATTGTATTCTACCAGTTATGACCTATGGAATGGAGACCATGACACTTACAGAGGTATCAGCCAATAGGTTGAGAACGACACAGAGGGTGATCGAAAGAGCTATGTTAGGAGTACATCTGAGGAAACATACGAAATAAGGACGTGCGAAGCAGGACGAAGGTGTAAGATGTGATTGGAAGAATTGCGCAAATGAAATGGAGCTGGATAGGACACGTGGCACGGCAAAACAACGAATGGTGGACGAGAAACATTGTACATTGGAGACTACGCGAGCACAGTCGTAGTAGAGGAAGACCACAAAAACGGTGGCTAGACGACATCAAAGAAAAATGGGGAGAACGTGGCACCAAATAGCAGAAAACAGAGAGAATGGAGAACTCATGGGGAGACCTTTGTCCAGGAGTGGATGCAAACAGACTGAAGAAGAAGAAGGTCAATTAGTCAATTTAGAAAGTAAAAGTCCCCTTGTTGTTGTTGTTGTGTTAAAGGCAACTTTATATCCTATAAAATATATTCAAATCTTTGAAGTATTTAATAAATATGATTTAAAACCGTATATTTTTTATTTTTCCCATTAATAATATAAAAGAATGTTCATTAGATTAATTAAGGTCCAATCAATATAGTATTGAAAGGTTAGATACAATGTCTGACAACAATATCGGTTTTATTACAAACATCCGGCTGATGTTTGTTTAGTCACTTACGTCTAGTTATAAGAAGTCTGAGTAATAAGAAAGTATGGAATAATAAAATTATACAAATAGGCCAATTTTGCATGAATATAAATATGTGTTTACTTTTATGAATAAAGCTAAAGTTCATATCCTTTACGGGATAAATAAATCAATGTTTTTATAGTAAATTGTGTAATAAGTAGTTAAGTAATAGGCAAAAGTAAAAGACAAGCCTACGGATTGCATTAGGGGCAAAAATGTACGAGGCCTGTTAAACTAAAACATCCTTGGTCCAGAAAAAAATTAATGGTAAATATATGTACAAATAATTATCACTTATAAACTCTCCCGACAAACGAAAACCGGAGATTCGTCAGATAATTTTAAGATAATTTAACCCAATTTACCTAGTCCAAAAATGCTTCCTAAGTGAGCTAGAGCTCTTTAGAAATGGCACGTTGTAACGAGTTTTTTTTTAAATATCTCCAGAACGCTTCTATTTAGAAAAACGAAAACTGCTACCTACGCCCATTTGTATTCCAGAGATAAATCGATTCCATTAATTTCAAATACATCATTACACCATTTTCTAGAAAAATCAATTCGAGAATTTTTCATTTTTTTAATTTGAAAAAAAATTAAAAAAAAAACAATTTACAAAGACGAAAACTGGTACGTTTATTTATCTTCCTGAGATGATCAACGGTTTTGGGTAGTTCAACGGTTATTTTATCGCAAAACTATTTTGTCTTTAATTTTGAACGTTTTTGACACTAGATTATTAAATTATGAGGTATATTAGTACTAAAAGTTACTCTTCTTTATGTTCTATCACTTTTGGTAAAAAACACCGTTGTATTTTGAAAATTATTTACAAATTTTTTTCAAATTCAAAAAATAAAAAAATTTCAAATCGATTTTTCTAGGAAACGGTGCATCCTACCGACTTAAATCAAGAGTACCTTTTAGTACTAGAATACCTCACAATTTAATCATCTAGGATCAAAAATTGTAAAAAGTTTAAAGACAAAAAATTATGCGATAAAGTAACCTTTGTCCTAATCAAAACGCACGCCTATGGCGGGTACTTAAATTCAAATTATTAATGGAACCGATTTATCTCTAGAAGATAAATTGTTTTCGTACCAGTTTTCGTTGTTTTAAATAGAAGTGTCCTGGAGATATTAAACAAAAATTAATTAAAAGGCGCCATCTTCAAAGAGCTCTAGCTTTCGGACTATGTGAATTGGGTTAAATTGTCTTTCTGGACACCCTGTATATATAATGAAGGCACTTATCCCATTGTTTCACCAACCGATGTATACCCTGCTTAAAGAATTCTTGAGGCTCTTGACTGGCAGAATTCGTTTACGGAATTTTGCACTCATTCGTCCCACTGCAAAAATTACCTTTTAGCGCCTTTTTAAGTGGCCCAAAGGTGTGAAAATTTAAAGGTGTGAAAATTTCAAAGGCGATAAATCGGGGCTATAGGGTTGATGCTCAAATATCCTTCATCTCTTTCGTTATAGATTTGCTTTCACTACTTTAGCAACAAGAGTCTGATCATAGTCGTGCAGATAATTGACACCATGTGAGAGCTTATCTGGATATTTGCATCTTATTGCTTGATGACAAGATAATATCAGATAATAATAACACCTTGATTCGTCGCTAGTAATAATAATAATATCGTATGGCATTTTTGCCGGGGAGATCCTTACGGACAGGTCCCGGCGCCACTTGCATCTTTAACGCTGTTTGAAGTAGCTAGTGTCGATGCTCACACTAGCCCAGGGGGACCGACGCGACGCCTTAAGGCAAGCGTCCACAGACCCGCATCGTACGCATCGGACGCATCGTACGCAACGGATTTTAACTTGCCTTGTACAAAAACTTATGTAACTGCGTCCACTGATCCGCATCGTACGGATCGCATTATCGGCAATGTCGAAGGGTTGCTTCGAGAGGCAACTTTTGCGATGCGTGCCGATGGATCATACGGAATGCCCATCAGTGGACGCATCCCGCGCGAATTTAATATTTTTAATTATTTTTAATGCATAACTTTTTGTAGTAATCAGACAAGTAAACTCAGTTTTAACTTTTATTTTATATATAACCCGTGTTGAGCTGCCCCCCCCCCCCCCCCACTTGCAAAAATTAAAAACCAAATAGCCCTGATTTATGAGCTATTTATGAGCTTTCATATTCCGTAAACTAAAAATTTTGAGCTCGTTCCACTGAGCAGGAATTTAATACCCTAGTGGGGGGGGGGCTGACTCATACTTAAAAATAGGAATATTGAATCGGTTTTTGCGGCAGAATTACGAGCAATTTATGAGCTCTTGAAATTATATAGTTTCGATTTTTGAGCTCATCCCCTTCACCCCCAAACAACCCTTTCATTGATTTAACTTAAGAGAAAAATGTTGAGAAAACTTGAAATAGATCGTATTGCGGATATAATTTCTATAGCTTATATACTCTAAGAATAAACTATTAAATCACGTGCCTTTCGATTATTGAGCTACAACCCCTTCGCAAGAAAACCACCCTATCTTCCCGGCTTAAGAGAAAGTTGTACTTAAAATGCATTAAATTAATTATTTGGCGACTACATATCATTTAATAATTAATAAGCTCCCAAATTACGCGCATTTAGATCAGTAACTTGCAATTTATTTTGTATAGTGCAGTCACTGAAGGTAAAAATAAACGATTACCTTCAATTTCGGTGAACCTTCATCGATTTTCACGAAAATTGGTCAGTGGTTAGAGGATACCTCATGAAACAAAGGTGAGATGGTACCACCTTGCGCCCTTACCCTGAGGGTGGATACCGCCCCTTCTCTGGGGTGAAAATTATTTTATAAAAAATAACTGCACAAATCTATAAAATAACAAATTATAAGCAAAATTTATTATATAAAGTTATTAAAATAAGTCAATACTATTTTAAGTTATTAAAGATCAAAAATTTTAATTATTCGTGAAAAAAATGCATGTTTTGAAACGGTTTTTCGTAAATCACTGAAAAACTGTAAGTTTTTACAAAAAAGTTAATAGCAGTTTAATTCGTATAGCTTATATTAAGAATAAACTCTTAAATCACGCGCCTTTCGATTATTGAGCTACAACCCCTTCGCAAGAAAACCATCCCATATTCCCGGCTTAAGAGAGAGTTGTATTTAAAATAATTTAAATTAATTAATGGCGACTAGATATCGTTTAATAATATATGAGCTCGCAAAATATACGCATCTCAATTATTGAATTGCCATTTTCTTTCTATAGCGCAGTCACTGAAGGTAAAAATCAACTACGACCTTCGATTTCGGTAGATGTCCATTCATTTTCACGAAAATTGGTGAGCGGATAAAGGATACGCCAAGAAAGGAAATTACAAATAACAACTTAGCCGGGGGTATATGTCACCCCTTCTCGGGGGTGAAAATTACTTTATTAAAAATAACCCCACAAATCAAGAGAGGGACAAATTCTAAGCAAAATTTTCTAAGCAAAATAATTTTCACCCCCGAGATGGGGCTGTATCCACCCTCAGGGTAAAGGGTACTATGTCACCTTTGTTTCTTGACGTATTCTCTAACCACTGACCAATTTTCGTGAAAATCGATGAAGGTTCACCGAAATTGAAGGTAATCGTTGATTTTTACCTTCAGTGACTGCACTATACAAAATAAATTGCAATTTACTGATCTAAATGCGCGTAATTTGGAAGCTTATAAATTATTAAATGATATGTAGTCGCCAAATAAATATTTTAATGCATTTGAAGTACAACTTTCTCTTAAGCCGAGAAGATAGGGTGGTTTTCTTGCGAAGGGGTTGTAGCTCAATAATCGAAAGGCACGTGATTTAATAGTTTATTCTTAGAGTATATAAGCTATAGGAATTATATCCGCAATACGATATATTTTAAGTTTTCTCAGCATTTTTCTCTTAAGTTAAACCAATTAAAGGGTTGTTTGGGGGTGAAGGGGATGAGCTCAAAAATCTAAACTATATAATTTCAAGAGCTCATAAATAGCTCGTAATTCTGCCGTAAAAACCGATTCAATATTCCTATTTTTAAGTAGTGGGGGGGGGGCTGACTCAGCCCCTCCCCAAAGTATTAAATTCCTGCTCAGTGGAACGAGCTCAAAATTTTTAGTGTGCGGAATATGAAAGCTCATAAATAGCTCATAAATCAAGGCTATTTGTTTTTTGTTTTTTGTAAGTGGGGGGGCAGCTCAACACGGGTTTATATATAGGTATATTCAGAAAAAATATCACAGGCCATGATAAGTTCATTATAGGGATTAAAATTTCATACACATTACTTATTTTTCATGTATATTGGTATTTCTCTATCTATTTCGAGTATCTAACTATGAAGATTATTCTCGTTAAAAAAACAACACATTTTCTAACTGATTATATATTTGAATGTAAAGGAGGACACAAAGCTGTTACACATTTATGGAACTGGAAAATAGTAGGCCGAAAACTCCAATACAAACATGAGAGGAGAACAAAGACCATCTTAAAGCAATGACATTTTTAAAACATATTAGAGTTGTTAATAATGTTACTGAGAGAGGTGTAAAATTAATGCAAAACATTTCAGTGTCCCTCACCAAAAATGAAAAAGCAAGCAAAGTGTGTTACAAGTAGTTGCAAACCACAGAAAGTATTTTACCGATTTCAGAAAGGCAACTTTGATTAATCTTTAAACAAACTTTTACTGATATAGTTACTATTTTCTATTTAAATCAAATTGTAACAGTTTTGTGTATTCCTTTATACTCAAATGTATAATTAATTAGAAAAATGAGTTCTACTATGCGGTCTACCGTCGTGTTTCTTCTATCGATTGCGGTCTACCGAGAGAATCGGTGTACCAGCTGTAATAATATTACAATGTCGACAAGAAAATGTTTACAAAGTGAATAAAAATGTGATAGTGTGTGACATTCTCCATGTTCCGATTTCTTGTTGAATATGATGTGTATCCAAAAATTATGCTTCTTTTTTCTAGATTTTTTTCTTCTTCTTCCTCTTCTGCTAACAAACAAGTAATAATGACATATTCTTCATCGCTTTCGTCCATTCTCACAAACACTTTCCGCAGGTAGGCATTGGCAATTCGATTGCTGCCGATACAGTGGACGCAGTATGAAAAATTAATCCGATGCGTACGATGCGTGCGATGGGTACGATGCAGGTCTGTGGACGCTTGCCTTTAACGTACCCTCTGAAGCACGGCGAACGCCTCGTATCATTTTTATAAATGAAAATTTCCTTGTTTGTGTTGACAAACGAAAATGTATTGACAGTCGCCAGTAATTATTGACAAAAGAAAGTCATTACGATTTTCCCGTATTCCGTTAGAAGTTGTGAAGTTAAACCAATACGCGTAAGTTAAGTACATGAAGAACAATGTATTTTTCAAAAATCTGACGATTTGAGCTGGGCGTAAGCAAATGGGGAGTCAAAAATTTCACAAAAAAAAACGAATATTTCGCGAAATCAACATCAGAAAAATATGTGCTCAATATTTTTCAAAAATCTATAAAATGAGACCAAACACAACCCCCAGGGAGGTGGGGTAGGGGGTTACTTTGAAATCTTAAATAGGAACCCCCATTTTTTATTCCAGATTTGGACTCCTTACGTAAAAATAAGTAACTTTTATTCGAGACATTTTTTCGAATTATGGATAGATGGCGCTATAATTGTAAAAACGATTTTTAAAAACTATTTGGTTTTAGGACCTAATCTGCACAACCCAATAGGTCCCCATGACGCTTTAGTAACTGAAAATTTAGCATCCAAGGCTCCCCTTATATGTATAAAACATTAATAAATAAAAGATCAGGTAAGTAAATCGATTATAGCAAAGCTCTGTCTGAACGCAATAAGAATTGCGACAGAGACAGAGAGAATAGACTGCAGAATTGATATGGTCCATAAAATTGGAAGGAGCTGGCTTCCAGGACAAGGAACTTTTGATTACATAACAAGTAAAAAGACGCCAATATTCGCCAAGGGACAAGTATCCACAAGTTATGCTTGGAATGCTGATAAAAAATATAATAATTTAATCCTAACTATCTCTGACAAGACAATGTACAGTGGGCGCCTACGCAGAAATACACGGCACCTTAAGAAGAAGACATCGTTATTTTTATAAAGCAATTGTGACATCGTACCGCCACACCTCAACATTAAAAAATATTGCTCTTCAATTTAAATATTTATGGTAGAAATAATAAATAATTAAATCAATATATTAAGGGCCGGTTGTTCGAACGCGAATCAGCAATTATCATTATCAAATATTTAATTACTGTCACCAAACTGTCAATGTCAACTTTGTTTGGGTTGCTGAAAACATAATTAATTAAAATTATGAGATTTATTATCAATTATGTTAATAATTATTGTTATATTAATTGATTATAGTCTCAGAATTGTAATCAATTATGTTTTTAGCAACCCAACCAAAGTTGACATTGACAGTTTTGACAGTAATTAAATATTTGATAGTGCTCATTGTTGATTAGCGTTCGAACAACCGGCCCTAAGTGTAATTTAGATTTGCTTACCCAGTTAGAATAGATAATTATACCTATAGAATAAATTAAAAAATTATTTAAAAACTCTTGCAACCACCTTTCTGCATTAACACGTTGACGGACAGAACGTCTATAGACGTCTAATTTCCACTGATGTAATGTGACACAACGTCTGTAGACGACATTAAAAAAAAACAAGTTGTGACAAAAATCGGTATCAAAAGATATCACACTAATACATCTACAGATGCATAATATATGAAATGTGACACGACGTCCATGGTCGTCGTCCACATGTTTACAAAAAGTGTTAAAAAACTCATTGCCTCTATAAATTATAAGCGGTAAATGAAATTCAGCAATTTCCCTATTCTACTTCCCAAAATATATATAGTGTCACAAAACTTTCTTATACATTTGACGAACTGTCCGTCAACGTGTTAAACACTAACATTACCTAATCTGACAATGAACTCGCAGATCAGCATGCTAAAACCACTTTACCCTGGCCCCACGGGATTCCCTAGACAAGACCTTACAATTATACGAAGAGTCCGTATCGGCCACACCAAACTAATACAAAGCTTCGTGATGACATCAGATTTCCGACCCATCTGTCAAATATGCGAGTGTCAACTAACAGTGCAACACATTCTTACTGAATGTGATCAATTCAGAGAAGTAAGACAGCAGCTAAATCTCAAACCGCAATTATGTGATATTCTCAGTGATGCCAACCAGTTAGACAGAGTTCTTCAAAAAAATTTATTAAGATCCTTTATAAAAGGTATGTATATAATTTATTAAAATTCCCTTAATGGGCTACAGCACGTATGCAGAACGTTTTCGATCTTAATACAGATCACCATCAGTACTGAACCTAAAATAAGTATAACCTATGAAGTTAAAGCAAAAATTTTAAATGTTGACTAAGGTTGAAAAAAGTTTAGGTTATACCTACTTACAGGATGTTGACATGTTTAGCTACCAAAATTGAAAATATATGGGTAAAGATCCTTTAAAATGATACAGTCATGGGAACATTGACAAAAATTATTTCAAGTAATATGGATGTTATACATACAGGGTGAGTCATGAGGAACTGTACATACTCCTACCACGTAGAGACTCCTACGGGGAATAACAAATGACCATTAAAAAGTGTCTGCTCCCATTGTTTAATAATATACAGGGCGAGTTTCGCATTTTGACAGAAATTTGTATTCGCCATAATTTTTGAACGGTCAGATCGAGGTGTCTCTTATTTTGGTCAATCGTTACACTATTACCACCTTATCAACTGATTTATTCAAACCAGAAAAAAATCAGATCCGGCTTCAAAAAAATTAGTTCGTTGGGGTCTTAGAAAAAATTTCACCCTGTATACGCTTTTTGAAAACTCTAATATGAATTTTACAAATGAGATAAATAGGCAATTAAAATGGCATATTTATTTTTTTCCCCACACGATTACTGAATTTTTTATAAAAAAATCAAATTTGACTATGAATAACTAAAAATTTTGTTAAAGTGAACCATATTTACTACAAACCAGATTTAAAAAAAATAACTTTTATTACAAAAATTAATTTTTTTTTGAACAAATATTTAATTTATGTTACCACCCAATCACCTGATTTATTCAAACTAGAAAAAAATCAGGCCCGGATTTAAAAAATTAATTCGTTAGAAAAAACTTCACCCTGTATACGCTTTTTGAAAACTCCAGTATGGATTTTACAAATTAGACAAATAGGCAATTAAAATGGCGTATTTATTTTTTCCCCACACGATTACTTATTTTTTTATTAAAAAATCAAATTTGTAAAATCGGAATTTTACCATAAAAATAAAAAAAATTTGAACAACGTTTTTCTTAAAATTAAAATCTTCACCATTTTTTTTCTATACCACGTCTAGATCTAAAACCCATAACACTTTTCTTTGGACTCTATAGTTTAACATAGACGTGATCAAATAGATAAATTCTAAATTTTTTCACTTAATTTTTGCGATTTAACTTTGCAATTAACGAATATGCACCTTTCATTTTTAAAAATTCATAACTTTTATGAGAAGAAGACTGAAAGTCTACAACAATTTTCTTCACAATGGTAAGAGATATGTGCTGTAAAAATTTCAGAAAAAAAATACTAAACTGGAACAGAGTTGTAGCGAGTTAAACCGTGATTTCATTTTTTTTCATTTTTGGTTAAAATTCCGATTTTGACAAATTTGATTTTTTAGTAAAAAATTAAGTAATCGTGTGGGGAAAAAATAAATATGCCATTTTGGCTAATTTCTAAAATTCATATTAGAAATTTCAGAAAGCGTATACAGGGTGAAATTTTTTCTAAGACCAAAACGAACTAATTTTTTAAATCCGGGCCTGATTTTTTTCTAGTTTGACTAAATTAGTTGATTAGGTGGTAACATAAATTAAATATTTGTTCAAAAAAAATTAATTTTTGTAATAAAAGTTATTTTTTTAAATCTATGATTCACTTTACCAAACTTTTAATTCATAGTCAAATTTGATTTTTTTATAAAAAAATTAAGTAATCGTGTGGGGAAAAAATAAATATGTCATTTTAATTGCTTATTTGTCTAATTTGTAAAATTCATATTATAGTTTTCAAAAAGCTTATACAGGGTGAAATTTTTTTTAAGACCCAAACGAACTAATTTTTTTGAAGCCGGACCTGATTTTTTTCTAGTTTGAATAAATCAGTTGATTAGGTGGTAATAGTGTAACGATTGACCAAAATAAGAGACACATCGATCTGACCGTTCAACAATTATGACGAATACAAATTTCTGTCAAAATGCGAAACTCGCCCTGTATATTATTAAACAATGAGAGCAGACACTTTTTAATGGTCATTTGTTATTCCCCATAGGAGCCTCTATACAAGGTAGGAGTATGTACAGTTCCTCATGACTCACCCTGTATAATACATGATTAAGCACCGGGCACCATTTGAGCCTCACGAGTTGACACGTCCTGAGGTTCAGCTACCTGATATCTTGAACGGTCGATGGCAACTGATGGTAACGGAAATCTTGAAATATGTCAGAACTAAAGTGCTAGTGTCACCGGAAGTACCAATGTGTACCTACTGTTTCTATAGCCAACAATATGAGACTTGATGAAGTTTAAACAACAGTAACAAACATCACTAAATTGTGGTTAAAATTAGTGAGAGGGTCAAATGGTGCCCGGTACTTAATCATCCATGTTATTTAAAACAATTTTTGTCAATGTTTCCATAACTGTATCATTTTAAAGGTACCTATATTTTCAATTTTGATAGCTTAGCATGTGAACATCCTGTAAGTATAACACTAAGTTTTTTCAACCTTAGTTAACATTTAAAATTTTTGCTTTAACTTCATAGGTGCAGCACTGATGATGATCTGTATTAGGATCGAAAACGTTCTGCGTATCGTCGCTTTGCAAAAACGTAGGCTTAAGTCAAAATTTCACGAAATTGACATGCAGATCTACTAAAAGTAGGTATATATCGCGTGAATAAAGACCTATTACGTTAATAGTAATAGTCGCTAAGAGATGGCACCAAGTGTCTATATTTTTTTGCCGCGTAAGTAGTCAAATACTTCAAATGTTTGTATGAATACAGTCTGAAGTTAGTTACGCCGCAGACTGCGAAGCAATGGACCGTGATAATCGTGACGTCAAATCAATGTTGGCTAATCTGAAAAAGGTTTCCAAACAAAACAAACATAATAAGTCAGGCACACGTGGTTCTTGTGGCAGATATTGCCGCTCAGTTTTATTTTTGTTTTTATAAATGAGATATATTGCTTGTACGTTACTTAATTTTAAAAAGATGGAAATATGTTCGGCAACTCATTGTAACCACTGCTCATAGAGGAGAACTTGCTAGTTTCTTAAGTTTTCGAATGACACTGATGTTCAAAAACAATGATTATCATTTGATACATATATTGTAAGTACTAAAATTCTATATTGACGGTATAATAACACCATATTTTTAGGGGATCTGAAGAACAGAATAGAACTACTCGTTAATATGTTCATGCTACTTTTACAAAGGAGATAAAGAACATCTTCCCATCATATTTCCAAATAGAACTGGTGAAGATTCTGAAGGAACGTAGTAAGCACTATGTAGCATTACTTGAATGTAGTGTGTAAATCTTTGAATTTGTGTAGGGACATTTATAAAATTAAAACAATATGATATGACTAACAAGGATTGTGTGTTTATAAAAAATCAAATCAAATCAAATATATAATCAATTGACAGTGACATATGTTTGTTTTGTTTGGAAACCTTTTTGACGTTTTGACGTCACACTATCACGGTCCATTTCTGTGTTTACTTCTCGTCAAAGACGACCGTTCTTATATTTACGATTAGTTGTTGTGAAAACTGACTATAAAATAAGGACCCTTTTTGAATTAGGTCAGTGATTTAACAAAGTTGAAGTGTGAAACTTTGTAAATACCCTGTATAACATAACAAACCTTTATATTTTTGTGATGGCGAAGTCAAGAAGATTTCGAATATAAAATAAAATATAGGGTGTTCTATTTAAAAAAAAACAAATCTTTTGTCTGCCAATATGTTATCGAACACCCTGTAACATTCTAACTAGTTTTGTAATGTAAAGATCAAAGTTGGCTACAAATTTTGTTATTAACTTTTATTGCTATCTATTACTATAATGGATCTACTATGCTTTATCACACTAATCAATCACCCTGATTTTGTATTTACCTGTACAGGTGTGCTGCGCAGTAATAAACGCAACCTGTATCAGCAGCCATATGGCCGGTACGGTGTTAGAGGAAGCATAAGGAACAATATATTAAAGAATCAGCTGTCTTAAAATACTTTCTCGAAAACGTTGCTAGCTCTTAGACTATATGGTATACAGCCAGCTAAAGGAAAACTTTTTTCCTTGTAGAGTTCTTCAGTTTTTTAGAAAAATATTATTGTATCATAAACTCTGAAATATTTTTATACCTATGAAATGCGTTCTTTGTAATCTCCCCCGTACGATTGGCCACAGTTGTTGCCGAGCATGTAAATGCAAATAAAAAAAATAAAAAAACAATACATAAATATTCCGAAAACAATAGAGAAATTTAGTAAGTACTACTTCACTTTCCCCCGCAAATTTGAATCCGCTTGTTTGCGACTCCGTTGTTTTTAATAAATATGTTTAATAGAACTATTATTCTAGTTTATAAAAAAGAGATATGGCATATAATTATGTTAAATTTATACAAACAAGACCTAAATTGGTAACAATTTAAATTTCTCGTAATAAGCACTGTTTAGAAAATACGGGAAAGTACCACTCTCCTACTGATTTAATATGAAATTTAGTTGAGAATTGTTAAGTACAAAAGAAACTTAAATAAGATACATTTGAAAAAAGAAGAATATTCACTTTAATAGGTCTTTATCATATAAGTGTTAAAAGTACAATTTTAAGTCACGCATGTGAAGGTTTGCAGAATGAGCGAAGCGAAATCTGCAATTCACATGAGTGCCTTAAAAATGTAGTTTTAACACTTATATCAGGGGTGGGCAAAAGCCGGCCCGCGGGGATCCGGCCTTTTCGCTTACTTCATCCGGCCCGTTGAAAATCCCGCTTTTTGAAAAAATGGATTATTTTATCTCTTTTGTGAGATTTTGTTGAAATTACCAATATTAGTGTGTGTAGTGTCCATATAAATAATAGACCAAGAGGCAGCGCTGAAAAATCTATTTGAATTTACTAAAGCTAGATTTTTCACAGTTGATTACTGTGAGTGTGTAGAGAAATATACTGCGGTCGGTCAAGCGCAACGTAGAACAGGGGTTACTGAGAGGGTATCAAAGTTGCTTTCCTACAAAGGTAATTATTTCCATTTACTAAGGCTGAAAATCAGTACACACATTCTAAATAAAATATAAATAAAAGTTATTATAGTCGGTCAGCTGTATGACGGGACAGAGCCGGTCGGTCGGCCCCAATAGTCGATTGAGGAAATGAAGCATTTTGGCTCGCAATTTTTTCGTTCAGCATGGATTTACTTGAAATTTTCACAGAAGGTTGGGAATAGTCCCAACTAATAGAAAACTCCTAGGTGCCAAATACATATACGGAATGCTTAAGTGCTCACGGGACACCTCATTTTAACGGTCTCCTAATCGGCTTTGCAAAGATGTTTTACTCGAATAAGTATTTCTACAGGGTTAAATAAAATTATGTACTTACTTACTTAAACTAATTTACGTTAGGAAAGAATTTACTGCAAATCTTTCTCATTAAAATATCGTTGAAGGTCGTCAATTTCAATATTATTTTATAAGTTTATTGTGTATTAATAAACATTTATTATTCATTGTAGTAAGTTCATTGCAATAATAAACCAGCCGTTTTATTTAAGCTTGCAGAAATAAATATTCA
The DNA here is from genome assembly GCF_917563875.1 of Diabrotica virgifera virgifera. Taxonomy (NCBI): domain Eukaryota; kingdom Metazoa; phylum Arthropoda; class Insecta; order Coleoptera; family Chrysomelidae; genus Diabrotica; species Diabrotica virgifera. Next base: position 144,409,948 of record NC_065450.1, read on the forward strand.
AATAATTGATTAGTTGTAAAGTAGATTAGGAAACCGCTCAAATGAGGTATCACGTGACCTAGATATATGACAGATATATGTACCGTAAAAATCTGTCCCCCTTAGATCAAAAATCGACCTGTTTCTTCAGTTCCTTAAAATCTAATAAATACTGCCAAATATTGAAGTAGACTGTTTTCTTTGGCCCACTCTGTATATAGGTTGTTTTCTTTTGCATAATTTACTAGTATTTCTTCTCTATTATTTCTTGCTCTTCATGGAAATTTGATTTTAGTTTCCTTCTTTATCCATTTTGCGGTAAAATGCTTCATTATTATTTTATTTATTTTTTAGTAGAATTGCTCTACTTTCTAATCTTCGTGATCTGATGTCGGGCATAAATCTGAATAATTTTACATGTATAACGTTGGTTAATTTGGATGTCTATTGATACTCTTTTTGATAGTGAATCTATAGGTCTGAAAATTCATAGTTAAAATTTCTGTTGAATCTGACATGTCGCTCATTTACCAGAACAACGTGATATCTCGAAAAATCTGATTTTTTATTATCCGTTAAATAAATCCTCCGTATTTCATTCTATATACTGTAATAACGTGGTATCTTTAACATAGAAGTAAAATGTACTTTGGAGGGAAAGAGACAGAGATGATGTGACAAATCATCTTTTAGCGTTGTCTCTTTCTGGCACCTCGTTATTTTCAATAGCGTGACATATTAGTTGTGATCTGTATGACGTACGGTGAAGTGCTCTCTGTTTTCACAAACAACGTGACATCACAACTATACCACACTACAATTGCAAAGGTAAGCTACAATCAAATGTTTAATTTTATTTCTAAAATGTAACAAAGGTATTTAACTAGTTCTTCCAGAAAAAATACAGTAACATGTGAAATAGTCTTGTCATTGATATCACGTGTAAAAATATAATTTTTTAAAGGTAATATCAAAAGAAGAACCAGTATTGATGATAAACCTGATTTTTTTGTTTTGAATATTTGTTGTGCAGTTTTTCCAGAAAAATTATATTATTTCACAGTTTACGATGTCATTTTATCACGTTATACATACTAATACAAATTCATAAAGAGTGTTATTTTTGCAGATGGGGTCACGGACTAACAAAATACTCAACTTAGCATTAGAAAATAATAGTGCTGTTGCTGGATCTTCCGGTAATGAGGTTGATAATTCTAAGAATTTTGATTTTGATAATGTTTTTGGTAAGTGAGAATTTTATAAATTTTATTATTTGCTATGGATATAAATATTTTGTAGATAATTAATCTTGTGGTTTTTTAGGAGAGGAGACGAAGCATGGAGGCGTAGTTAATCCCGGAAACATGACCGCTGCGAATCGACGGTTAGCCGCATTTCATTAAGCAGATCATCAAGCAGTTCATCCAGTAGCTCACCAAGTAGTTCTACAAAGAGTATCTCGCCATTCTACGAAGGTAAGTACTTTATTAGTAACGTTACTTTGTTATTCGTTTGTTAGTTTTCTCTAGTTTTATTCATTGTGCCGTCTCCTAATCGGAGGTTGGATATCATCATCACTATCTTTATTTTTTTGAGGAGTTCTATAGAACTTCATTTAAACCAGTCCCTTAAATTCTTTAACCATGACACTCTCCTTCTTCCTATACTCCTTCCTTATCTTTCCCTGTATTATATGTCTTAGCATTTCATATTACGTGTTCCAGATATTGTAACTTTCTTATTTTTTCACTGGTCTACAATTTTTTTTTTTTTTTTTATTTTGTAGATAGTGATGACTTTGTCAAGGATCCCAATTATGAACTAGAAGAGCCAAGGCCAAAACGTATGACTGAAAGTTTTGATGATGATATCGGAAACTGCTGTGACAACATTCTATATTCAACAAAGTATAAAGAAATTCCTCCTTCTACATCGATTACTATTGACACCTCATACCAAGATACTTACCAATATAAAACGTTACAGGACATCTTAAATGTACATCCAACTAATGCAGAGGAAAATGTAACTATTGCGCAGCTTGAGTCGCCAGTAACTGATGAAACACCAATGAAAAAGGGAAAGAGGAGAATAAGACAGGAGAGTGAATGGAAGAAAAATGTTGTGAAAAAGTCAAGAAATAGTGGAAAAGCATACCAATCCCCCAAATCCGGTAAAATTGTTCACGAACGCTCTTTAAAGCCACCATGCAAATATACCTTTACATTCAAATGTCAAGTAAATATCACAGAGAGTTAGCGGCAACAACTTTTAGCACAATACTGGGCTCTGGGGGACATTGAAAAACAACGGATATTCTTAGCAAACAACGTCGAAACAGTTGTACCAAAACATCGTAATGTCAAAGTTGATGCTCAGGGATGTGTTGCTCCAAAGCGTGAAAATAATGACGCATATTTTTTAACTGTGTCTGGGGTGAAAACCAAAGTATGCAGAGACTCGGCACATTCTCAAATTAAAAAGGAGATAAAGAGACAGTTAAGATCAGGACCAATGTATACCCCCTGATGCTTTTATAGGTGCCATAAAGGCAGCGAGGAAAAATGTACTCCGTTTCATGTCAACGAAATGTGTTACGAAGAATTTTATGATTGGAAAAACGTATGTAACCAAATGAATTTAACTTTAACAAAAGATATGGATAACAACCCTGTCAAACTGTCAGAAATTAAGGTTATTAAGTTTGAAAAGGAAGATCCTTCGGGCATATCTTTTAAATATTAATATGCTGATGAAGAGTTTCGAAAGGCAATAGTGATAAAAAAAAAAGAAAAACATTAATATAGAATTGACTAACGCACATTCACAGAAACCTGGTTTAGCTGACAGGAAAAAAGCAGGTCTAATGGATTTGATTAAGAAGAATCTCAGCCGAAGATATCACAGACCTTTTTAAGAAGCTTTATAATTTTTAGTAACGGGTAAATTTTACCGTATCATTTACATTTTTAGTCCAATTGAGTAATGCTGACTATACTTTCTTAGGATAAGTAGTCTATTAGATTTTATAATGCGTGAACATTAAACTATTCACTCGAAACTGTTTTGTAAAGTGACTAGGTATTTGTTTCATTACTAACACTAATACATTAGTAATATTTTTACTTAATGTTCATTTACAGCATTTTTTTACTTCTGGTGTTCAAAGCATATTCATGAATAGTGTGACCAACTCCAATTCAGTCGAATTCGGGACAAGGCTGAAAAAAATACTTGAAATCCGGGACTTTTCGGTGAAAAACGGGCCATTTTCCAAAAACAAAAAAAAAGCATTTATCAGCCATCATTACATTGTTGCATGCGGCATGCCTCGGACGGCTGATTCGTGTGTACACCTATACCTACATGAATTGATATTGTTCTTGAATCGTCTTTTCAGGACGATATTTAAAATACAGAAACGAAAAAATCCACAGTTTGAGTTTTCGCAGAACTATAATACCACGATATAAAATGGATGCGTTTTAAATGTGGTATTAGGATCAAACTCTAGAAATTGTCAACTTTTTTAGTCCTACCAATTTCTTAGAAGAATAACGTATTCAAAATTTCAAAATAGAATGTTACTAAAACGTCGAAAATTCAGATGGCCCGGAAGCCTTGTCCGGGACGCCGGGACACGACTTCGTAATTCGGGCCATGTCCCGGATTTTTCGGGCTAGTTGGTCACACTATTCATGAATGATCGTTAATCACAATTTATTTTAAGATATTTTATAACTTCCAATAACCCTCCGTTAGTCGCTATCGGTGTCATAGACCGACGACAGAATTATTCATTCGGGATTTACAATATAACTGGTTTTTTCTATCGCCACTTTCTGTACCTCTTCCTGTCAACTAACCTCGTGTTAGTATACATTCTTACCTACTTGGGTACAGTTGTGCCAGTTTTATAGCTATTTTCGGTGCAAGACTCCGTAGCGACTAACGGTGTGGTTATTACTTTATTGGCATAACTTGTAGTTCAGGTAAATATTTAGCATTTTATTATTGCATTTTATCGGAAAGTTTTGGTCAAATCTTATTTATAGATGTCCTTTGAAGACGAACAAAAACGTTTGTTGGAATTATGGAAAATGGTTCCTAGCGAATATTTTTATATTACAAAACAAGTGTATATTGTTATACTAGGGTTTTTCATTTTATATCTGTTGTTTTTCAATAAAACATTTTCAAAAATATTTTTCAGTCATTCCTATACACAATATAAAATATTTGTATGAATTTTATAGCAATAACTATTTTTTTAAATTGTCGGTCTCTGACACCGTAGCGACTCTTGATGCTCCGTTTATCCTAGCGACTAACGGAGGAGATTTGAATAAAAACCACCTGTTTTATTTATTTAAGTTACCAAAAACCAGAAAATTTTATCATCTACAATGTTACAAGTTAATTTATTGCATTAATTTCTTTGTATATTTTCAGAAAGAATGTGATATATGTGTTTCTTTTTTTTGTATGTCTTAATTCTATAAGTATAATAATAAATTCTAGATAAAATGACTGGTTTTATTCAAAGTCAATAGTTAAAATATAAACCAATTACAATTTCAAGCAAATTAATTTAGTCGTTACCAGTTTATGATTTTTTGAAACTTAAAAAATGCTCTCCTGTAAAATTGTACTTTTTGTGATATCACGTTGTTCTGGTAAATGAGCGATGTAGTTTCTAGTATTGAGCATTGTTAATGCGTAAATTATATCTTCTGATTATTCTAATTACTTTTTAAATTTAAGTCCAATTTAATTCTTTTTTTACTCAATAATGCAGGTTTTTGCATATTGTAGCGCACAAATCGATAAAATGTTGATTCTGATTAAACGTAAATGAGTTTTCCTTGTTAATGACGAACAGGCCTTTATCACTTAAAAGAAAATCGTAATAATACTTATTAAGGTACCAAGGCTATAATAAGGATAACAACACTTGAGGTATTTACGTTGACCGAAAGCGCTATTATGTATAATACCCGTGGTGCCTTCAACGTTTAATGTCCGACTAAATTCTTCTTTATATGCAAAAAATTTGAATGAATTTTGAATTAATTAGTTTTTAAATAAGTACATTTACCAGCAATAGTCGTAATTTAATTGTTGTAACCATAGTTATACTTAGGTTTTTATTTGTCAACTTGACAGTATTTAACTAGTTATTTTTTAATGCCTAAGGGCGTTATTTTTTGAAAAATTATATTTTGAAAAATAACGCCCTAGGGCATTATATCATATTTAACTGACTTCGAAATCATGTCATTATTTGTGAAATAATATACCAGTCGGACAATAAAATACACTAGTTCACACACTAGTTCGATCCCAAGGTCAAAAAACCCTCTTAATTACATACTAGTTCGCTCCGAAAACCATAACCTAGTTCGCTCCCATTGTTAAACGGATTAAGTATTTATCTAGGAAAATTAATATCGGCAAAATTGGCACTGTGACTTTTGTATTTTATATAGAAATTGTCTAAAATATTGGTTGTTACTTATTTATATAAATATATGAGACAGTGGAACTGGATTATTTAAAATTAGCCCAATAAATGATCGTTTTGGAGTGTAATTTTCTACGTTACGATGGATTTGCTTGAGGTTTAGCTGCATTTTAGGTTCTGTTTAACATTCACTTAAAAGTTGGACTTGTGCCGTTGGTTGCTTTTACTTGGGGGGTGAAAGCCACCCATTCTCATGAGTGAGAAAACATACTTTTAAAATAAGTCCAAAAATGGATAAATTGACTAATTTTAAGCAACTTTTGTTCTAGAGAGTTTTTTTAACTAAGTTAATGCTTTTCGAGTTATTATCGAGTAAGAATCTTTATTTTTGACAACAAAAAACACGTTTTTGTGCGGTTTTTCTCAAATAACTGAAAAAATAATTATTTTGTTGAAAAAATAATATGCTTAGAAAAAATACAGCTTGTTTAATTTAGCTGTGTAACAATTTAAATGGTTTTTCACACAAATCGTCCATTGCCTTCCACTTAATACCATTACTTAATTTTTGCCGCTTTAACGCTGTTTTTGTTAACCTTTCATGGGTCTGGTTATCACTACATTCAACTATACTGTTACAAATATTTAAAGTTTTAACAAATGCTTTGCAACTTCTTTCTACACACTGCCAACGTTTGATAATATTAGCAAGTATTTTATGGAAGTAATACTCGTAATTGTCAATAAATAACATGGATTATTCACATCATGAACTAAAGACATTCAAACCGTAACTAAATTAATAATGATGAGATTTGCACCACCCCTCTATCTTATCATAAAATATCAGGTGACTACTAATTATTATCAATAGTTTCAAAGAAAAATATATTACTTGCAATTTCTGATACGTAAAAACCCAATCAAATATTGAACGAGGGAATATGAGAGCTCTACGTTGGTGGTAATATGGGTATAATTTGAATATAATTTTATGAAGTAGCTTTAAAAGTAGGTTTAGATTTAGGTAAATACAAAGTTTGAGAAATATTTATTAAAATTTTTATTAATAAAATGTATCAAGGTACCTGCTTTATGAAGGAAACAGTCTATACAGGGTGAGGCAGATAACAGGCCTATTAGAAATATCTCGAGAACTAAAGGCAACAGAATCATGAAAATTGGAATAAAGGGGTTTTGAAGGATGATCTATTAAATGAAAATATTTTCATCTCTTTGCAACTTCCGGTTATACCGGAAGTTGCTTATAACTTCGTTTTTTTTAACGCGACACCCTGTATATTTTTACATTTTTGGATTCTCTTCGATGTCTTCTTTCTTAAAATACGAGGTTTTGTAATATTATACAGGGTATTTTAAAAGATAATTACGTTTTTTTATTAATTTCGTAGGAAAATTCACACCCTGTAGAATTGTAGTAGTTTGACATGTAAAACTCTATTTACGTTCAAATGATTTTTAAAATACTCTACTATTGTTAAGAATCATTAGTATAGCTAAATTTTTAATTTTAGTATACAGGGTTGGTCGAAACTCGAAATGAGTATTTTCTGAGTTTTCTTAAATGGAACACCCTGTATTTTTGTATTGTAATGAAATTATATTTTATAGTACTTTTTTATTTCTTAAGCATTCCCTATACCTAACTGCTTTAATTTGTGAGTTATTGGTGATTCAAGCTAAACATTAATTGCAACAAAAAATACGTAAAATTTTATTAGGTTGGCGGTGAAAATACTCAATACCAATTAATTTTTCAGAAATATATACATATTAATCCAGACTGGTCCTTAAAATTACCAATAATGGTTTAGCTATCAAAATACCTACGTAGTTAAAATTGTTGGTGCGATTAACAATTAAGCACAAATTAAAGCAGTTAGGTATAGGGAATGCTTAAGAAATAAAAAAGTACCATAAAATATCATTTCATTACAATAGTAAAATACAGGGTGTCCCATTTAAGAAAACTCAGAAAATACTCATTCCGAGTTTCGACCAACCCTGTATACTAAAATTAAAAATTTAGCTATGCTAATGATTCTTAACAATAGTAGAGTATATTAAAAATCATTTGAACGTAAGTAGAGTTGTAGATGTCAAACTACTACAATTCTACAGGGTGTTAATTTTGCTACGAAATTAATAAAACAACGTAATTATCTTTTAAAATACCCTGTATAATATTACAAAACCTCATATTTTAAGAAATAAGACATCGAAGAGAATCCAAAAATGTAAAAATATACAGGGTGTCCAATTTAAAAAAAAAAACGAAGTTATAAGCAACTTCCGGTATAACCGGAAGTTACAAAGAGATGAAAATATTTTCATTTAATAGACCATCCTTCAAAACCCCTTTATTCCAATTTTCAGGATCTGTTGTCTTAAGTTCTCGAGATATTTCTAATAGGCCCTTTATTTGCCTCACCCTGTATACGCTGACTCTGGCTATTCATTATTATTCATTGTGTACATAGTAAAGGCATTTTTAAACTATCTTTTCTAAGAAATATATGGCCGGAGCGAATTTACCTAAGCCCCTTTTCTGTAGGGTATTAAAATCTGGCCGCCGGAGCGAACTAGTATATGCCCAAAATGTTAGGAGGCCACATTAGCGCGTCATCAATATTACTTCGGGATATAGTATCATACCTTTTTTCGAAATTTCTGCGAAACTTTGGCAACAGTGGCAATATTTGATATTATCTAAGATCAATATTGTGACAATATATTCATAGGCACGCTAAATGGAAGTAATAGAAAATAATTTAAAAAAATTAAAACTCACAATTAACAATAATCTATTTTTTAAAAGAATTCAACAACTTCCCAAAATGTTAAGAGGTCACATTAGCGCGTCATCAATATTACTTCAGGATATAGTATCATACCTTTTTTCGAAATTTCTGCGAAACTTTGGCAACAGTGGCAATATTTGATATTATCTAGATCAATGTTGTGACAATATATTGATAGGCACGCTAAATGGAAGTAATAGAAAATAATTTAAAAAAATTAAAACTCACAATTAACAATAATCTATTTTTTAAAATAGTTCAACAACTTAGTTTATTACACAAAAATATAATAAATTAATTATAAATAAACACTACTACTCTATGGATCAACACTAACGAATTCTTAAAACAATACACTACTGCACTGAACAGATATCGATACAGATAACAGAACAGATAAGAGAATCTTGCTATTACACTTACAAATCTGGCACAGGTTTGTTAAAATGACAGTTGGGCCGTGCCGTGCTATGATGCGGTGAGGCAGTCGCATCAGGCGGCATCACAAGGGGGCGGCATGCTTCTTCTTCTTCAAGTGCCGTCTCCTAATCGGAGGTTGGATATCATCATCACTATCTTTACTCTGTCCACCGCTGCTGGGCGGCATGCGGCATAATCAATAAAATGAAAATACATCAAAATAATCATAGGAATAAGAAAGGGTGTGCAAAATAGAATATTTGAAAAATATCCGATGGTGTGTGTCACTCGAGTTTAAGGCTAAGGCCAAACAAGCGATAATTTACGTTGCCATAAGAGCAGTAAAATGAAGCGCGAAAAATGGGTCCTATCCTATGTTGCTGCACGATATTTGACAGCTCGTCTGGCCATCCACTACTCTCACCGTGGGACCTATTTTCGCGCTCCATTTTACTGCTCTTACGGCGCCGTAAATTATCGCTTGTCTAACCTTAGGCTAAAGAGTGGTGCATGCCACTCTGTAAACTTAGTTATAAAAGTGAAATCGTCTTCTTCTACAGAAACAATAACCTTTTTTGTATTATACAAGAGCTGTACACTTCTTTTTTTGGTTCTACAAAGCGTTGGGAAGCTCTGAAAAAACATGTTTCACAACTAACTTTAAAACGTTAAGCAATACTAGTAGATGGTCAAGTCGAATAGATGCATTGAAACCTTTAAGATTTCAATTTTGTGAAATATATGATGCCTTATTCGAAATAATAGATGAAGTCAACAAAGATACAGAAACTAAAGAGTCAAAGCACGAGGATTAGCAAAAAACATTAAAAATTATAAATGTATATGCGGTGGTTCTTTGGCACGATATTTTATTTCATATCAATTCGGTCTCAGTCTCGAAGATGTTATAACATGTGATTATAAATTTGTCAGATTGTGCAAAAAGGTTGTCAGAAACAATAAAAAAAATTAAAAGTTACAGACAATTTGGCTATGATCAAGCGAAAATTACTGCTAGTGAAATTGCAGAAAATCTTGATATAAGCTCCGAATTTCCTGCGAAAAATGAAATTCGAGCCAGGAGAAAAAAGCGTCAATTTGATGACGAAAAATCTATGGATGAGCTTTTAGCAGAAGAAGATAAATTTAAAATAATTTTTTTCATCTATATTTTAGACATTGTCATTAATTCTTTGATTGTTCGATTTTCGCTTCTAGAAATTCATAAATAAATAAATTTTTGATGATATTTTTAAATTGGGGGAAATAAATGATAAAACACTAAAAAAATATTGTATTAATCTTCATTCAATACTTTCAATAGAAAAAGAATCGGATATACAGGCAAATGATCTTCTAGAAGAATTGTGTGATATATCCCAAATGATAACATAGTCCATGAAACCTTTAGAAGTTTTGAACTATTTCTGTACACCCAAATGCAGTTGTATCGCTAAGAATTTTATTAACACTCCCTGTTGAGGTAGTTAGTGAGGAAAGAAGCTCCACAAGACAAAGAAAACTAAAAAAATTAGCACTCATTTCAATAGAGTCCTCATTGGCTGCTACTTTAGACTACACCAATCTGATTGACGAATTTGCCAAAATTAAAGTCAGAAGGGTAAAATTGTATTTTTTGTATTTTTTTCTTTTTATTTAGCTAATGCCTCGACAACTAATGGCCATTGGCATTGTAGGTACAGTGAATTTTTGCAGTTAAGTACCTAGTGTCATGTGTAGTGTGTGTGTTGAGTAAGTGTCTTGTTACTTTGCAAAGTCGACGTCATTATCTTTGCAAAGAGGCGCTAATTGTACCTGAACGTCTGCGGTCCCTCCGGTGAGTACCGTTCCCACAAGGACAGAAACTATTTTCATCCATTAATTTATAATAAACGAAAAATTTCTGACCCTGTTGAGATTCGAACTCACGACCATTCGGACCTTTCGATCCAAAGGTAGGCGCTCTTACCACTGAGCCACAGAGGGGGTTATTTTTTTGGAAATGTTATTTAATGTTAATACGTATTACATTTAATTTAAATTGTTTTGTTTTTAAAATAAAAGTGTGTTCATTTTGTGCAGTTGCATTTAATAAAAATAAAAGTTAAGTTATATTTAAGGGACGGCATTTCGAAGACTTGTATCATATTGAAAAAATGTACCGCACGGCTCTGATGACAGTGACTATTTCTCTATGTGGCCTAATCAGTTATTAATTATATATGTTCGATTTCTTGTTAGAGATAAAAAATTTTAGTAGTTCCAATGTGACACAAAATCTCAGTCTGGGATAAAAAATTTTATTTGAAGAAAGTGTATTTTTTATTCTTCTTAATGGCGGTACAGGCTCATTTTTTAATATTGTATTTAATTATAGAGTAATTTACACATACTAACATATTTCTCAAATTCAGCTCTGTTCCGCCATTCTTTATTATATTACGAATATGTGTGCCAAATATCTCAACAAAATATTCAAAAATTAAAGCCGCAATCTTGGAACGCGTTTTCCATTTTGATGACTCACTACTGTAGCCTCTTAATGCGACATCTTCAATAAATGTAAAAAAAAGTTCTAACTTGCAAAAGTAATATTACGTCAAAAATAATTTATATCAAATATACTTAAATAACATAATGTCATTGTGTATAGTCTTCTTACTCTTTATATTATTTTGTGAAGTGGTTGTAATCTACTTGAAAAAGAAGTGTTATAATATATAGACTAAAGGTTTATATATTCACATCTCATACTCTTCAAGTCATCAATGTTTACCAACAAAAGCTAAAATCATAAATGTTTGCTTTACTTTTACTGAAGTAGTTATCTACTTTTATAAATTCTATAATTTTTTACAAACTTTGTACATCTTAAAGTGCATCTTAAATTAAACTGAATAGGAAGCTTCAAAAATCAATAAAGTCTCTATTGAAACAAGTAAAACTGAAGGTACTAGAAAATAGAAATAGAGTAGCTAATATTTAACTGTTATAAATAAAAAATAATACTACTACTTGTCGGTTTATAACATTCTCTACTGTTTTTCGACTTCCAATCGCCACTTCGTCGGTTTGTTCCATAAGTCATATTCTATGTTTCTTTCTCTCAGCTCCTACTATTCCTTCGCCTATTCCTTCGCTCCAACTTTTTGTCGGTCTACCTCGTTTTCTCTTTCGTTCTGGTTGCCATTTTAGTATTTTCGTTGGTATTCGTTGTACATCCTGTCTTTGTATATGTTCGAACCAGATAAGTTGTTTTGTCGATAAGTCATCCGTGATTCTACGTTTGATTCCCATTATTTTTCTAATGCGTTCGTTGGTAATCCTTTCTTTTCTAGGTCTTCCTGCTGCTCTTCTCCAAAAATCCATTTCCGTTGCTCTCAGTGTTGCCAGTGTTTTTTCTTTCAGTGGCCATAACTCACAGCTATGGGTGTAACAAAAATACAGGTCATAAATTTAATCACATTTTCTGGGACCAAAAATAATTCGATTGAACCTAACTTACCTTAGTACAAATGTGCACATAAAAAAATTTACAGCCGTTTGAAGTTACAAAATGAAAATTGATTTTTCCAATATATCGAAAACTATTGGAGATTTTTTATTAAAAATGGACATGTGGCACTCTTATGGCAGTAGCATCTTAAGAAAAAATTATAGAGAAATTTGGACACCCCATAAAAATTTTATGGGGGTTTTGTTCCTTTAAACCCACCCAAACTTTTGTGTACGTTCCAATTAAATTATTATTGTAGTACCATTAGTTAAACACACTGTTTTTAAGACTTTTTTGCCTCTTAGTACTTTTTCGGAAAGTCAGTTTTTATCGAGATATTTCGAATATTTGTCAAATCCACCACATATTATATGGTTAAGTACGATTATGGAGACTTAGTAATAATATAATACGAAAATTTATTTATGATTTACATTTTTAGGAATATTTTGAACCATATTAAAATAGAAGCCACATCTCGATAAAAGGTGCCTTTTCGAAAAAATACAAAGAGGCAAAAAAGTTTTAAAAACACTGTGTTTAACTAATGGTACCTCAGTAATATTTTAATTGGAACGTACACAAACATTTGGGGGGTTTAAAATAGCAAAACCCCCATAAAAATTTTATGTAAACATATTAAAAAATAAGCCTCAACTCGATAAAAACTGCCTTATCGAAAAAATAATAAGGCAAAAAAGTTTTAATAACATTGAATTTAACTAATGGTACCACAATAATAATTTAATTGAGACGTACACAAACGTTCGGGGGGGTTTAAGGGAACCAAATCCCCATAAAATTTTTATGGGGTGCACAAATTTTACTATAATTTTTCTTTAAGATGTTCCTGCCATAAGAATGCCACATGTCCATTTTCAATATAAAATCTGTAATAGTTTTCGATATACATATTCGAAAAAATCGATTTTCATTTTGTAGTTTCAAAGGGCTGTAACTTTTTTTATGTGCATATTTGTACTAGGGTAAGTTAGGTTCATTCGAACTATTTTTGGTCCCAGAATATGTGATTTAATTTATGACCTGTATTTTTGTTTATATAGTCTCAATATCCTCTTTTTGTTTTCTTTTCTGATGAATTGGTCTCATAAAGTGCTGGCAACATTAAAACTAAATCATTCGAATAATAAATGCATCAATAGATGATTGAGGGTCCGTGAATCTCAAAACAAGGTGACACAAAAAGATTGGTCATGAATTATATTACGATTTTTAGGGATGGAAATAACAAAGTTTGGCCTAACTTAGATATAGGTATGCAAAAGTTCATCCAAAAAAGTTGCGGAATGTTGAAGTTACATTATTTCATTAAAATACCGACGTTTTGATCTTTACTTAATTATTTTTCAAGATATTTAACTGCTTAAAGCGTATATTTCACAACATGTCTGTTACGTATAACGTAATAAGATATGCACATTTGAACTACATAGCTACATAAAAATATTTGAGGGTTTGTGTTCTTCCTCTTAAATATCTGTTTAGAAAAAGTCTGTAACATCGACCGAAATAAGCACTTTGAATGTATTATAATAGAAATGTAATTGTCATTACAATCAACTGTGGCTAAGCCCAATGCAATACAAGATTTATTAAAAAATTATAAAAAAATGAATAACCATTTTCAATTTAGTTGCAACACGAAACTACAGCCGTATCATTCTTCTAGTTCAATCAGAGAGTACAGCAAGCACCTCTACCGGTTTCGAAACTTATTAGTCTCTCATCAGGAGGCACATATGCTGCTCTCCCTGATCCAACCAAAACAAACCCCAGCGTGCAGTCTCGGATTGCAACGAACGAAATGGCATAGATGCCCTAGCGGCAACTGCTATCAAAATACTAAGTTTTCAATCTAATAGCACATAAAACAACAACAAAAAATGTTACTCTACATCCTACCAGATTGAAAACAATGGTAACCTTCTCTGGTAACACCTCCGAGGCTTCTGCAATTTGCAAGCCATAACGGATGCTGAGACTAAGGATTTACTGAGACTTTCCCATTGTTTTTAATCTGGTAGGATGTAGAGTAACATTTTTTTATGTTGTTTTATGTGCTATTTAATTGAAAACTTAGTTTTTTGCTAGCAGTTGCCGCTAGGGCATCCCTGCCATTTCGTTCGTTGCAATCCGTGACTGCACGCCGGGGTTTGTCCTAGTTGGGTTAGAGAAAGAGCAGCAAATCTCCTGGTGAGAGACTAATAAGTTTCAAAACCGGTAGAGGTACTTGCTGCAATCTCTGATTGAACTAGAATAATGATGCGGCTGTAGTTTCGTGTTGCAACGAAATTGAAAATGGATATTCATTTTTGATTTACATTACTCTGATTGGAGTACGAAGGGAACCATTCTCGTTGGAACTTTACCGCGCTGAGCAGATGGGACGTGAATTATAAATTGTAAAATTCCCTCATCTTCCTTAGTCTCAGCATCCGTTATGGCTTGCAAATTGTAGAAGCCTCGGATGTGTTACCAGAGAAGCAGGGCCGGCGATAACGGGCCTGCAAGGGATGCATTGCAGGCGGGCGCCCCTGTTTGGGGGGCGCCAGAATGAGAATTTTTTCTGCTCATTAGTTTCTGCTCATTAGGTATTAGTTAGCTAGGTTAGTTTTGCATATCAAATAATATACAAAAATTTGCAACGCCGCCGCAGAGAATTCTTACAATGTAGTAATATAATTTTAGATATATAATATATATCTATCTTATATAGATAATATAATTTTTAATTAAGATTGTGATACTGTTTTCTTGCCGCCCTCGCCTGTTTAATTTAATGTACCTATTAATAGGTATCAAGTTAAGTATTAATCCCATAAAAACATAATATTTAAAATAAAGATTTTACTTTAAATTTAGTTTAGAGCTCTTAGATTTATTATTATTTCATGTGATTATAATACAGAATAGTTTGTAAGTTGTACTCTGCAGTTAAGGAGTCTATTAGCCTGCAATTAATATAAAATTATATTTGTTAAGTACTCAGTAGGTACGTACTATTATTAATCTACGCTTAAGTTATTATTTTTATTTAGTTAAATAAAAATGGATTCAAAAAAATTATCTAGGAAACTAGGGCACAAATCGAAAAAGAAAAAGCCGAAAAAGAAAAAATGACACAAAAAAACAATGTCAGTTCTCTTACGCCCGGTTTCATAATCAACTTAAAGTGAACATTAACTAAAGTTCACTTTACAGTTGACAGTTACCCATATGAATTGCATTGATAAAGGTACCAACTTAAAATTGAAAGTCCACTTTAACTGAATATGAAACCGACCGTTAGCCAATTTCTTAAAAAAGTTAAAGTGAAGTTGTTGTGTCAGATGATGGGTCCAATAAAACTGTTACCGAACTTTATTTACCGGGTACATTTGCGAATAGCGGAACACCGACTTAAGTCGCTGCCCGGAACACACATTTTTAGGACACAAGTCCAAAATCAAGTCATTAATAGGGAGAAAAGCTCTTCTAGCTACCCCTAAAATCAGGGGGTTTAACGCATAAAGTAATACAGAGGATGTTCCACTACCCAGGGCATCTAAGGTAACGTTCAGTACAAAGCCTCCTTATTCGTTATGTACTGCGATGGGGAGGGGTGGTGGTACAGCTTGGGGGTCAGATAGATACGGGGTCAGGTTACGCAGTGTAACCGGTTTGATCTTCGGACATGTGGATCTCACTGTTCCATTTAAACACACATAATGTTCCCCAGGCTGGGGTTGTACGAGTATCTATGTGTGGGGTGGGGGGGAGAGCCTGTGCTAGTTTTGCAGGCGGGCACCTTATACCCTAGCGCCGGCACTGCAGATAAGGTTCCCATTCTTTCCAATTTGGTAGGATGTAGAGTAACATTTTTTGATGTTGTTCTATGTGCTATTAGATTGAAAACTTAGTTTTTTGCTAGCAGTTGCCGCTAGGGCATCCCTGCTATTTCATTTGTTTCAATACGTGACTTCACGCCGGGGTTTGTCCTTGTCCTAGTTGGGTCAGAGAGAGCAGCACATGTGCCTCCTGATGAGAGACTAATAAGTTTCGAAACCGGTAGAGGTGCTTGCTGCGCTCTCTGATTGAACTAGAATAATGATGCGGCTGTAGTTTCGTGTTGCAACGAACTTGAAAATGGTTATTCATTTTTGATTTACATTACTTCCATTGGAGTACGAAGGGAACCATTATCGTTGGAACTTTACCGCGCTGAGCAGATAGGACGTGAATTAAAAATTGTAAAATTCCCTCATCTTCCTTAGTCTCAGCATCCGTTATAGCTTGCAAATTGTAGAAGCCTCGGAGGTGTTACCAGAGAAGGTTACCATTGTTTTCAATCTGGTAGGATGTAGAGTAACATTTTTTGTTGTTGTTTTATGTGCTATTAGATTGAAAACTTAGTTTTTTTAATTATATATTTTGTTTACTGCATTTTCTTATCGTCTAAAAATATTACTCACATGATGAATAATAAACACATATTTTTATAAAATGAATACTCATTGTAATATTTATTTTATTTGTAATAAAACAAAGAATGGTATTGTAAACCTACGTCTTTAATTAACTAGGCTATATAAAATTTATCTGAAATATGTACTTGATTATAAAATGTTTTTTTTTTATTTTGATACAAAATACACTATAACTAGTTATTTATGTATTAAGAGCGAAAAGTGATACATTATTGCTTGAGAGTAAGATTTACAATTACTCGAAAGCAATCATGTCACTTTGCGCTTGTAATACATACAACATTTTTCTACAATCACTTAATAAAATGAAACTATTTTTAAAAAATTATCTTTATTCTAACTATTTTATATTTGTCATTATAATGTCATAACAATAACTTTTATATCTTTCAGTTTGAATGTTCAATGTGTCTGTATTGTATGGTTTACGGTTGCTACGGACGACGAGCGTAAAATCAAACTTCACGCGCTATAGCGATGAAGTGACGGGTACCTACTCAGTAAACGTCAACTTTTCGTTGCCTTTGACAAGCGAAAAAGTCTTCTTTATCAAGTGATTGTAGAAAAAAAATATTATATAGTGCAACAAGTGCGAATAGGTACTAATTTCTCACGAGTTTAAAAATTCTCGCTTGAGCTCTTGCAGCAAATGAAACGAGTGAGAAATCGCTCTTCTTCACGTGTTACGTACAATATTTTTTCTACAACCACACATTTTGCCAAAAATTAAAATCTAAATTTATATATATTTTTTATATATATATTTTACGTTTGTGTAAAAACTTCGTATTCAGGAAATCAGATAACTAAATAAACAATTTTGTTTGGTTGCCTAGCAACATGTACTTAGTCTAAGGGCCGGTTGTTCCAACGCTAATCAACAATGATCACTATCAAATATTTAATTACTGTCACCAAAACTGTCAATGTCAACTTTTATTGGGTTGCTGAAAACATAATTGATCAAAATTATGAGATTAGTTAATCAATTAACATAACAATTATTAACATAATTGATTAAGTAATTTCATATTATGTTTTCAGCAACTTAAACAAAGTTGACATTGACAGTTTGTGACAGTAATTAAATATTTGATAATGATCATTGTTGATTAGCTTTCGAACAACCGGCCCTTAATGAGACAAAAATGATAAACTAAAAGTCAAACAATTAGGCATGCACGTCAGACATTTAATAATCATAGCCCACCGGTACAAACTTGACGGCAAACAAATTCAAAAAAATTGTCCTTATTAAAACCTGAAATTTCCTGAAAACGTCAATCTCCTTAATGTAATAAAATTTATTTTGAGAGGAGTCCTACATCCTTGCATAAAAAAGTGGCTATAACTAGTTATAGTAGCAAAAAAATAATCCAAGTCGGTTTTCATATTTTAACTATAGGTTTACCTCATACTAATAAAAAATGATCAAAAACACTGATAATAAAAACAAGACATTAACAAATGTTTTTTTATAAATTGAAACATTTATAATAAACTAAGCAAACAAGTAATAAATAATAAAAAATGGGGTAAAGATATGAAAATATTTGTTTATGTCTGTCATATCAAAACACAAGGCTTATGTAGGTACTAGAAAAAATATTTTTCACAAAATGGATTATTATTTTACGGATTCCTAAAACAATTGCTAATTTACGTATTTAACCATTGATAGAGTTATAGGTCTGGATCCCGCGTATGAAAAAAAAGTTGATTAATAGCAAGCTGAAAATTTGTTAATAGCTTAAGGGTGTCTAGTCGAATAAACTTTGATATATGGGAGCACTGTAACAGGGGCAGTTTTAATTGTGGAACAGGTTAAAAATTTGGAACGGTCAGACCACGAAAACGGCACATTTATTTTGTCCGACAGAACAGGCTTAAACTCTCCGAACAGAAATTAAACTCTCATGAAAAAATCAGACTGCTATTTATGACCTGTCATAATTCCTGTCATTTGACATATTCTACATGTTCCACTCATTAAAACGCCCATTTGGTGATAAATCGCAGTCTGATTTTTGCATGAGAGTTTAATCTCTGTTCGGAGAGTTTAAGTCTTTTCTGTCGGACAAAATACATGTGCCGTTATCGTGGTCTGACCGTTCCAAATTTTTAACCTGTTCCACAATTAAAACTTCCCCTGTTCCAGTGTTCCCATATATCAAAGTTTGTCCGACTAGACACCCTTAAGCTATTAACAAATTTTCAGCTTGCTATTAATCAACTTTTTTTTCATACGCGGGATCCAGACCTATTACTAAGATTAGTTTTGCAATATTTTATTATCCCCGGAAACGAAGCTCAAAAAAAACACTTGAAATATCTAAAAATTACTGGCCGCTATTTTTTAACTGAAATATCTGGGAGAAGTCAATATAAATGGTGTGCCATCTCATTGGTATCGACATGTTTACAGTGTCATGGTTTTTATTACCATTTAAGCAAAAGAAGTGACTTTTTTCATTCATTTCAATATTGTGAAAAAAAAATATAGAAAAAACTTTTTTTAAGAAACGCTTTTCTTCAGTTACGAGTGCTTAAAATTAAAAATATTATAAAAAAATCAACTAAAAAGCAAAAAATTAAAAAAATCAAACTCGAAGGATTATTCGAAAAAAAACTATTAGACAGATCAAATATACAAAAATCTCACGCATTCGTTAAAAAATTTAAAAAATCTAACACTTTCGTTAAAGAAGATTTTTTCAATTTTTTATTGCAGTTTTTTTCGAATAATCCTTCGAGTTTGAATTTTTTTTATTTTTTGCTTTTTGGTTGATTTTTTATAATATTTTTCGTAACTAAAGAAAAGCGTTTCTTAAAAAATTTTCTTCCATATTTTTTAATTCTTTACTTTTTACTCTTCTTCTTCTTAAGGTGCCTATCCGTTCCGGATGTTGGCGACCAGCATGGCTATCCTAACTTTGCTTGCTGCTATTCTGAATAGTCCGGTTGTCGATGTATTAAACCACTTTCTCAGGTTTTGAAGCCAAGATATTCTTCTTCTCCCTGGTCCTCTCTTTCCAAATACCTTGCCTTGAAGAATGAGTTGCAACAAGCCATATCTCTGTTCATTCCTCATAACATGGCCAAGATATTCTAGTTTGCGCTCTTTGATTATGTTAATAATCTCGCATTCCTTGCCTATTCTACGTAGAACCTCAATATTAGTCACACGATCCACCCACGAAATTCTCAAAATGCGCCTGTAACACCACATCTCAAATGCCTCGAGTTTTCTCAAAGAAGCCTCGGAAAGTGTCCAGGCCTCTACTCCGTATAATAACGTAGAAAATACATAGCATCTGATGATAGAGATTTTGGTAGCAAGAGGTAAATCGTGGCTTCTGAAAAGAGACTTCATCATTATGAACGCTGATCTCGCTTTTCCTATGCGTTGTTTTATTTCACTTGAGTGGTCCCACTGGCTGTTTATGTTGGTACCAAGGTATGCGTAGCTGTCGACCCTGTCAATTAGTTGTTGGTTAACCAAAAGCTGTGTATTTAATATTTCGCGCTTACTGACTACCATATACTTTGTTTTTTTCGTATTGAGATCAAGTCCGTATTCTCTACTTATATCTGATATGCGCGACATTATTCTTTGCAAACCATCTAGACTGTCTGCAAAAACTACAGCGTCGTCGGCATATCTAATGTTGTTCAGACGCACTCCGTTGACTAATACGCCTTCCTGTAGTTCTCCCAGCGCTTGCTCGAAGATACATTCAGAGTATATATTAAACAGCACCGGGGACAGGATGCATCCTTGCCTCACTCCTCTATCTATGGAGACTGCCTCTGTTAATTGGTCTTTCACTTTAATATTGGCAGTTTGGTTGTAATACAAATTATATATGATTCTCAAGTCTCTATCATCTACTCCCGCTTCTTTCAAGATGTTTATGAGTTTATCATGTTTTACTCTATCAAACGCCTTTTTGTAGTCGATAAAACAAATATACACTTCACAGTCAACATCCCTGCATCTTTGCATAAGCACTTGGACAGCGAATAGAGCCTCTCGGGTGCCTAAGGCATCGCGGAATCCAAACTGCGTCCATGATATCTGTTGTTCGCATTTTTTATATATTCTGCCATGTATCACCTTCAGAAACGTTTTGAGTAAGTGGCTCATTAGGCTAATTGTTCTGTAGTCTTCACATGTTTTGGCATTTACTTTTTTGGGTAAAGTTACGAAGGTCGACTTTAACCAGCTTTGGGGTATTTTTCCAGTTACGTATATTTTGTTGAATACGGTTGTTATCCATTTTATTCCTTGTTCATCCATAAGTTTTAGGAATTCTACATAAAACTGGTCAGGCCCTACAGCTTTACCATCTTTAGTTGTTTTAATAGCTGACGTGACTTCTTCAATGGTAATCGGGGGTCCTGTTTGGCATTCAATGTCTTCAATGGTATTCTGCCTTTCATCTGCAAAAGTTACTTCCACATATTTCTTCCACGTGTCTAGTTTTTCTTCCACACTTAACAGTGGTTTGCCTTGGTTATCTGCCAAACACCCAACTCTTCTAGGTTTGTATAAGCCTGCAGCTTCTTTAACTTTTTTGTGCATATTTAATGAATCGTGTTTATGTTGCAATTGCTGGATTTCCGCACACTGTTCTCTTAGTCGTGTATCCTTAGCTATTCTAATTGCTTTTTTGATATCTTTATCTATTCTTTTGTATAATGACATGTCCTGATCTTTGGACTTTCGCCTCTCTTCCATCATATCTAAAATCTCGTTTGTCATCCACGATTTCTTCTTTATTTTTGGTGGTTTGAGGAATTTCTCACGTATGTCTTGTGAAACTGTATGCAACTTTTCTATCTCCTGGTCCATTACATCCGATTGAATAACGGTATTCAAGTTGTTCTGTATATACCGTTTTACACTCTGTTCTGTGTTTTGGTCTTTTAATAGCCTTATGTCGAATTTTGGATTGACACTACGTCTAACCTTCTTTAGCCTGAGCTTAATTTTGCCAATCAGTGGGTTATGGTCTGACTTGATATCAGCTCCTGGGTATGTCTTGACTGATGTTATGCTGTTACGGAATCTTTTATTAATCATGATGTAATCTATTTGATTTCTCACTATGCGGCCTGGAGTGTCTTGAGGTGATTTCCATGTATATAATCTTCTGTAAGGGAGTTTGAAGTAAGTGTTAGTAATCACAAACTCTTCTTCTGCCACAAATTCACCCAGTGGGTCTCCTCGCTCATTTCTTTCTCCAAGTCCAAATTGCCCTATGAATTCTCCCGATTGTCCCCTACCAATCTTAGCATTTAGATCACCCATAATCAAAGTTAAATCCTTTTTGGGGAGGCATTTTAAGGTGTTGGATAGTTCATTATAAAATGCTTCAATTATCTCGTCCGGTTTGTCAGCTGTAGGGGCATATACCTGGATAATGTTAGTTGTAATTGGGTAGGTATTAAGTTGAAGGAGGAGTATTCTTTCCGATATAGGTACAAAATTTTTAACATGTCTGGCAGTTTCTTGATTTAAGATTATACCTACCCCATTTTCGTGTCTTCCATTAGGGTTACCTGAATAATATATGTGATGATCATTAATTTTACATTGCCCAGAGTTCGTCCATCTCATTTCACTTATTCCCATTATGTCTACTGATAGTCTATCCATCTCCTTGATTGCATTATGAGTCTTACCTGCCTCGTATAATGTTTTAACGTTCCGTGTGCAGATCGTGAGGTTTACTTTATTTTTTACTCTTACAATTTTTAAACATTAAAATATATCGTCGTGTTTAAAAAAAATTGATGTATATGATAGACACATTTCTTGCATTTATTTCAACTTTTGATACATGACATTGTACATTTTCTGTAAAGTATTCATACATTTTTTAAATCAAAATCATTATTTACACCTATTACAGTTTTCGCAGTCTTCTCATCTCTTCTGATGCTTTACTATTGCACGGTGTAGACCCTGTTAGTTTCCCGCAATGCAGTTCTTCGATGCGCAAGCCGTCTAATGATCGCACTCGGCTCAATGCAAAGTAAGCCTGTCCTTCCACAGACTACGTTAAAAACACGAATTGTTTTAATTAGAGTTTTGGTTGAAGTTTTGTTGCGTATCGTATTGAAATTTGACACGAATAAGCGCCGATGTTTATATAAACAAAAATATGAGCGTTCAAAATCGTCGCCGCTTAGGATGTTTATAAACATGATGTACAAACATGAAAAGTAGTCGGAATCGGCAAAAAATTAGAAACTTTATTGTTTATTTATGAAGCATAACGTAAACAATGACGTAAAAGTTGAAATTGTTTATCGTTAATATAATTAGCTACAATCTGTAAAAGTTTCAATTTTCTACATTGTAAAAAACAAGAGAATTTAAGCATTTTCTAATAAAATCGTTTTTTTTTTTATTTAAACAGTTAATAAACATAAAAAAAACTATTGCCTCTTCGTGTATTGTTCCCGCGAATGCATATGCCTGTAAATTTTCATTTATTTGCATTGAAGAAAAGGCAGTCAAATTAACGTCTAAAGATTTGACACAAACGATTGAACTAAAGAAAAGCGTTTAAAAATCTACGCATTGTAGATGAAAATACTTGCAATAGAATATGCGTCTGTACTTAATGAACTATTAGGTTGAGGAAGGAGTTCAATTGGTACCAAATTAGTCATTCAGAATTATATCTGTATTTTTTAATTTTTTAATTTTAATAGATTCAAATAAAGATAGCTTAAGGCTTTTATTTTGAATATGAAGAATTTTAAACTGTTCATTAAAAGAATGATTATGATCCCTAAGGTGACGCGTACGTAGACCCTGTTTTTATATTATTGAAAACACTTTTGTGTTCTGTTATACATTAAGTCAAAGGTTCTGCCACTCTCACCGATGTAAGTTTTCGGACAGTCACCACATCTCACGTTCTATAAACATTCTGTATTTAGTTTTTTTCCTTTGGCTCTTATTGTTCTTAGTATATTTGCTTAAGTTGTTTGTTCTGAAAGCTGGTGTTATTCCTTTCTCTTTGATGTGTTTGGCTAATGCCGGCGATAACAGGCCTGCAAGGGATGCACTGCAGGAGGATGGCCCTATTTGGGGGCGCCAAAATGTGCTTTGTTTCTGCTGGTGTTATACTTTCTTTCTTTTTTCTCCCCTTCCTTATACCCTTTCAGGTGTCGGATTTGGGTTTAATTTAGCTACATATTCACCCATCTCTTCCATTCTTTTCGGTCCTGTGCTATTAGTTTCATTTCTTCTAGCATTTTCTGTTTGATTTTTCCTGCTTCTACTATTTGCTGTATCCATTTTTTCTTCGGCCTGCCTTTTTTTTTTTGTAATATTCCTTGTTTCGTGAATTTTCCTTGCTAGTCTACTAGGTTTCATTCTCATCAGATGTCCATACCAGTTTAATTGCCTCTTTATTATTTTATTCATTATTGGTTCCTGTTTAGTTATCCCTCTTATTGTCTCATTTCTTATTCTATCCCATTTGGTCTTTCCGGCTATAGCACGTAAATGTCTCATCTCAATTGCATTTATCCTACTATTATGCTTTTTCTGTAAAGTCCAATTTTCGCTTGTATACAGTATCGTCGGTATCACAATCGTATTATATATTTTAATTTTTGTTTCGTGGGACAATTCTTTTTTCCTCAGAATTGGCGCTAGTGCGTAGTACAGTTTATTTGATTTTTTAGTTCTGTTTGTTATTTCGAGGTCTATTTTCCCATCATTGGTAATAATACTTCCAAGATAATCATATGCTGTAACTATTTCCAGTTGAGTATTTTTGCATTTTATAATTACTTCATTTTCTTCCTTTTCGCCGATGACAATTATTTTACTTTTCTCGATGTTTATTTCCATTTTTAATTTCTCTATTTCTTCTGTCCATATATTTATGAGTTTTTGCATTTTTGTCACGGAATCTGCTATAAGGACTATGTCATCCGCATATAATAGGGCTTCTATTTTTATTGGCTGTAATCTTTGGTATCCTATTGTTGTCTGTATTTGGTTCGTTCTTTCTCCAGTATTTCTAGTCAATTCATTCATGACTATTATGAATAGTAGCGGTGTTATACAAAAGGTTAATCTAAGAAACCAAAGGGCGCCGACCATATAGTGATTATAGTGAGCTCATTTGAGGAACTGCAAATTATGATGGAGAAACTCGCAGGCAGCTCCCAATACGTCGGCCTATAAATGAACATGAGAAAAACAAAAATAATGACAAACACAGATGACCCCAGAGGTATAACTATAAATGACAGTGAGATAGAAAAAGTCCAGGAATGTATCTACCTAGGAAAAATCCTGAAACTTGACAAAGAGAACCAAAGTGCAGAAATTACTAGGAAAGCAAGACTAGCATGGGCAGGATTTGGAAAACTTAGTTGGATACTTAAGAACCGCAAAATACCCCAATACTTGAGGAGCAAAGTGTACCAGTGCATCCTTCCTATCATGAAATACGGATGTCAAACCTGGACCCTAACCAAGGCAAATATGAATAAACTAGCCAAAGCAGAAAGAGCAATGGAAAGAGCAATGTTAGGTATGCGACTGTCAGATAAAAAGAGGAACGACTGGGTAAGATCAAAAACAAAAGTCGAGGACATAACAAAAGTTGCGAAACTTAAATGGAGCTTCGCAGGCCACATTGATAAACAAAAAGACCAACGTTGGAATGCAGCAATACAACATTGGAGACCTTACGAAAGTAAACAACCGAGAGGAAGACCACAGATGAGGTGGGTTGATAATATTAAAAGAGTAGCCGGAACAAATTGGAAATATGTTGCTCAGGATAGAGACCGATGAAAGGATTTGGGAGAGGCCTATGTCCAAACGTGGACGATAGAAAAAGGCTAAGAAGAAGAAGGACAAGAAGAAGAAGAAGAAGAAGAAAAAGAAGAAGAAGAAGAAGAAAAAGAAGAAGAAGAAGAAGAAGAAGAAGAAGAAGAAGAAGAAGAAGAAGAAGGGCGCCTATGCTAGTTTTGCAGGCGCGCATCTTATGCCCTAGTACCGGGACTGTGTTTGGCACGGTATATTTCAATCAACGGTTTGGCTACTTTTGTTGACACCTTGCCTGAATATGTGATAGAGCAGAAGATACTGGGTTTATTCTATGGTGGTGAAAAGACTAATTTCAGGGCTTAGTCATACAGTTTTGGTTTAAAATGTTGTTAATTGTTTGTTCTGATTATGACCACTGATAGAGTTACTAGATTAGTTTTGCAATATTTTATTGTCCCAGGAAAGGAAGCTTAAAAACATTTAAAAAATCTAAAAATTACTGGCCGCTTTTTTAGCTAGAATATCTGGGGAAAGTCAATAGAAAACGCGTACCATCTCAATGGTACCAAAATTTTTACACGGTTATGGTTTTTTATTGCCATTTAAACAAAAAAAGCGACTTTCTTCATTCATTTCAATATTTGTAAGAACCTACGCATTGTGGATGGAATAACCTGCAATAGAAAATGTGTCTGCACTTTAAAATATCTAACTGAATAGGTTAGAATATTTGGGTCACATTACCAGAGGAGAAAAATATGAGTTGCTGAGAATTATTATGCAAGGAAGGGTCCAAGGAAGAAGAAGCATAGGAAGAAGACGCATCTCCTGGCTGAGGAACCTTAAAGAATGATTCAACTCTAGTTCATTACGACTGTTCAAAGAAGCAGCCAACAAAATGACCATAGCCATTATGATATCCAACCTCCGATAGGAGAGGGAACTTTAAGAAGAAGAAGAATAGGTTGAGGAATTGGGAGGTGTTTGTCTCAAGCTAGTCATTCAGAATTATATCTGTACTTTGTAATTTATTGTTTTCCGTAGATTTTAATAAAGATAGCTTAAGGCCTTTATTTTGAATATAAAGAATTTAAAACTGTTCATTAAAAGAATGATTATGATCTATAATCTAGACTAGAAGTTAAAGTGCGTACGTACAATCTGTTTTTATATTATTGAAAGCACTTTTATGTTCTGCTATACCTTGTAAAAGGTTCTGTCCGTCTCACCGATGTAAGTTTTTGGGCAGTAATCACATGTCACTTTTTGTATACCACTCTGTAATTGCTTTTTTCTTTTGGCTCTTATTGTTCTTAGTATATTTGCTTAAGTTTTTGTTTGTTCTGAAAGCTGGTTTTTTGTGTTTGGCCAGGGCCGGCGATAACGGGCCTGCTAGGGATGCACTGCAGGAGGACGGCTCTCTTTGGGGGGCGCCAAAATCTGCATTTTATCTGCTGGAGTTCACAGAACGCTAATTAAAAAAAAAGCGAAGGGCGCCTATACGAGTTTTGCAGGCAGGCACCTTATACCCTAGCGCCGGGACTGTGTTTGGCTATTTTTGTTGATAACTTGTCTGGAGGCAGAACGTATTGGTTTTTTTTTATGGTGGTAGGAAGGCTAATTTCAGGCCTTTCTCATGCAGTTTTTGGTTTAATATTTTGTTAATTGTTTGTTCGCTCGTCATGTATCAAATGTTGAAATAAATGCAAAAAATGTGTCTATCATATACATCCTATTTTTTTAAACATGACTATATATTTTAATGTTTGAAAAGTGTAAGACTAAAAAGTAAAAAATTAAAAATTATGGAAGAAATTTTTTAAGAAACGCTTTTCTTTAGTTACGAGTGCCTAAAATTAAAAATATAAAAAAATCAACTAAAAAGCAAAAAATAAAAAAAAAATCAAATTCGAAGGATTATTCGAAAAAAAACTGTTAGACAGATTAAATATACCAATATCTCACACATTCGTTAAAAAATTGAAAAAATCTAACATATTGGTTAAAGAGAAGCGTGGGGCGCGTCTTAATCGGTTTGAGGATTGATACTTTTTTACTTTTCGAGCCCCACGCTTTTCTTTAACGAATGTGTTAGATTTTTTCAATTTTTTAACGAATGTGTGAGATTTTTGTATATTTAATCTTTCTAACAGTTTTTTTCGAATAATTATTCGAGTGTGAATTTTTTTATTTTTTGCTTTTTAGTTGATTTTTTTTATAATATTTTTAATTTTAGGCACTTGTAACTAAAGAAAAGCGTTTGATTCTTAAAAAAAATTTATATTTTTTTTCACAATATTGAAATGAATGAAAAAAGTCGCTTCTTTTGCTTAAATGATAATAAAAAACTATGACATTGTAAAAATTTCGATACCAATGAGATGATACGCAATTTCTATTGGCTTTCACCTGATATTCCAGTTTAGAAATAGCGGTCACATAAGTCAAAGTAACAAAAACGAGATACAAGCGGCACACAACAACTGCCTCAGAGTAGCTGCAAACGTGCCCAGATATGTCGCCGAACGGTTCTTATTTGCAGACCTAAAACAAATAAGAGTACATACTGGATATTATGGAGGAAAAAGCCAGAACAAAATTTGATGAGCTAGAAGACCACCCAAACCGGATCCTGCAAGAGATATTAAGGTATGATGTGTACCTTAGATGGAAACACAGGAGACCCAAACAGCAAATATTAGTAAATATTTAATAAAGGCTAGATAATCGTAGCTCTATCAAAAGAAGACAACTTGCTCACCTTTGGCATCTCATTATATTTATTAATGTTGATTTTTATACGTTTCAGACATCCCTCAAAAAAAAATATACAAAAAACTTAAAAACGGCTTCAGCCACTAAATAAATCAATAAAATATAAACAATAGGCGAAAGCCACAAAAAAAATATTAGTAACAAAACCCAAAAAACGGGCATGAGGGGCCCACATCCTCGAGCGCCGAGTCACCGAACTGGACATAGCACAGAGCGGGGACTCGGCGCCCGAGCAAGCAAAACAGATCGAAGATAAGTCACTAGATATAGCGGGAATAGAGCGCCTCACGCTGGCCTGCATTGATCGGGGAAGGATTTCATATAGTCTTGGGTACACGGACTCCCATATGATAAGCACTTTGCTGATTGAGAGCCCCTGTAGCGCATCAGAGTGCTATCGGGGGGTAAGTGGATGGTCTGGAGCACTGAAGCGGGGTGGAGTGATTCCTGCTTACGGGAGTTAATCCTCCTCGCCCCAATGAATTGTATCACCCGAATGTCATTATCTAGGGGTGAGCAAGTCTCTCAGGCTGGGTTAAATCACTATGCTTGCTTGCTTGTTTAGAAATAGCGGACAGTAATTTTTAGATTTTCCAAGTGTTTTTTCAGCTACGATTCCTGGGATAATAAAATATTGCAAAACTGATCTTAGTAACCCTATCAATGGTCAAATAAGTCCCTTAGCAATTCTTTTAGGAATCTGTAAAATAATAATCCATTTTGTGAAAAATATTTTTTAAGTACATATTTAAGCCTTGTGTTTTGACATGACAAACATAAACAAATATTTTCATATCTTTACCCTATTTTTCATTATTTATTATTTGTTTGCTTAGTTTATTATAAAATATTTCAATTTATACAAAATATTTGTTAATGTCTTGTTTTTATTGTCAGTGTTTTTGATCATTTTTTATTAGTATGAGGTAAACCTATAGTTAAAATATGAAAACCGATTTAGATTATTTTTTTGCTACTATAACTAGTTATAGCTACTGTTTTATGAAAGGATGTAGGATGTCTTTATGTCTCCTCTTAAAATAAATTTTATTACATTAAGGAGATTGACGTTTTAATTAAAATTCTTTTAAAGGATATTATAAAATATCATATTAAAAGACAAGTAAATGGACTTCGTAAGTTTTGACCTGACGTGACCGGTAGTAGAACCGGAAGTCGATATGTTGCTCTTTAGGCACATACATACTTTAATCTATTAACATCGACTAGTAGTCACAATATTTTATTAAAATCTATAATGTAAGCCATATATTATGAGGTTACCACCTTCATTGGTGTGCTAGTTACAACTACTTTGCGGAATGTAAGTATTCTCCACATATTTTTCTCATTAACAGTCACAATTTTAACCTTTTTGCCTTAATCTAACGTGGAAATACTTCATTCCAGGCACTGAAGATGTTCTGTTCAGAACGAAAACGTTTTGCAATCCATGTGGATCACTTTTAGATAGTTTTTTAAATAAAACGATTTTATACCAAAATACAATATGAAGTTTTTACTTCTGTATAGGTTTTTTTAAACTATGGTATACAGCCAACTATTGGGATTTTCCCATTGATGTAATTATTTAGTTTATATTTTAACGACAGTTTATTTTTTAACTATCTTCACTTACCCTTCCCTATCCTTGATTGGTCGATTAGGTTCGTAGGTACTAGTCTTGTTGTATGGTTTAGTTAGGAGTTAATTTTAAGAAATTTTGCTGGCTAAATCGGCACAGCTCCCAAAGACCATAAAAGAAGAAGAAAAAAAAATAAACAAACAAAAATCTTACATAACCTTCTATTGAACAGCATGACTTTGACACTTATATTCCCGATAGTTATCTTTGTTTGACACACTTAAAAACATAGAAAAACAGTGTAGCCGGTCACTGCTGTGGTAAATACCGGTGCCGCCCAAAATCCCGACAGCCAAAATCCCGACAGCCAGAATCCCTATCCTTGATTGGTCGATTAGGTTCGTAGGTACTAGTCTTGTTGTATGGTTTAGTTAGGAGTTAATTTTACGAAATTTTGCTGGCTAAATGGGCACAGCTCCCAAAGACCATAAAAGAAGAAGAAAAAAAAATAAACAAACAAAAATCTTACATAACCTTCTATTGAACAGCATGACTTTGACACTTATATTCCCGATAGTTATCTTTGTTTGACACACTTAAAAACATAGAAAAACAGTGTAGCCGGTCACTGCTGTGGTAAATACCGGTGCCGCCCAAAATCCCGACAGCCAAAATCCCGACAGCCAGAATCCCGACGGCCAAAACAGCGACACGCCAGAATCCCGACAGGCCAAAATCCCGACATGCAACAATCCTCGCATAAGTAAAAATTCCGACTTGTGTTTAATACTTTTAATACAAAATACTTTTGTTTAGTAACAATAAATAAAAAACAGATGGCCATAAAAAAAATAAGAAATAAATGTAATTATATGTTAAAAAGAAACTTATCAAACCTGTCGGGATTCTGGCCTGTCGGGATTTTGGCCTGTCGGGATTCTGGGGTGTCGGGATTTTGGCCGTCGGGATTGTGGCTGTCGGGATTTTGGCTGTCGGGATTTTGGGGTAGACCCGTTATCTGATTTCATGAATACTAATACACGAGCGGCACACCCTTAAAAAAGCGCTTAGTTTTTGAGTTACTGACCACGGAGGGGTGAATGGCTAATTTTATTCACACTTTATATTTTCGATGGTGCTGAAAACGAAAATGAGGTTTATTTTGAATTTCATGTGGCGGAACATTGTCAAAATCGCATATTCAACCTAAAAATAAAAAAATTAAATCACGTTTTTTTGCGTTAACCTCGCTACAACTCTGTTCCATTTTAATATTTTTTTTGAAATTTTTACAGTATATCTCTAACATTTCTAAAGACAAAGGTATGTGTTTCAAGCTTCTATTCTTATCCTGATAAAGGTTATGAATTTTTCAAACGAAAAGGTGCGGATTTGTGCATTGCAAAGTTTAATCGCAAAAGTTGTGTGACGAAGTTTAAAATTTAGCTTCTTAATCACGTGTATGTTAAAATGGAGAGCACAAAGAAGTTTTCTGGTAAGTTTTAGATCAAAATGTTTTATAGAAAAAAATAGTGCAACTTTTAATATCGACATTAGAAATCACCAATATAACGCTTATTTTTCGAGATACTGACCATGGGTGGTGAGTGGCTAATTTTGGTCTTAGATTATGTTTTTGACCGTGATGAAAATGAAAATGAAATTTATTTTAAATTTTAGGTGGGAGAATATTTTCAAAATTGCAATTGTACCCAAAAAATAAAAAAAATGAAATCACGTTTTTTGCATTAGCTCGCTACAACTCTGGTCCGTTTTAATATTTTTTTCTAAAGTTTGTACACTATATATCGCTCACTTTATTGAAGACAATGGTTTCTGCTTTAAGCTTTTACTATTATTGTAAAAGTTCTGAATCTTTTAAAATACAAGGTGCAGATTCGTGAATTGCAAAGTTTAATCTCAAAATTTGACTGACAAAATTTGAAATATAGATTTTAAATTAAATTTAAAAATAAAACATGAGTGCAAAGAAGTTTTCTGGAATGTTGTGGTTAAAAATGTTTTATAAAAAACAAATGGTGCAACTTTTAACATCTACGTGATAAATCTCCAAAATAACAATAATTTTTAGAGATATTGATCATTGGTGGTGAATGGCTAATTTTGTTCTTAATTTATGTTTTTGATGGTGCTGAAACCGAAAATCAAGTTTATTTTTAATTTTAGGTGTGAGAACATTGTCAAAATCTCAATTATGCCTTAAAAATAAAAAAAGCTAAACCACGTTTTTCTTAAAATTAAAAGTTGCACTATATTTTTTTTATAACACATCTAGACCTAAAACTCCCTATAAAACTCCTTTGAACTCTATGGTTTATCATAAACGTAATTAACGAGATAAATTTTAAATTTCTTCACTTAATTTTTGCGATTTACCTTTGCAATTTACGAATCTGCACCTTTGATTTTTTAAAATTCACAACTTTTATGAAGAAAAGACTGAAAGACTACAGTTACTTTCATAGTCTTCACAAAGGTAAGAAATATAGCCTGTAAAAAATTTTAGAAAAAAATATTAAAATGGAACAGAGTTGTAGCGAGTTAAATGTAAAAATTCGTGACTTCACTGTTTTTTTTTTTCATTTTTAGGTTAAAATTGCAATTTTGACAATGTTCCCTCACATAAAATTCAAAATAAACCTCTTTGTCATTGTCAGCACCATCGAAAACATAAAATAAGACCAAAATTAGCTATTCACCGCCCACGGTCAGTATCTCGAAAAATAAGCGTTATTTTGCGCCATTTTTTTTCTATTAAATATTTGTAACTAAAACTTTCCAGAAAACTTTTTTGTACTCTATCTTTTAAAATAAACGTGATTAATAAGATAAATTTTAAATTTTTCTACTCAAACTTTTGCGATTAAACTTTGCAATTCACGAATCTGCACCTTGTACTTTAAAAAATTCATAACTTTTACTAGAATAAGACTAAAATCTTAAAACAGATACCGTTGTCTTCAAAAAAGTGAGCAACATAATATAGTGTACAAACCTTTGAAAAAAAATATTAAAATCGACCAGAGTTGTAGCGAATTAAACGCAAAAAAACGTGATTTTACTTTTTTATTTTTATGGTAAAATTGCGATTTTAACAATATTTCCCCACCTAAAATTTAAAATAAATTTCATTTTCGTTTTCAGCACCGTCAAAAACATAATCTAAGACCAAAATTAGCCATTCACCACCCATGGTCAGTATCTCGGAAATAATCGTTATATTGGGGATTTTTTTCACTATTTTTTTTTCTATAAAACATTTTGATTTAAAATTTTCCAGAAAACTTCTTTGTACTCTCTATTTTAATATAAACGTGATTAAAAGGCTAAATTTTTAAATTTCGTTACTCAACTTTTACGATTAAATTTTGCAATGCACAAATCCGCACCTTTTCCTTTGAAAAATTTATAACCTCTATCAGAATTAGAATTAAAGCATAAAACAGGTACCGTTGTCTTCAGAAATGTTAGAGCTATACTGTAAAAATTTCAGAAAAAAAATAGTAAAACAAAACGGAGTTGTAGCGAGGTAAACGCAAAAAAACATGAATTTATTTTTATTTATTTTTAGGGTAATATTGCGATTTTGACAATGTTCCCCCACATGAAATTCGAAATAAATCTCATTTTCGTTTTCAGCACCGTCAAAAACATACAGTATGTCTAAAATTGGCCATTCACCTCTCCGTGGTCAGTACCTTGTCATATTGGGGGTGCCTGCCGCTAGCCTATAAGTTTTTACACAAACGTAAAATATATAAAAAATACATTTAAATTTAGATTTTAATTTTTAGCAAAATGTGTGGTTGTAGAAAAGTATTGTATGTAACACGTGAAGAAAGGAATTTCTCACTCGTTTCATTTGCCGCACGAGCTCAAGCGAGAATTTTTCTCGTGGGAAATTAGTACTTTTTCGCACTTTTTGTACAATGTAATATTTTGTTATAGTTTATTTTATACCAAAATAGAAAAAAATATTTTATAATCAATTGCATATTTCAGATAAATTTTATATAGCCTAGTTAATTAAAGACGTAGGTTTACAATACCATTCTTTGTTTTATTACAAATAAAATAAATATTACAATGAGTATTCATTTTATAAAAATATGTGTTTATTATTCATCATGTGAGTAATATTTTTAGACGATAAGAAAATGCAGTAAGTAAAATATACAGTGCTAGTCAAAAGTCCGTACCCCCCCTCGTATCTTTTGAACGGTTATAATTATAATAGTGAAATTTGGAGGGAGGAAATAAACGGACGTAAGCTTCTTAACTAGTCATGACAGGTGACGTAATAGTGACAGATGACGTTACAGAGCCACTGTGACCGTTAATTTTAAAAGGGACATTATGGCAAGTGATACCTCGTTTGAAAGGTATTGAAAATATCTATTCAGTCATACTAATTTTGTTTGAGTTTAAGCTAATTTTGATGAACAAATGAAATAAATATAAAATTGTAGTTTCGCATTTAATTAATAAAAATTCAAAATTCCGCCTATGATTAGTTGTCAAACAGGTTGACGTTGACGTAAAAACTACTAGAGAATTAAAAAACGTCAACTTCTTTGAAAAAAAATCCATAGGCGGACATTTGAATTTTTATTAATTAAATTCGAAACTACAATATTATATTTATTTAATTTATTCACCAAAATCAAAATCAACCTAAACCCAAAAAAAATAGTATGACTGAATAGGTATTTTAAATACCTTTCAAACGAGGTATCACCATAGAGTTAAATATTAGCATAGAGAGAGTGTCATTCAGAGCGAAGTGACGACACCATCTTTTTTATTTGGATTAGTGCTGTTTCACTCTTACGCATAGTAAAGCTGCTACAGTTGTCCTCCTCTTCCGTGCCTATATTCACACTGAATGTCATTATAGATTCTCGATACAATGTGTTAGAAGGAGATGCAGCAAACCAGTCCCTGAGATCTTGTCGTCAGGAAGCGCGGAAGGTAGGCTCCCTCTATGTTAATATATACCTCTATGGGTATCACTTGCCATAAGGTCCTATTTAAAATTATCGGTCACAGTGGCTCTGTAACGTCATCTGTCACTATTACGTCACCTGTCATAAGTAGTTAAGAAGCTTACGTCCGTTTGTTTCCTCCCTCCGAATTTCAGTATTATAGGTATAACCGTTCAAAAGATACGAGGGGGGTACGGACTTTTGACTAGCACTGTATATAATTTTTTAATAAATATTGTATTACATTGGGATTAGCCACAGTTGATTGTAATGGCAATTACATTTCTATTATAAAACATCCAAAGTGCTTATTTCGGTTGATGTTACAGATTTTATCTAAACAGACATTTAAGAGGAAGAACACCAACCCTCAAATATTTTCATGTATGCTATGTATTCTATATTCTATATTGTTTCTTATTCGCTCTACCCATTGCTTACTACTATTTGCTTAATTATGTTCAATTCTTCGATCTCGAAGTTACGTTTTGACATGGGAATTCAGTTAGAGACTTGAAAGTGCAGACACATAGTAAAAAACATCACTTGAGAAACGCACTCTATCAAAACAGGTGTAGTGACATTAACTTGTAATAAATTTTGTGAAAGTATTGAAAACAAAAGTTTTCAGTGTTTCATTGTTAGATAAAATAAATGTCCAAGTAACTGTCGAATCCATCAATTATTGAAAATATTTGCTATTTAATATTAAAGTTTCTAAATTAAAAAGTGTTTATAAACAAAAACACTATTGAAAATTAAACGCGAGCGTAAGCATTTTTTTTAAATGTTTATAATTATTAAAACAAACAATAATAATATCTAAACTATATTTGTAGGATACAAAATATACTATATTTGTGCATGGGATTCACAAATTTCACTCATATTTTTTTAAGATGTTCCTGCCACAAGAATGCTACATGTCTATTTTCAATGAAAAATGTCTAATAGTTTTCGATATATTGGAAAAAATCGATTTTCATTTCGTAACTTCAAAGGACTGTAACTTTTTTTATTTGCACATTTGTACTAAGGTAAGTTAGGTTGAATCGAACTATTTTTGGTCCCAAAATATGTGATTTAATTTATGACCTGCTTTTTGTTGCACCCTGTATATTTTATTATTTATGTCTGTTGTTAGATTAAGTTAGACTTATTATCCAGGGTAACATTGAAGGCAAGAGAGGAATAGGACGCAAGAAAATGTCCTGGCTCCGAAACATAAGGCAATGGACAGGGATTAACGACATACAATATCTGATACACATTGCAAGAAACAGAGCGTTAATGGAAAATGTGATCGCTAACATCCATTAGTGGATTTGCATTTGAAGAAGAAGAAGTTAGATTAATGTTATAATGATTGCGAAATATCGAGCGCGTCAGATTATCACATGGGCAGAAACCTTGTACCCAAATATATTGGATCTTAATATAGGGAAGTTCGTTAAGGGGGTCAGAAAAAAAATTATATCCTTAGAAAAACTAGAAATTATCAGATTAAGATAAGGTAAGTTAAGTATATGCAGAACAGTGTATATGTCAAAAATCTGACGGTTTGGGTGGGGTGTAAGGAAATGGGCGAGTCACAAAATTTCACAAGAAAAAAGCAAATATTTCGAGAAATTAAGGTCGGATCGAAAAATTAAAAAATAAATGTTCAATATTTTTCAAAAATCTATTGAACGATGCCAAACATGATCCCTCACGGAGAGGGGTTGAGGGTAAATTTAAAATCTTCAATAGGAACCCCGCGATATTTCGCGAAATAAATGTATTCAATATTTTTGAAAAATCTATCGAATGACACCAAAAGCGGCCCCCCACGGAGTTGGGGTGGGGGTTACTTTAAAAACTTAAATAGAAGCCACATTTTTTATTGCAGATTTGGATTCCTTACGTAAAAATAAGAAACTTTTATTCCAGACATTTCCTCGAATTATGGATAGATAGTCGGATATAATCGGAAAAAACCATTGTTGGAAATGGAAAATTAAATTAAGAAATGGAAAGTCCCCCTTAAATGGAAAACTTTACTTTAACTTTTTTTGGTTTTAGGACCTAATCTTCACAACCCAATAGGTCTACATAACGCTCGAGTGACGGCAAATTTAGCATACTTTCCTCCCCTACTATAATGAATGTGTACTAAAATTACCTTGGCTTCTCTTTTTTTTTTCATTTAGATATAAAAATTCTTAAATAAATGTTAATAAGTAGTCAAATACGGATTTCTGGTACCTTTTATATCTACTAACTATTCAATTACCTAAATAATGGCATTTTTTAAATAGCAAAAGGCGATTTATTTTATATAAAAATTGAAGCAATTAAATGAATGAATACAAATTGGTTTTTAAAAGATTTATGATATTATTGATTACATTTTGACGCAATCTTAAACTCCAAAAACAATTATTAATACAGGAAAACCATGAAAAGTAAAATATTTTTTTAGGTTATCAAAGTATCAATCTAATAATGACTTACCTGTTTTTATTTATTTATTTTTAAACTCCTACAACTACAGTCAATTGAATGTTTTGAAATGTATTTACAGTTTATTGAGGAAATAACATCAGATCTCAGAATCTAATTTAAGCTTTCAACTTGTTTTTAATCTAATAAAAAATGTTGGCCAATACAAACAATACCGTGATGAAATATTTATATTTTACTGGTTTTTGAAAAAATCCGTTAATGTTAATGTGTTACTATATACTGGTTCATCTGTAGAGTTTACATTTCTACTTCTAGATAGCTCTTTTTTCTCTTCTTCTTTCTTATTCATTTAGACAAATAGACCGTCAAATTTCAATAAAAGTTCAGTCACGATTTTATACATTATTCCGTTGAGAGTACTGGAAGATGAAATCAAGGACAGTAAAATATGTGGAACATATGAGGTTTCCTAGAAAAATCTACGTGAAAATTTAATTTTCTTTTGGAATGAAAATTGCATGTGTTGCAACCATTTTCTCCTTTATGCCATTTTACAAATCGATAGAGGTATATTGATTAGATCTTTACAAATGTTGGCATATTTGATGTGTTCATGGTTTTTAAAGAAGGAAGTAATTCAGTAGTATTTTTGGCTTTTGCAGGTGTTTCGTTTCAACGTAAAAAACAGTCTTCTTCAGAAGTATTGGGTTTAGCAAACTCAGAAAGTGACTATCATATCACTTAGGACTATAAAATATTATAGGATTCAAATTAAGGATTTTGTTAAGAATCAGGAATAGTTTTGTTTATATTGTCTGTATTTGTGGCCCATATTTATCCCCTTTCGATTTCCTCCTAAATTTACACAATGAAAAAGAGGAAAAGAGGATAGAGAATGATAGCAAAACAATATTGTAGGTAAATTAGATCATCTGAACTGTTAACAAAAAATAGTTAAAATTGCTGAGATAAACAACATTGTAGCCCATATTTCTACATTTTCCTCTACAAGTTTTCGTATCGTTTGCATGTTTTATCGTCTTGGACTACTTATTTTGTTAAGTCTGATTAAGTGTAGATATTTTATTCAACCCATTGCAATAATATTGACTTTACAAAAAAATGGTAGTGGTAACCCAATACCAAAACTGGTAGTGCTTCTTACATCTTCTTTGTTTAAAAACAATCCAAAGTAAACTGCTGTTATTTTTTTTTTGTTTTTTTATTGTTTTTCTGCTTGTTATATTTCTAAATCATGGACTTTACTGGACTACATATATTATAATGAATAATAAATGCTTATACCTGCTAATGCATTTCAAAAATAATACGGAATTTTACAAACAAATAAATTATTATGTGCCGTTGAACCTTGTTTTTAATTCGATTTTATTACTAAAAATTAAAAATTTTGTAAAAAATCATAATAACGTATTTGTCAGACTAAATGTATACAGTGTGGGCCAAGGAAAACAGTCCACCTCGATATTTGTCAGTATTTATTAAATTGTAAGGAACTGACGAGACAGGTCGATTTTTGATCTAAGGGGGACACATTTTTACGGTACATATATGTATCTGTCATTTGTCAACCCCCTCCCTTCCACTTCCCCACTCCTGATTTTTAAATAGGGAATAGGGATCGTGTGCTAGCTCATTTTAAAGGTTATCCTTTAACTACCCGCGCATCAAGTTAGAACATAACTACACACATGGCGTACTTTATACGCCACAAGAAAATACCCTTAAAACAGCGGATTTGTTTATTTTTTTTTGAAAAAATACACTTAGTTGTTTGTTATAAACCTTATTCGGCATCAGTGAATACTTGGAGTTCCTCCTCAGTAAGCCAATTGGAATTTATAACTGGAATCATGGAATAACTGGATTCCATGATAAATAAAATTACTAATAAAAAATTTTTTGAAATGTGATTTTTTACAGGAGAGAAAGTATTGTTTATAAAGAAAATAGTATATTGTACAACAAGAGAGAAAAAAGACATATTTCTCACAAGCGCAGAAGTTTGTTGGCACGAGCCGAGGCACGAGTCGAGTGCCAACAAATCGAGCGAGAGAGAAATATGTCATTTTGCTCTCGTGTTGTACACTGTACTTTTTCTATGGATGCGTTTTTGTCAAGAGTTAAAACTTCAAAATTAAATAATTTAGGTGCTTTTAGGTATATTATATGCCTAAATTGAAATAAAATACATGTATACACATAGGTATTTAATATTCTTAATATTTATATACTTTATTTATTTAAAATTATAATCCACAGTTAAACAGTCTTAAAAGGTAATTTTTGATAAGTTTTGACAAGTTGTTTGACATTTTGTTTGACAAAAATAATAATTGTATTTGTATTGTGCATGTTACCATGGAAATGGCGATCATATGTATGTAAACCAGCGGTGAACCCGTGAGAAAAAATATTTCTCACTGCAATGGCCGACTTTTCTAACTGCCTTAGAAATTTTGAATGTATGTAAGTAGTGAGAGAAGTTGCACATTTTATAACATCCATAGAAAAACATATTTTGTGCCATAATGACTAAAAAACAATTGAAATATGCACTTATATTACTACTTATATTAATATAATCGTGGCGTATATTGTCCACCAACCGAAACAACAAATACTAAACTGTAAATTACGATCTGCCCAGAACGCCGATTATAACGAACCTAAAACCAAATTGTAAAGCACATTCCAGTGATGGGTTAGGGTTAGAGAGATAAACAAGGTCAAAAATTAAATTTTTAAATATATTTGCAGTAGAATTTCTATATCTGGCGTACAAAATACGCCAGCGCGTGTGGTTAAAGGTTATCCAATTTTCTATTCATAGTGGAGTCACTGAAGGTTTTCACCTCCGATTTCGTTGAACCGCCATCGATTTTCATGAAAATTGGTGAGTAGTTAGAGGATATCTCAAGCAACAAAGGTGACATGATGCAAACTTGCGCTTTTACCTTGGGGGTGGAAGCCACCCTTTCTCGGGGGTGAAAATTATTTAAAAAAAAATAATACCACAAATCGATTTAAGGACAAATTCCAAGCAAAACTTGTTATATAAAGTTATTAATATAAATCAATGCTTTTTAAGTTATTGAGGATGAAAAATTTTATTTTTTCGTAAAAAAATGCATGGTTTAAAGCTGTTTTTCACGTATAACTCAAAAACTATAGGTTTTTACAAAAAAGTTATTATTACCAAAATTGAAGATAATAAAAAATTAAATACACTTCTCACTTAAAGAACTAAACTAATGTTAAGCCAAAGTGAGTCATGGGTAATTGAATGTAATTTTTTTTTTTGACCAGTAATGAAAGCTATGTATTCAAGCGAGAAATATATGTATAACGAGAAAACGATGCATTTTATAAAATTAACCTGTTAAGCACTTGTCAAATCACTTCGGATTGCCTATCAATTGAGCTTCAGAAGAAGTTAATAGCATTAAAATTAAGCAAGTTATGATGAAAATAAGAGAACCCTTTCGAATTTTTTACGAAAAAGTGAAAAATAAAGCATACGCCATTTCCACAAAAATTAAAACTAATAGTAATCCTTACAATAATTTCTTTATATTAGCATAAGTAATAATTTCAACAATTTTGACCGGTTTATATTGAAAATTTTTGAAAAAAAAGGTATAATTTAAAAAATCTGAATTTTTAAAATGATCGTAATTTTTATTTTCTTTTGATAATAACTCCAAAAATACTCAATATACGTAAAAAATGATATTTAATCAAATTTAAGTTTTTTCTGTATCAAATATTTTACCTTTTTTATTATTTCTGTAGGGTAGAAAATATCCGAGATAGAAACGTTTAAATCTTAAATTTTGCTGCGAGAACCATGTAACAGGGGCAATTTAACCTTTTATTTTTAAAAAAGTAAGGGGTCTAAAAGATTAACTTCAACGTGGTTTAATTTCCTTTGGAATTATATTTCAAATGGTTTTTAGGTGAACTTGATATCCTAAAAATTAACGGAGTTATGTAAAAAGAAACAATAACATTTTTGGAAAAAATTTTTCAAGATAAAATTTGAAAAATTATTGGAGGATAAATTTTAATGTTATCAACTTGTTCGAGGCCTCATTTGATAGATATTTATAGGTACTTTGACAAATGTTTAATACGTTTATGTTATAAAATGCATCATTTTCCCGTTATTTAAGCTTGAATACGTAGATTTGGGTACTCGCCGAAAAAAATATACATTCAATTACCTATAACTCACTTTTAGTTAACATTAAATGGGTTTTTTAGTAAGGGGTTTATTTAATATTTTATTATTTTCAATTTTGGTAATAATAACTTTTTTGTAAAAACTTATAGTTTTTGAGTTATTTATGAAAAATAGGTTAAAAACATGCATTTTTCTCACGAAAATTAAAATCTTTGATCTTTAATAACTCAAAAAGTTTTGATTTATTTTAATAACA
The DNA here is from genome assembly GCF_917563875.1 of Diabrotica virgifera virgifera. Taxonomy (NCBI): domain Eukaryota; kingdom Metazoa; phylum Arthropoda; class Insecta; order Coleoptera; family Chrysomelidae; genus Diabrotica; species Diabrotica virgifera. The sequence continues at coordinate 144,451,705 of NC_065450.1, forward strand.
ACATATAACAAATTTTGCTTAGAATGTGTCCCTCTATCGAATTATGGGATTAGTTTTAATAAAAGAATTTTCATCCTCGAGAAGGGGTGGGCACCCACCCCCAGGGTAAAAGCGCAAGTTTGCACCATGTCACCTTTGTTCCTTGAGATATCCTGTAGCCACTCACCAGTTTTACAGCAAATTGATGGAGGTTCAACGAAATCGGAGGTAATAGCTCATATCCACCTTTAGTGACTGCACTATCAGTAATATAAATATAAACATAATTATTTATACAGGGTGTCCAAGAAAAAAATGTTTTAATTAAATTAATTGACACAAAAAGAAGAATGTATGTAATTTATTTACTTCAAAATACTGTTGTCACAAAGCAGAAAAAAATGTTTTTTTTATAAATAAACATTGCTTTTCGCTTAATTTCAATGTTCAAGCTGCCACCCATCTGCCTCTTGCTAAATTGAATATTGAATTTAAGCAACAAACAATGTTTATTTATCAAATAAACATTATTTTCTGTTTTCTGTCAGCAGTAGAATGTAATTTGAGTTAAATAAATTACATACATTCTTCTTTTTGTGTCAATTAATTGAATTTTATTCTTGGACACCCTGTATAAATAATTATATTAATGTTTATATTACTGAATAGAGAATTAAATAACCTTTCAAATGAGCTGGCACACGACCCCTATTCCCTATTTAAAAATAAGAGGTGGGGGGAAGTGTAAGGGAGGGGTTGACAAATGACAGATGCATTTACCGTAAAAATGTGTCCCCTTAGATCAAAAATCGACCTGTTTGAGCATTTCCTTAAAATCTAATAACTACTGCCAAATATCGAGGTGGACTGTTTTCTTTGGCCCATACTATATTTATTTAACACATTTTTTAAGTGATATGCTTATTTTAATAACCTTATGATTATAAATTATGACATACAATGATTTATTATTTTAAGTTTTATTGTATATCAATTGTATTGACATTGTATATCAACGTATTATTCGTCTTCTTCTTGACTGGCTTTACAACTTGAGGTGAGTCTTTAACGCATCCACTTTAACCCTTCATCTTCTACCATCTTGCGCTTCCAATTCCTATTGGTGTACCCCAATCCTAGATAAATTCGCTTCAACATCATCATCATCATCATCATCATCATCATCATGGCATCTACACTCGTAGCGGAGTGATTGCCGCCCTCTTTGGGCTCTTCCGATTCGTTTGTCGCGGTGAATCAATTCGCATTAACATTTTCGTTTTACAATTGGTTTCGTGACTTGGCGTCTTCTACAATTTTTCTCCATTCAGTCCTGTTTTTGCTTATGATTGCCCATACCTTCAACCATTCATAACATCACCACCATACATACCATTAAACATCATCCTTTCATATTTTTCATACTTGGTTAGCTTTTATAGTGGGCAGTCCGATAAGTACTTAGCCTACAAAAGAAAAAGGAAAATTTTGGAAAAGTAGCAATTTATTTCTCTACATAGTCTCCTTTTAGCTCGATACACTTGACCCAGCGATGCTCCAATTTCTTTAACCAGTCTGAAAAATACCTTTTCTCGAGGTCTGCAAAATAGGCTTTCGTTGCGGCGATGACCTGTTCATTCGACTTAAATTTCTGCCCAGCGAGTGTCTTTTTCAAGTTTGGAAACAAATAGTAGTCGCACGGGGCCAAATCTGGAGAATATAGTGGATGAGGCAACAGTTCGTAGCCCATTTCGACCAATTTGGCCATGGCGCCGGCGGAGGTGTGAGCCGGTTCGTTGTCATGGTGGAAGAGCACTTTTTTCTTTGCCAAACGGGGTCGTTTTTTCTTCAATTCGGTGTCGAATCGGCGCAATAATTCGGTATAATAGGGCCCTGTGATCGTTTTGCTCTTCTCCAAGTAGTAGATGTAGATCACACCTTGTGAATCCCAGAAACTGCTGGCCATCACCTTTCCGGCCGATTAGACAGTCTTCTCCGTCTTCGCGATCTTTTGAGATGCCTACTGAGTCAACTATCTCGCGCATCTTAAGTCGGCGGTCTGCCAATACAAGATTGTGGATTTTTGTCACGTTATTCTCCGTGGTAGCCATTTTCGAGGCACCTAGGCGTGGCTCATCAAAAACCGACGTTTGTCCACGTTGAAACTCATTAAACCAATTTTTGACAGTTGCCATCGAAGGAGAAGAGTTACCGTACACAGCATCCAAGCGCTCTTTGATTTCGCTGCGGGATTTCCCTTCCAAAAACAAGAATTGAGTCACCGACTGATATTGCTCTTTTTCCATTTTATTAAAGTCTGCGGATACGCTTACTTTCACACGCAATCGCAACAATACTATAATTTCGATTTGACTGAAATTTTGACATTAGCAGTCTACGAGAACGCATTAAATGACAATACACTTCATTTGCGATAGTTACAAACCAACAACAAATAATGAACCAAATGGCAGCAGAAATAAAATCACTTAGAGAACAACTCACACAACTAACAAATCTCTTAATTAGAAATGGCCCAACTGTATAAAATTGCCCTTTGGAATGCAAACGGCCTTGCCAAACACAAACAAGAAGTAGAAGTATTTCTTGCGCACAACGACATTAACATTCTTCTAATATCATAATCCCACTTTAAGAGTAGTTCTTACTTTAATATTAAAAATTATTTAATGTACCACACAACACATCCAGAAGCTGACAGGATAGCCAGAGGAGGAACGGCAGTGCTCATTAGACACCAAATTAAACACTATGAGTTACCTAAATTCAGTAAAAACTTTCTACAGGCAACCAGTATCGTAATTGAAGATTCGCTAGGTCCATTAACAGTATCAGCGGCATACTTCCCACCAAATTACCCACCAAATAAACAAGAGATGGAAGAATACTTCTTGTCTTTAGGTCACAGGTTCCTAGCAGGAGGTGATTACAATGCGAAAAACATAGCATGGGGCTCAAGACTAACAGCGCCAGGTAGAGGTAGAGTACTATATAACATCATCCAAGAACTGCAATTGAGTTACCTATCCACAAACACTCCAACGCACTGGCCTAAGGATCCAGCTAAAATACCAGACCTACTTAATTTCTTCATAGGTAAAGGCATAGGAGCTGGTTACCTAAATGTAGAATCAAATCTAGAATTTTATTCTGATCACACACCAATAATAGCACAAGTTAGTACCACAATTATAGAAAAAGAACTTCCTGTAATGCTGTTTAACAAGAATACCAATTGGGAACAATATAGAAACCAAATTAATGCAGAAATTGACTTAAAAATATCATTAAAAACAAAAACAGAAATTGAAACTGCAGTAAATCAATTAACAAACATCATCCACACTGCTGCGAAAAATGCAACACCAGCAATATCAAATCACAAAAAAAAACAACACTGCCCAGTAATAATAAAAAAGAAAATAGCTGAAAAAAGAAAACTGCGAAGGATTTGGCAGCGTAATAGATACCCGACAAACAGGATAAATTATGACAAAGCTTCTAGAGAATTGAAAGAGCTTATTAACAATATAAAGAATGCATCATTTAACGAATACTTAGAAAATCTGACAAGTACAGAAGATAAAGACTATTCGTTATGTAAAGCGGTTAAGAACTTAAAAAGACAAAATGAACAAATTCCTCCGATTCGTAAAACAGACCGAACATGGGCACGCACTGACGAGGAAAAGGCAAATACCTTCCGAGAATATCTGGAGGAAGTCTTTCAACCTCTTCCATCGCAAAATACGCCTGAAATAGATGTAAAATCAAAGAAACTTTTGAAGATCCATATCAAATATCCCAAATTCCAAAACTCTTCAAAGTCAAAGAGGTACATGAGACAATCAGAAGAAACTTAAATCCAGATAAGGCTCCAGGGTTTGATCTGATCAAAGGTCGTCTTATTAAAGAACTCCCAAGCAAAGGGATTGTGCTAGTAACAATAATATTCAACGCGGTGCTACGATTAGGACACTTCCCTGCCCAATGGAAAGTTGCCGAGCTTATACTTATTCCAAAACCTGGAAAACCAATAAATGAAGTAACATCATACAGACCAATCAGCCTGCTGCCAGTCCTTGGTAAACTCCTAGAAAAGCTACTCATAACCCGACTGACTCCCATAATAGAAGAAAACCACCTGATTCCTGAACACCAATTCGGATTCAGAAAGGATCATAGCACAATTGAACAGATCCACAGAGTAGTGGACGAAATAAATGAAGCATTTCAGCAAAAAAGTTACTGCACGACTGCTTTCTTAGATGTGAGTCAGGCTTTTGATAAGGTTTGGCATGATGGACTACTATTTAAATTTAAAAAATCACTCCCCCACACACTGTACATTATTATGGAATCCTACCTAAAAGAAAGATATTTTACTGTAAGGTACGGACAGACAACATCAGAAATCACATTGATAAAGGCAGGGGTACCACAGGGCAGTGTTCTTGGTCCACTTCTCTATCTTATGTACACAGCTGATCTTCCAGTAAGCAACCAAACAATCACAGCTTCCTTTGCAGATGATAAAGCGATAATGGTCAAACACAAAGACCCAGTCATAGCCGCAAGAATTCTCCAACAACATTTAGTGAAAATTCAGGACTGGACAAGAAACTGGAGAAGCAAAGTCAATGAAGTAAAATCAGTGCAGGTTACATTTACCAAATGCAGAGGTACAGTGCCACCTGTTACACTAAATGGACAAGATCTGCCTCAATCTGACAGCGTTAAGTATTTAGGGATGCACTTGGATAAAGGACTAACCTGGAGAAAGCACATTTTTAACAAAAGAAAACAACTTGGCTTAAAACTCAGCAAATACTACTGGCTATTGGGAAGATAGTCAAAGCTAAGTTTAAAAAACAAATTATTGGCTATAAAGTAGCCTTAAAACCAATATGGACATATGGTGTACAACTATGGGGTACGGCTGCAAACTCAAACATAGAGATATTGGAACGCTTCCAGTCGAAGGTACTACGGACCATAACAAATGCACCTTGGTTTATACCTAACAGAGAAATCAGAGACGATCTTCAAGTAGCCACAGTAAAGGAGACAGTGAGTGAATACAGCAGCCGCTATTTGGTAAAATTAGAAAACCACCCTAATAATCTTGCACTAAACCTGCTGGATAATAGTTGTCAGAGTCGGAGACTGAGGAGGCACAAACCACTGGAGCTACCACATAGGTTCTAAGCAGCAGTGAAGTGAAGTGTCGTGCAGTGCAGTGCAGGTAACTACTTACCCTTTCAAGGCACAGTTCAATAATTTAAGAGGCTAGTGGAGTCTTTGTTATCATTGGATAACAAATCCAAATTTATACTTACACCCCTTTGAACAAACAACTAACATGCTTATAATGTTTTTGTTTATTGATTGCATGTAGTGAATAACCTATAATAAAAAAAAATTTGCGATAGTGGCGCCATCGGGCCGAGAGGCTAAGTACTTATCGGACTGCCTTAGTATATCTGACGATGTTTTCAGTACCATACAGAGTCACCAATTAAATATTGAGTCACTCTCCTGTAAATTTAACTTTTATTCTGAGAGCCTTCCTTTCAAATACCAGCAGCTTCTTTATTTCCCTCTGATGTAGAGTCCATGTTTCACTTCCATATGTAACAACTTGGTGAAAAATTGGCATGTGCAGTCTTAATTTATATTGTCTTTTTAGCAGCTTGGATCTTAATAATGATGATAGGTAGTATAATGATCTATTCTCCTCAGCTATCCTTGCTGAGACCTCTTTTGTAAACTCTTTTATTACTTCGAAGTTGTGGCAATTAATAGTTACTATGTGCTGCCTAACTCTTGAACTTGGATTTATTGTTACTAGCATTTATTTCATCTTCGATTCATTTATTCGAAGACCCAGACTACCTTTATCCTCCTCGAGTTGTGCAAGCAACTCTCTCAAGTCCAACAATAGTTTTGATCCTCGATTCCAGCCAAAAGCCAAATTGAACAAATTGATAAAATGTCTCCTTTTTTAAGTCGTGATATACTAAATGGCCTCGATGTTCTGTTTCCTATCTTAACCTGTGCATATGAATCTGTCACACAAATGTGAGTTAGCTCTGCTAATTTATTGGTATTCCAATTTCTAGAATTGCTAGCAATAGTCTGCTTCTTTTCATCGAATAATATGCTTGCTGAAAATTTATGGAAATCTCGCTTGAATTCCCAGTTTTTTCCAATATTGGTCGGATCGTAAATATTGTATCTATTAATGATCTGCCAGCACAGTCATATTGGTAGTCGCCTAGAATATCTTACGAATATGGAGTTGGCCTCTTTTGCAAGATAATTGATAAAACTTTATATGCTATGCTAATGAGCGATTTGCCTCTATAGTTTCGAAACTTTTCTTTATCTCCTTTCCTATGTATGGGTATTATAACTACGGTGACCATATGTACTTATTTAAGTATGGACAAGGAGTATGATAATGGGGCAAACATGAAAGGGAAGAACCTTTTGACCCATGTTCTAGCCATTCACTCAACTAAGTCGCGAACGATGCTGGTGTCTCACAGTTTGCAGTTTTTTTCTTTTCCTTAGTCACAAAAATTTACAACTTTTTTTCACCATCTATTCATTGTTGGGCTATACTAAAAAATCATCGTTCTAGCATAACATTGAAACCTTTGTCCGAAACTATGTAGATGGGAACTAGATGAGAATTGATTCAATTACTCCGATCAGATACCAAATTTAAGAAATCTACCTTGAAGAAATCTATGCTCTTGTAGAAATCACTGTCAATAAAACCAACGATAAAATGGTTGCTCATAAGGCAAGCTGTTTGGAAAATCAAATACATGATTTTACTTTTCATTGCTCTGTGGTAATAGGTATGGCATGACATTTTACTTCACATCAACGTAGTTAGCAAATCACTGCAGAGTATTGATATTAATTTGAGTGTATCAAGCTGTCAGTTTATTAGAAAAAACAGAAATAGATTTTAAGTTTCTCAGAAGTGATTTAAATTTCTAGGACTATTTGACAGACGTAAAACAGTTCCATCAAAGTTAGAAATTGAAAACCCGAAAATCAGAGGCACACTAACATCAAGAAAGAGTAAAGTGAAAAGACAATTCGGCTATGAAGCTGATAATGAAAGAATGGACCATGATCCAGAGACACGAGACACGATATATGTTGACTTCTATTTGTGATATATTTCAGCAAATTAAGAGCCATGGAGAAATTTTTGAGTTTTTGTACGACATAAACCAAATTAAGCATATGACTGCTAGTGATTTATTAGATAAATGTTTTAAGTGATGCTTTAACTTTGGATGAGTCAAAAGATCTAAATTATGCTGATCTAAAAGATGCACTCAAAGTATTTTCCACGATTGTGAAGCCCAAGAGTACACCTCTAGAGACATTGAAAATTATTAGAGAGTATGATTTTTATTTCGCACCCAACGTTAGTGTTGCTTTGAAGAGTTTTGTAACCCTACCAGTGACAGTGGCCTCTAGAGAGGGAAGCTTTTCAAAGCTAAAATTAATAAAAAATTACTTAAGATCAACTATGTCCCCAGGAACCTTTGAGTTCACTAGCGACAATCTCTATATTGATTACGAAATTGCGTAGTCCCTGGATCTTTGAGAATTATTAAAGACTTAAAAGACTTTCTCGTGCCAAGATAAAAAGAGTAGTACTTGCTTAGAAAAGTAAGTGTGTAATTATGGATACGCATTGTATGAGCCTGATGGAAGGTGTAATAAATAAAACAAATACAATACTATATTAAATAATTATTGTATGTTTAACAAGTATCTTAGTTCACATTTTTACATGCCGGTAACAGGTAACACTAACCTAACAAGTAACAACTCTGCACCTAACTCCTGTCACTGTCACCTCGCTGTCAAGTCATCTTATTACCAACATGAATAATATGAATCCTAACTCTGTATCATACATCCTCTTTTCTTTTTCTTTATAGGTTGAGCTTACAAGGTTTTTTAATTTGTCTCCCTGACCTTGTACAGTAAGTATTAGTAGGATTTGACATTTCAGGTGTATGATTGTCAGGGATTAATACTTCTCTTGATTGAGGGTCCCTACTTTCAATACCCTCATTGTCTGGCAATTCAGGACCCAAATGATGGTAGTGGTTACTCTTTATTTGATCATCACCAAGGTCTACAACATGTTTATTTGCTGATGATCTTATGTGACATCTGTTCCTTCTGATAGAGTTTCCAGTGTCATCTTCCAGGATGTATGATCTAGGTGATTCATGTTGATTCAAGATTTTTGCAAACTTCCAGGTGTTATTACGGTGATCAAGGACTGTTACATCCATGTCTCTGTCCAACGGCTTCAATACTGTTGCATTTTTATTAAAAGTTGTTTCATTTAATTCTCTTTTAGCTTTCATTTTCATTTCAACATTTTCACACAAACATGGATGTAACAATTCAACTGAAATTGGAACCTTTGTCTTACATCTCCTACTACTAAGAAGTTGTGATGAGGAGTATCCCATGCCTTTTAATGGATAATTTCTATAATTTATTAATGCTGACTGAAGGTCTGCATGCTGTCTTTCATCTATGGTTTTCCTTAACATGTTTTTTGCAATTGAGACTGCTTTTTCTGCTAATCCATTTGAACGTGGATAGTTAGTACTACGAAAGATCAAGGTAAAGTTAAAATTTCTGCTAAACTTTCTAAATTTTTCACTATTATAAAGTATGTTGTCAAATACAAGTAAATCAGGTGATCCAAATCGTGCAAAAACTGTCTTAATTTCATCAATTACTGCCTCAGCACTTTTGTCTCTAATGGGTAATACCTCTAACCAGTTAGAATATGCGTCAAATAAAACTACGTAACTTTTTCCTGCATATGTGAAAATATCAGACCCTACCCTTTCCCATGGCCTTTTAGGTAGTGGATATGACAATAGGGTTTGTTTTGGGTTTTTTCTAGCAAATTTTTCGCAACTCTTACATGCCCTTATATATGATTCAATATCCAGAGCCATACCAGGCCAATAATAAATTTGGCGTGCATGCGCTTTTGTTTTTTCTATGCCTAAATGTCCCTCATGAAGTAATCCTAGAACTTCCTTTCGTAATGAAAAAGGGACAACTAATTTATTGTCTAGAAAAAGAAGATCATTAGTTATAAATATATTCTCTTTTATTTTGGCGAAGTGTCTCACATTCTCTGGAATTTTATATTTTTGCTCTGGCCAGCCACTGATGATAAAGTCAAAAACAACTTGTAGTTGGGGGTATGCTATTGTCTCTTGTCGAAACTGATTTTTTCGTTCCTCAGATAACGGTAAATCATTGACAATTGAATGAACCGCAAACTCTATCTCTGTATCAACAGATCTTTTATTGTTTTTTAGAAATGCCCTTGACAGTGTGTCAGATATGTACATGGTTTTTCCTGGTTTGTATGACACAACTAAATCATAATCTAATAATTTTAACCTCATTCTCAGGATTCTCGGGGAAATAGACTATAAATCTTTTTTAAAAATCGATTCCAGTGGTTTGTGATCACTATGAACTTTCACACAAGTTCCATAGACAAAGTAGTGAAATCTCTTTACTGCAAATAAAATAGCCAGGGTTTCCTTTTCTATTTGAGCATACTGCTGCTCAGTTTTTGTAAGGCTCCTAGATGCAAAGGCCACAGGTCTACCTTCTTGCAACAAGCATGCCCCCAGTCCGTCTTTTGATGCATTTGTTTCAATTTCTATTGGTTTCTTTGGGCCAAATACTGCCAAGATTGGTGAGTTAGTCAACAGATGCTTTAGTTGATCCAGTGAATCCTGATGCTCACTTGACCACTGCCAATCTACATCCAATCTTGTCAAGTTTCTTAACGGGGCAGATATTTTTGATAGGCTTGGCACGAACTTGGCTACATATTTTACCATTCCTAAAAATCTTGCAACATCTTGTTTGCACTCTGGTGTGAGCATGTCTAATATTGCTTTGATATATTTATCACTTGTTTTCACTCCATCCTTTGAAAATATCGGACCCATGTACTTAACACTGGTTTGTTTGAACTGTACTTTCGACTTATTGAACTTTATGTTGTATTTGGTAGCACAGTCAAGAACCCTTTTTAAGTTCCTGTCATGTTCTGCTTCTGAGGCACCAGTGACTATTAAATCATCAAAGTAAAGGCCTACGCCTTCAAGATCTCCAAATATTTCAAAATTCTTTTTTTGGAATACTTCTGGGGCTGAGCAGATACCGAAAGCCAGTTTATTAAATTGGTACCTACCAAATGGTGTACCAAAGGTCATTAAATCTGCACTTTCATCATCCAGCTCCACTTGCCAATATCCATCCTTCATGTCTAAAACAGTGAAGAATTGTCCCCTACCAAGTAAAGTTACAATTTCATCAACAGAAGGAATTTGAAAGTGTTCTCTCTTGATGGCCCCATTAAGTTCTTTTGGATCAAGACATAATCGTCAGTCCCCATTTTGCTTTTCCACAATGACAAGTGGGTGAACCCACTCTGTTGGTTTATCTACCTTTGTTATGACTCCTTGTGCTTCAAGATCACATAGTTTATTTTTTAAACGTTTTCGTAAAACATGGGGAACCCGTCTTATGGTGCTTATTCGAGGTTTGGTATCTTCCCTCAAGGTTATATGGCGTTTTGTTGGAAATTTTCCTAACCCTTCAAACACATGTGAATATTTTGTTACTAGATCATTTAAACTGTTAAATTTAGAACTTACTAATGAATCTACCCCTTTGATTAAATTTAATTCTAGACATTCCTTAAATCCTAGCAAAGGAACCTGATTTTTTGTATCTACAACTACAAAAGATATATCTTTTTTATCATTTTTAATAACACACGTTAATGTAACTTTCCCTACTGTTTTAATTTTAAAATTTGAATCCCCATATGATACTAATGATATATTAGATTTACGGATATGTGCTGTTGGGGCTATTTCTTTGAGAATACATAAAGGCAAAGTGCTTACCTCAGCTCCAGTATCTAATTTAAATGACACAGGCTTATAATTAACATAAATATCAGCTGACCACATATTTGGTCCAAGTTTGTGTTTACATTTAGAGTTTACTGACCTGATAAAATACTGATGTTCACTGCCATCACTTTCACTTCCCGAACTGTGCACATCACTTTCACTGGCTTCTGTCACTTGATTCACTTTCTTCTTCTGCTGTTTCATTCTCTTTCTTGGACTTTCTGGTTTCCTTGTCACACTGCTCCCACTAGGTTTATGGTCTTCTCTGCAAACTTTTGCAAAATGGTTATGCCCTTGACACTTGGCACATGTTTTACCCCAAGCTGGGCATCGATCATCTCTCACATGATTGTATCCACATCTGGTACACACACGAACATGTCTTGGTTCTCTTCGTTGAACTGCGTTTATTAATGACACATTTTGTAACATTTTAGACTGGTCTTTACTTATTTCTATCGCTCGACATATGTCAACTGCTTTCATTAGCGTTAAGTCTGACTCTCTAAGCAGTTTTTCTTGTGTTGCTTTGTTGTGTATGCCCATTACTATTCTATCTCTGATCATCTGGTCTTGTTGGTCATACTCTGTTGTTTTAATGGCTTTCCGTAGTTCTGTAACAAATGAGTCAAAGGGTTGCCCTTCTTGTTGGCTAATACTGTAAAATTTAAATCTTTCAAAAATAACATTTTTCTTTGGTGGCCAATATTCTTCAAACTTCTTTTTAACACAAGTTACTGTTCTGTCTTCATCTTCGGCAAATGTGAAGGTGTTGTACAGCTCTAATGCCTCATCACCCACCAGACTTAAGAGAACTGCCAGCTTTTTACTTTCTGGTTTGGAGGTTAGGTCCGTAGCTATCATAAATAGATCAAACTTTTGGCTAAATTTTCGCCAGTTTTCAGATATATTCCCGTCTAATATTAGAGATTCAGGTGGCTTAAACGTGGATTCCATGATGATACCAAGAAATAATACTCACGTTTTACAAGTTTACAGTTGAGTATATATCCAAACAAGAAATGGTTTCACCATGCTAAGATTATCACACCTGACACCATGTATAAGCCTGATGGAAGGTGTAATAAATAAAACAAATACAATACTATATTAAATAATTATTGTATGTTTAACAAGTATCTTAGTTCACATTTTTACATGCCGGTAACAGGTAACACTAACCTAACAAGTAACAACTCTGCACCTAACTCCTGTCACTGTCACCTCGCTGTCAAGTCATCTTGTTACCAACATGAATAATATGAATCCTAACTCTGTATCATACACGCATAGTGAGTTTTTGGATATTAAAGCATGTTTTGATATAATAATAGTAATGTAGTAAAATTTCATGAAAATATTGCAAATATATGTATTTTTAAGCGTGTATCGTTCAAATACAGTGGAAAATGGCGTATTAAACAATTTAGCACAAAGCACACATCAATAAAAATACAATCGTGATTTAAGTTGGCGATCGCTGAAGGAAGGTGGTGAGTCATGGGTCTACCAAAGCGGGGAGGGGGGAGGGGTGACGCGGTTGCCTATCTTGCCCAGGGCGGCAAAATCCCTAGGGCCGGGCCTGCAGGTACATATCCTGGTTCACATCCAAGCATCTCTTGATTGGATTAGTAGTGTAAATCCAAAGTGGGTTTCTTTAATATCCATATCAAGTGTTTGGTAAATGGTAAATACGTTTATGAATGATCTGTAAAAACATTTTAAGTGTGTGAGACATCAGGCTTATGGTGCGGTGGTCGTACATAAAACTTCACTGCACAAGTGAAACATTTTTACACAAAATGTGTAACCTACCTAGAAAACTGGAGTACAAATTTTCATGAATTTAAACTATTCAAAAGCATAGATCTAAAGCGGGCTCCACACTCTGGGCGAAGTTACTTCGCCAAAGTTGACCGAAGTCCGAAGTACCCTCTCTACACACTCGTTCTACTTCGCGAGGAAGTGCGATACCGACAAAGAGCGGTGCGATACCGACAAAGATCCCTTTGGCCAGACCGACAGAGAATGGAAGTAGAACGAAGTGAGGCAAAGTTACACAAGGTGGCCGTCTACACTCTCGTACTTGTTGAACCTCGATCGACTTCGGCGAGAGTGTGGAGCTCGCATAAGAAGTGAAACAACATGGAACGATGTTTGTTATTCTCTTGAAGCTTTTAAATTGTATATCAAGGCAACCATGTTAAACGAAGATCAACTCTTTGACGAACTGGGAATTTTGAAAGACGTGGCTACACGTGAAAAACTTGCTAAGTGGAACAGAGAAGAAAAAAATAGTCAGGATTCATGGCTTAAAGTTTTTAAGTGTGTAGATCAATTCAAACTGAAAAACTTACAAATATTATGCGAATTTATTTTTTGTCTTCCGGGTACTAGTGCGGCAGCGTTTATTTTCTGTAATAAATAATTATTATTGGACGTCGGAAAAGTCACAAATGTCCATATCCCCTCTCAAGGCAGCGATGCTGGTGTACGCAAATTTTGATGAGACTTGTATGAAATGTTTGCAAAAATATGAATGATGCAAAAAACAGGAAGAAGATGAGGCTATTCCAGGTCCCTCATTTAAAAACTCTTAATTACAGGCTTGTAACTTTTTCAAAGTTAATGTAATGTGTTATGTTTAGTTTAATTAATATAATTTTTTATGTTTAGCTACATAGTTTATTTATTTTTAATGCCAAGAAGTTATATTTGTCCAATAACAAGATACATTTTGTGTTTTTAATACATTTTTGTTTTTTGTACTTTTTTTCATTAAAAAGATATGGTCACCGTAATTATAACGCTTCCATTCCATATCCTAGGCTTTTTCTGTTATTGCCATACTCTCAGAATAATGTTCCATCCAGCCAATTTATACCACCATTTCCTGGTGCTTTTGTGATCTTAAGCAATGCTATAGCATTCTTTACTTCTTGAAATGATGTTGCTGGTATTTCCACATCTGCATAATGGAATGTAATATCGCCTTCCTCCATCTCACTTTCAATATTTAGTAAATAAACTCTGAAAGTATTCCATCCATCTTGCCACGATTTCTGTTTCTATCATTATTACATCACCTGCTTCATTTCTCATAGCTTGTATTACCCAACAATTTCACTTTGTCTGAATGTCTTCACTTCCCTAAAAAATTTCTTTACTTGATTCCTCTCGCCACTCATGTCTATTTCTCGTATTTGCTGTTTTATCTAGGTCCTCTTTTTACTTCTGAATAGCATTAATTATGTGAATTTAAGTTGCATTGTTCTACTTAAACTTTATTTCCACGAACTTCTTCTTTTTGAATATTACATCAGAACAAACGATCAACCTCACGTATTTATGATGTTACTGTGGTATTACTCAAAGGATTTTTTGGTATTATTATCTGTTACAATTAAAAATGACCCTAATTTTACCATTTTCATTGACAAAGTAACCGCAAAATATCGTTGACAAGTTAATAGTGATTGTTATCGTAACAGAAGGTAAAAGTTAGAAATATGGTGTAGTTCTGAGAACGCTGTAATATTACAAGTTAAAAAAATTTTAAAATCAAGCAGTTACTACTATGTTAAGATGATTTATTTAAGCTAGTTGTGTTATGCAAAGCGCACTAAATAAACTGTTATTAGAAAAGAAGAGAAAGAAGGAAAGGGGAGAAAAATAGCTGAAAAGCTAATATATCTTAAAATGACAGAGTACCTAAATAGTCCAGAGATATAAGGTTTTTGTCGGGACACTTGACCAGCCAGGTTGCAAATGGATTTTTTGGGTACAGTATACCTAATACATTATAAATACAAAAATGACCATCACAGTTCGGACGAGAATTTTAGTTATTAACAAATAAGGGTCAAAAATGGCAGTTTTTTTGTTCTACAGGTGAAAATAGGGTAATTAGATCTTATTTAGAGTATTCATCCGTTAGTACATGAGCAAATGTTTAAAATGGCAGTTCTGGAATTTTGGTCCGATCATTTGTCGCTTCGAAAATTAAAATTTCGAAAATAAAAAAGTTACTACAACTGTATAGAACTACAATTATATAGAAAATTCTGCCTCTGAACTGAAGACTTTGATATTACACAAAAAGTTGAGTCAAATAGTCCATATAATGCACAAAAATATGTTATAAATTAATACAAAAATGGCCGTCACAGTTCGGACGAGAATTTTAGCTATTAACAAATAAGAGTCAAAAATGGCAGTTTTTTCGTTTAAATCGCTACAGGTAAAAATACGATAATTAAAACTCTTATTTAGAGTATTCGCCTTTTAGTAGATGAGCAAGGGTTTAAAGTGGCAGTTTTTGAATTTTGGTCCAATCATTTGTTGCTTTGCTAATTGCAAAATAAGACTAAAATTTTGAAAACAAAAAATTTGCTATTCCTTTTGCGAAAATGAACTTAAGACTTTGATATTGCATGAAAAGTTGAGCCGAACAGAATGTATAATTAGCCGTTCAGAAAATAATAAAGATACAGCAATTCTGTGGAAACCGCATGAAAGAAGAATACATGTATTTTTAGATTATTTAATAAAACAATAAAAATTCATTTTTATTATTCCGAAAACATTTGAATAGCTTTGTTAATATTGACTGTAGAGTAAATCTACTTGGGGATTTCAGAAGCTGGTATTTTACACGAATTTTGAAAACAAAGAACTTTTCGCGTAGGTTAATTACAGTCAAAGTTAGCCACCTTTATTATTTAATTCACAGTTACTTCTATATACATATAATTATCCTGTAACAATGTTAGTTACCATACTCCTCCGAAACGGCTTGACCAATTTTTATGAAATTTTACACGTATATCCTGTAGAACTGAGAATAGGTTTTAATCTATTTTTCATTCCCATAAGTTATAAGGGGGAATGCCTCCCTGACATTTTTTTTTATTTTTTTGGACAAAATTGTCTACCTTAACTTTATATGATGTAGAATTAAAAATACATACAACCTTAATTTTCACTCTTCTATCATCAGCCCCTATTTTTAATAGCAATCTATTTATTTACATCTATAAAATTCTCCTGTCACAGTGTTTGTTGCCATACTCTTCCGAGACCACTTGACCGATTTTTATGAAATTATATACATATGTATATTCTGTAGGTCTTAGAATCGGTGGTCATAGGCGTAACCAGAGGGGGGTTTGGGGGTTATAACACCCCATTTGGATGTACTTTAAGGTCTATACGCTTAAAACCATTACTATTTCATACCCCCCAGAGACCTTCAGGTAGATGTAACCCCCCCTTAGGGTCATCCTGGTTACACCTCTGTCGGTCTTAATCTATTTTTCATATTCCTGAGTGATAAGGGGAGTTCCTCCCTAACATTTTGCAATGTTACATGCGGATATGTGTACATAATGTACTCTAAAAAACTAAGAATACATACAAATTAAAAAAAATTATGATCAGAATCCATCAACAAGCTCCGGAGATATTAATCGCTGCATATTTTTGAAGAATCAATTTTATTTTTTGTGACAGCGAACTTGCAAATACTCCGAGGAATATTTGGCAAGTAGAACCTTCTTCGAACAGAATACATAGAGTTGAAAAATCCAGGAATGGCAGAGAATCAAACAGCACCAAATGGAAGCCATGTGTTTGCCAACATGACAACAGTATCAGCTCCTTCTGAGTTTAATTTCTACCTTTCAGATCATGGAATCAGTGGAAAAGAGGTTACAAAGTATATGTCGGTTAGCAGTTTTATAAACAAACCAGAAGCTGAAAAAACTGATATGCTAGTGTAGCATATCAGATTGTACCTCAATTTAATCCAACACCCGCACAGTAAGTATATATTATTATTATTGAGAAATTTGATGCTCATTTTATACCCCAAAATGGTTTACTGTAAAGAGACCGAAATCATTAGACCGAAAGCAGTAGACCGAACTCATTAGACCGAAAAGCATTTTACCGAAACCTCACTAGACCGAACAGCAGAAGACCGAAAAGCAGTTCTTTTTACTTGTCTCAGTAAAAGAGATAAGACTAATGTAATTACAACTAAATGTTATTTGGATGGTTATTATAAACAGTTAAAATGGTGTTACGTCACTCTACCCTTAATTTAATTTTACCTTCACTAATTTGTTCAACGGATGAAAATTATTTCATATCAAACTGCACAGAGTAACAATTTACACAGTCTATATATAAACTAATACAAAAAAAAATACAATAAACAAAAAGACAGATATACTAATCTTTTTAATTTATGTACCATTTCGGTCTAATGCTGTTCGGTCTAGTGAGGTTTCGGTAAAGTGCTTTTCGGTCTAATGAGTTCGGTCTACTGCTTTCGGTCTAATGATTTCGGTCTAATTGTCGTGTACCCCCCAAAATATGTCCAGCGAAAGATGTCCAGCAAAAGATAGTCGTTGTCGATTATGTGGAAAGAAAGGACACTGGCAAGCTAGGTGTAGATCCGGCACGAATGTAAGAGTAGTTGAAAGTCAAAACTGTGCTGAAAGTGAGGTCGGAATAGAAAATGAAATGGAAAACGTACAGGTAAATAACTTTGATTTTCATCTAGGACACATTTACACAAATGATAAAGATCAGTGGTTTGCAAAAGTTTTAGTTGACAATAAATATGTTATGTCTTTTCTTGTTGATACAGGTGTTGATGTAAGTTGTGTTTCTAGAAATATGTTGTCTGATTTTTACAAAAATAAAATGTATGTTTGCCAGGAGTCCATAGGGGGCCCTGATATTAAAAAACAGAAATTGAGGGTAAAACTGATGTTAACTTGTTGGTCTGTGCCCATTGAACTGGCAAGTACCTAGCATTTTCGTGCAGGGAAGCATGTTGCCCTTTAGACATGTATTCTACACATAGTTTCAAAAGTTATGCATCACCCCTCGTATTCACGATGTTTACGCTTTTATAAACCCGTATCTTTATCACATATTTAATGGGTCTTTTTTATAAATAATATACCATTTTCGGTTTTTTATTTTATTTGATTACCCATTTAATTGACCTGGTTTTGACAAGGTGTAAACATTTGAAAAATTTATTTTGGTGAAATTTTTGAAAACGGGAAAAAAATGAATCGTACTTTAATTTCTGAGTTGGACCCTATAAGAATTATCGATTTAGTTGAAGAAGGCTATTCACAGCGGTTCGTAAAGGAAAGAGTGGGTGTTTCTCAGAGTGATGTCTCACGGATATGAAATACGTTTCTGGAGACAAACTCGATACGGAATAGAGCTCGGTCTGGTAGACCCTGAGTTACCAATGATCGACAGAATAGATATATCAGAATTTCCATACGTAGAAATTCTTCTATGTCTGTACCAGCCCTCCAAAGAGAATTCAGGCATGCTACAGTAGTCAGAGTATCGTTGGCTACAATAAGAAGAAGAATTTTAGACTCAAGTTTGAGGAGTCGTCAACCAATAAGAGTTCCTCAGCTACAACCTAGACATGTTTTGGACCGCCTCCAGTGGGCTCAAGAACACATAGAGCTCCCCCAACTGTTTTGGAATTTTGTGCTTTTTTCAGACGAGACCAGAATCTGTTTAAATAGTGATAACCGGCGAATTCGTGTGTGGCTAGTTGTGCAGCCCTTGTTGGCTCTCGACATTTTATGTCTTTTTTACTCGTTTCGAGAAGGCGGTTTGTTGCACTAGGCGACACCTTTATAAGCCTTTTTGCTTGCCTTTGTTCCGGTGTGTTGGACCAGTATAGTTGTAGTTGATTAAGTTCCCAAGTCCGGAGTTCCTCTTTGATGTGGCTTTTTGGTAGTCCACAGAAGGGTTCTGGACCTTGGAATGGGGTATTAGCCCCTTCTTTTGCGAGGCTAACAGCTTTCTCATTTCCTACAATTTCCTTGTGACATGTCACCCACATCAAAGTTACTTTGTTGCGTTCCGCCAGCTTCTTAAGGGATTGTTTACATTCCCAAACCAACTTTGACTCACAAGTAAATGACTTTAGAGCCTTTAAGGCAGCTTGCTGTCTGACAAAATGAAGACTTTTGCCTTACGAGTATCTCGGTTGAGATATTCTTGGGCACTAATCTGTATGGCATATATTTCTGCCTGAAAGATATTTGGGGCGTTTCCAAGAGATTTGGATAGCATGAAATTCGGCCCAGTAACTCCCACTCCTGCCCTTTCATCTACCTTAGATCCATCCGTATACCATACGAGCGAACCTTCCTCCAGTTTCGGTTCAACTGTTTCATCCATTTAGTGGATTTTTATGACCACTTCAAATGGGGTTTGGAAGTTGAATTTGACTGACATGACGTCTGTCGGCTTATCCTTAGAATTCAAAGGAATTTCTTCCAAGATTTTAAGATGGCCCACTAGATCGCCAGGTTTCAGTATTTGTGTCTGTCGCAGCTTTAAGGCGGTGGTTACTGCCTCCCTCCTTATGCAGAACTGCAGGAGAGGAAGGTTCAGCATCGCCTCTAAGGCTGCCGTGGGGCATGTTGACATTGCCCCTGTGATTCCCAGACAAGCTAGCCGCTGCACTTTTTGCAGCTTGGCGTTAGCTGTTATTTGTTGTGTTTTTGGCAACCATACGAGTGATGCGTATGTGACCATCGGCCTAATAATCGTTTTTTATGTCCAGAGAGTCATTTTCAGTTTTAGGCCCCAAGTATTTCCAAATGTCTTGCGGCAGGTCCAACTTGCCACCAAGACTCTGGATAAGATTTTTTCAATATAACTATTCCAGGTGAGCTTTTGATCTAGGGTTACCCCCAGATATTTTACTTCTCTGGAATAGTCTAATATTTTATTAGTTGGATTATACAAATTGGTTATTTATTATCTCTAAAATATTGTCATATTGTCTTTCAACCAATTATGGAATACATCAGATTTTTATTAACATCCTAATAAGTGCTATAAACTTTGTTGCAAACATACGCTAAACAAAATTGTTTGAAATGACATAGTGTAGTTTACCTCCGAGGTCCAGAATTGGAGCCTGTAAATTGTTTTTAGGTCTCCTTGTGGACGGTATCAGAGTCGTTTTGCTAGGATTGACATTTAAGCCCTCCTTCGAACAGCAGTTTTTGATTTCGTTTAGAGCAGTTTGCATGAGACTAGATATAGTCTGGTGCAAGATACAGTCTATGCAACATCTAATGAGGTCAAAACTTCTTTCACGAGGTGCAAAAATCCAGATATATAAGTAGTCTGGGCTGATTATCGGAGAATAGGCCATTTTTGGGAAAAGTTATTTACCAGCAATTTTATTGCTAGAATCGAATCTTATGATTGTATATATTAATAATATAGATATGCAAAGTCCGCAGATAGTGTGCTACTTTTTTTATAAACAAAATGGCGCCCGAAAATCGTGTTTTTTTCAATTTTTGCCCTATAACTCCAAATATTTTAACTTTATACCAAAAACACCCAAATAAAAATTCACTGCAATTAAATTCTGCATAGAGACGTGTTTTTTCCGATTTACTTCCAACAAAATCTTTAATTTTCAACTAAACTTTTAGATAAGTAGTTGTTAATCAATAATTAAATAACTTGGCAACGTCAAAGCCCTTTCCGTATATATTATAATTCCAGAAGCCGATGGAAATTTAATGAACAGTTTAGCAACAATTGAAATGTTAATTAAAAATTAACGGTCGCTATAAAAACGACAATAATTATGATGCATAAGAATAACTATGATTTTTTTATAAAAAGACACTATACCTATCTAATTTACTTTACAGAATTGAAATTGGGCTATTTAGGCGGCCTCAGAAATATTTTAAAATTATAAACAATTTTTTGGCTTATAAACAAATCGAATATCTCGGGAAACATTAAACTAAATTAAATTGTGAAAACGGTATTCGAAAGACAGCGGTAGGATGCTTCTTCTAAAAGAAAAAACGTTTAATTATGACGAGTGGTTCCTGAGATACAACCGGTCAAAGTTGACCGAAATTTACGGTAAATATATAAACAATAGGATCATAATTTTCAAACCATCACCTTTTTATTTTTGTCCTCTTTCTCCACACCAATTTTCATATTTTTAAAATTCTCATAACATATATTATTATAATAAAAACTATCGATAATACGTGTGAAAATTGCCAAAATTAGCAAAATTCCAATCAAAAATTAGGTTGGAGAAAATGTAACCCTTAAAGTTCAAAATCGGTATACGTTAAAAAAAATGCATTTTCTCTCCTTCCCATGGAGCAATTTCCTTCATTCTTTTTTTGTTCCCAAGTAACTCAAGTAGAGCCATCAAACTAACGCATTATTAAATGTCAAACTTGCTTTTATTATGTTATAATAAATTAATTTATTTATTATAACACAATATTTTAATTTGTTTAAATAAAAATTGTTTAAATAATTATACAGCTTTCAAATGAGAATATTTATGTTTTTAACTTTAAAAGGTACACTTGTAGTAAGTTTATCTAAAAAAAAGTCTACAACTGGAGAAAATATGTAATTTTCTGTTTTTATAAATAAATTAATCTATTATAACAAAACAAAAGCAAGTTTGACATTTAATAATGCTTTAGGTCTATGGCTCTCCTCGAGTTATTAGGGAACAAAAAAAGAATGAAGGAAATTGCTCCATGGGAAGCCGAGAACATGCATTTTGTTAACGTATACCGATTTTGAACTTTGAGGGTTACATTTTCTCCAACCTAATTTTTGATTGGAATTTTGCTATTTTTGGCAATTTTCACACGTATTATCGATAGTTTTTATTATAATAATATATGTTATGAGGATTTTAAAGATATGAAAATTGGTGTGGAGAAAGAGGACAAAAATAGAAAGGTGATGGTTTGAAAATTATGATCCTATTGTTTATATATTTGCCGTAAATTCCGGTCAACTTTGACCGGTTGTATCTTAGGAACCACTCGTCATAAGTAAACGTTTTTTTTTTAAAGAAGCGTCCTGCCGCTCTCTTTCGAATACCGTTTTCACAATTTAATTTAGTTTAATATTTCCCGAGATATTCTATTTGTTTATAAACCAAAAAATTGTTTATAATTTTAAAATATTCCTGAGGCCGCTTAAATAGTCCAATTTCAATTCTGTAAAGTACATTAGATAGGTATAGTGTCTTTTATGAAAAAATCATAGTTATTCTTATGCATCATAATTATTGTCGTTATTATAGCGACCGTAAATTTTTAATTAACATTTTAGATTGTTATAAATAAATTTTATTTATAACATAATATAATAATATAATATAACGTTATTATAAACCTAATTTCCATAAGGTTTTTGCGGGGTACTTTACCAGAAAGGTTAATTTAGAGAAATCAGTTTAAGTCTTGTTGGTACATATCTAAATATGATTTATGAAGTTAAACATCTTGGGGTAACATTGGATATGAAGCTTACTAGGAATCAATAGATAGAGCCCAAGCGAGCGGCGACTTGGAAAAACTGGGGGGTTTGCTGCAATATAATTTTGATTATAGGCAACTATTTACAATACTTTCTAAAAAAATTATTCTATAAAAAATCTATTATACATGTTAATTTTTGCAGGTACCTAATAATTACAATAATGTCTAGCAATATATTTTTATTATTTGAATGAACTCATCCAATGTCATTATATCTTGTTCAACTGGATCTGCTTATTTTTTAATAACATAACATGTAATGGGTCAACAGATTGTTTTTTATGAAACTAATCCGCACATTTTAAAACAAATAATTAAAATAGATCACCTTCAACACCTCACTTGCATAAAAAATACTTTCAATGTCGACCTTCGTGGTGATTCATAATAACTCGTAATGTTTTAAATACAAAATTCGTGAATTGAAAGTTACTTGCCACTCACCATTATCAACTTAATAACAACGTTAGATATTTGGCACATTTCGCCTTGCACTTAGTTTGTTGACCTAAACTTTCGCAATCTAATAAACAACCAGTTTAGAACAACATAATTGCGAAAAATAAATTATCTGCTAAGAGGTATATTTATTATTTATATACGCAAGCAGGCCGTAAAGACCTAGGTCGTTTTTATAAAACATAATTATTATAAAATTAACTAATTACAATTATTTTAAACAAAACTTAAACTTAAGTATGTATATGTTACCGGCCAAACCCAATTTCAGGACAAACTAGTTTGGCCTAGGCCAAACTGGTTTATCCTGATATAAATACACACACTTCAGGCCAAACTAGTTTGGCCTAGGCCAAACTAGTTTATCCTGATATAAAGACGCACACTTCAGGCCAAACTAGTTTATCTTGAAGCGTATGTTTTTATATCAGGATAAACTACTTCAGCCTAGTCTAAACTAATTTAATCTAGTCGAAAGTACATAATTGATCACAGATTGGTTGCTGATTTAAATGTAAGTTTAGAAGAATACTATCCGGGAGTAGTCGCGCTCACTTCTGTAACGTCGATAGTCGCGTGTGAGATTCTATCTCAAAATACGAATTTAAAACAAATTTTTATTTTGTACTACTTTTATCTACTTTTTATATTGAAAATATATATTTCTAACAATTTTATTAAAAAAACCTGTGTTAACGGCCACCTGCCAACATCGGCCACCTGTCCTAACGGCCAGTTTAAAAATTTCCCAAACCAATTATATAGTCTAGGCGCCAAATAGAGGTCACCGTGTCCTTTTCAATTCTGATGGACAAACTCAACGGTTTCTTATGGATTTTTGGCTGCTGATTACGAGTTTCGAGGGTGTAATTCGATCCAAGTGGTCAAAAAATTGTTATAAACAATTTAATTGTTTATAAATTGTTTATAAGGCTCTGGCTCATAAACTAAAAGAGATAAAAAATAATGTTTTAAATAAAATTTGTTCGTTAATAAAAAACGAAGAAAAAAACGTTTACTAAACTTAAATCCAACAATTATAACTCAAAATATTGTAAAATTAGTTCACAATGCAAAATTCAAATTTTAAAATAAATATTTTTCGAAGCTTTATGGATCGTAACTCGCTTCTACGCAAGAAAATGAGCCTTAGAAGGTCTCATTTTAAAGTTTAATAAATATGCTTTTAAACAAAGTTTGCTAACTTACTGTGTCTTCATTTGTTTTAAAGTTATATACGATTGAATTTAAAATTTTCTTAAAAAAATTGTACATTAATTTGTTTATAAGGGTTTCAAGCAAATTTGAGCTATAAACATTTATACTTTAATTAATAATAATGATAGAAGAACTAAAAAGGAACATTTTGAGCTTAAGAAAATGTTCGTATGTTTATTTTTGGCCAAGATATCGATATTTTAATAGCGCGCTCTGAGGCGCGAGATTGGCTCACCGCGTAAAGGTTCACGCGCTAACTTCTCGATGCAAATTATAATATCTATGTATATATACGTTATGTTCATTTATCATTTTTGAAGATCCTAATAAAATTTTATCATATAATTCTTATAGTTAAATCATCATACTGTACCTCGTATCACCTTTCATTCTATTTACTTTATCTTCTATTTTTTGTACTAAATGAGAAAAAAAACATTAAAAACTAATATTTCAGAAATATAACTAAAAAGTAAGTTGATATTATTTATTAATACTATTTTTACAAACATTATCTTTCATAAATCTGCATCGAGATATTCAGAGAATCTCAGTTTTTTTACTTCTGCATATGTAAGTTCTTAGAGCGATTTTTACAGTTACATCTTGGTACTAAGTCTGTTCTTATAGGCAGTAAAACTAAAACTTTCTGCGGCCTTAGAGTCTAATTATCTATATGATATCCATATAAAGTGGATCTAGTCCTTTTGCAACATCATCAAGGCACGTTAATTGTGTGTATGCCGCCACAACATAAATGCTCGTCTTATATGCAATGATGATGCTGTAAAAGAACTCGATTCATTTTTATATAAATATTAAATATTGGCTCATTTGCATGCGTAGAAGCTGAGTTACGATCGATAAAGCGTCGAAAAATACTTACATAGTTGACTGTGAGTCGATTTTGCGCCTCATAGCGCGCCATTAAAATATCGATATCTTGACCAAAAATAAAGTTACGAACATTTTAAAAAGCTCAAAATATTCCTTATGAGATTTTCTATCATTATTGTTAAATAAAGTGTAAATGTTTACAGCTCAAATTTACTTGAAATCCTTATAAACAAATTAATGTACAATTGTTTAAAGAAAATTATAATTTCAAACTGGTATAACTTTAAAACAAATGAAGATAAAGTAATTTAACAAACTTTGTTTGGAAGCCTATTAACGAAGCTTTAAAATAAGACCTACTAAGGCTCATTTTCATGCGTAGAAACTGAGATACGATCGATAAAGCTTCGAAAAATACTCATTTTGCAATTTGCAATTTGCATTGTGCACTAATTTTACAATATCTTGAGTTCTAACTGTTGGATTTAAGAGGAAACAGTAGCGATCAACAGGTAGCCAAAACGCGTTCCAAGATTGCGGCTGTAATTTTGAATATTTTTTCGAGATATTTGGCATACGTATTCGTAATATAATAAAGAATGGCGGTACAGAGCCCAATTTGAAAAATATATTAATATGTGGTAATTACTCTGTAATTAAATACAATATTAAAAAAACGAGCCTGTACCGCCATTAAGAAGAACAAAAAAATACACTTTCTTCAAATAAACTTTTTTATCCGATGCCTAGATTTTGTGTCATTTTGGAACTACTAAAATGTTTTATTTCATTAGTAGTTCCAAAATGACACAAAATCTAGGCATCGGATAAAAAAGTTTATTTGAAGAAAGTGTATTTTTTTGTTCTTCTTAATGGCGGTACAGGCTCGTTTTCTTAATATTGTATTTAATTACGGAGTAATTTCCACATATTAATATATTTATCAAATTGGGCTCTGTACCGCCATTCTTTATTATATTACGAATACGTGTGCCAAATATCTCGAAAAAATATTCAAAATTACAGCCGCAATCTTGGAACGCCTTTTGACTACCTGTTGATCGCCACTGTATCACCTTAAGTTTACTAAACGTTTTTTCTTCGTTTTTTATTAACGAACAAATTTTATTTGAAACATTATTTTTTATCTCTTTTAGTTTATGAGCCAGAGCCTTATAAACAATTTATAAACAATTAAATTGTTTGTAACAATTTTTTGACCACTCGGATCGAAATCCACCCTCGAAATTCGTAATCAGCAGTCAAAAATCCATAATAAACCGTTGAGTTTGTCCATCAGAATTTAAAAGGACACGGTGACCCCTCTGGCGCCTAGACTAATATGTAGACTACAAAAACTGGCAATAGCGGCCACCTTTCTATATCGGCCAATAGTTCTTTCATTTTTAGTGGCCGTTACTGACAGGTTTTACTGTATTACGAAAAATGATGAAATGTGATATTCTATCGAACGGCGCGACTACTCGCGGGTTAAAGCTAATTTGCTCTCCCCAAAGCCATAAATTCCACAAAAAAAAGAAGAAGAAAAAAAATTCCTACGCATTACTACACTCTTCCTCGAGGTACTTACGAAATTTTTTCAAAATTGCGAAATTTTTGATCAAGTTATTGCGAAAAAGGATAAAAATTGAGATTCTATCTCACCTAGGGCTTACAATACCGGGATTCCGGGATCCCGGATACCGGGATCCCGGACGATATTTTCCGGTATTCGATACCGGTATTTATAATAAAAATACCGGTATTTCGGTATTAGCTTAATTTATAAAAATGGAATTGATGCACAATAAACTTTCTTCTAAGATATTTTTTGCTATTACAAGAAATTATTTTTGAAGATAAACTACCAATATCAAATATCATTGTAAAAAATATTTATTAAACAAATTCATTACACATACAAGTCAAGTATTATCGCTTTCTAAAAGCGTGAATGTCGTTAATTTAAGGCGAACGGTGATACATATCAGCTTCTATAACCAAATTATTAAATTTCTTGTATACAAATATATAAAATAAGTTCTTAAAATTGAGTTCAAAAATTCTTAAGCATTTAAAGACTACTTTATTTTATAAATAAGCCTCTTTTTCATTTTTTTGTGTATTGTGGTGTATAAATTAGGCTCACTTATTTTCTGAATTATTAATAATAATTGAAAATATATAGCGGTCTAAATACAGAGTAATCCATATAAGATATTTGTCACAGTAAGTTAATCTTTGTATTAATATATTTTAAAGTTAAATTAATTTACAAATAGCTAATTTCATGAGTAAAAGTACTATCCTATTATATGCAAAATTTATCCTAGAACCAAATATGTAGTTTTTCTATTTGCACATTTTTTGTATCTATCTATTCCTACTCTCTAGGAATGTTATAAACAACATCTACTCATTTCAAAACAAAATTTAATAGGTTTCATATATTATTTAATAACAAGTCGATATAACAACTGAAGATAGTATAAATATAACGCGTATATTTTTTATTCATAATACCGGTTTTAATACCGGGATCCCGGTATTTGAAATTTTAAATACCAAATACCGGTATTGAGATTTTGGCTCGGTATTGTAAGCCCTAATCTCACCGCGCGACTACTCGCGGGTTAAGAGTTGTAAGACTTAAGTATTTAGGGTAAATTATAAACCGAGATGGCACTTGTATGAAAGATATAGAAATGAAAATAGTACGGGGAAAACAAGCCACGAAAGCACTCCATGGAGTGATATGGAAGAATACTGTAACTAAAGAAAACAAAAAAGGATTTTTCAGGACATAGTGCTGAATATTACCCTACAAGAGCGGAAGAATGGCCAGTGACAACAATAATACGAAATAAAATACGAACAGTTGAATTGGAGTTTATGAGAAGGTGTCTACAAATTACTAGGTAGGATAGAATAAGGACAGAGGAAATATGAAACAGAATAGAAGTAGAATGCTCACTTACAAAAAAGTTGTGGTAGTAAAAGTAGAGCCCTGAAATGGTACGGGCATGTACAAATAATACCGGAGCACAGGTGCCCGAAAAGATTACTGGACTGGGACCCGCGGGTAGGAAGACCTGCTGTGAGATGGAAAATTCATATAAGAAATGCTATGATAGATAAAGACCTCAGTGATGGCGACTGGGAGAATAGAGTGCTATGGAAGACGAAAAAGGCAAACTCATAATGGGAAAAAGCCAAGAAGAAGAAAGTAATTCAGCGAACTAGTACCTACGGCTTAATATAAATAATAAATTAAATAAAATACTTTGTTCAAAAATGAATAACCATTTTCAATTTTCAATGAAAATGGTTATTCATTTTTGATTTACATGTTTGCTCTGATTGGAGTACGAAGGGAACCATTCTCGTTGGAACTTTACCGCGCTGAGCAGATGGGACGTGAATTATTATAAATTGTAAAATTCCCTCATCTTCCTTAGTCTCAGCATCCGTATGGCTTGCAAATTGTAGAAGCCTCGGAGGTGTAACCAGAGAAGGTTCCTATTGTTTTCAGTCTGGTTGGATGTAGAGTAGCATTATGTTGTTTTATATGCCATTAGAGTGAAAACTTAGTCTAAAATACTTTGTTCTTGGAAAAATAATCATTTTTGTTAAAAGTATAATTATTCGTAACAAACAAACAATAACATTGAGTTATATTCGCGGTCGGATGGACAGACAGCCTAGGTAAAATTTCTCACCATTAGTACCATCCTTGGATTATAAGTTTTCATTTGAAACCTCATTTGTCATTCTACCTAGTATAATGACGGAGGAGTTGAGTTCACGGACAGACAGACAGACGGACGGACAACGTTTTCACATAAGTATTTCCAAAATTGGTGAAAACAATATTAATTCGTATTCGATTTTATTCGTAAGTGTATCTTTTCTTTTAATTTTCTTTTATTTATTATTTTTTATATTATTTAATTATACAAGAATATATTGATTTATAGCATGTATCATTATTTTCATTCGATGTATCATATGATACAATATATCGATGTATAATTTTTTTTGTCGTTCCTGTTAGGACGTGATTTGGGAATTCCCCGCAGGTAAAAGTCCTTTCATGTTCGCTAAATTACTTTCGACTCGTTTAAAATGGTTTAGACTAGGGCGTACTAGTTTATCCTGAAGTGTGAGTCTTTATTATATCAGGATAAACTAGTTTGGTCTAGGTGTGTATTTATATCAGGATAAACTAGTTTGGAAGGGACAAACAAGTTTGGACTACGCGTGATAAGACAAACTAGTTTGGCCTAGGCCATACTAGTTTATCCTAACGCGCTTAGTACAAACTAGTTTGGTCTAGGCCAAACTAGTTTGTCCTTAAATCGAGTTTGGCCGGTAACATATACAGTCGAACCCGCTTATTAGAATACCTCTTAAAGGAATATCCCGGTTTAAGGAATATAAATTTGAGGTCCCGAAACATTTATAGTAGCGCAACCAATGATGGGTTATTAGAATATCCCGGTTATAGGAATACTTTTACTTGGCACAAAGGCTATTCCAATAAGCGGGTTTGACTGTATACGAAATTAGAAGGTGGGTTCATTGCATCGCGATGGTTTGCCTTAAAAGAGGCAGAATGTTTATATTCCCTTCAGAGTTGTGGCTGCATAAACTTCACTGATGATGCATAAGGATGCTGAAATAGTTGCTATATGGAGATGGTAGTCCAACTCTGAATCGAATATAAACAAAACCTGCTGAACCCCTTTTTTATCTTTTTCATTTTACTCAGTTTTTGAGTATTTAGAAACTGTCTTTCGGTCCTTTTCCTAGACGAAGAGAAGGTAAATGCGTGGCCTAAGTGTCCTCTATTTGCTTTCTCCTATTTTCGTCGTCTCTACGTGATTATATATTGTAAAATCCGGAGATATGGGATGCAGCCAGAAAGCAGTTTATTAACGAAAAGTCTTAGATTTAAAATATTGTTTATTATATTTTTATTTCAATTATTCTAATTGTTTAAAAAGTAGTAAACTTTGTATCTGGGGCTTTTCGTTGTTTTCCTCGTAATACGAGAGATGTCGCTGATTTGCGTCTCAAAAGGTGGGTTCATTGCATCGCGATGTTTTGCCTTAAAAGGGGCAGAATGTTTATATTCCCTTCAGAGTTGTGACTGCATAAACTTCACTGATGATGCATAAGGATGCTGAAATAGTTGCTATATGGAGATGGTAGTCCAACTCTGAATCGAATATAAACAAAACCTGCTGAACCCTTTTTTATCTTTTTCATTTTACTCAGTTTTTGAGTATTTAGAAACTGTCTTTCGGTCCTTTTCCTAGACGAAGAGAAGGTAAATGCGTGGCCTAAGTGTCCTCTATTTGCTTTCTCCTATTTTCGTCGTCTCTACGTGATTATATATTGTAAAATCCGGAGATATGGGATGCAGCCAGAAAGCAGTTTATTAACGAAAAGTCTTAGATTTAAAATATTGTTTATTATATTTTTATTTCAGTTATTCTAATTCTTTAAAAAGTAGTAAACTTTGTATCTGGGGCTTTTCGTTGTTTTCCTCGTAATACGAAAGATGTCGCTAGATTGCGTCTCAAAAGGTGGGTTCATTGCATCGCGATGGTTTGCCTTAAAAGAGGCAGAATGTTTATATTCCCTTCAGAGTTGTGACTGCATAAACTTCACTGATGATGCATAAGGATGCTGAAATAGTTGCTATATGGAGATGGTAGTCCAACTCTGAATCGAATATAAACAAAACCTGCTGAACCCTTTTTTATCTTTTTCATTTTACTCAGTTTTTGAGTATTTAGAAACTGTCTTTCGGTCCTTTTCCTAGACGAACAGAAGGTAAATGCGTGGCCTAAGTGTCCTCTATTTGCTTTCTCCTATTTTCGTCGTCTCTACGTGATTATATATTGTAAAATCCGGAGATATGGGATGCAGCCAGAAAGCAGTTTATTAACGAAAAGTCTTAGATTTAAAATATTGTTTATTATATTTTTATTTCAATTATTCTAATTGTTTAAAAAGTAGTAAACTTTGTATCTGGGGCTTTTCTTTGTTTTCCTCGTAATACGAGAGATGTCGCTAGATTGCGTCTCAAAAGGTGGGTTCATTGCATCGCGATGGTTTGCCTTAAAAGAGGCAGAATGTTTATATTCCCTTCAGAGTTGTGACTGTATAAACTTCACTGATGATGCATAAGGATGCTGAAATAGTTGCTATATGGAGATGGTAGTCCAACTCTGAATCGAATATAAACAAAACCTGCTGAACCCTTTTTTATCTTTTTCATTTTACTCAGTTTTTGAGTATTTAGAAACTGTCTTTCGGTCCTTTTCCTAGACGAAGAGAAGGTAAATGCGTGGCCTAAGTGTCCTCGATTTGCTTTCTCCTATTTTCGTCGTCTCTACGTGATTATATATTGTAAAATCCGGAGATATGGGATGCAGCCAGAAAGCAGTTTATTAACGAAAAGTCTTAGATTTAAAATATTGTTTATTATATTTTTATTTCAATTATTCTAATTGTTTAAAAAGTAGTAAACTTTGTATCTGGGGCTTTTCGTTGTTTTCCTCGTAATACGAGAGATGTCGCTAGATTGCGTCTCAAAAGGTGGGTTCATTGCATCGCGATGTTTTGCCTTAAAAGAGGCAGAATGTTTATATTCCCTTCAGAGTTGTGACTGCATAAACTTCACTGATGATGCATAAGGATGCTGAAATAGTTGCTATATGGAGATGGTAGTCCAACTCTGAATCGAATATAAACAAAACCTGCTGAACCCTTTTTTATCTTTTTCATTTTACTCAGTTTTTGAGTATTTAGAAACTGTCTTTCGGTCCTTTTCCTAGACGAAGAGAAGGTAAATGCGTGGCCTAAGTGTCCTCTATTTGCTTTCTCCTATTTTCGTCGTCTCTACGTGATTATATATTGTAAAATCCGGAGATATGGGATGCAGCCAGAAAGCAGTTTATTAACGAAAAGTCTTAGATTTAAAATATTGTTTATTATATTTTTATTTCAATTATTCTAATTGTTTAAAAAGTAGTAAACTTTGTATCTGGGGCTTTTCGTTGTTTTCCTCGTAATACGAGAGATGTCGCTGATTTGCGTCTCAAAAGGTGGGTTCATTGCATCGCGATGTTTTGCCTTAAAAGGGGCAGAATGTTTATATTCCCTTCAGAGTTGTGACTGCATAAACTTCACTGATGATGCATAAGGATGCTGAAATAGTTGCTATATGGAGATGGTAGTCCAACTCTGAATCGAATATAAACAAAACCTGCTGAACCCTTTTTTATCTTTTTCATTTTACTCAGTTTTTGAGTATTTAGAAACTGTCTTTCGGTCCTTTTCCTAGACGAAGAGAAGGTAAATGCGTGGCCTAAGTGTCCTCTATTTGCTTTCTCCTATTTTCGTCGTCTCTACGTGATTATATATTGTAAAATCCGGAGATATGGGATGCAGCCAGAAAGCAGTTTATTAACGAAAAGTCTTAGATTTAAAATATTGTTTATTATATTTTTATTTGTTATTCTAATTCTTTAAAAAGTAGTAAACTTTGTATCTGGGGCTTTTCGTTGTTTTCCTCGTAATACGAAAGATGTCGCTAGATTGCGTCTCAAAAGGTGGGTTCATTGCATCGCGATGGTTTGCCTTAAAAGAGGCAGAATGTTTATATTCCCTTCAGAGTTGTGACTGCATAAACTTCACTGATGATGCATAAGGATGCTGAAATAGTTGCTATATGGAGATGGTAGTCCAACTCTGAATCGAATATAAACAAAACCTGCTGAACCCTTTTTTATCTTTTTCATTTTACTCAGTTTTTGAGTATTTAGAAACTGTCTTTCGGTCCTTTTCCTAGACGAACAGAAGGTAAATGCGTGGCCTAAGTGTCCTCTATTTGCTTTCTCCTATTTTCGTCGTCTCTACGTGATTATATATTGTAAAATCCGGAGATATGGGATGCAGCCAGAAAGCAGTTTATTAACGAAAAGTCTTAGATTTAAAATATTGTTTATTATATTTTTATTTCAATTATTCTAATTGTTTAAAAAGTAGTAAACATTGTATCTGGGGCTTTTCGTTGTTTTCCTCGTAATACGAGAGATGTCGCTAGATTGCGTCTCAAAAGGTGGGTTCATTGCATCGCGATGGTTTGCCTTAAAAGAGGCAGAATGTTTATATTCCCTTCAGAGTTGTGACTGCATAAACTTCACTGATGATGCATAAGGATGCTGAAATAGTTGCTATATGGAGATGGTAGTCCAACTCTGAATCGAATATAAACAAAACCTGCTGAACCCTTTTTTATCTTTTTCATTTTACTCAGTTTTTGAGTATTTAGAAACTGTCTTTCGGTCCTTTTCCTAGACGAAGGGAAGGTAAATGCGTGTCCTAAGTGTCCTCTATTTGCTTTCTCCTATTTTCGTCGTCTCTACGTGATTATACATTGTAAAATCCGGAGATATGGGATGCAGCCAGAAAGCAGTTTATTAACGAAAAGTCTTAGATTTAAAATATTGTTTATTATATTTTTATTTCAATTATTCTAATTGTTTAAAAAGTAGTAAACATTGTATCTGGGGCTTTTCGTTGTTTTCCTCGTAATACGAGAGATGTCGCTAGATTGCGTCTCAAAAGGTGGGTTCATTGCATCGCGATGGTTTGCCTTAAAAGAGGCAGAATGTTTATATTCCCTTCAGAGTTGTGACTGCATAAACTTCACTGATGATGCATAAGGATGCTGAAATAGTTGCTATATGGAGATGGTAGTCCAACTCTGAATCGAATATAAACAAAACCTGCTGAACCCTTTTTTATCTTTTTCATTTTACTCAGTTTTTGAGTATTTAGAAACTGTCTTTCGGTCCTTTTCCTAGACGAAGGGAAGGTAAATGCGTGGCCTAAGTGTCCTCTATTTGCTTTCTCCTATTTTCGTCGTCTCTACGTGATTATATATTGTAAAATCCGGAGATATGGGATGCAGCCAGAAAGCAGTTTATTAACGAAAAGTCTTAGATTTAAAATATTGTTTATTATATTTTTATTTCAATTATTCTAATTCTTTAAAAAGTAGTAAACTTTGTATCTGGGGCTTTTCGTTGTTTTCCTCGTAATACGAGAGATGTCGCTAGATTGCGTCTCAAAATGTGGGTTCATTGCATCGCGATGTTTTGCCTTAAAAGAGGCAGAATGTTTATATTCCCTTCAGATTTGTGACTGCATAAACTTCACTGATGATGCATAAGGATGCTGAAATAGTTGCTATATGGAGATGGTAGTCCAACTCTGAATCGAATATAAACAAAACCTGCTGAACCCTTTTTTATCTTTTTCATTTTACTCAGTTTTTGAGTATTTAGAAACTGTCTTTCGGTCCTTTTCCTAGACGAAGAGAAGGTAAATGCGTGGCCTAAGTGTCCTCTATTTGCTTTCTCCTATTTTCGTCGTCTCTACGTGATTATATATTGTAAAATCCGGAGATATGGGATGCAGCCAGAAAGCAGTTTATTAACGAAAAGTCTTAGATTTAAAATATTGTTTATTATATTTTTATTTCAATTATTCTAATTCTTTAAAAAGTAGTAAACTTTGTATCTGGGGCTTTTCGTTGTTTTCCTCGTAATACGAAAGATGTCGCTAGATTGCGTCTCAAAAGGTGGGTTCATTACATCGCGATGGTTTGCCTTAAAAGAGGCAGAATGTTTATATTCCCTTCAGAGTTGTGACTGCATAAACTTCACTGATGATGCATAAGGATGCTGAAATAGTTGCTATATGGAGATGGTAGTCCAACTCTGAATCGAATATAAACAAAACCTGCTGAACCCTTTTTTATCTTTTTCATTTTACTCAGTTTTTGAGTATTTAGAAACTGTCTTTCGGTCCTTTTCCTAGACGAAGAGAAGGTAAATGCGTGGCCTAAGTGTCCTCTATTTGCTTTCTCCTATTTTCGTCGTCTCTACGTGATTATATATTGTAAAATCCGGAGATATGGGATGCAGCCAGAAAGCAGTTTATTAACGAAAAGTCTTAGATTTAAAATATTGTTTATTATATTTTTATTTCAATTATTCTAATTCTTTAAAAAGTAGTAAACTTTGTATCTGGGGCTTTTCGTTGTTTTCCTCGTAATACGAGAGATGTCGCTAGATTGCGTCTCAAAAGGTGGGTTCATTGCATCGCGATGGTTTGCCTTAAAAGAGGCAGAATGTTTATATTCCCTTCAGAGTTGTGACTGCATAAACTTCACTGATGATGCATAAGGATGCTGAAATAGTTGCTATATGGAGATGGTAGTCCAACTCTGAATCGAATATAAACAAAACCTGCTGAACCCTTTTTTATCTTTTTCATTTTACTCAGATTTGAGTATTTAGAAACTGTCTTTCGGTCCTTTTCCTAGACGAAGGGAAGGTAAATGCGTGGCCTAAGTGTCCTCTATTTGCTTTCTCCTATTTTCGTCGTCTCTACGTGATTATATATTGTAAAATCCGGAGATATGGGATGCAGCCAGAAAGCAGTTTATTAACGAAAAGTCTTAGATTTAAAATATTGTTTATTATATTTTTATTTCAATTATTCTAATTCTTTAAAAAGTAGTAAACTTTGTATCTGGGCTTTTCGTTGTTTTCCTCGTAATACGAGAGATGTCGCTAGATTGCGTCTCAAAAGATGGGTTCATTGCATCGCGATGGTTTGCCTTAAAAGAGGCAGAATGTTTATATTCCCTTCAGAGTTGTGACTGCATAAACTTCACTGATGATGCATAAGGATGCTGAAATAGTTGCTATATGGAGATGGTAGTCCAACTCTGAATCGAATATAAACAAAACCTGCTGAACCCTTTTTTATCTTTTTCATTTTACTCAGTTTTTGAGTATTTAGAAACTGTCTTTCGGTCCTTTTCCTAGACGAAGAGAAGGTAAATGCGTGGCCTAAGTGTCCTCTATTTGCTTTCTCCTATTTTCGTCGTCTCTACGTGATTATATATTGTAAAATCCGGAGATATGGGATGCAGCCAGAAAGCAGTTTATTAACGAAAAGTCTTAGATTTAAAATATTGTTTATTATATTTTTATTTCAATTATTCTAATTCTTTAAAAAGTAGTAAACTTTGTATCTGGGGCTTTTCGTTGTTTTCCTCGTAATACGAAAGATGTCGCTAGATTGCGTCTCAAAAGGTGGGTTCATTGCATCGCGATGGTTTGCCTTAAAAGAGGCAGAATGTTTATATTCCCTTCAGAGTTGTGACTGCATAAACTTCACTGATGATGCATAAGGATGCTGAAATAGTTGCTATATGGAGATGGTAGTCCAACTCTGAATCGAATATAAACAAAACCTGCTGAACCCTTTTTTATCTTTTTCATTTTACTCAGTTTTTGAGTATTTAGAAACTGTCTTTCGGTCCTTTTCCTAGACGAAGAGAAGGTAAATGCGTGGCCTAAGTGTCCTCTATTTGCTTTCTCCTATTTTCGTCGTCTCTACGTGATTATATATTGTAAAATCCGGAGATATGGGATGCAGCCAGAAAGCAGTTTATTAACGAAAAGTCTTAGATTTAAAATATTGTTTATTATATTTTTATTTCAATTATTCTAATTCTTTAAAAAGTAGTAAACTTTGTATCTGGGGCTTTTCGTTGTTTTCCTCGTAATACGAGAGATGTCGCTAGATTGCGTCTCAAAAGGTGGGTTCATTGCATCGCGATGGTTTGCCTTAAAAGAGGCAGAATGTTTATATTCCCTTCAGAGTTGTGACTGCATAAACTTCACTGATGATGCATAAGGATGCTGAAATAGTTGCTATATGGAGATGGTAGTCCAACTCTGAATCGAATATAAACAAAACCTGCTGAACCCCTTTTTTATCTTTTTCATTTTACTCAGTTTTTGAGTATTTAGAAACTGTCTTTCGGTCCTTTTCCTAGACGAAGAGAAGGTAAATGCGTGGCCTAAGTGTCCTCTATTTGCTTTCTCCTATTTTCGTCGTCTCTACGTGATTATATATTGTAAAATCCGAAGATATGGGATGCAGCCAGAAAGCAGTTTATTAACGAAAAGTCTTAGATTTAAAATATTGTTTATTATATTTTTATTTCATTTATTCTAATTCTTTAAAAAGTAGTAAACTTTGTATCTGGGGCTTTTCGTTGTTTTCCTCGTAATACGAGAGATGTCGCTAGATTGCGTCTCAAAAGGTGGGTTCATTGCATCGGGATGGTTTGCCTTAAAAGAGGCAGAATGTTTATATTCCCTTCAGAGTTGTGACTGCATAAACTTCACTGATGATGCATAAGGATGCTGAAATAGTTGCTATATGGAGATGGTAGTCCAACTCTGAATCGAATATAAACAAAACCTGCTGAACCCTTTTTTATCTTTTTCATTTTACTCAGTTTTTGAGTATTTAGAAACTGTCTTTCGGTCCTTTTCCTAGACGAAGAGAAGGTAAATGCGTGGCCTAAGTGTCCTCTATTTGCTTTCTCCTATTTTCGTCGTCTCTACGTGATTATATATTGTAAAATCCGGAGATATGGGATGCAGCCAGAAAGCAGTTTATTAACGAAAAGTCTTAAATTTAAAATATTGTTTATTATATTTTTATTTCAATTATTCTAATTCTTTAAAAAGTAGTAAACTTTGTATCTGGGGCTTTTCGTTGTTTTCCTCGTAATACGAGAGATGTCGCTAGATTGCGTCTCAAAAGGTGGGTTCATTGCATCGCGATGGTTTGCCTTAAAAGGGGCAGAATGTTTATATTCCCTTCAGAGTTGTGACTGCATAAACTTCACTGATGATGCATAAGGATGCTGAAATAGTTGCTATATGGAGATGGTAGTCCAACTCTGAATCGAATATAAACAAAACCTGCTGAACCCCTTTTTTATCTTTTTCATTTTACTCAGTTTTTGAGTATTTAGAAACTGTCTTTCGGTCCTTTTCCTAGACGAAGAGAAGGTAAATGCGTGGCCTAAGTGTCCTCTATTTGCTTTCTCCTATTTTCGTCGTCTCTACGTGATTATATATTGTAAAATCGGGAGATATGGGATGCAGCCAGAAAGCAGTTTATTAACGAAAAGTCTTAGATTTAAAATATTGTTTATTATATTTTTATTTCAATTATTCTAATTCTTTAAAAAGTAGTAAACTTTGTATCTGGGGCTTTTCGTTGTTTTCCTCGTAATACGAGAGATGTCGCTGTATTGCGTCTCAAAAGGCGGGTTCATTGCATCGCGATGGTTTGCCTTAAAAGAGGCAGAATGTTTATATTCCCTTCAGAGTTGTGACTGCATAATCTTCACTGATGATGCATAAGGATGCTGAAATAGTTACTATATGGAGATGGTAGTCCAACTCTGAATCGAATATAAACAAAACCTGCTGAACCCTTTTTTATCTTTTTCATTTTACTCAGTTTTTGAGTATTTAGAAACTGTCTTTCGGTCCTTTTCCTAGACGAAGAGAAGGTAAATGCGTGGCCTAAGTGTCCTCTATTTGCTTTCTCCTATTTTCGTCGTCTCTACGTGATTATATATTGTAAAATCCGGAGATATGGGATGCAGCCAGAAAGCAGTTTATTAACGAAAAGTCTTAGATTTAAAATATTGTTTATTATATTTTTATTTCAATTATTCTAATTCTTTAAAAAGTAGTAAACTTTGTATCTGGGGCTTTTCGTTGTTTTCCTCGTAATACGAGAGATGTCGCTGTATTGCGTCTCAAAAGGCGGGTTCATTGCATCGCGATGGTTTGCCTTAAAAGAGGCAGAATGTTTATATTCCCTTCAGAGTTGTGACTGCATAAACTTCACTGATGATGCATAAGGATGCTGAAATAGTTGCTATATGGAGATGGTAGTCCAACTCTGAATCGAATATAAACAAAACCTGCTGAACCCTTTTTTAACGAAATTATTAATTACTCTGAAGGACCTCATCATCATCATCATTGGCTCTACAACCCATGCACTGTGGTTCCAAATACCGAAAACGTGGTCATGAACTTTTAAAAGCGTATAGTGTTTATACACTTCGGAATTACTTTCGTTCTTAAGGATTTTTGGCATCGCTGATTACGAATCTGACATAATTTTTTCTGAAAAACAAAATGGCGGATCCAACATGGAGGAAAGAAATTGAAAATATAAATCAAAACGCAAATTTTTTTGTCAAGCTTGGTAGTTTAAGGTCGCTGATTACAAATCTAGCATTACTTTTTTTTAAACAAAATGGCGGATCCAATATGGCCGAGAGAAATTCGAAAATTTTATTTTGAACGCATATTTGTTTAAAATTTTATATTATAAAGATCTTTTGAAATTACTTATTACTAATATATTTTCTTTATGAAATACAATATTCAGACTCTATTACTTATGTACAACCGCTCATACATACTTAGCAATCGCCAGAATCATTTAATATGCGTCATTTCCCACTTTTGTATTTAAAAAAACTGCCTGCAATGCGTAGGCAGTTATAGGCAGCTAAACCAAAGTGATTCGTATCTTCTTCCTCCTCTATCTGTTCTCCTTCGTAAGGATGTAGTGGCGTCATGTAAGTCGTTTGACTATTTCTGTCCAATTCTCTCTCTCATGTGCGTGTTGTTTTGCTTCGGAGAATGAGTAACCAGTCATGTCCTTTATTTGGTCCGACCGTCGTAATGGGGATCTTCTGCCATCTACGTTGCCTTCAACTGTCATTCGTTCCATGCCTTCTCTTTATCTAGTTATATGTCCAAAATATCTCGGTATATTTTGCTTGAGAGTTGTGCTGAGTCTAGTTTTTATGTTAAGTTCGGCTAATATTGAATTACTTTTGCGATGTGCGGTCCATGGTATGCGCAACATTCTCCGGTAGACCCACATTTCAAATGCCATTATACGTTTTGAATCTGCTTTTTTGATGGTCCAAGTTTCTTAAGCGTAGGTGGCGATAGGAAATATTAACTCTCGAACAAGGCGTAATTTTGTGTTTTTTGTAATGTCAGTATTCTTCCATATTTTTGTGAGTTTGGCTGTTGCCGATCTGGCCATTATGAGGCGCCTACGGATCTCGTCTTCGCGTCCTCCACTGTTAGTAATAACGGAGCCTAAGTAATTAAATTGTTTGACCACTTCATAACCTGCCAAGTCTCTTATCTCCGGTTGGTTGTTTCTGATTCTATCGATGATCGTTGCTTTGGTTTTCTGTATATTTATTTTCAAACCATATTCCGTACTCACCGTTCCTAGCCTATTCATAATTTCTTCCAGTTCTTCTGGTGAAGACGCCAATATAACAGTGTCATCAGCATAACGTAGGTTTTTTATTTTTCTTCCTCCTATCGTTGTTCCACCTTGCCATTCCTCAAAAACTTGACGCATAATGTGTTCACTATATATATTGTATAGAATGCCCAATTTTAATTTGAAGTTTTTCGAGACCACATTATTAACTCTTACATTAGCGGTGTTATTTATATAAAGTGCTTGTAATAGATAGATTAGATGTTCTGGCGTACCCATTTCTCTAAGTATATGCTATAATTTATCCCATTTTACGTTATCGAAGGCCTTGGAGTACAACAAAGCACAAATATGTTTCTATGTTAAACTCTCGAGATTTTTCGATAATTTGACAAATATTAAGAATGTGTTCTCTTGTTCCCCTACCTGGGACGAATCCGCATTGTTCTTGGGAAATTTGCGGTAAGAGAATGGATTTTAATCTTTCATTGATTATTGTTAGAAGTACTTTGCTCGCGTGAGATATCAACGCTACTGTACGGTAATTACTGCAATCTGTCGGAGAACCTTTTTTGTATATGGGAATAAACGTGAGTTTACCCCAGTCATTTGGCCACTTTCCGGTATTCCAGATCTCGTTGCTAATTTTAAGCATTACTTCCGTCCCTAATTCTCCAATTTCTTTGAGTATTTCAGCTGTTATTCCATCCTCTCCTTGTGCTTTTCTACATTTTAGCTTTTTTATTGTAGACTTAATTTCTGATTTCAATATTTGAGGTTCTTTTTCAACTCCTTTCTCTTTATTATGGTCTGGGTCGTCGTTAGAGAATAGTATTTCACAATATTGTTTCCACACCTCTGCGATACCGTCTGGGTTTGTTATAGTATTTCTACTGTTATCTTTGATGATATGTGTCTGTGGTTTAAATTCTCTCGCTAGATATTTGACTTTGGAGAAAAGTTCTCTAGATTCTTGGCGGTCAGCATGTTCCTCTAGTTGTTCACATATGCTTTTTATATAATTATTTTTGTACCTTCTGCACAAGTGTTTTACAGTTGTATTTATGGTGCTTATCTCTATTTCTTTTTGTATTGAATTTGACGTGCCGTTTCTAAGATTTCGTTTTTCTTCTACAAGGTTGAGAGTTTCTTCAGTCATCCAATGTTTTTTCCTATCTAGTTTTTCTTACTAGATCTTCTTACGTATCTTCTTACTAGATATATATTTTAAGATTAAAAACATTAGTCGCAGACTTATGCTGAATTTTGTACTTTTTGAATGTATCTATGCAAAATTTTTATTACTTCAAGTATATTTTCAATAATTGTGCATTAACAAATTTAAGGCATTTATTGTTATTAAATTTTAAGTTAACTTACATCTTACATTACTACATACTTAAAAAAGAAAAATCTGCTTCACAGTGAAATTAACCCTCTAGTGCCCCAGTCCGCATCACGGCGGACCGTAATGAAAGTTTCTAGGCTTACTATTTAAGTGTTTTATAGCTGAAATACCTAAACCAGCCTCTGGACTAGATCAGACAAGCATCAAACTGTTAAAAATTTGACCCATAAGACAAATTTTTACACTGTAATTTTCAGTTTAGTGTGAAATTTGATTAAAAAAATTCGGGCACTAGAGGGTTAATAAACTACAAAACGTTCTGCAGCGTTTTCAATATACGCGTTCTTTTTCACTTTTTCTGCTGGCCAAAATAACCTCGGACATAGCTCATGGCTCACTTTTTCCTGAGCTATGAACCAGAATTCATCAGTCTGATCTAGACCTGGATCCCGTGTACCAAAAAAAAGTTGATTAATAGCAGCCTGAAAATTTGTTAATAGCTTAACGGTGTCTAGTCGGACAAATTTTAATATATGGGAACACTGGAAAAGGGGAAGTTTTAATTGTGGAACAGGGTAAAAATTTGGAGCGTCAGACTACAAAAAGGTTCCATGTATTTTGTCGGACAGAACTTCGAATTGATTTGATACCATTTCATTAAACTCTCATGCAAAAATCAGACTGGTGTTTATCACCAACTGGGCATTTTAATGAGTGGAACACGAAGAACATGTCAAATGAGAGGAATCATGTTGGTTAGTAATAGCAGTCTGCCTTTTGCATGAGAGTTTAATGAAAGGATAACAAATCAATTGGATGTTCTGTCCGACAAAATACATGGGACGTTTTCGTAATCTGATGTTCCAAATTTTTTAACAGTTCCACAATTAAAATTTCGCCTGTTTCAGTGTTCCCGTACATCAAAGTTTGTCCGACTAGACACCGTTAAGCTATTTACAAATTTTCAGCTTGCTTTTAATCAACTTTTTTTTGTACGCGGGATCCAGGCCTAATCGTTCTACATGCGTATTACGACTCTACGATAGTATTAGACAGGGAGATATTATACAGAAGTTCAGCCACGATTTTCTAAGTCCTGCCTTTTGCAATACTGGAAGGGTAGACGATGTACTTACAATCTGTGGAAACATCCACAAATTTCCTGTGACATTTTCCTGTAAAAATAAGATTTTCCCAAAAAATAAAAATAGGGTTTTGCGATGAATTTCTAAGTCCTGCCATATCCGTAAGTAGACAGGATACTATCGATTTTATGAAGAAAATTTTTTGGGCAGGAGGGTTGCAAACGGGGTAAAGGAGTATATATGTATACAAACATGTAAGGAAAATAATGAAATTTTCATGATTTTCTAGGTCCTGCCAACTAAATAAACTAAACATATTTATTTCAAAATGCTCAAAAAAAATATTGGCATGACGTCTCCTAATGTTTAAGTATACTTGTCCCTTGGAAAATTCTGCGGAGAATTTTCACCCTGATTCCGTGATTTTCTTAGTCCTGCCTTTAAAAAGTTATAATACGTAAATACATTCAATACCTTTTCGGTACTCGGCAGGAAGGTTAAACGGTTCTTGTAAGACGGCAGGAGTCCTAGATTTGTAAGAAAATTCTTGAAAAAGTCAATGATTTTCTAAGTCATGCCATTTTGCACATGTTTCAAGAATCTTAATATAAGTCTATTTACAAAGAGGCAGGATGGTTTTATGGTTATTTTGTATACAGGGTGGGGCATTAGTGTGACAAAGTCCGATTACTCGTTTGTCGTAAGATATACGAAAAAAGTTAATTAGGTAAAACATGGGCCACATATAGGACTGTGATTAAACAGTATTTTCTAATATACAGGGCTACCGTTTTGACAGGGTGACACAAATTTATGTTTTTTTAAATGGAATACCCTGTATATTTTTACATTTTTGGATTCTACTCGATGTTCTCTTTAATAAAATATAGTGTTTTGAAATATTATACGAGGTAGTTTAAAATATAATTACGTTTTTTTGTTAATTTTGTAGGAACATTCACACCCTATACATATTGTTATTGATTTGATATCCAAATTTCTATTAATTTATGTTTAAACGATTTTTAATATAGTCTACTATTTGTCAGTTATTAATAGTATACCAAAATGTTTAATTTTAGTATACGGGGTCGGTTGAAACTCGGAATGAGT
Source organism: Diabrotica virgifera virgifera (assembly GCF_917563875.1). Taxonomy (NCBI): domain Eukaryota; kingdom Metazoa; phylum Arthropoda; class Insecta; order Coleoptera; family Chrysomelidae; genus Diabrotica; species Diabrotica virgifera. Next base: position 144,495,416 of record NC_065450.1, read on the forward strand.
ATTTTCTAAGTTTTCTTAAATGGGACACCCTGTATTTTAGTATTATAATAAAATGATATTTTATGGTACCTTTTTATTTGTTTAGCATTTTCTATACCATATTTATATACTAATTTCGGCAGTAAATTGATGCAGACAGATTACTCAGGTGGTTTTTGGGGTTTCTGAACAAGTATGTCACATTATAACAGATCTTTACCTAGTGCTCGGGGTGACTGATATACACGCCATATTCTTAAATTTCGAGGCATTTCAGACACTAAAGTGATGCAAGGAGATTTACTCGAGGAGTTTTGTGGTTGCTGAACATGTATACGCCATCAGAATCGACCTCCAAAAACTCTCTAAATTCGAGATCAGTCACCCTGGGCACCAGGTGCTCCGAGAGTCGGTTGTAATGTCATATTCGTGTTCGGCCATCCCAAAAACCCTCGCATAATCTGTTTGCTTTAATTTATTGCCGATATCCCACGAAACTCCAGATGACGTGCCTTAGCAGCAACTCTGGGCACTAGGTGATTCGGAGGTCGGTTCTGCTTGCGTATTCGTAACTCCATAAACCTCCCAAATAACAAAATTTTGCCCTTAGTACACTGATTTTGACAGGTTTATGCATTTTTGGATGCATGTTATGCACTAAAATGCAATTTCCACCCATTTTTATATTGTACAACTTTTCTTGATGTTATCCTGAACACAATGCAAAAAGTTGCAAGTAGATAGGTGCTGTATTTAAAAATCGATTTATTCTGGTGTTGTTAGCGTTAGGACATTTTGCTATCAAATATAGGAAACAATATCAGGACCATATCTATAATCCTACAATATCAGGAAAACCAGTTGAGTGCGGCAACTTAGCGCCTGTTACTCGTACATGCGTGGGTATTTTGTGTTCGAACAAGTAAGAAGGCGGAATAAAATTGCTATGCAACAAAAATATATTGATAACAATAAACAACGTTTCATGAAAATAAAACACGGCTAAACAAATCTTAAAGTCCGCCTACCAATGAAACGAGTGTGATTCATGCTCATGAAACATTTTTATTTTCGGAGAGTCGCATAAATGGCCGGATGTCTATTTGTTTAGCAGTGTTTTATTTCCATGAAACGTGATTTACGTTTCATGTTTCTTTGATGTGCCAATAAGTTATGAGATAAAAAATATCCGTTGATCTACCCAAGACGGATGCCTATGACCAGTACTAGAAATTCACAATTGATAAAATCGATTCATCTCTGGAAGAGAAATAAACGTAGAAGTTTTCGTATTCCTCAATAGAATTTTTCTAAATTCTTTTAAACTCAAAAAACCAAAAAACGAAAAATTTTTCAAATCGATTTTTCTAGAGAACTGCGTATTCTTCTGAGTTAAAGGAAAAGTACCTTTTAATACAAAACTATCCCAGGATTTAATAATCCAGTGTCAGAAATGCTTAAAAGTTAGACAGAAAAGTTATTCGATAAAATATCCGTTTTCGTAACCAAAACGGACCCCTATGACCGCTACTAAAAATTGACAATTGATAATTGACATTTGAAAATTGACCTCTGGAAGATCAATAAGTGTAAAAGTTTTCGTTTTTTCAAATAAAAGCGTTCTGGAGCTATTTTAAAGAAACTAATTACAAGACTTCGATATGCTTCTTCTAGACGAAGCATATCGAAGTAGAGGTCGTCCGCCAACCAGATGGTCTGATGACATCAAACGGATCGACAGAAATTTGATGCAGACAGCACAGGACAGAAATTAATGGAGAAAACTGATAGAGACCTATATCCAGCAGTGGATAGATCCGGGTTGAATTATGACGATGATGAATTACAAGACGCCATCTTTAAAGAGCTCTAGCTTTCCACGGAAGCATTTTTTAACTAGGTGAATTGAGTTAAATTTTCTTAAAATTATCTGAGGAATCTTCGGTTTTCGTTTGTTATGAGAGTTTCTGGACACCCTGTATAATATAATGGGTAAGTAAATTCCCTACTATAACCAATGAATTGTAAAAATTGTTTACTTACTTTTATTGCGTTTACATAGATAAAAATATGATCTAATCACTTACAATAAAGATGTTACAGTTTGCTAGTAGATTTGAAAAGTGTGTAAAACTTCCGAGACATTATTCAGGAAAATAATATTTAATAGGATACGATTGTTTTAATGATATACAAATTAATTTTTTGTATTATTAGTCCATTCTTTCACGGTATTTGCTCTAAATTTTAAAGAACCGCTTGGATTGACATGAAATTTGGCATACGTATAGCTTGCATGTCAAAGAAAAGAAGTGATATTGTGCCGATGTGTGCTTTTGCCCTGGGGCTGACTTTCACCCCCCTTGGGGGTGAAAAAATATATGTCCTAATTAAGTCCGGAAATGGATAAACTGACTAATTTTAAGTAACGTTTGTTCTATAGAGCTTTTTCGCCAAGTCAACACTTTTCGAGTTATTTGCTAGTGAATATGTTCATCTTTCAACAAAATAACCACATTTTTAGACGGTTTTTCGCAAATAACTCAAAAAGTAAGTATTTTGTCGAAAAGACATTCCTAGCAAAAATATAGCCTGTAAAAAATTTAAAAAAATGGTGTACGCGTTATGTCTCTGGATCTCGCAGAACCAGAGTTATAGCCAAGGAAAAGTAGATTAATATTCACCAATTTCAAATAGAATATTTCGACGTGAAATATCCAAAAAATTAAGCACTTTTTGGGGAAAACCCATTATAACTTTTTTAAAGTGTTCAAAAAAAGCTTTATTTATGTTTTTACAAAAAGTTTCTAGCATTAAATTTAAGCGAGTTACGCTCAAAATAAAAGTTGGTCCTTTTTGTTTTGGCAAAAAAAAATCGGGAAGACCACCCCCTAATTAGCAACTTAAATGAAATTAATAATTACCGCTCCACAAATTATTTTACTTTTATGTTGTGTTTATATGATCTGTAAGTTTTATCGATTTAAAGTGCTTATTTTTGAAAAAATTTGGTTTCAAAGTAAAATTTTTAAAAATCTTAATTTTGAAAAATATGCTTTTTTTTAAAATAACTTAAAAATTGTTAGAGATACCAAAAATCTCGAAAAACAAAAAAGTCAGCATTGCTTTTCTGAATATCATGTATTTTTTGGTCTTTCTGTTAGACAAAAATTGATTAAGATTTGGTGTCTCCAAATTTGCATACATTCCTAATCAGTGACTCGTTAAACCCCTTTTAACTACAGCCCTTTCAAAAATAAGGACTTTGAACCGATGAAACATACAGATCATATAAACAATAGATACACGCGTCAAGAAACTTGTGAAGTCGTAACTACTAAGTTCATTTAAGATACTAATTAGGGGGCGATTTTCTCTATTTTTTAGCAAAACCAAAAGGGACTAACTTTATTTTGAGCGTAACTTGTTTACTTTTAATGCTAGAAATTTTTTTTAAAACAAAAATGAAGCTTTTTTAAACACTATAAATAAGTTGTAATGAGTTTTCCCCCAAATGTGCTTCATTTTTAGTTATTTCACGTTAAATTATTCCATTTGGAATTTGACGAATATGAACCTATTTTTCATTAGCTATAACTCTGCTTCTACTAGGTATAGAGACGTGATATATACACCATTTTTTTAAATTTTTTACAGGCTATATTTTTACTAAGAATATTTCTTCGACAAAATACTTACTATTTGAGTTATTTGCGAAAAACCGTCTAAAAGCGTGGTTAATTTGTTGAAAAAATGAACATATTCACTGCCAAATAACTCCAAAAGTATTGACTTAGTGAAAAACTCTATAGAACAAAAGTTACTTAAAATTAGCCAGTTTATCCATTTCCCGACTTACTTTGGAAGAATATTTTTTCACCCCCAAGAGGGGGTGAAAACCACCCCCAGGGCAAAAGCACATATCGTCACAATATCACTTTTTTTCTTTGACTTGTTAGCTATGTGTATGCCAAATTTCATGTCAATCCAAGCGGTTCTTTAAAATTTAGAAATTTTGCAATATTTTACCGCTAAAGAACGGACTATATTCATCTTTGTGATTATTCTGCCAAGTTTTAAACGGTTTTAGATTAGTGTTTTTTAAGCATACTCGACATGACATGACTCAGAAAATTGTGGTGATATGAATATGTTTGTATTCTGTTTGTATGTTGTAACACCCTGAAATAATTTTACAGACACACAATTTAATTTTTTTATACGAAATAACTATACAACCATACTGCCTCTTTGAAAATAGATTTATATTAACCTTTTTGAGATATGTGCGAAATGGCATGACTTAGAAAATCGTGTAATTTTCCACGAATTTTCTTACACATTTTTTAACTATATATAGTAAAAAAGGTGTAACTAAACATCCTGCCATTTTGAATGTCTACTGAAATTATTTATTTTATAACGAAATTTATTTTATGACTTAGAAAATCACGGAACCAGAGTGAAAATTTTATACAGAATTTTCCAAGAAACAAGTGCAGTTAAACATCAGGTGACGTCATGCCAACTTTTTTTTTGATCATTTTGAAATAAATATGATTAATTTATTAAGTTGGCAGGACTTAGAAAATTATGAAAATTTCATTATTTTCATTACATATTTGTATATCTGTGTACTCCCTTAGTCCTTTTGCAACCGTCCTACCCAAAAAATTTTCTTCATAAAATAGATAGTATCCTGTTATTCTATGGATATGGCAGGACTTAAAAATTCATCGCAACTCCCAATTTTTTTTTCATGGAAAATCTAATTTTCACAGGAAAATGTCACAGGAAACCAGTGGATTTTTCCACAAATTGTAAGTATCTTCTCTAACCTTCCAGTATTGCAAAGGGCAGGACTTAGAAAATCGTGGTTGAACTTCTGTTAATATCTCCCAGTTTATATGAGAAAACAACTGTAAACATGAAAATCCCTACATAGTGACTTTTTTTCGTCTCATGACCACGTTTTTAGCATTAGGAACTGTATTAGGACCACTGTGCCATGGTGGGTCTTGGCCTGTTCCAGAATCAGCTTCCATTCCTTCCTATCCTTCGCCTTGGTTTTCCAATTTCGCACTCCTAACACTCGCAAGTCGTGTTCCACCTGGTCCTTAAATCATGCTCTGGGTCTGCCTCCTCCTCACTCCATCCGGCCTCTGGCTATAAATGAGGAGTTTGCTGTAAGAAGGGTGCAGCTCCATATTTGGTAATTGTTGGGAAATTGAAAAAAACTGTTTTTTAATAAAAGTTTTTATTTTAACCCGAAAGACATAATATCAGTCGATGACAAACAGATTTAGTCAATACTTGAGACTATTTTGAAGTACCTAGTTAATTTTTGAAAAAATAAAAAAAAATTGAAAAAAAGTTGGAGCTGCATCTTTCTTGCACCAAACACGTGAAACAATGCTTCTTTACCACCATTTTTGAGAAAAAAACCAAATTCCTAACAAAAACTCTTTTATTCGGTTACAACAATCAAACGACTATGGTTTGCCTGCTACACAAATAAGAAAAAAATCAGTAAAAAGAAACAGGTTGGTGTCAAAAAATAGCATTTAGAAAAAATAATTAAACATTAAACACATGGGCAAACACATCCTTCATTCATCTACCTTAAAGCCACGCAGTAATGATAGCGACAAACAAGTCAAAACAAATCAGCTGCCCTACCGGCCCAGCGCCAACAGAAGATGACCTTGCATTCCACGAAAATCACCGAACATTCACAATCGTTTGGTGCAAAAAGGATGCAGGTCCGGAGCTGCACCCTTCTTGCACTAAATGACTGTGGAGGCAGATCCATAAAGACGTATAATTCCTTTATTTATTATCGGATCTGCATCGTTCTTATACCAGTCAATCCGCTAATTTTTTTAATTATGGCATAAGTTTCCACCCAAAACGGTCTAAATATGGAGCTGCATCCTTCTTACAGCAAACTCCTCAAATGTATTTCGACGGGTCCGCCTCATTCATTCTCTCTAAGTGACCTAGCCACCGCAGCCTGTTTATTTTGATCGATTTACCAACACTAGGCTCACTATAAAGGTGGTAAAGTTCAAAATTATAGCGTCTACGCCATAATCCGTTTTCCTGCAAGCCTTTATAGATATGTCTGAGGATTTTACGTTCAAAACAGCCTAACCGTTCTTTATCACTTTTTGTTATCGTCCACGTTCCTGACGCGTAAGTGAGGACGGGCTTGATTAGAGTTCTGTATATCAATATTTTTGTTCTTTTTGTGACTATTTTTGATGTTAAAAGTTTCTTCAGTCCATAGTACGCCCTATTTGCTAGATATACATGGTGAGTCACCACTAACGGGACGGAAGATTACAGCGAAATGGTAAAAGATTTGTAAAAAATTTTAAATGAATAGTTTATAAGTTAACAAAAGTTACATTCTAAAATTATTTTGAAGTATACAGGGTGTCCCAATAAATGTCGATGTATCAAAGTTATATTTTTTCTTATGGAACACCCTGTATTTTATTGCATTTTTTAATTGTCCGCAAGAAATAAGGTACAGTTTCATAAGGCTTCCCTGAAGTATATTAATAAGGCTTAACACCATGTATATTAATAAATAATTATACTAAAGAGATTTACCTCTTTCGAATGGTGTATGGATGTCCTATACCTAGGTCTCATAGTTTTTGCGTAATTTGCAATATTTATTTAAATTCTTAATCGGTAAATCGATTTTAAAACAAAAGATGTAGTTAATTAATGTCATTGTATGACATTAATTAACTACATATTTATTTATTTATCTCTTTCGAATGGTGTATGGATGTCCTATACCTAGGTCTCATAGTTTTTGCGTAATTTGCAATATTTATTTAAATTCTTAATCGGTAAATCGATTTTAAAACAAAAGATGTAGTTAATTAATGTCATTGTATGACATTGTCATTTTATTACAGTACGGTCTGGTAATTATCACAAATATAAACATTCGTGTATGATATTCAAATTTAATTTTTCCTAAAAATGAACAATCACGCTATCTCCGAAAGCCACCTAGGCCACCAAGATCCAGGATTGACAAAGATGGATTTTTTAAACAGGGTTTTATTAAAAATATTGTATATTATGCTACACTTCCTACTACCTACTCCAAATGATATGCAATTAAGAATTTCGAACGCTTTTGCGTCTATAACACCCTCTATGTTAAATAATGTAAGCAAATCATTTAAAGATAAAATCGCTTGTTGTATTGCACAAGAAAGCAAACATTTTTAACATTTATTGCATAACTGATAATTTTTACTTATAGTAATTTATGGTTCATTTTGTATTATTTATGTATTTGTTTTAGAAAATTCTTTGTTTCGTTATATATTTAATTATTTTCAATAACGAAAAAATTTATTTTACAAATCAGCAACTAAAAGGATATATTTTTAATTACAACTACACTCGTTTATACCAACTATGCCAAGATAATGGGTTTAAAAATCGAGAGTGACTCTAAAACAAATATTTTAAGAACATTGTTTACTGTTTAAGAACATTGTAAGTTACGCAAAAACTATGACTCCTAGTTATAGAAAATCCATATACCATTCGAAAGAGGAACCTTTGTTTAGTATAATAATTTATTAATATACGGTGTTCTATTTAAATTAAACACCATATGACACATTGAATAATAATCCAATAATGAAACTGTAAATTTTGAACACCCTGTAAATAAATGGGTAATAATCAATCATGGAACTTATTAATTATAAGATAATTACCAGATCGTACTGTTATGAAATGACAATGTGATACAATGACATTAATTAACTACATGTTTTGTTTTAAAATGGATTTACAGATTAAGAATTTAAAGAGTTGTAAATTACGCAAAAACTATGAGACCTAGATATAGGACATCCATATACCATTCGAAAGAGGTAAATTTGTTTAGTATAATTATTTACTAATATACATGGTGTTCTATTTAAAATAAGCATCATATGACACATTGAATGACCCAATAATGAAACTGTGAATTGTGAACACCCTGTAAATAAATGTGTAATAATCAATCATGGAATACATTCAACCAAGATTCAACTATTTAGATGTAAAAGCAATTTTTTTATAATTTTTTAAATAACTTCAGAATACGCCTTTTTTTAAAACTACATTTTAAGAAAAGTCAACATATCTCAGAACACTCTGTACATAGGTACAGGGAAGCCTTATGAAACTATACCTTATTTTTTACGGACAATTAAAAATGCAATAAAATATAGGCTGTTCCATAAGAAAAAATATAACTTTGATACTCCGCCATGTATTGGGACGCCCTGTATATTTCAAAATAATTTTAAAATGTAGCTTTGACCAACTTACAAACTATTAATTTAAAAAAAATTTCAAATCTTTTACCATTTCGCTGTAATCTTCCGTCCCGTTAGTGGTGACTCACCCTGTATACATCTGTTAATTTCGGCAGTTACCGTATTTACTTTGGTTGATGGTCCTCATATATCGCTCTTAGTGCAGTCATTGAAGCGTAAAATAGGTTTTTACCTCCGAAATTGTTTACTGTGAACCGATTTACATGATATTTTGGAATTAGACTTCTTACCCTTACCTTCAAAAGTGATATTGACCCGAACTCCGTTTTTTATTATTAAGGGGTGAAAACAACCCCTTAATGGAAAAATTGACATTGAGCCATTTTATCGCCAGAAAACGTGTTTAATAATGAGTGACATTGTGAAGTGTTTTCTAACACAATAACCTCATGTTAAACTTATTTTGATCCCCTTGAAAACCGTACACCCCTTGCAAACAATCCCTAAATTGAAAAAATTTACAAACAATTAATTTAGTGTGACATAAAAAGATTTAAATATAGAGTAAATGATATTTTACGTTCTCTTTCAACCCTTAAAATCAACCCCTAAATGGAAAAAATTTACAAAAAATTAATTTGGTTTGACAAGAAGACTTAAATATAGAGTAAATAATATTTTACGTTCTCTATCTTAATTATTTAATTGTTAACCCCTTACAACCCTTAAAATCAACCCCTCGATTAAAAATTGTATAAAAAATTTCTTTCGATAAACTAAAAAGGATTTAAATATCTTTCCACGTCCTCGAAAAAGCTATGCTGGAAAATCATATGCTCAAGTTCTTTAACCCTTAAAACTACCCCTAAATTAAAACATTAAATATGTATGATTTAGTTTTTGGGCCATAACTACTTCAATTTTGAAGCTATCACAACTTATAAAAAACCATTTTAAAGGTAATTAAAAGAGCTAAAACTTATTTCATAATAATATGTAGTGAAAAACCTTTTATTTTGAAACGGTGAAGGGTCAAAGGGCTCGAGAGAGACTGTGTTTGCGCTACCGCGCGCTCTTTAATCAATCATATCTTCGTCAATTTTTGTGTGATAGGAAAAACAAACAAACCAAAATTTTTTTCAAAAAAAATCTATTTTTTTAATATTACACCTTTTCCACTTTTTTACGTATCTTTCATTATTTTTGAGATATTATGAAAAAAAAGGTGGTTTTCTTTAAATTCGAAAAAAATTTTTTCTTAAAATTGTGATTTTTTCAAAAAATATGTGTTTCAAACCAGCGAAACTGATAGAATCCATCAAACTCTTTATAATAAAGTTGATTCTAGACGGAATACGATGAATTTTAATTTTGGTGGAAATGGCACTTATGAAATCCATTGATTTAAAAAAAATCCATTAGATGTTCCTCTTTTTTTTTTTCATTACAGCTCACTCATTATACGTACAAAAGACTTTTAACAGTGCTGATTTTAAAGCCAATTTTAGGCACTATAAAATTCTTTCATATTAGCGTGCATAAAATTTATTCGCTCTCCGCTAGATAACATTGAATACATCGATTAAAGACGAAGTAGTTTTCAATCCTAATAGTAAATTATTAATATTGAAAATATTAAAAATATTACTAAAAGATTTTTAAATTGAAAACTTATTGGTACACTTTCCTGGTGACACCTCCAAGACTTCTACAATTTGCAAGTCAAATGGATGCTGCAGTGAAGACGAGAGGGAAGGAATTCTACACTATGCAATTCACATCCCCCGTCTGCAGCTGGTAAAGTTCCAACGGAAAAGTGCACCTAGTTACTCTACGGAGTAATACGACTATAAAATAAAAATGTATACCATTTTTATTCAGTTGCAATGCGAAGGCAAAACAATCTTACTTTTCAATTAGAATACGGAGTGCAGTCCAGTCCCTTGAACCGCGATTTTCGGCTCTTATTGGAGCCTTCATCGGAAGGAACGTAGGCACGGTTCTCCATATTTTAACTGATTCGCATCGAGAGGTTTTCCCACCCATTGCAACTGAAGTGATGATAGTAGGTGGCTAGCGCCATCTGGCATTGAAAGACGAAGTAGTTTTCAATCCTAATAGTAAATTATTAATATTGAAAATATTAAAAATATTACTAAAAGATTTTTAAATTGAAAACTTATTGGTACACTTTCCTGGTGAACTTTACCAGCTGCAGACGGGGGATGTGAATTGCATAGTGTAGAATTCCTTCCCTCTCGTCTTCACTGCAGCATCCATTTGACTTGCAAATTGTAGAAGTCTTGGAGGTGTCACCAGGAAAGTGTACCAATAAGTTTTCAATTTAAAAATCTTTTAGTAATATTTTTAATACTTTCAATATTAATAATTTACTGTTAGGATTGAAAACTACTTCGTATTTCAATGCCAGATGGCGCTAGCCACCTACTATCATAGCCACAAAAGTAAGATTGTTTTGCCTTCGCATTGCAACTGAATAAAAATGGTATACATTTTTATTTAAATCGATTATTTTTTTCACCTGTCAAATTCTGACGTTTTTGCTTTTTCAGCCAATCACCACGCGTCGTTCTAGCCAATCATTGAGTGTAATACTGATAAAACAGCCTCTTCCTTGATAAAACAGTCTCTTCCCTTATAAAACTTAAGGTACCCTAAATTTCACCATAATACGTTACGAACGACATTGGAAAATCTCATATTAGTTATAAAAATTGTGTTTTTAATAATTGTTCATTTTCGATTTAAACAGTATTAACAATGTAATAAATAAATTGGTTCATTTTTAAATCATAAAATAATTTATGTATAACCTATCGAAGATATTGATCCTAGTTGTCTTAAAAATATTTCACATATGCCCGTATTTACTAATAATACATATTGGTTCACAAAAAAATTTTTTCAAATATCACTCGTCCTCTAAATTTTGCTTGATAAATGGTTTCGTTTTCATACTTAAACTTCTTTATTTAGGGTAAAATCACTCAAACAAACCGAAATGGATAAAATCACTCGTCCTTCGGACTCGTGATTTTACCATTCGGTTTGTTTTCGTACTTTTACCAAATAAAGAAGTTTTCGTGAAAACAAAAAAATTTATCGATAAAATTTAGAGGACTCGTGGTATTACCTTTGATTAAACTTCACACAAAATAAAAAACGGCTTTGATCTTCAATATCTCGCTTAATATTGCACTTGGAACACTCTTTAAAAAACTTATTTGTTTATTTTTTGCCTGCTACAATTTTATTTAGTATAATATTATCGCTAAAGTGGATATTTTTGGAGATATTTGCAAAAAACTTTCGAAAATCGTGAGAAAATTCCGAATTTTCAATTGCCAATAACTTGAAAAGTATTGGGTTTCTGAAATAACTTTATACAACATTTTTTCCTTAAAATTAGGTATTTTACGGATATCTGAGGTTGTTTTGAAAAAAAAATTCCACCAGCGAGAAGGGGTGGCAACCACCCCCAGGGTGAAAACGGAGTTCGGGTCAATATCACTTTTGAAGTTAAGGGTAGGATAAACCTAATTCCAAAATTTCATGTAAATCGGTTCATAGTAAAAAATTTCTGAACTAAAAAGCTTTAATGACTGCACTACCTCAGATATGGACGTTTACAAAAGAAAATATGGAAAAATAACAAAGGCAAAAAGATCAATGGAAAGACAAATGCTGAACATTAAACTATCACACAGGAAACGAAACGAATGGATCCGTAACAAAACAAAAGTGAAAGATGCCTCAACCCAAGTAGCAAAGCTTAAATGGAAGTTCGCCGGACACACCCTACGGAAGAAGGATGAAAGATTGACTAAGATGATTATACATTGAAAACCGTGGAACAACAAACGAAAAAGGGGAAGGTCACAGATGCGATGGCCAGATGACCTGAAGAAACACACTGGGTCAAAATCAAAATGGATTCAAATTGCCCAAGATAGAGAGGCATGGAAGAAGGAAGAGGAGGCCTGTTCCTGGAAGAGGAGGATGGATGTTTAGGGCTGATTAGATAGAACCAGAGGAAAAAAATATGAGTTACTGAGAATTATTATACAAGTAAGGATCCAAGGAAGAATAAGCATAGGAAGAAGACGCACCTCCTGGCTGGGGAACCTTAGAGAATGATTTAATTGTAGTTCATTACAACTATTCAGAGCAGCAGGCATCAAAGTGACCATAAACTCCGATAGGAGATGGAACTTTAAGAAGAAGGAGGTACGAAGGGAGGGGGTTGACAAATAGTAGATATCTATATCATTAAAAGATGATAAATGGAATAAAAATTAACCTGGTTAACATGGCTTAAACAGTAATCAGGAAAGCTGTCAACTTAGGTAGTAAAGCAATAAGGAAGTACTTCATCAGCGTGTGTACCTATTAATAACTTTAACTTTCTTGTTTTCGAAGAGCGCTGTTATCTTACTAAAATAATTTGGGTTATCTTAAAGCGCATGCCAGAGTTTTATCTTTATAATAGGAATTATCATACAAAAGTAAGACGAAATTATTACGCGAAATGATACGAAATCACTAAAACATTTTTGTTTTAAGTGTTTATGACTGTAAAAATTACACTTAAATCCTTAGTATTGCTAAATTTGTTTGCTATTAACGTTCAAGGGTTTTTCAACTTCTATTAATCCAATTTCCGTATTATTAACATATCAAATTTAAAGTATTTTGTTTGTAAGTTTATCTTTGGGTTTTTTTACCGTTCCGTTTAGAAATGCGTGTTGAAATATTTCTCTCTTAGTAATTTTTCCAAAAACGCTTCCTTTTTAAGTTATTTGCAAATTGTTTGCATTAAATGCATCAAATGCGTTAATTAGTGATAGGTGGGACTTGTTTCCAAAAAACTACTAAATGGATTGTCATTCTACGAAAAGCTTTATATACTATAAACCCTCAAGTAGGAATATTTTGACAAGGATAAACGGTTTCTATCTCGCTGAAAACATGGACTCAAATATTTCGATTATGCCTCTCGAGCAATCTACCGTTGCTGTGTACGTAAGTGTACAGTACAGCGGTACAACTCGAAAACGCGGTAACTCAAAAAAGAAGCACTTTTCGAAAAATTACTAAGGAAGGAAAAGTATTAATTTCGATGACAGGGTCCTAAAAAAATGTTAGTCGAAGCGATTCGGCAAATTATTTTTTTTTGTTATGTTATTATTTCTAACAATTTCCAGCACACTTGGAAAAATTAAAAAAAATACATCTGAACTTTGAAAAACATATTTAGAATTAAATAAAGAAGGTTTGATGCGGTAGAAAATGCAAAAAAATTGGTCAGATTATGCTCTGATTATGGGGGTAATCCGCTCGCCTATGTTTCGTTGTAAAGTTGTTCCATTTTATATTTTCCCATGCGTCACTAATCATTTCCAAACAAGTTAAATCAAAACATAAAGTGAAACGTACGTCGATGTGTAGTATCATTGATACGTACTGTCAGTGATAATAATTAGGAAATGGCTATTATCTCGTGGACGTACTTTATAAAGTTATTTTATTGAGGTGTTTAATCTTTTTTTACTATTAAGGAGATTGATCGACTCAACATTAAACAGCTTGAACATCATACCGAGTATTACTGGTATAGAGATAAATACAGAATGGTAATAAATAAATAAAAAAAACTAAAAGGTAAACAATAATCCGAAAATAAACAAATAAGTTTCCATTCGACAGAACTATAGCCACACTCATAAATATTACTGGTCACTTTTCCTTAAATAATAAACAGGCGCTTACAAGAAGTAATTAAATTAAGAGATAACAGTAGTTAGTCGTTCTAACAATAATTATGTTAAATAATTAAATAATTAAAAGTTAAATAATTTGAAACACCAATAAACAATAAATTCAAATAATAACCAACACAAGCACTAATGACACTGTCACTTAATACTGTCACGTAAACAAAGTATCTAAAACGAAAAGTTATATTAACGACATACCATGCTGTTTATCTTTGTCTAACTTATTGTGGTTTCGATGGACAAACGGCTAATTTTGCGATACATACTAGTATCTGTGAGTAAAAAAGAGACCTAGAATAAAAAAAATTAGAAATATGCTTTATTGTCATGGAAAATTGTACAATTTTATCGACAAAGCTTCTAAAACGTTAAGAAAACAAAACAATAACAATTCAATTCACTAAAATTATATAAATCGTCAATATAATTAGAAAAAAAATATAATAATAAGGAAGTAAAACAGAAAAAATAAAGTGCAAAATTTAAAGATTTAATTAAATAAATGGCAAATTGCATAGTCTACCTAGTAGTCAATAAGTTTAAAAGTTAAGCTGCTGCATATGACAGCCAAATTAGTCCATGTGGTGAGACCGCTCCCGTCTGAAAAAATTTCTGATTCGGTTTCTTTGTGTATTCCTGTTCAAAAATGTCCCCTTTAAACTAATCTAAAGGGTGCCGGGCGGAATTTTTGGGCAGAAATTGTTTAAACAATTTTTTTAAACAAATACAAAAGATCAAGTTTTTTGCTCTGGAATATTTATTTTTAAGGATTTTGGGCCATTCTAATCAAGAAAGGAATCTTGTAATGTTTTTCAAAAATTGATAGTTTTCGAATTATAGGCGATTAAAAGTCTGAAAAATCCAAAAATACGAATTCTAGGCTTAAAAACTCATATTTAAATTAGTATTTTTGAGGTTACTAGATACTTAAATTGAAGATTAAACTTTCAGCTTTCTGAAGAGTGATCGCATCTATCCTTAATTTATACCGTTGTTTTTTAATTGTTAAATATGCGTGTTTGTTCGATTTTTTTGCCGGTGCGGCGCGCTCTATTTCAAAAACCTCCCATTCTCTTCCCAAAAATATGTTTTCCAGATTCGCAAAAATACGCATTTTCGAGGCTTAAAAACTCATATTGTAAGGTATGACAAAAAGAAAATAATCGTTTCGTTTTGATTCGATTCGAGCCACCACATATTTTTATATGGTTAAGTACGATTATAGAGACCTGTTATAATCTGAAAATCTATTTATAATGTACATATTTAGGTATATTTTGAATAATTACACTTTTATAAATAAATTATAATAAAACGTTTTTATTATTTATAGGAGAGAATATAAAATAATTTGACGATATAAAATACTTAAAATTCCAAAAATTACACTATAATATAAAAGTACTTTTTATTATAACACGGTTTTGTTATATACAGGACACAACATGTTTCGAAAGAATAAAATATAAATTTTTAGTAGGTATATTAACTGTTAAAACTATAATTCCAAAAATTACACTAGTATAAAAAAGTACTTTTGATTATACCACGGTTGTTTAAAATAGTATACAGTGTGTCAATTTTAAAACTTACAATGGCTATATCTCACGAACAAAAGCTGATATCGAAAAATGCTTGAAACCCTTTCTAGGATAGTAAGGGGGAACTAAAATGACATGAAAGATCTCACCCCCATCAACCCCCTAGGCCCCACCCATCACAACCAAAAAAGTTTAAATTGCAAACCCCTACTTGTGATACATCATTGAAAAGGCTGTAGAAAATGCTATTCAATGGTATAAATAATAATTATACAGGGTGAAGCAATAATTGTGAAACTTTGGCTTAAATGAAAAATTTAATAAGGTTTTGTTGAATTACAAATTTATTAAAAATGTCAATTAAGTAAATATTTAATGTGAATTCCGTTGTTTGGTAAACAATAATACAGCCTATTTTCAAATTCTGCACGAAATTTAGCAAATGTTCTAGTAATAGGGCGACATGCTTAAGTAATTCTTTCTCGCAATTCCCCAAGTGAAGCAAGTTGAGTTTTATAAACAACTGATTTAGGGTAACCCCATAGAAAAAAGTAATATACTATCCTACTATAAAAAGTACTATCCAATGTATAAATAATAATTATACAGGGTGTTAATATCAGCTGGCTTACTATGACTTTTGTATTTGTAATGCTATCGCCCGGACTATTATTTTAAATGGTAAGTGTCCGCTCGTACTTTTTTTTGTTAATTAAAACTTAATTTGCCATTTTTGCCTTAAATCAGTTGTTTATAAAACTTAACTTGCGTCACTTGGGAAATTGCGAGAAATAATTACTCAAGCATGTCGCCCTATTACTAGAAAAACATTTGTCAAATTTCGTGCAGAATTTGAAAATAGACTGTATTATTGTTTACAAAACAACGGAACCCACTTTGAACATTTACTTAATTGACATTTTTATCAAATTTGTAGTTCAACAAAACCTCATTAAATTTTTCATTTAAGCCAAAGTTTCACAATTATTGCTTCACCCTGCATTATTATTATTTATACCATTGGATAGCATTTTTATAGCCTTTTCAATGATGTATCACAAGTAGGGGTTTGCAATTTAAACTTTTTTGGTTGTGGTGGGTGGGGCCTAGGGGGTTGATGGGGGTGAGTTCTATTTCATGTCATTTTAGTTCCCCCTTACTATCCTAGAAACGGTTTCAAGCATTTTTCGTATTTATCTTTTGTTCGTGAGATATAGCCATTGTAAGTTTTAAAATTGACACACTGTATATAATATTTATTATATGTACCATATAATATTATATTATAATATAATAATTAACTTATAAAATATGAGTTTTAAGTATATGAACTTTTAACTATTTATTAAAAAAATTAAAGAAAGATACGCAACCGATTTATCCATTCAGGGTGATTGATTAGTGAGGAAAAGTTCCGTAGATCCGTTATAGTAATAGCAATAAAAGGTAATAACAAAAATTGTAGCCAACTTTGATTATAGATTGATAATCAGTAATCGTAAATTGTCAGTTTTAGACAATTCAGTCATGGTTTACCTAAAATTGGGAAAGATTTATACCCGTAATTAATAATTTGCTCTGAAAAATGAAAATATCTTAAAAACTAATAAATTTAGACATAGGGAATGTTATATATAAATTAAAGTAAGGTAATAGTACTTTTGGATAGTGATATAAAATACAGGGTATTTCATTTAAAATTACTGAGAAAATACTGTACTTGCGATTTGACTCACCCTGTATTCAATATAAAGAAAATCAGGCATATCAATCATTTATGATCATTTTGATAATATGTAAAAAAATATGGCATCAATAAGCCATTGCCGTTGTGCTTATTTTTATTTATACAGGGAGTTGAACTTATTACGATTTTCATATAAAATTTGTTATAACTTTGTAAATACCGTGTACAACATACCAAACCTTTATATTTTGGTAATGAAGAAGTTAAGAAGATTTCGAATATAAAATAAAATATAGGGTGTTCCATTTAAAAAAACATAAGGCTGATCTGCCACTATATTATCGAACACCCTGTAAAATTCTAACTAATTTTGTAATGTGAAGCTCAAAGTTGGCTACAATTTTTGCTATCAACTTTTATCGCTATCCATTACTATAACGGATCTACGGAGCTTTACCTTACTAATCAATCACCCTGTATAATAGCAGTTAAATATTGCATTGTTCAAAGCTATTCTGAAAATTTCAGGTACCTACGTAGCATAGAACTATTTTTAAAATGGATTACAAAATTTGCGGAGTCCGTGCCACGTAAAGGTGACTTATCAAAAAAAGATTAGGAGGCAAAAAAGTTTTAAAAACACTGTGTTTAACTAATGGTTCCACAATAATAGTTTAATTGGAACGTACACAGGTACACAAACATTTGGGGGGTTTAAAAGAACAAAACCGCCATAAAATTTGTATGTAAATATAAGTATTAAAAAAGAAGCCGCATCTCGATAAAAACTCGCTTATAGAAAAAATACTAAGTGGCAAAAAAGTTTTAAAAACGTTGTGTTTAACTAATGTTACCACAATAATGAATTAATTGGAACGTACACAAAAGTTTGGGGGGTTTAGGGGAACAAAACCCCCATAAAATTTTTATGGGGTGCGCAAATTTCTCTTTTATTTTTCTTTAAGATGCTCCTCCCATGAGAATGATACATGTCCAATTTTGATAAGAAATCTCTGCTAGTTTTCGATATATGAACAAAATTGATTTTCATTTTGTAACTTCAAAGGGCTGTAACTTTTTTATGAGCGCATTTGTACTAAGGTAAGTTAGGTTCAATCAAACTATTTTTGACTCCAGAATGTCTGGTATATCTAGTATGTCTTTATGACCAATCTTTTCGGGACACCCTGTATAATACGCACAGTGCCCTGTCTATTACTATTCTAAACGAGTCATTAACCCTGGATAGCAAATCCAAATCCAAATTTATTCTAATACCAAAGACTACACTTAGCAATAAGATATTGTCTCCAGATTACTAATATATACATTAGATTATACAGATAACATTTTAAATATAATAATTATTTTAAATATTTATTAAACAAGTGAGATGAACACTTAAAGAAGTTTTTATGTCAAGGCGGTTGCTAGGGAGCGTCGGAGGTTCTCTGATGTGTTAAAAATTATCCAGTCATGGAGCTGATGTGTAATTGAAAAATTATAAAACTAATACACTTTAAGTCAACGATAGATTTTGCTAAATGGTGATAATTCCTTATAAAAATAAAGTATGTACTTCAAAATATCTTCCTACTTACATTTATAAGAAAAATAGGTGATAAATTGGAAAATTATATTAACGAAAAACATTTGCGATAAAAACAAATATACCTATAATACAAAAAAATTCTACTCTCCTGTTTCTTACTTAGTTCTTATTGTTCTCCACCTTATAGCTCCGTCATATTTCTGTACTTCTAGCTCTGTCCCATAGTGTCTTTACCATCTAGTTTTCGAACCATATTCTTCTTTACTGTCTCTAGCATTATTTTTGTCCTCTCTGTCTCAGGTTGTGTTTCTGTTGCGTATGTCATTATTGGTCTGATGACTGTTTTGTAAATTCTGGCTTTCATTTCTTTGTCGATATTTTTATTTCTCCATATTTTTGCATGCAGGGCGGCCTTTCACCTGGCAAAACACTATTTTGTTGGAATAGAAAAAGAACATAAATCTGGAAAGTTTTAGCTTTACTTTTATTTCTTTTAAGCAACATTAGATATTGTGTATTATGAATAGATAATAATTGAAATAATGTAATGCACACAAAATAATTAAAATCCACGATTAATCCAGAGAAATAAGGTTTTTGTCGGGACACTTGACCAGACAGGTTGCAATTGCATTTTTTGGGTACAACCTAATACATTATAAATACAAAAATGCCCGTCACAGTTCGGACGAGAATTTTAGTTATTAACAAATAAGGGTCAAAAATGGCAGTTTTCTCGTTCTACAGGTAAAAATAGGGTAATTAGATATCTTATTTAGAGTATTCATCTTTTAGTAGATGAGTAAAAGTTTAAAATGGCAGTTCTTGAATTTTGGTACGATCATTTGTCGCTTCGAAAACTAAAATTTCGAAAATAAAAAAGTTACTACAACTGTATAGAACTACAACTATATAGAAAATTCTGCCTTTAAACTGAAGACTTTGATATTGCACAAAAAGTTGAGTCAAACAGTCCATATAATGCACAAAAAGTTTCAAGAAGATTCGTTAATTAGTTTAAATTTTTGTTCAACTTGTTTATCCCAAAAAGCGGTTTTTTTGCAATCTTATTGTACAGAAAATAAAAAAGATACAGCAATTCTGTGGAAACCACATGAAAGAAGAATACTTATGTTTTTAAAGTATTAAAGAAAAATAAATGAAACGTTATTGTTATCATTCAGAAAACATTTTACTAAAGTAGAGTCATTTTTGGCTTATAAACAATTTGAATAGCTTTGTTAGTATTGACTGTAGAGTAAATCTACTTTGGGATTTCAAAAGCTGGTATTTTTACACGAATTTTCAAAAAAAACTTTTCGTATATGTTAATTACGGTCCAAGTTAGCAACTTTTATTATTTAATTCAGTTACATTTATACATAAAATTCTCCTCTAACAGTGTTAGTTACCATACTCCTCCGAAACGGCTTGACCAATTTTTATGAAATTTTACTCGTATATCCTGTAGGATTGAGAATAGGTTTTAATCTATTTATACCCATAAGTTATAACGGGGGTTGCGCCCTGATATTTTTAATATTTTTTTGGACAAAATTATCTACCTTAATTTTTTATGATGTAGAATTAAAAAATACATACAACCCTTAATTTTCACTCTTCTATCACCAACCCCGATTTTTTAATAGCCATCTATATTTTTATATGTATCTATAAAATTCTCTTGTCACTGTTAGTTGCTATACTCCTCCGAGACCGCTTGTAATGTTAGGTGGGGATATGTGTACATAAGGTACATTATAAGACTACGAGTACATACAAATTTAAAAAATTATGATCAAAATCCATCAACAATCTCCGGAGATATTAATCGCAGCATATGTTTGAAGAATTAATTTCATTTTTTGAGTGCAAGGATTTTAATAATTCCCCTCCACCGAGCACGAATCGATTTCCTTAGGACGTCATTTTTAAAGCTTTATTAACCACTCTGTTGAAGTTCAAAGTTTACTCAAACTTTTACACATAAACTATATACCTTTCACTTTAAAATTCCGCTAGTTATGTTTCTTAATTGTTATAAACAAAGTAACTGTCAATTAAATAAAAAAGTGGCTAACTTTGACCGTAAATAACCTAGGCGAAAAGTTTTTTTTGAAAATTCGTGTAAATATACCAGCTTTTCACATCCTATTATAGTTTTAGCATACAGTTAATATTAACAAAGTTATTCAAATTGTTTATAAGCCAAAAAGACTCTACTTTAGTAAAATGTTTTCGGAATGATAAAAATGACTTTTTAATGATTTTTTAAACATGTTGAAAATATAACTATGGTTTATTCCAGGAATATACGACTGTTTTGGATTATCGCGACAACGAATATTTTAGTGTGCAACATAAGAAGTACGAAAGTATTTTGCTCTAATAATTACTCCAATAAACAATATAATTTTCAATTTAATTTCGTTCTTCATATTTTGCACAGTAACATATTCGTTGTCGCGATAATCCAAGAGGGTCGTATATTCGTGGAATGGGGTATATTCTTCTTTTATGTGATTTCTACAGAATTGCTATATCATTATCATTTTTTGAACAATAACATTGCAAAAAAAAGCTCTTTAGGATAAACAAATTGGATAAAATTTAAATTGACGAATCATTTTAAAAATTTTTGTGCATTATATGGACAATTTGACTTAACTTTTTATGCGATATGAAAGTCTTAAGGTCATTTTCGCAAAAGTTATAGCAAATTTTTTATTTTCGAAATTTTAGTTTTATTTTGCAATTGCCGAAGTAACAAATGATCGGACCAAAATTAAAAAACTGCCATTTTAAACCTTGACTCATCTACTAAAAGATTTAAACTGTAGCGATTTAAACGAAAAAACTGCCATTTTTGACCCTTATTTGTTAATAACTAATATTCTCGTCCGAACTGTGACGGGCATTTTTGTATTTATAATGCATATAGCATATGGTAATTTTCTTCGGCTCCACCTCTATATAACTAACTGTATAATAATTTCTAAAATATATATTTTTTCATATTTCGCATATTATATTTTTTCCATGCTTAAATAACCTATTCGGTTATCATTTAGTAATCGAATAGAGTCTAGTCAGTGTGCTCAGTGGATCAGAAGGGATTTGTTGCATTTAGGCAACCTGCGACTCCGTTTGCTCTATACATTTCTGTTTTGAGCTTTCCGTACCTAATTAGTGTGATGCCTAGATATTTAAACCTTTGTTGTACCATGTTAATACCATGAATTTTGGAGAAATTAACACGTTAAATGTTCTGCTCCTATTTATCTAAAAAAGAATCTTTGACAGGGTTGATAGATTAATTTTAAATTAGGTAAATTACTATGTATTTTCTTGGTGAGTGCCCAACACAAAATCTCTCGAGAAACTCTGTCATATACTTTCTCAAGATCAACAATACCATATGGATGTTTTTCTATTGCTCTCTTTTTCCATCAACTACTTTACAATGAAAATTACATTTGTTGTTGATATGCCTTGCATAAAGCCAAAAAAATATCAGATATTTCGGTCTCTTCTCTATCGGTTACTCTCTCCCATATTTTTATGGTGTGACTAAGTAGATTTATAGTCCTGTAATTTTTAAATTGTTGTATATCTTCCTTATTTTTGTAAACAGGTATTAGTATGATGCTTCTCCATTCGTCTGGCATTTGTCCCACTTTCATAATTCTATTAAGTAACCCAGTTATATAGCCAACTAGTTCCTGTCTCTCCTAATGCTGTCCACACTTCCCTAGGAATATTATCCGGTCCAACTGCTTTTCCGTTCTTTATTTTCTGAAGTGCTTGAACCACTTCCTCGTTTGTTATTTTGGTGACTATTGCTGTTACTGTCTCCGTTAACTGGTTTTCAACTTTCCATTAACTAAACTGTCAATGTACTTTTTCCATCTATTTTTTACATCATTTTCGTGAACTAGTATTTTATTATTTTTGTCTTAGATACATCAATTTCTTATCTAATTAAAAACTTTTGCTGTATGTTTGGTCATTTTATGTGTCCGTGTTTCTCCTTTCTAATTAGATATGTTATATCTACATATAAGACGATTATACAGGGTGATTGATTAGTAGGGTAAAGCTCAATAGCTCCGCTATAGTAATAGATAGCAATAAAGGTTAATAACAAAAATTTTAGCCACCTTTGATCATTACAAAATTAGTTAGAATGTTACAGGGTGTTCGATAACATAGTGGCAGACCTAACTTATGTTTTTTTAAATGGAACACCCTATATTTTATTTTATATTCGAAATCCTGTTAACTTCTCCATCACAAAAATATAAAGGTTTGTAATGTTATACAGGGTATTTACAAAGTTATAACCAATTTTTTATGAAAATCGTAACAAGTTCAACTCTCTGTATAAATAAAAATAAGAACAACAGCAATGGTCTATTAATGCCATATTTTTATTTATTGTCAAAATTTTTAAGAATTATTGATATTGCTAATTTTCTTTATATCAAATACAGGGTGAGTCAAAACGCAAGTACGTTATTTTCTCAGTAATGTTAAATAGAAAACCCTATATTTTATATCATTATTGAAAAGTAACATGAACGTACTTTAATTTTAATATAACATTCCCTATGCCCAAATTTATTAGTTTTCGAGAAATTTTCATTTTTCAGAGTAAATTATTTTAGGTGTTTAAATTTATCTAAATTTTAAGTAAGCCATGACTGAATTGACAATTGAAGATTACCGATTATCCGGTAATCAATGTAACACTGTAGCAAATAAAGAAATAAAAATAATTTATTAGTAATACATTTTACAAACAAAAACACAACCACTACATGCAACATTTTTGAAACAATTAAAAACTATCTTTTTATGTAAATGCAACAAATAAACAAAGAAAATTAGTAATAAATTTTACAAAAAAAACACACAAACACAAAATACAATATTTTGTGAAGACAATTAAACACTACTTTTGTATGTAAATGTAACAGTGTAACAAATAAAGAACGAAACATAATTTATCACTAATACATTTTGCAAAAAAACATGTTTGAAAAAGTTAGAAGCTACTTTTAATAAAATATTTTTAATATTTAATTACATAAGGTGTTCAAAATTATCTCCTAACACATTTATGTACGCCTAAAAACGATCATTGAATGAGCTACTTTGTAAATTAACACATCGAAATACACTTTGTATTCTATTTTTCATCTCATCCCTTGTTGTTGGAGGTATTTTATAAACTTCATTATTAACGTAACCCCAAAAAAATCAGTCCAGTTTATTAAATTCTGGTGATTTGGGTGGCCACGCTACTGGTCCATTGAAAAATGAAAATATCTCGAAAACTAATAAATTTAGCCATAGGGAATGTTATCTAAAAATTAAATTACGGTAATGGTACTTTTCAATAGTGATATAAAATACAGGGTGTTCTATTTAAAATTACTGAGAAAATAATGTACTTGCGTTTTGACTCACCCTGTATTTGATATAAAGAAAATTAGCAATATTGACCATTCTTGAAAATTTTGACAATACGTTAAAAAATATGACATTAATAAACCATTGTTGTTTTGCTTATTTTTATTTATACAGGGAGTTCAACTTGTTACGATTTTCATATAAAATTGGTTATAACTTTGTAAATACCCTGTATAACATAACAAACCTTTATATTTTTGTGATGGAGAAGTTAACACGATTTCTAATTTAAAATAAAATATAGGGTGCTCCATTTAAAAAAACATAAGTTTGGTCTGCCACTGTGTTATCGAACACACTGTAACATTCTAACTAATTTTGTAATGTGAAGCTCAAAGGTGGCTAAAATTTTTGTTAATAACTTTCAGGGCCGCCGCTACCATGTGTGCAAAGTGTGCATCGCACACGGGCGGCCGATTATAGGGGCGGCCAAAAGCAGGCCACTGATGATAATACTTTTTTTAAAACGAAAATAAATTCAAAAAATTAAATAATAAAGATCAGATAATTTTATGAACTCTAATATTCCACACAATCTTAACAAAAACACCAGAAAATGTTATTTATTAGATATATGAACTGCCCTTTTGCAGCTGTAGTCATAAAGTAGTTCCGGGAATGCTTTTCAATTCAAAGTGGCTGGCGGTCTTCGGACGTTAAGATATTTTTATCTACGTGGTCCATATGCGATTTTACGCATAATTAACAATTAAAAAACAACGGCCTACATTGAAGTTAGACCTGATCTCTCTTCAGAATATTGAAAATGAATGTTTAAACTTCAATTTAACTACTTGGCAACCTCAAAAATACTAATTAAGATATGCGTTTTTACTGATACTTTACTATAACTCGAAAACTATAAATTTTTACAAGATACCTTTCATATTTAGAATGACACAAAAAACCTAAAAATATTTTTGGGAGCAAAAAAGACTGTATTTGTTTAAAAAATTTGTTTAAACAATTTCTGCCCAAAAATTCCGCCTGGCACCCTTCGTATTTGTTTAAAAGGGACATTTTTGAATAGGAATCCGCAAAGAAACCGAATCAGAATTTTTTCAGACGGGAGCGGTCTCACCACATGGGCTAAAGTTGAAAAACTCAACCGCCGCGGTTCAAGTTAACATAGAAACAAATGCAACCGCTCAACATCATACACATGCAACCGCAAGTTTTACGCGATTTACCAGCGTTTAAACTGCATTTGTACGAGGCCTTAGATAATATCTGTTAAATAGAATATCTAAATTTTACAAATTATTATTGTTATGTATATCTTGCACATTTCTTTAAATACTAGTACCTATGTTGAAACGACTAAAGTTGGAAGGGGGCGGCAAATATTAAGTTGCACACGGGCGGCCAACACTTTAGCGGCGGCCCTGATAACTTTTATTGCTATCTGTTACTATAGCGGAGCTATTGATCTTTACCCTACTAATCAATCACCCTGTATAGATTTGAATAAAGTTTTTTCCAAGTATTTCAATAGCAGTAGGTAATTCTAATGATACTGGCCCTCTTCCGCCAAATTGTATTGGGACTGTCTTTCATGTTCCAATAAAATTGTTCTACTATTTTTGTGGTCCTACATTGTTATTTCATTTTTTCAGTGTTCTACATTTTTTAATATCCACTTCTTAATTTTTTGTGGTCCTCTCCTTGTACTTTACTGGTTATTTTAATTACAATATGCATCCTGGGACATCCCGTATACCTACGTATATCAAGTCAAATTACACCCTTCTTAATTCTTCATGTGATGTATAATAATTAGGCATCAGCACTGTTTCATTGAAGATGAAGACAGGACCTTGCGCTGTGCAAAAAGAAGAAGAAATGGCTGTATCTTATTGCGGTAGGTCACGGCGCTCGACCATGACATAAGAAAGGTGAAACTCGTTCTAGACTCGCTAAAGAATCACAACGTTGTCAGGTGTTAGAAATTGTCTATTTTTATGGACAGTTTAACGGTTCCTACATTGAAATTATACTTGGTAATGATTTTAACATTTTTATATGCGCTTTCACCGTAATTATTTGCTTAATATTTACAAGTTGGAGATATTGTATTATCGGTTTGATATACTAAAAAAGGCAAGAAATGCTTTCAACAAACTGAAAAAAGTATTCTGTAGCAGGGACATTACAATTTCTTTAAAGATAAGACTTCTGAGATGCTACGTGTTCTCCGTATTATTGTATGGGTTGAAGGCTTGGACATTAAAGAAAGTTGTTTCGGACAGATTAGAAGCCTTCGAGTAATGGGCCTACAGAAGGATATTAGAATAAGTTGTGTGGATAGAGTCACGAATGTCACTTCTGCCGATCTCTTAAGAGCAGCGGTATCGAAACTGCGAAGTAAAACGTTGGAGTAAATTATCACGGAAATAAATTCCAAAAAATCCTTTCTCTTACTTTTATTCTAGTTTGAATATAGACCACATGACTATGCTATCACCCATAAACATTTGTTGGAAGGAAAGCGAAACTAAAGTGCTGTGAACTTGTGTTCAACATTGTGTTCAACGTTCGTCATTTGTAAATTGAGTGCCTTCTACAGGGTGTTAGTAAATAAGTATGAAAAATTTTAAGGGCTAATTCTACATGCAAAATTAATGCTGGTTTGCTTTATAGACATATGTCTGCAAATGCTTAGTTTCCGAGATACGGGGTGTTGAAATTTTATTTCAAACTGCCAATTTATTTATTGCTCTAAGACCAGTTGAGCTATGAAAATGAAATTTGGTGAGTTTTAGGAGGTAGTTACATATTACACATTTTTTGACATACAATTAAGTATTTTGTATTCATCATTGGCGCGCCTACGGGTAATGGTCTGAATTTTTTTAAAGAAAAAAATAGTATGCCACTGATGAGATATTTCGAATTAAAAATTATTTTTAAATTGCACGTCTAATTTATGATTAAAAACCTTTCTTGCCTTTTTTGCATATGGTGCACCGTTTTTATGCAGAAAAATAAAACATCTTGACGCGTATTTTTCATTTTTTGAATACATTATCAAGAAATATCCAATAATAATACTAAACTGGAACAGTAACAGAAAATATTACTAATAAGATTTTAACTAGGTGCAGAGCTACAACAAATGTTAAAAAAGACCTCCTTTAGAAATTATGGAAGAATTTTATATTCATCATTGGCGCGCATACGGGTAATGGTCTGAATTTTTTTAAGAGAAAAATAGTAGGCCACTGATATATGTTATATAAATTAAAAATCATTTTTGAATTGCTGGTCCAATTTACGACAAAAAATCTTTCTTGCCTTTTTTTCATATGCGGCGCCGTTTTTATGTAAAAAAATAAAATATCTTAACGTTTACAAAGTATTTGAACTAAGTTTCTATGCATATGGAAACTACCTCAAATACTTTGTAAGTGTTAAGATGTTTTATGTTTTTGTATGAAAACGGCGCCTCCCATGAAAAAAAGGTAAGAAAGATTTTTTGTCGTAAACTGAACGAGGAATTCAAAAATGGTTTTTAGTTTGACATATCTCAGTGGCGTACTATTTTTTTCTTCAAAAAATTCAGACCATTACCCGGTCTGGGCACCCGGGGCAGCATTGCGTACGCGCGCAATGATGAATATAAAATTCTTCTGTTACCTGTAAAGGAGATCATTTTAAACATTTTTTGCAGCTTTGCACCTAGTTGAAATCTTATTAGTAATATTTTCTGTTATTGTTGTAGTTTAGTATTATTATATTGGATAGTTCTTGATGATGTATTAAGAAATGAAAAATACGCTCCAAGATGTTTTATTTTTCTGCATAGAAACGGTGCATTATATAAAAAAAGGCAAGAAAAGTTTTTTTATGAAAAATTAAACGTGGAATTTAAAAATAATTTTTAATTTGAAATATCCCAGTGGCGTACTATTTTTTTCTTTAAAAAAATTCAGACTATTACCCGTATGCGCGCCAATGATGAATACAAAATTCTTAATTGTATGTCAAAAATGCGCAATAGCTACGTCCTAAAACACACCAAATTTTATTTTTATACCTCAACTGGTTTTAGAGCAATAAATAAATTGGCAGTTTGAAATAAAAATTTCAACACCCCGTATCTCGCAAATGAAGCATTTGCGGTCATATGTTTATAGAGCAAACCGGCATTATTTTTTCATGTAGAATTAGCCCTTAAAATTGTTCATACTTATTTACTAACACCCTGTATATAGCAAAAAAATAATATACTAATATAAAAGATAGCTGATATTCTAAGCAATGATACACAAACTGTAACTGCGGTACAAATACAGTTTTTACTTGTGTTTCGGTCTTATAAAGTTTGGCCGTTTATTCTTCGTAGTATTTGTATTTCTTTGTTTCCCATATTAGTTTTGTCTGTTTATGTCAGATGTTGTTTCTCTAGTTTACATCATTTCTTCTTCTTGATATTCCTACCCGTGACGAATGTGAGCGATCATCATGGTAATATGGCAATCTTTATTGGTTCGGATCCAATGGTGGAAGGATTAGAAGCCCGAGGGGCAGTTCCAGGGAGCTCCAGTGACAGTTTTATCTTCTTCTTTTAATAACACTTGCGAACACTTAAACATAATACTGATAGGCCCAAATATCTTGTAGTCTTACTAGACCTTCTTTTTCTTCATGTACCATGTCCTTTCAGAAAGTTGGTTACCATCATAGCCATCTTAATTTTATTCACTGACACCCTAAATAGCATGATTGTATCAACACCATACCAATCTCGCAAGTTCTTCAACTATGAGGTTCTTCTTCGTCCTGGACAATAAGTGGTTTAACAAACTGATGGTTCTATAATCAGCACAGGTTTTTGCTGTTGTCTTCTTAGGTAGAGCTATAAACAGTGAATTAGACCAACCATTAGTTAGTTGTCCGCTGGTATAGAAAATGGTATTGAAAAACGAAGTTATAGCGTCTAAAACATTGCTATCATTTATAAGCTTGTATATTTCAGTTGGAATTTCATCAAGACCAGTCGCTCTGCAATATTTTGGTGATTGTATGGCTTTTATAACCTCAGAGCGTGTTATTAGGGGTCCGTCACAGTTAGTAATATCGGGAGGTGAACTACTCCTATCGTCTTCGAATAGGTTCGTAACGTAATTTTCCCATTCTTTAAGTTTGTCCTCTACTTCAAATATTACTTTACCATGTTCATCCTGTAGCAATGCAGCTTGTTTCTTATTATATACCAGCCGCTTCTTTCAGTTTTGTATACATGTTAAACGTGTCGTATCTGTTCTCAAGTTCTTCAATGTCATGACACTGTTTGGCTAGATGTGGACTCTTTGCTTCTCGTATTTTACGTCTAATTTCTTTTTGTATGCTGTTATAAAGTGTTTCGTTGTTTTTCGGTAGTTGCCGTTGTTCCATCAAATCCAATATGCCATTTGTCATCCAGGCCTGCTTTTTTAGCTTTGACCTGCCTTGTAAATTTCTCACACAGATTTCTTTTACTGTTGTTATTAGTATGATATAGTTAGACCCAAACCCAGACATCCAAAGTGAAAGTTATCCTCCAACACCAAACTGTTCTATATGGTCCACATAATGTTCACAAAAAAGTCACACCATTTTGAGCGTCGGGTTTGGGGGGGAGAGGGGGGAGAAATCTTCAAATTCTAAGTTTTTCGTCAATATTTCTAAAACTAAGCGGTTTAGCATGAACAACCTTCTGCACAAATTTGTTCTACATTAAATTTGAAATAAAAAAGGCTCTATGCATAACCCTTCTAAAATGAACGGTTCCAAAGTTACGGAGGTGTATAGTATAATTGGTCCAAAAAAAGGCCTAACCCAGACATCCAAAGTAAAAGATTTCCTTCAACACCAAATTATTCTATATGGTCCACATGTTGTTCAGTAAAAAGTTACACCATTTTGAGCGTCCGGTTTGTGGGGGAGATGGGGGAGAAATCGGTAAATTAGTAGTTTTTTTAAGTTTTTCGTCAATATTTCTAAAACTATGCTTTAGCGTAAGAAATATTCTATAAAAAAATATTCTACATAAAATTTAAAACAAAAAAGGTTCTATACATAATTGTTATAAAATCAACGGTTCCAGAGTTACGGAGGGTGAAAAGTGGAGGTTTTCGATACTTTTTATATTTACCGATTTCTCTCCCCTCTATCCCCACAAACCCGACGCTCAAAATGGTGTGACTTTTTTCTGAACATTATGTGGAACATATAGAACAATTTGGTGTTGGAGGATAACTTTCACTTTGGATGTCTGGGATTTTGGTATAGTTATATCATAAATATTGCCCAAAAAATATAAAACGTATCGAAAACTTCGACTTTTCACCCTCTGTAACTCTGGAACCGTTGATTTTATAACAATTATATATACAGCATATTTTGTTTTAAATTTCATGTAGAACATTTTTGTATATAACATTCTTTACGATAAAGCATAGTTTTAGATATATTGACGAAAAACGTAAAAAAACCTACTAATTTACCGGCTTCTCTCCCATCTTCCTCCCAAACCGGACGCTCAAAATGGTGTAACTCTTTACTGAACAATATGTGGACCATATAGAACATTTTGGTGTTGGAGGAAAACTTTTACTTTGGATGTTTAGGTTAGACCTTTTTTTGGACCAGTTATACTATACTACCTCCGTAACTTTGGAACCATTCATTTTAGAAAGATTATGCATAGGGCCTTTTTTATTCAAATTTAATGTAGAACAATTTTGTATCCAGGGTTGTTTATGCTAAACCGCATAGTTTTAGTAATATTGGCGAAAAACTTAAAAAACTACGAATTTACCAATTTCTCCCCCCCCAAACCCGACGCTCAAAATGGTGTGACTTTTTTCTGGACATTGTGTGGACCATATAGAACAATTTGGTGTTGAAGGATAACTTTCACTTTGGATGTCTGGGTTATGCCATCTTTTGAATCAACTATACTATACTATACAGGGTGAGTCATGAGGAACTGTACACACTCCTACCTCGTATAGAGGCTCCTATGGGGAATAACAAATGACCATTAAAAAGTGTCTGCATCATTTCTGAACGGTCAGATCGATGTGTCTCTTATTTTGGCCAATCGTTACACTATTACCACCTAATGAACTAATTTATTCAAACTAGAAAAAAATCAGGTCCGGCTTTAAAAAAATTAGTTCGTTTGGGTCTTACAAAAAATTTCACCCTGTATACGCTTTTTGAAAACTTTAATATGAATTTTACAAATTAGATAAATAGGTAATTAAAATGGCATATTTATTTTTTTCCGCACACGATTACTTAATTTTTTATAAAAAATCAAATTTCACTATGAATTAAAAGTTTGGTAAAGTGAACCATAGATTTAAAAAAAAAAACTTTTATTACAAAAATTACTTTTTTTTGCACAGATAAGTAATTTATGTTACCATCGAATAAACTGATTTATTCAAACTAGAGAAAAATCAGGTCCGGATTTAAAAAATTAGTTCGTTTTGGTCTTGGAAAAAATTTCACCCTGTATACGCTTTTTGAAAACTCTAATATTAGTTTTACAAATAAGACAAATAGGCAATTAAAATGTCATATTTATTTTTTCCCCACACGATTACTTAATTTTTTATTAAAAAATCAAATTTGTCAAAATCGGAATTTTAACCTAAAAACGAAAAAAAATGAACTCACGGTTTAACTCGCTACAACTCTGTTCCATTTTAATATTTTTTTTTTGAAATTTTTACAGCACATACCTATTACCATTGTGAAGACTATGAAAATTGTTGTAGACTTTCAGTCTTCTTCTTGTAAAAGTTGCAAACTTCTAAATGGCAAAAATTAGGTGGAAAAATTTTAAATTTATCAATTCGATCCCGTCTATGTTAAACTATCGAGTCCAAAAGAAGTGTTATGAGAAGTTTTAGATCTAGACGTGTTATAGAAAAAAAAAGGTAAAACTTTTAATTTCAAGAAAAACGTTGTTTTTGTAAATTAATTTTTGTAAAAAAAGTTAATTTTTTTAAATCTATACAAAAACTTTGCCAAACTTTTTAATAATAATTTGCCAAAATAATGCCAAAATTTTTAGTAAAAAAAATAAGTAATCGTGTGGGGAAAAAGTAAATATGCCATTTTAATTGCCTATTTGTCTTATTTGTAAAATTCATATTAGAGTTTTCACAAAACGTATACAAGGTGAAATTTTTTCTAAGACCCAAACAAATTAATTTTTTAAATTCGGGCCTGATTTTTTTCTAGTTTGAATAAATCAGTTAATTGGGTGATAACATAAATTAAATATTTGTTCAAAAAAAAATCATTTTTGTAATAAAAGTTATTTTTTTTAAATCTATGGTTCACTTTACCAAACTTTTAATTATTCATAGTCAAATTTGATTTTTTTTTATAAAAAATTATGTAATCGTGTGGGTAAAAAAATAAATATGCCATTTTAATTACGTATTTGTCTAATTTGTAAAAATCATATTAGAGTTTTCAAAAAGCGTATACAGGGTGAAATTTTTTCTAAGACCAAAACGAACTTATTTTTTAAATCCGGGCCTAATTTTTTTCTTGTTTGAATAAATCATTTGATTGGTGGTAACATAAATTAAATATTTGTTCAAAAAAAAATAAGAGACACATCGATCTGACCGTTCAAAAATTATGACGGATACAAATTTCTGTCAAAATGCGAAACTGGCCCTGTATATTATTAAACAATGGGAGCAGACACTTTTTAATGGTCATTTGTTATTCCCCATAGGGGCCTCTATACGAGGTAGGAGTATGTACAGTTCCTCATGACTCACCCTGTATATATATTTTCAAAAAACCTTTTTACCACATAGTGGTGTAAGGCGTATTTTACTGTTGTTACGATTTTATTCAAGCCCTCATCGACATTTTCACCGATATTTTCCCAAATTAAATTTTCGTTCAGTTGTCTTTGAATTGATTCCTTAACTTTCTCGTCTTGAAATTCAAACTACAAATTGTAATTCATACTAGACCGGTCACCAACATATAAATTCCACTGTTAGAGCACAAGGCAAAACGACAGAGTCCGAGAAACAACCTTCTCCGGAAACTTGTAGGGATTAAGTGCGGTGGAAACTATCAGATGTTAAAGTCAACAGCTAAGGCCTTATGCTGTTTCTGAGCAAGGGAATAAGCTTGTGCTATGTACGGCATATCTAGACACGCCCAACAAGTCACCACTGCATTAAATGTATAACATGTAGAATAACTACCGGCTGTATGAAATCTACATGTGAAGAAGTTCAAGCAAACTTTCGATGAAATGCATCAATTATACGGGTTTGACGAACCGCCAGAAATCAGCCGGCTCTTAAATCAAGGAAAAGGTTTATGAGAAACGTCAGCAACCACCTAATGGAATAAACCTGGACTGGAGAACCTAGCGGACACACACACTGTAAAACAGAACCTCTTTAAATGGGGTATAAAGTCAGATAACGACGCACTTTGTAAATGTGGGTAAATACAGAATGTGGAGCACCTGGGAGTATGCAGACTCTGCCTATCACAGTGCACCCTCGATGATTTATGGCTCAAAATACAAAGGGTGTATAGTCCAAGCTGTGGGTTAAAAATAGGTCGATTTGAAGATATAATTCAGAAATTTTTAAAACCTACCAGGTATTGTAAAGGACGATAGCAGGAATAACGTCTACTAAAATGTAACCAAAAATTTTGTGCGGTTTTTTATTTATGACGTTTTTCATTTGTTAAATTTGCAATTTTTAAAGATTTTTAATTTTTTCAGCGTAGAATGTTCATTTTAGAAAAAAACGTTTAAATATAAACTTGTAGTAAATTAAAAAACCTACAATTTAAGCTATGGCAAGTTTAATTTCGTTTATACGTTATTGCAAAACAGCCTGCGAAAGGTCCAAAATGGCCGTTTTTTGTAATTGCATTATTTATTGTAAAAATAACTTGTATGTATTTTTTAAGGCTTTATAATGAAGATCTTTCAAACCCAAACATAAAAAAATTGTAGAGCCCGATTGGTGATTTTGTTGCTTAGATATTATAATTTGTTTATCCCAAGGGGTCAAATGTCGAAGGCTATAACTTTTTCAAAAAAAATCGTGGAGATTTAATCCAAAATCCATTCTCCTTCTAAAGACTAATATTTTCATATTATGATGTAAATAAATGCGTATAACATTTTTCAACTTCTCATTTCGGGTTTGAAAATAAGGGGGCAACTTTCGTTATAAACATTTAGAACTGAAGCCGCCCCTGTACATCCTATGAGTTTCTAACTTGTAGGTTATTGTTGCTAAAGACAAAATAAAGATTCAAAACAAAATAAAAATTTTCTACGACCAACTGAAGCTGAGATAATTATTTTTGTTTTCTTAAATCGTAGTGACTTTATTTATAACAATTAAGAAATTGTTTCACAGTCATTGACTAAAGAAAGACTTGTATTATCTTAAAATAAAAATTATTTTAACCGAAAATTACATTTAATTATTAAAAATGATTTTTAAAGTGTAGTAGATATTTATTTTTCGTTACGAATGTGATTTATTGTGTCGGTTGCCCTTAGCAACGGTTAGCAACTTATAATACATTGAATCACGGTTTTTGCTTTAAATTTTAAAGCACGGCTTGGGTTGACATGAAATTTGGCAAACACATAGATAACATGTCAAAGAATAAAAATGATATTAGGCCTCTGCGTGCTTTTGGCCTGGGGTGAGTTTCACCCCTTATAAGTGATGAAAAAATATATGTTCAAAATAAGTTCGGAAATGGATAAAACGTCTAATGCTAAGCACCTTTTGTTCTATAGCTTTTTTTACCAAGTTAATACTTTTCGAGTTATTTTCGAGTAAAGGTGGTTTTTGACAAATAACTCAAAAAGTAGGTATTTTATTAAAAAAAACATTTTTAAAAAAAATATAGCAAATTAAATATTGAAAAAAATGATGAATGGATTAACTCTCTACATCCAGTAGAAACAAAGTTTTAGCTAATGGAAAATAGGTTCATATCCGTCAAATTTCAAAGTGAATTATTTCAACGTGAAATATCCAAAACATCATGCACTTTTGGAGAAAAATCATTATAACTTTTTTTTAGACGTTTTTCCATTTCCGAACTTATTTTGAACATCCATTTTTTCACCCCTTACAAGGGGTGAAACTCACCCCCAGGACAAGAGCACACAGACGCCCAATATCATTTTTATTCTTTGACATGTTATCTATGTGTTTGCCAAATTTCATGTTAATTTAAGCGGTGTTTTAAAATTTAAAGCAAAACCCGTCATTCAATGTATTATAAGTTGCTAACCGTTGCCAAGGGCAACCGACACAATAAATCACATTCGTAACGAAAAATAAATCTCCACTACATTTTAAAAATCATTTTTAATAATTAAATGTAATTTTCGGTTAAAATAATTTTTATTTTAAGATAACATAAGTCTTTCTTTAGTGAATGATTGTGACATAATTTCTTAATTGTTATAAATAAAGTCACTAGTATTTAAGAAAACAAAAACAATTATCTCGGCTTCAGTTGGTCGTAGAAAATTTCTATTTTGATTTGAATCTTTATTTTGTCTTCAGCAACAATAACCTGTAAGTTGGAAACTCATAGGATGTACAGGGGCGGCTTCAGTTCTAAATGTTTATAACGAAATTTGTCCCCTTATTTTCAAACCCGACATAAGAGGTTGTAAAATGTTATTCGCATTTATTTACATCAGAATATATATAGAAAATATAAGTGTTTTGTGAGTGGATCTTGGATTAACTCTCTACGATTTTTTTTTTAAAGTTATAGTCTTCGACATTTGACCCCTTGGGATAAACAAATTATAATATCTATGCAACAAGTTAACCAATCGGGCGCTACAGTTTTTTTTATGTTTGGTTTTGAAAGATCTTCATTTTAAAGCCCTAAAAAATACATAAAAGATATTTTTACAAAAAATATACCAAAATTAAAAATCTTTAAAAATTGCAAATTTAACAAATGAAAAACGTCATAAATAAAAAACCGCACAAAATTTTTGGTTACATTTTAGTAGAAGTTATTCCTACCATCGTCTTTTACAACACCTGGTAGGTTTCAAAAATTCCTGAATTATTTCACGTTTTTTCACCCACAGCCTGGGGTAGTAGACGTAGAACGATACTGGGCAGAAAAACTGTAGTGGGATCCAGACTCGAAAAAGTAAGTAAGTTGCTTTTCCAGTAATTTCTCTTCTTTTGCCTGTATCATCGTTTAGCTTCTCTCCTTTTAATTTTATAGTGGTCTTTACTTTTTTCTGCAGTGCTTCTAATATTTTTCATTTTTGCGTTGTTCCATGAAGCTAGGATTCTTTTGCAGTCCTCTTAATACCATGGCTGATTGTATTAGTTCCCATTCTTCCTTTAAGTTCTCCAACGTATGCTTTCCCAATCTCTTGTTTATTGTTGCTCTGTTATTTTGGCTTCCTCTTTATCTTAGAGCTTATGTACTTATTTTATAGAGCTATCTACATACTTATCTGGTTTTCCCTCATGATTTACTATGGAATCTCTAGCGCGAGAATTTTACTGCCATCGTTGTATTTGTTGTCCACATGCTATGATTTTTGTGGCGGATATTCTTGAGTTGGGGTTGATTTCATGTAATCGAATGAACTATCTTTTAGTAAAGTCGTCCCAGGAACGCAACTCATCAATATTGGCAATATCAT
Organism: Diabrotica virgifera virgifera; assembly: GCF_917563875.1. Lineage (NCBI taxonomy): Eukaryota > Metazoa > Arthropoda > Insecta > Coleoptera > Chrysomelidae > Diabrotica > Diabrotica virgifera. The sequence goes on from NC_065450.1 coordinate 144,532,469, forward strand.
TTTAAAGTCTTCTACTTTAAAATGCCTGAATTGCCTATATAAATGAGTCAGATTAAATAAATTATTAGAAGAATTTTTTACTAAGCAACAACATTTTTGTTTATTTAGTATTATTTTGTATTTTGACAACGACACCTGACTTGGGCGTCGAAACGTTAATAAATTCATTTTTTGGTAAAATTGTCTCTTATTTCCCATTTAAAATAGTTCATTATAAAAATGCCACAAGGAAATAGCTTCAGAACAACATGTTTTTTTCATAGTGATAGAATAGTTATTGTAAAATTTATAATTTCCAATTAAAATTGTGTAAACTGTGAGTTGATATTTTGTTTAAATATACCATAAAAACTAATTTTTGTCCTAGCTATATTGCAAATAAGTCAGAACATACAATCTTTTAATAGTTAAACGGGAAAAACAATTAACACGGCGAGAGTAAAATGGTTGTTAGGCGAGTTACAACCTTTTTCTACGGATACTCATGTTTAATCTCAAGGTTGTATCTCAATTAAACTCAAGATTTTCAATAGCTATTATAATTACAAAGCATACATCTCACAGTAATCCCTTACTATAAATATCATATCACATTTGTGTAGAGTCTAATCATTTCGCTACAAATTTTTAAAAATTCATGTTTTAGTTTTTTGTCTCTCATGTAAAATCGCTAAAAATGAGTTACAACCTTGTTCGATGGGGGTGTAATAAATCATGATTTTTTTTTGTTCTTCTTAGACCTCGCGTTCATGCAAAACTTTGATAAATATTCTTTCAAAATAGAGATTGAAAATTAGAGGAGACAAACTACAGCCTTGCCTCACTCAACGTATCTTCTTTTTCTTCACGTGCCACTCCTAGCGGAGATTGGAAATCATCATGGCCACTGCGACTTTGTTAGCAGCGCGCCTAAAAAGTTCAATTGAATATTCGGTATGTTCACCTTCGAGTAAAGATCGATTTTCGGCGTGACAAAAAAAGACAAAATAAGGAACCAAGACTTAAGGAAAAGAACAGGTATCACTGATGTCGTTGAACGTATATCCAAGCTGAAATGGAATTGGGCAAGTCACATAGATCGACTGGAAGACTCAAGATGGACCAGAAAACTAATTGACTGGCGCTCAAGAGAAGACAAACGCAGCAGAGGACGACCACCAACACGCTGGATGGACGACATTAACCGAGTATCCAAGAAATGGCAACAAGAAGCACAGAACCGTGAAGAGTGGCGAAGAATGGGAGAGACCTATGTCCAGCAGTACACAGAAGAGGTTGCATGATGATGATAATGATGACCTTCGACTCTGAGATTGGCGGTCTGATTCCAGTAAAGGTTTCTAATTATTTTCAGATCTTGGTTGTTAACTCCTGTTTTTTTTTTAGTATTTGCATCATTTTGTCCTGCTGTATTTGATCAAACGCTTTCTCGTAATCAACTATACATGCATATACGTCGCAATTGACGTCTCTGAAATAAGACTTTACTGTGAACAAAATCTCTCTCGTACTAAAAACATTTATGAACCCGAACTGGTTGGAGGAAATTTGACTTTCATACAGCTTGTAAATTATCTTATGGATTATCTTCCTATACCTCATGAGGCTTAACGTATGGTATTCTTCGCATTTTTTGTCTCCTGGCTCCTTTTTTGGAAATGCAATAAATTCAGACTTCAGGCATGCTGTTGGTATTTCTCCAGACTTGTAATTTGTTGAGTATCTTTGTGATTATTGTTATTTATTGGTAATTTTCTTTGGCCATTATTTACCTCTCTTATAAAAGGCTGCCGCGGCTGACACATGAAAATAAATCTTGGAAAGCATTAAATGTTTATGATTCAGTCTTGTGTGATCTATTCTTAGTTGGAAGATTTAAATTTTTTGTGCCATAAAGGAAACATAAAGCTGTTCAAGGGTAGGATGAATTTCACGAAACTTGGAAGGAATTTTGCTTTAAAGATCTTGCCAAGGCCTTAGGATGATATTTTTAAAATACGACTGTAAGTATGTATGTAATGTACGTTTTCACTCATGAAATTAGAAAAACTGTCTTGTTTTCCAAAAAAAGTCAGCAGGTTCATTTCCAGGGATTCCCACATTTGACGGAATCCAGATCATGATGATGGATACTCCAAGTGAGACTGAATATTTGAGTATTGAGACTATTTATAAGTATTGAGAATAGAGGCTAAAGAGTCAGTACATATTGTTATGCAAAATTGAAACTTAGGTCAAAACAAGAAACCTGTTATTTTTTAATTGGTGAAAAATGGTATATTTTAATATATTATTCAATTATATCTAGTCAATGGTATGACTAGATGACATAGTAATAATAAGAAAATATAAAATAAAAAAAATAATGGAAAAGAGTTTATCAACATTATTAATAATTAAGATTATACATATTATGCTTGAGTTACATTATATTAACACTACAACTGGCAACAGTGTAGGAAATTGTTCCACTAAGTTGGTTTCTAATAAGATATTTATTATAAAAGTAACGGAATAGCTGGAATAAGGTCTTTGCACCACCTGTTTGTAAAATAAATAAGCAATAATTACCAATGATTTTCATAAATTTAGATTGTTCGCAAAATAACCATGACAAATTTGTAAAATATTTTCAAATGAAATTTTTAGTACCAGCAGTTACACATCAGCGTAATGGAAAAACTAATAGAATATTCGTGAAAAAGTTGTCATAACTTTCTATACTAGAATTGATTTCGAAACATTTTAGAAATAAGTGCTTTCAGTAGGAAAAAATATTAAAAACGCCAGTAGGTTTTGTTCTAAGTTTTAACTTGATGAGGAAATCATTCATCTTTCCGATTTGAGCACATTTTCCTCGCCATTTTATCTCTTTTATAGATTCTGAGATTTGAGCGCTGATATTGGCTGCAAGTAGGTATAGTTTATATATGTTCCAGGAGATATGACTTATTTTTTTTGCCTTCCTGCATTGCAATCAGCCACTTCTTTGAAAAGGTATTCAAAATATTAATATTTTGCTTCTTACTTTCATTGTATCTAACTACTTAAAAAATCTCAAAGTAAGTCGCTAAAAAAGTTCTCTATAGAAACAAATAGTTACTTACGTGGTATATAGAGCAGATAAATCAAAGAGGAGTGGATTATTGAGAAACATACAAAACAAATAATAAGAATAATAAATTATATAATAAATTATCTCATACCAGATAATAAACTAACTAGCCTAAGAACCTCCTACAAATATTAAAAAGCCGAGTGTAAATGAACGTTCCTACCATGTAAAAATCTGTACCTACTACTCTCGAAGTCCAAATGTGCACAAAAATTTTTCGAAGATAACAAGTCAATAGTCAGCTCTTTCCAGGTTATCGAGCCCTACTATAGCTCAATCCCTTTGATATATCGTAGACATCTGGGATGAGTCAATTTTTCCCTTAGAGAAAGTGTCTGGCTTATATGGCTTAAGTCTTTATAATAATAATTCGTATAAACCGCCTGCCTATTATTCTGTCTAACCTGCGTAAGCAATATAAGAAACATCATGACTCTAACCAATACATTCCCAAGAGTATGCTTGAGAATTACAACTATAAGCTATAATCAACTATTTTCAATGGGAAATAAGCCATAATTATACCAAAAAAATGATTTTATTAACGTTTCGACGCTCTAGTCGGGTGTCGTTGTCAAAATACAAAATAATACTGTATAATAATAGGCGTAATAAAACTTGGGCGTCGAAACGTAAATAAAATATTTTTTTCTTTGGTAAAATTGTGGCTTATTTCCCATTGAAAATAGTTGATTATAAAAATGCTACAAGGAAATAGCTTCAGAACAACTATAAGCTATATTAAAACCGAACTGTACTTACAGACCAACCAGTGGCACATACTAGACCAAATAAGGAGATAATGTAGAACGGAAAGGGTCCAGACAGTATCTATTATTCTCCCTACTATCGGAGTTATCCCGAAAATCTTTTAGATAACAGAAAGCAGTTGGCAGACTATACAGGAATCTATACTGCTATCGATATCTAGATGAGTACAATAATTTTTTGAAGATATACCAGCATACCATTTCACCTAGGGCTCGATAACACGGAAAGAATAAACTAAAGATAACACTAAAGTTTAATTGTTTTTGATACGATACAATAAAGAACAGGACCTAATACATAACCAATAGTAGAGAAGTAAGTCTAAAATTGTTAAAAAACGTGACAGAATTTTCCACAAAAAATATAAAGGAATCGCTCAAAAGCTGTTAGTCGTCCTTTTTCCAAAGAGAAACCAGTGGAGATGGAATAAAACGGATCTAATAATAGCAGATCAATGCTGGTAAACATCAATGAAGGAGTTGGATCTGAAGTATATTGATGGAAGCCAATATAAGTCTTTTTGAAACTCTAAGTAATCAGTCTATTATCTTCAAAGTGGAAATTTATGCTGTAAAGATGTGCCTGCAGGAGCAAATAAGAGGAACTGTGGGGACAGATCCATAAAATGTTATCTTATAACCGGGCGACCAGACTCCAAGTTAGTATGGAACTGTCTTCAGAATCTGATTCGGATCGGACAAAATATCAAAGTAAGTTTACTCTGGCCACGCTGGCATTGGAAGGAATAAAAGACTTATTGCCCCCGTAGAGGAGCAACAAACCAATTATACACCAGAACATTTTGTTGGCATAGCAAGCAGTGTAGTCAAAAGAATAGTATCGGACTGGGTGGAACGGATAACACCTAACTAATGGTACGAACAAGCGGGTCTTAAACATTTGAAGGATTTTATACATAAACCTTTAAAGAAGAGATCCAAAGACCCACTGTTTATACATTTTTACATTTATACATTTTTCCCACTTTTTCAATAATTTAGACATACTTATTTTCCCGTATTTTTTTTTTTTTTTACTCCAATTTATTTAACAATCTGTTCCGTTAGGAACAATCAGTTAAAGTTATGACTTTCTTAGGCTATGACATGTAGGTAAGAATTCCAATGAAAACTTTCCTTTCTAAATTATCAACAAATGTATAGATAGTACTACTAGTAAAATAAAGTAAAACTTAAAATAGTTCTAATTTATCTAAAATCTATTTGGTAAGTCAGTTGGTTTATAACGCTTAAGTCTGCGAACTTCACCCTCCGTGTTTAATAATTCACTCGCGAAATCATTTGGATGCGCACCAAGTCTTTCTTCATACTTTTCACTGTATTTGCTGATTTCTTCTTTGATGCTGGGAACTTTCAGGTCTCTCTCTATTATTGCGTTGGGGACGTACCATGGAGCGTTTACTATGGTTCTTAATGCCTTATTTTGAAAACGTTGTATAATTTCCAAGTTAGAGTTACTGGCTGAGCCCCATAGCTGTATGCCATAGGTCCATATGGGTTTAAGTATGGCTTTGTATACCACTAATTTATTTTCAATTGACAGTCTTGAATGTCTACCCAGAATCCAGTACATTTGTTGAAGTTTGAGTCCAAGTTGCTTTCTTTTGGTGAATATGTGTTTTCTCCATGTTAGTTTTTTATCTAGATGTATGCCCAGGTATTTGGTTGTATCTACTTGTAATAATTGTTTGTTGTTTATGTATACTGGTGGACAGCTCTCTCTTCGCATGGTAAATGTCATGTGGGTCGATTTTGTTTCATTAGCTCTTAGTTTCCATTTTTTTAACCATTTTTCTATTTTATTTAAGTGGGCTTGTAAGTTATGCGAAGCTCTTTGGGGGTCTGTGTGAGATGCGATAATACCTGTGTCATCCGCGAATGTTGCGACTGTTGTCAATCTAGTTGTAGGTATGTCAGCAGTAAATAACAGGTATAGTAAGGGACCAAGTACACTACCTTGTGGGACGTCGGATTTTATTTTAAATAGTTCTGAGCGAGCATCTTGTTGTTTTACTAATTAAAAGCGATCTGTCAGATACGATTTTATAATTAAATAATATTGATACGGAAGATTTTTCTTCAGCTTATGGAGGAGTCCTGTATGCCACACTTTGTCGAATGCTTGGCTGATATCTAGAAAAGCTGCACTACAGTACCTCTTGTTTTCTAGATCATTGCTGATTTGTTTGACTATACGATGTGTTTGCTCTATTGTTCCATGTTTGCTACGAAAACCAAATTGGTGTTTTGGAATTAATCTTGTTTCTTCTATTATTGGTTCTAATCGACGTAGAAACATTTTTTCAAATAGCTTAGATAATATTGGTAAGAGACTAATGGGTCTATATGAGTTCAGTTCTTTGGGGTCTTTTCCTGGTTTTTGTAACATTATGATCTCTGCTACTTTCCACTGATTGGGAAAATGTGCATACGTAAGTATTGCATTAAATATATGTGTTATTGCCATGATTGTTTTCTTAGTTACGTTTTGCAGGATTTTTCCAGTGACGAGGTCATATCCAGGAGCCTTTTTTGGATTAATTTCATCCATAATTACCATTCGGATTTCTTTAGGTTTAAATTTTTTTATTGGGAGATCCATTTGAAAAAGTATATCAAGAAAATTTAAGATTTCATTATTATCTTCGTCGTTTTGGTCCATGTTGTAAGGTTTAAAGACGTTGCTTAGGTGTTCAGCAAAGGCCTTTGCTTTTTCAATATTACTTCTGGCCCATGTTCCCGCAGAGTCTCTAAGCGGAGGTATTTGTTGTATTGGTCTTTTCATTTTTCGTGTAGCACGCCATAGAGAATAATCTGTTGCTTCCGTAGGTGTTAGTTTTTCGAGGTACTCTTGTACGTTCTGATTCCTTATTGTGTGTAGTAGTCTTTTTAATTCAGATGCTGCTCTGTTATAATTCCTTTTATTGATTTCAGTTCTATTGTTTTGCCACTTTTTACGAAGTCTTCGTTTTTCTATGATTTTTTCTTTTACAATAATTGGATTATCACCTTTGGATTTATTATCGGCAACATTGGGAGTTGCGTGCCAGGCTGCTGTTTGAATTCCTTTTGTTAGATTTGCGACGGCTTCATCAATGTTCTGTGGTGTCTTGAGTGGAACGTTTAGTTCAATGTTCTCATCAAGTTTTTGTCGGAATAGCTCCCAGTTGGTCTTTAGGTTGCATAATTGAGGTTCTTGGTATTTTCTTATTACTTTTGCATGTAACGTCAATATTATAGGAGAATGATCTGATGAAAGATCATAGCTGCTTTCAATTTTTAGGTAGTTTGGGTTAATACCTTTTACGATGAAGAAGTCGATAGCGTCTGGTATTTTCGCAGGATCGGACGGCCAGTAGGTGGGCTCTCCTGTTGCTTTGATGCTTAAATTGTTACCTGTGATTGTGGTCAATAATTCTCTGCCCTTAGTGTTTGTAAGTCGAGATCCCCAATGTGTATTCTTGGCATTGTAATCACCTCCACTTATAAATTTGTTTCCGAGTGTTCCTATGTAGTTAGTATATTGTTCTTTTTTGTTTTTGTGTTTAGGTGGGCAATATGCTGCTGATAGAACCAGAGTACCAGTGCTACTTTCTATTGCTACACTGGTTGCTTGTAGGTAATTTTCCCGTATGATGCACATATTATGCATGATATTGTTTTCTAAGTGTTCTCTAAATTGTTCAAAGGTATTTGTGTTTTTTTAAGGTATCTATTATTTATTTAACTTTTCTGTATGGCTTATTGATTGTCAGAATAGCTATCCCTCCCTCTATAAATCTTGTGATCATCAGGTTATGATCTAAATGTTATACAATATTAGCTTCTCTAAAACTAGAATCTATTATGTTTCATCCATATAATACTATCTCTATACACAGCGGAAAAATTAACGGAACACCTTAAAAATGGGACATGTTAGATGCCTCGAATTTCCTAAACCTGTTGTCCGATTTGAGTGATTTTTATAGTACGAATTATTATGTAAGAAAGTTGATGTAATGATATTGTTGCTAGACAGGTAAGTGTCATTTTATACCGGGTGCAACAAGCATACTGTGTTTTTTCCTTAAAGTTTGGGACAGTAGCGTACTGATAGATCCGCGGGCCCTGGTTCCAGTTGGAATGCGGGCCCCCGCCCAATGAAAACACACATTATATATCAAAAGTTTTTAATAAACTTTATACTATAAATCATCATATAAGAACTCAAGCTAATTTAAAACAGTAAAATAATATTAATCCTATCGTTTTCATACTGACATGACTGATCATTTTACTCCAGCCGTTTTTATAAGTACCTAAATAATGAAACTCAAAAATTTTCAAAACAAGGCCTGGATCCCGCATACCAAAAGAACCTTGGGCACCAAATTTTGTTTGTATTGCTTGTGAAAGAAAATTTATGTAAACTTTCCTACTATTTTTTATATATTTTTCATATGCCCTGGGGGGGTTACCCTCAAAACCAACCCTGGGTGCGCCACTGCCAAGGACGTCTTACGTAAATTACATAAATATGTAATTTACATATTCACAGATCACATTCACAGATCAAGACTGCGAAACAGACAGAACACTAAAGAACCCCGCCAGAATGACATGGATCCACAACCCGTCAGAACAAAACATGGAAGAATACAAAATAGCGAGAAGGCCAACGCAACAAATAGAAAGAAGAAAAATGACTGGTTTCGCTGGAGGATATTGAAAAAGACAGAAAAGCCATAAATAAAATAATTACAAAAAGTCAGAGCAACCAAAAATACGCATTAAAACAAGAGGACTAAGAAACCAAAAAGGAGAAACGGTATTTGAAGACATATAGATCACAGAATATGGGAAGAATATTACGAAAATATCCTATTCAGTCCGAAGGTAGCACATTCTGATGAAGAAATAAGGTCGTACAAAACAACGGCTAAGTAAAATTCTCACAGAAGAGGAAGTACAAAAACAAATTAAAACCTAGGAAATGAAAAAGCAGCAAGAGAAGATGAAATAGCAGCGGAATTATTAAAATACGGAGAAAGAGAATTACACAAAGAAATAAACTATGATTAGAGCAAATAATTCAAAAATCGAGAGAACACAACAGAGAAAGGCCCCTAATATTCATATATTTCAAAAGTGCTTTTGATACAATCAATCGGAGCTAGAGAATGTTGGAATCCCAGAAAAATGAAGACATATGCAATAGTGAGCCTAAAGAACACCACAGCAAGGATCAGTTTCAACGGAACAACTTCTAATGAGATCAATGTAAACAAAGGCGTGAAACAAGGTGACTCTATCTACCCGACACTATTTGATCTTATATTGGAAGCAATAATAAGAAGGACAAAGTTTGTAAACAAAAACATTATTAGAGATCAATTTCAACTAGTAGCATATGCAGATGATCTAGTCATTATAGCGAAGACGAAGATAACACTTATAAAAGCAGTAGTAAAATTAGAAGATAAGGATGCGAAGAGAATAGTACTAGAGATAAACCAGCACAAAACAAAATACATGACAATAGGGAAGGACGACACTACAACTCAGAAATATCTAATAACACAGAACCGTAAATTTGAAACTGTATGCACCTTTAGCTACCTGTGAGTAACAACAGGAAAAACCGGAAAAGAGAGAACAGAGGAAAGAATTATTCTGAAAGGCAAAAAAACATAGATAATATGGAATGAATAGAAATCTGCTAAGAAGCAAGGCTCTAAGTAAGAGAACAAAGATGAACCTATATAAGACCTTAATAAGGCCGGTTGTTACCTACATATGGGATGGAAACAACGCCGATTAACAAGAAAGAGGAATATAGCCTTTTGTGAAAGAAAAATAATAAGAACAATACTGGGTCACAATGTAACAAGAGAGGGAGAAATAAGAATAAAAACAAATGCCAAAATTGAAGAAGAATAGTCAGATACAGAAGAGAGAAAATATAGTCAGATCCATAAAATCAACCCAATATAAATACGGGACATTTTTAGGCGTCCCGAGAGATTTTTTCGGAACGCCGGGACAAATCGTTAGAAAACGGTATTGTTCCGTTTTTACGGGATGTTTGGTCACCCTACTAGGGAGATAAAACGCTTAAATAAAAAATAGCAAAAATAAAACCTTGGATAACGGTGGGTAGATAAATACTTTTAATCAAACGACGAGATTTTCTTAAAAAGAAATTAATAAAGCAATTTTCGCCAACACTTATGGATAGGCACTAATTTCGGCTCCAATATATTTTAAATGCATTCATTTTTTTTTCGAGTCCTGGGGTTAATCCGGTTACTCTTTAAACAAGTGTTGAAACCAGGGCTTCAATTTAAGTAGGTAAAAAGAGTACAGAACCTGACAAAAGAGTTCCCTATGCTTCTTATTAAATTTTGTTTTCAAATTCTTTGATAAATAGGTATTTTTCGTTTTTATTTATAATTACCTACACAAAAATAAAAATTTAGTAAGCAGATACATTTCCTAGTATGTACTTGTGTAGTACAAAATGTCCCCATCAAATTATAAAAAAAAGAAACAAAAATCTGCTTAGAGCGGGCCCCTGCGGGGCCTGGGCCCTGGTTCCGCGGAACCATGCTCAGTACGCCACTCGTTTGGGACACCCTGTGGAATATTCTAGCATTATATTATAAAATATTAAAATTAAATCTCAATTGTAGCCTTAGGCTTTCTTAACATTTTGTTATTGAATTTATTCTTTTATGTTCGATAATAAAAGAGATATGTACCTACTTTTATATTTCAAATGAGGTATTCTATTTGGTCTTGATAAATATCATTCCAAATCTCCAGAGCTACTGTTTCTACCTCTTGTAAGGTTCTAGGAGGTGGCAAACGCTGTTGTAGTCTTCTGCCAATTATGTCACATAAATGCTCGATCGGGATAAGGTCCGGACTATGCGATGGCCAATTCAAAGTCCCAAGATTTACTTGTTGTAATAGTTGTAAATCTTCGATTACAGTTTGTGAACGTGAGGTCTTGCTTTATCGTGCATAAACACAAAATTGTTACCAATATAAGGAGCCGATAGCGTGGTAGCTAAGTAAGATCACTGATTGAACGCACTCATCGCGGGTCAAATTCTTTGTAGCGTGTTCCATTTCCACCAAACAACAACAAAAAATACGGACTTAATTGAAACTTTAAATAATAAATCTACTAAGTTTCACAACACACCAGACACTTTTTGACTGTTAACAATTTGACATCTATTAAATTGGTAATTTCTCATAGCCTACTTTAGACTTGTCTATTAAACTAAACAGAAAATAAAGATTTATTAATGAAAAACATGGCTAGTTGTTAACGTTACAACGTTTTTATTATCCAACATAAGCAAATGAATCAAGACAGACAATGTTAATAAAACCTAGGGCTACAATTGAGTTTTAATTTCAATATTTTATATATGATAGAATATTCCACACAGTGTTCCGCAGACGCGGATCCAAGGGGGGGTCAATGGGGTCAATTGCCCCCTCCTTGAGACTTCGTCTGGTGTCACCTTTTTTTAAGAAAGAGATAAGTACGATTAAAAATAAATAGTGAGTTTTGTGTCCTGTTGACAACTGAATAACGGAATGAAACATAAAACAGAATTCCTTCTCCAAAGTACGTGTTCTCGGTCTAACTGTATGGTGTCGAGTCTTGGACTGGGAATAAAATCGATCTACTTACCTAAATCGCCTAGAGTCTTTCGAAATGTGGTTCTATAGAAGAATTTTAAAAGTATCTTGGGTGAAGAAGATTCGAAACTCCACAATACTAGAACCTCTCAGCAAGACTACTGAGATTATAGAAGGCATCAAGAAGAGAAAAGTGGAGTATTTTTGGAAATGTAATGGGAAGTTTCAAATATAGGTTGCTACAAAATATTATGCAAGTGAAAATAGAAGGCAAACGCAGTCCAGGACGAAAAAGCACTTCGTGGTTGATTTATGGTGCCAGTGAATAAAATTAAGATAGCTATGATAGTAACCAACAATCTGAAAGGACATGGTACATGAAGAAAAATAAAGCAACAGTACCGAAAAATAATCCTGCGTATACGAGTGACGAGAAAATTTTTTATTTCATTGCCCCCTCCTTGCAAGGTTGCTGGATCCGCCATTGGTGTCCCGAACTTTAATAAAAACACAGTATGATTGTTACACCCGGTATAAAATTACATTTACCTCTCTAGCAACATTGTTATTACATCGATTTTCTTAAATAATAAGGCTATAAAATACTGATAGAATTCAGATTCAGATAGAAGAATTCTGAAGATATCATGGACCGAGCATGTAACAAACAACGAAGTCATGAGAAGAGTCAACAAAACAATGGAAATATTGGAAACCATTAAGAGACGAAATCTGCAATACCTGGGGCTTATTATGCGTGATGAGAGATACTGCAAGAGAAGTGTATGAAGGAGAAGAATCTCATGGTTGCGTAACTTGAGGGAATGGTACGGATGCACAACAACCGAACTATTCAGAGCAGCAGCATCTAAGATCAGAATAGCCGTGATGATTGCCAACCTCCATCGCGGAGATGGCACGTAAAGAAGAAGATAAAACACTAAAAAAATCACATAAATCGGACAACAAGTTTAGGAAATTCGAGACATCTATTATGTCCCATTTTTAAGGTTTTCCGTTATTTTTGACGCTATGTATATTATTACATGATTTATTTAATTGCAGGTTTCAGCGTTTGAGGAAACGCAAGTTTCCCAGTGAATGTCTTTATGCTTGAAACATTTGCTAGATATTGTCATGTCAGTGAATCTGAATGACTTTCTTCATGTAGATTAGACGGTTTCAAGATGACACGGTAAATATGTTCTCTTCCGATTTTCCCATTCATATCACCGATAATATCATATTGCCGGTCCGGAATAAGATTGACGTAAGTGCAAAAAGCAAAATTTTTCAGGAGAGCAAAAACGATTTTTAAATATTTAAAATAGGGATTAAATGAAGAGTCCATGAGCATCGGTATGTCGTTTTTATATTGTTACAATA